>NC_088410.1:68120231-68834398 GCF_034236695.1 Oncorhynchus nerka
AAGCATTTTGTAAATAGACTTGGCGCTCCGGTACCGCTTGCCGTGCGGTAGCAGAGAGAACAGTCCATGACTAGGGTGGCTGGAGCCTTTGGACATTTTTAGGGCCTCCCTCTGACACCGCCTGGTACAGAGGTCCTGGATGGCAGGAAGCTTAGCCCCAGTGACGTGCTGGGCCGTACGCACTCCCCTCTGTAGTGCATTACAGTCGGAGCCCGAGCAGTTGCCATACCAGGCAGTGATGCAACCAGTTAGGATGCTCTTGATGGAGCAGCTGTAGAACCTTTTGAGGATTTGAGGACCCATGCCAAATTTCTTTAGTTTCCCGAGGGGGAAAAGGCTTTGTCGTGCCCTCTTCACAACTGTCTTGGCGTGCTTGGACCAAGATAGCTTGTTGATGTGTACTTGAAGTGCTCAACCTGCTCCACTACAGCCCCGTTAATGAGAATCGGGGCATGCTCGGGTCCTCCTTTTCCTGTAGTCCACAATTATCTCCTTTGTCTTGATCACCATGAGAGAGAGGTTGTTGTCCTGGCACCACACGGCCAGGTCTCTGACCTCCTCTCTATAAGCTGTCTCGTCGTCGTCAGTGATCAGGCCTACCACTGCTGTGTCATCGGCAAACTTAATGCTGGTGTTGGGAGTTGTGCCTGGCCATGCAGTCATGAGTAAACATGGAGTACAGGAGGGAACTGAGCACGCACCCCTGAGGGGCCCCCATGTTGAGGATCAGCGTGGCGGATGTGTTGTTACCTACCCTTACCACCTGGGGGCAGCCCGGTGTTTAGTCCCAGGGTGTTAAGCTTTGTGATGAGCTTTGAGGGCACTATGGTGTTGAACGCTGAGCTGTAGTCAAAGAACAGCATTCTCACATAGGTGTTCGTTTTGTCCAGGTGGGAAAGAGCAGTGTAGAGTGCAATAGAGATTGCGTCACCTGTAAATCTGTTGGGGCGGTATGCAAATTGGAGTGGGTCTAGGGTTTCTGGGATGATGGTGTTGAAGTGAGCTATGACCAGCCTTTCAAAGCACTCATGGCTACAGACATGAGTACTACGGGTAGATAGTCATTTAGGCAGGTTACCTTAGTGATCTTCGGCACAAGGACTATGGTGGTCTGCTTGAAACATGTTGGAATTACAGACTCAGACAGGGAGAGGTTGAAAATGTCAGTGAAGACACTTGCCAGTTGGTCAGCGCATGCTCGGAGTACACGTCATGGTAATCCATCAGGCCTTGTGAATGTTGATGTGTTTGAAGGTCTTACTCACGTCGTCCAGAACAGCTGATGTGCTCATGCATGTTTCAGTGTTACTTTAGAAGTCATTTAGCTTGTCTGGTAGGCTCGTGTCACTGGGAAGCTCGCGGCTGTGCTTCCCTTTGTAGTCTAATAGTTTGCAAGCCCTGACACACCCGGCGAGAGTCGGAACCGGTGTCGTTTGAGTCGATCTTAGTCCTGTATTTATGCTTTGCCTGCTTGATGGTTCGTCGAAGGGCATAGCGGGATTTCTTATAAGCTTCCTGGTTCGAGTCCTGCTCCTGAAAAGCGGCAGATCTACCCTTTAGTTCAGTGCGGATGTTGCCTGTAATCCATGGATTCTGGTTGGGGTATGTACGTACAGTCACTGTGGGGACAATGTCATCGATGCCCTTATTGACAAAGCCAGTGAATGATGTGGTGTACTCCTCAATGCCATCGGAAGAATCCAGGAACCTATTCCAGTCTGTGCTAGCAAAATAGTCCTGTAGCTTAGCATCTGCTTCATCTGACCACTTTTTTTTATTGACCGAGTCACTAGTGCTTCAGCTTTTGCTTGTAAGCAAGAACCTGGAGGATATAATTATGGTCAGATTTGCCAAATGGAGGGCGAGGGAGAGCTTTGTAAGCATCCCTGTGTGTTCAGTAAAGGTGGTCTAGAGTTTTTTCCCCTCTGGTTGCACATTTAACATGCTGGTAGAAATGAGGTAAAACGGATATAAAAGTTTCCCTGCGTTAAATTCCCTGGCCACTAGGAGTGCCGCCTCTGGATGAGCATTTCCTGTTAGCTTATGGCCGTATATAGCTCATTGAGTGCAATCTAGTGCCAGCATCGGTTTGTGGTGGTACATAGACAGCTACGAAGAATATAGACGAAAACTCTAGGTAGATAGTGTGGTCTACAGCTTATCATGAGATACTCTACCTCAGGTGAGCAAAACCGAGACTTCCTTAGATATCAGGCACCAGCTGTTGTTTACAAATATACATAGACCGTCACCACCTGCCTTATCAGAGGTTGCGGTTCTATCCTGCCGATACAGTGTATAACCCGCCAGCTGTATGTTATTCATGTCGTCTTTCAGCCACAACTCGAATTACTTAACTGTGCACACTCTGGAGAGTTGTGTGGCCACTTGGAGACACCAGTTAGTCCTCTCACTCAAACAATTGTATTTTTGTTTTGTGTTGCATCTACCCCACATTTTCCAGGAATATTCTTATCATGTTACTGAATGTACCCAGAGTATTTTCAGATTTCTTATCCACAAATGTGGCGAAAAGTACAGAAAATGTATAACGCACATCAAATCAACAGCGGCTTGTTAGAATTCAGTCTTGTGTCAGGTGAACTGTTGTGTCCCTACCTTTAGTCTAATATTTTTTCCATAATCTACAAACTGTTTCCTTTCAATTGTTTAAATGGTTGTGCATAGGATTTTCATATTTCTTCTGTAAGAAACATTTAAATGTATCCCTATCCATACAGGGCAATTCCAAAGTGTAAAGAGTTAAAGATGTACCGGAGTACTCTGGGTAGCAGATAGTGAGGGGGCTCTTCTGGATCTTGTCCTCAAACAGATCCTTCTTGTTGAGAAAGAGGATGACTGAGGTGCCCGTGAACCACTTGTTGTTGCAGATGGAGTCAAACAGCTTCATGCTCTCATGCATACGGTTCTGTGGAGAGATGAGCAGTGTTAGGGTCAGCGTGTGGGCAATCTCTTTTGATAAAGAGTATCATGTCATTACCACAGGACTATAGATCTAGATTTTATGCCCTGTCCCACTCACCATCTCCTCATCCTCAGCCAACACCAGGTCATAGTCACTGAGCGCAACACAGAAGATGATGGCTGTGACTCCCTCGAAGCAGTGGATCCACTTCTTCCTCTCGGACCTCTGACCCCCCACATCAAACATCCTGCAGCCACGGAGATTCAGACAGAGAGAAATAACATGAGGAATTGAGAGAAGAGAGGACATAAAAAAAGGGAATGAGTGGGAGAGAGAAAGACAACACTTTTACAGTAAATTGTGGTCACTAGGGTGTTGTACAGACAGCTTTGCGATTTTCTACATTAGTGACTCACTAACTGTAGGGACAATGGTCCTCAGGTATTATTAGTGTAAGTCGGCGCACGGAGTGCTGTGTTAACAGCCTACTGACTTGAAGTAGAGGTCCTTGAATGTGAAGTGTGTCTCCACAATGCCGGTGGTCTTGACTCTGGTGCGCAGGACATCCTGCTGCGTGGGCACGTAGTTCTGCTGGGATATCCTGTCCAGGTCATTCAGGTAACTGAAGAGGAAGAAAAGGAAACTGACTTAACATAAATTACTTACATACACTACTAGTTATGTAATAGAAGTTCTGGTTTTAGATCAACCATGGATGTGAACAACAATGCAAGTGAACAAATTAAGCCAATATGGGAGGAATACAAAGTAAACAAAGAAAACTATTCCCAAAACAAACTCAGAGTAATCATATGGGCAATTCTCACAAAACTGACACTTGACCCAAAAGAAATTGACAAAATATTTTCCACCATAATTCCTCTTGGATCACTAAGTTTAGGATCTGTATGTATCTATTTCATAATCATTGTTATGTGTATTGCACATATATTATGCATTTTACCACAATTTCCACAACTACCCTAGCAAGAATTATCATTAAGTTCAAAAAGGTAAAACAAATCCCTTTCTAATAAGTTTTAACATCGCTAACTTAATGAAAAGGCCTGAGTTAAACATGACACTTAACATGTACTTAGTAATTTCTCATAACGCAACCTTCCCTGAATATTGTTTTTTTGGTAATAATTACTTGTGTTATTTTTATGTACACATATTTGGATAAAATAACAAAAAGGCACACTATCAGACTAAGCAAAAATTACGAAACGCAAACATTTTATTTTTCCTAATATTTCCAAAATATTGGTGCATTACAGAAAAGCAGGTTTGGGAGAATGCATGTTTGGGTAATGAGTGTTTCCTAGTTTACCATTCAAAAACTGTACTGAGCTCTATTAGAGATTCAGTATTCCAAAACATCAAACTTTCATTTGTCAATCCCAAATGACTTGCATAAACCATTATTTTAGGATAAGTACTGTAATTACGTGCATGTATTTTCACAAGTCACTTCAGCATAAAAATGTGACTTAAAAAAAAAGGAATTTAGGAATTTACAGGTAATATTGATGTATTAGGACATGGATGTGTGGTTCTAATGTATTTTAGATCCATTTCTAAATTGAATGGGATTCTTTCTACAGGCAAATGGCACAACATGATATGCCTAAAACTTCTAAATACAGTTTCTTCAGAAAGTATTCACACCCCTTGTCTTTTTCCACATTTTGTTGTGTTACAAACTGGGATGAAAATGAATTTAATTGTATTTTTTAAATTGTTTACACCAAATACTCTCATGTCAAAGTGGGAGAAAAAAAAATCTAACATTTGTAAAATAAAACACGAACACAGTGCATTTGAAAAGTATTCAGACCCCTTAACTATTTCCACTGTTACATTACAGCCTTATTCAAAAAATTTTTTTAAATAAATAAAAATCATTAATTTACACACAATACCACATAATGACAAAGAAAAACAGGTTTGAAAATTTTTGAAATGTATTAAATTACTGAAATATGACATTTACATAACTATTCAGACCCTTTACTCAGCAATTACAGCCTTGAGTATGATGCTACAAGCTTGGCACACCTGTATTTGGAGAGTTTCTCCAGTTATTCTCTGCAGATCCTCTGAAGCTCTGTCAGGTTGGATGGGGAGCGGTGCTGCACAGCTATTTTCAAGTCTCTCCAGAGATGTTCGATCTGGTTAATTTCCTGGATCTGGCTGGGCCACTCAAGTACATTCAGAGACGTCCCGAAGCCTCTCCTGCGTTGTCTTGGCTGTATGCTTAGGGTTGTTGTCCTGTTGGAAGGTAAACCTTCACCCCAGTCTGAGGTCCTAAGCACTGGAGCAGGTTTTCGTCAAGGATCTCTGTACTTTGCTCCATTCATCTTTCCCTCGATCCTGACTAGAATCCCAGTCCCTGCTGCTAAAGAAAATCCCCACAGCATGATGCTGCCACCACCATGCTTCACCGTAGGGATGGTGCCAGGTTTCCTCCAGGCGTGACACTTGGCATTCAGGCCAAAGAGTTCAATCTTGGTTTCATCAGACCAGAGAATCTTGTTTCTCATGGTCAGAGCCCTTTAGGTGCCTGCAGAAATGTTTTGGTACGCTTCCCCAGATCCGTTGACACAATCCTGTCTCGTAGCTCTACGGACACTTCCTTCGACCTCATGGCTTGGTTTTTGTTCCGACATGCACGGTCAACTGTGGGACCTAATAGACAGGTGTGTGCCTTTCCAAATCATGTCCAATCAATATAAGTTGTAGAAACATCAAGGATAATCAATGGAAACAGGATGCATCTGAGCGCAATGTCAAATCTCACAGAAAAGGGTCTGAATACTTAAGTAAATAAGGTATCTCTGTTCATTTTTAATAGAGATTTCTAGAAACCTGTTTTTGCTTTGTCATTATGGGGTATTGTATGTGGGTGGATATATATATTTTTTTTAATCACACATTTTAGAATAAGGCTGTAACGTAACTAAATGTGGAAAAAGTCAAGGGGTCTGAACACTTGCGAAAGGAACTATCTTGATTAGAAAGTATTCAACCCCCTGAGTCAATACTTGTTAGAATCACCATTGGCAGTGATTACAGCTGTGATTCTTTCTGGGTAAGTCTCTAAGAGCTTTCCACACCTGGATTGGGCAACATTTGCCCATTATTCTTTTCAAAATTATTCAAGCTCTGTCAAATTGGTTGTTTTCATCATTGTGAGACAAGCATTTTTCAGGTCTTGCCATGGATTTCAAGAAGATTTAAGTCATTGTAACTCTGCCACTCAGTAACCTTCACTGTCTTCTTGGTAAGCAACTTCAGTGTAGATATGGCCTTGTGTTTTAGACTATTGTCCTGCTGAAAGGTGATTTCATCTCCCAGTTTCTAGTGGAAATGTTTTCCTCTAGGATTTTGTCTGTGCTTAGCTCCATTCAGTTGCCACATTTTTGCAGTATTACTTTAGTGCCTTGTTGCAAACAGGATGAATGTTTGAATATTTTTATTTTGTACAGCCTTAAATTATTTTCACTGACAATTAGGTTAGTATTGTGGAGTAACTACAATGTTGTTGATCTATTCTCAATTCTCCAATCACTGCCATTAAACTCTAACTGTTTTAAAGTCACAATTGGTCTCATGGTGAAATCCCGGGGTTATTTCCTTCCTCTCCGGATGCCTGTATTTTTGTAGTGACTGGATGTATTGATACAACATCCAAAGTGTAATTAATAACTTCACCATACTCAAAGGGATATTCAATGTCTGCTTTTTTTCTTTTACCCATCTACCAATAGGTGCCCTTCTTTGCGAGGCATTGGAAAACCTCCCTGGTCTTTTTTGGTTGAATCTGTACTTGAAATTCACTCCTCAACTGAGGGACCTTAGAGATAATTGTATATGTTGGGTACAGAGATGAGGTAGTCATGTTGAACACTATTGCACACAGAGTCCATGCAACTTATGTGACTTGTTATGCAAATGTTTACTCCTAAACTTACTTAGGCTTGTCATAACAAAAGGTACAGGTACACGACATCCCCCATTTTCACCTCCTTTAAAGTACATTCATTTATTAATCTAACTCGGCTGGTCAGTTAAGAACAAATTCTTATTTACAATGACGACCTACCCCGGACGAGGCTGGGACAATTGTGCGCTGCCCTATGGGATTCTCAATCACAGCTAGGATGTGATACAGCCTGGATGGCGGGTTGCGCTTTGCTGAATCAAACTCCAGATTGTGGCCTTAATTAAAAATGGTGTTTATACACTCATATTTCTTGACAACCCCTATTTAATCAAATAACGGATGTTTAACAAAAATGCTATACAATAGATGTAAGGAGTGGTACTAGTAAATAAAGTTACCAGCACAGCAAACCCATTGACTATATGTTAGAATTAGCTTATTATAATTTGCTTAAATTAAAATATCACTACTGAAACGGACCTAAAAAATATGCGGTAATGAGAAGTGTGTGGTTCGGTAATTAGAGGCCAGTAGCTCAATCTGCAAGTAATAAGAGACGGCCACTATAATGAGCACACACAAAGAAAAGACCACATTGCTGAAGCCCCATTCATGGCTCCATGTTGGTATGGTAAGTTTTCCCAATTTGAGTTTTTGTCATTTCGGTATGTCAAGAGTCATAAAGGGGGTGTTTGAGAATAAGATTCTCATTCTGAAGGCATATAAGTGAAGAAATGTAATGAACTTCTGCTCGTCTAAGGACTTCTCCTCTAGATGATGCGTGAATAAAACAAACATGAGTTTTTACAGCAACTTGAAAAAAGTTAGACACTTAACGTAATAAATATTATAGTTTAATGTAAACTTCAATTAGTATAAATGTTTTGATTTATGGACATTTTGCATTTTATAGAAATAAATTACATACAGACACATACAGAGGCATTTCGATAATGAGAATTTGGGGTGAAAATTTACAAAATTCAGGTGCCAGTGAGTTCAGGACAGACCAAGCTGTAGGCTATTTGTGCAAGGGATAAGAAGTAATCAAGTATTTATTATACTTCCACTGGATCAGATCATTAAAACCTTTCCCTTTCATGCAGAGTGGTTATCGAAAGGGAGAGCGAGCGGGAAATATTTTAAATACATTGAGGAAATAGTCATTCACAACAAATAAATAAAATATATAGTCTGCTAAATAACCAAAATAATTTGATTTAAAAAAGTCACTCGTAAATAGAATGAAATCAACTCGCACACGCGTGAGCTCTGCAATCGTGTCCACTGACAATGAACGGTAAACAATTAATAATATTGAATGCATTAAACAGAAATGACCATAACCAAACAAACATTGTAGATTAGAAATTATCAGAATTAACGGTAAATGTAGGCTACTACTGGTGATATGTAAATGGAGAATTGATAGACAGTAACAATCAAAGGGCAAACAATTCACACAATGAAGTTACAAAACAACGAATGCACACGAAATGGCGGGACAGAGAGCATTATGGAGAGAGACGTGCTTTGTGCATCTTAGCCACACTCCCTTCTTGGACCATGGGATTCCAGCAGCCTCCTCAATGGATTAGTCCACTGAGACGGGCACAATTCAGACAGGTGTCTCCTGTGCAATAAAATATGTTTTAAATAATATATCTATATATTACACACAGTACCAGTCAAAATCTTAGACACACCTACTCATTCAATGGTTTTTCTTTATTTTTTACACATTTTCTACATTATAGAATAGTGAAGACATCAACGCTATAAAATAACACATTTGTGACAAGGTAGGGGTGGTAATAGTCCAAGTCCATATTATGGCAAGAACAGCTCAAGACTGCGTGAGTCAGGCCTTCATGGTCGAATTGCTGCAACAACAAAAAAAACTACTAAACGACACCAATAAGAAGAGATTAGCTTGGGCCAAGAAACATGAACAACAGACATTAGACCAGTGGAAATCTGTCCTTTGTTCTGAGTCCAAATTTGAGATTTTTGGTTCCAAAAAAGCTGGTTAAGAGAATGCCACGAGTGTGCATAGCTGTCATCAAGGCCAAGGGTGGCTACTTAGAAGCATCTCAAAAATAAAATGTATTTTGATTTGTTTAACACTTTTTTTGCTTACTACATGATTCCATATGTGTTCGTTCAAGGTTGATGTCTTCACTATTACTCTACAATGTTGAAAATAGTAAAAAGAAAAGAAAAACCCTTGAATGAGTAGGTGTCCAAACTTTGACTGGTACTGTATATAAAAGCAAAAAAATATGCATATGCTGCCATCATTCTATTTCTATGTGTGTGTAACAGTATAACATTAGACCGTCCCCTCGCCCATTCCCGGGCGCGAACCAGGGACCCTCTGCACACATCAACAACAGTCACCCTCGAAGCATCGTTACCCATCGTTACCCATCGCTCCACAAAAGCCGCGGCCCTTGCAGAGCAAGGGGAACTACTACTTCAAGGTCTCAGAGCAAGTGACGTCACCGATTGAAACACTATTTAGCGCACACCACCTCTAACTAAGCTAGCGTTTCACATCCGTTACATGTGCTGATGCTGACCTTCTACAGGTGTAGTAGACCTTACAGTGAAATGCTTACTTACAGGCTCTAACCAACAATGACATTTAAGTAAAAATTTTTAAAAAAAGGTATTAGGTGAACAATAGATAAGTAAAGAAATAAAAAAAAAACAACAGTAAAAAGAGTGAAAAATAACAGTAGCGAGGCTATAATAGTAGCGAGGCTATATACAGGCACCGGTTAGTCGGGCTAATTGAGCAGAGAGTAGCAGTAGCGTAAAAGAGGGGTTGGTGGGTGGTGGGGAACAATGCAGATAGTCTGGGTAGTCAATGTGCGGGGTCACCAGTTAGTCGGGCTAATTGAGGTAGTACGTACATGAATGTATGGTTAAAGTGACTATGCATATATGATAAACATAGGGTAGCAGCAGCGTAAAGAGGGTTTGGGGGGGGGGGGGGGGCGACAATGCAAATAGTCTGGGTAGCCATCTTATTAGAAGTTCAGGAGTCTTATGACTTGGGGGTAAAAGCTGTTGAGAAGCCTTTTGGTCCTAGACTTGGCGCTCCGGTATGGCTTGCCATGCGGTAGTAGAGAGAACAGTCTGACTGGGGTGGCTGGGGTCTTTGACCATTTTTAGGGCCTTCCTCTGACACCATCTGGTGTATAGGTCCTGGATGGCAGGCAGATTAGCCAAAGTGATGTACCTGCCGTACGCACTACCCTCTGGTCGGAGGCCAAGCAGTTGCTGCCATACCAGGCAGTGATGCAACCCATCAGGATGCTCTCGATGTTGCAGCTGTAGAACTTTTGAGGATCTGAGGACCCATGCCAAATCTTTTTAGTTTCCTCAGGGGGAATAGCCTTTGTCTTCACAACGGTCTTGATGTGTTTGGATCAAGAGAACTTGTTGGTGATGTGGACACCAAGGAACTTGAATCAAGGATGTGTTGTTAACTACCCTTACCACCTAGATGCGGTCTGTCAGGAAGTTCAGGATCCAGTTGGTGTTTAGTCCCAGGATCTTTAGCTTAGTGATGAGCTTTGAGGGCACTATGGTGTTGAACACAGAGCTGTAGTCAATGAATAGTATTCTCACGTAGGTGTTCCTTTTGTCCAGGTGGGAAAGGGCAGTGTGGAGTGCAATAGAGATTGCATCATCTGTGGATCTGTTTGGGAAGTATGCAAATTGGAGTGAGTGGGTCTAGGGTTTCTGGGATATTGGTGTTAATGTGAGCCATTACCAGCCTTTCAAAGTAGTCCATGGCTACGGACATGAGTGCTACGGGTTGCCTTAGTGTTCTACAATTTAGGCAGGTTACCTTAGTGTTCTACATCTTGCTTGTTTCAGCAAGGAGCAACAAAGTTTAGTCACGTTGTTAGAGTCCACGTTACCGCAGAAACGGACTCAACCACACGAATGCCCGGCCACCCTCTTTTCAGTCAGCTGTTCGTAAAAATAATAATAATAATAATAAAATCTAAATTATACTTTACACTAGATCTGCTAAAGCAGTCATTGACTGCTTATTAATTCAATTAAATCACTCAGTCAAGCCTCCGTCCTTCACTTTTCCTAAATAACACACTGCCATTGTTAGAATCATAATATCACATACAGAACTGGAGCTATAACAAGTTTTCGGAGGGCATGTAATTTGTTTTATGGTCTTCCCCCCCCGTTGACCCTCCTCCTCCACCCATTCTCCCAACATTGGAAGAACAAGCTACGGGCCGATTATCAGCACAAAATGTCATCACAGAGAGCAGGCCATACAGCTCAAGCAAAAACATCAGAAAATCATGTAACATGATCGCTTCAGAGAGATCATGTGTTACCTCCGTTTTGATGACACAGAAACGAGAAATCTGAAAACAGACAAATTTGCCATGGTATCTGACGTTTGTATAGAACAGCATTGCAAACCAGGAGAGAAGATCCCGTTTGATTAACAATTGTTCACAACAAAGGCTTGTTGCTTTGTGCAATACATTGCGAGTATACCAGACAAGTTTGGAATTAAGTTTTGGTTTGACGTGGACACCAAGTACATGCCGAACGGCTTTCTTAGAATAAGGCCGTAACGTAACAAAATGGAGAAAAAGTCCAGGGGTACTTTCGGAATGCACTGTATATTAAATGCATTTATTACACTGTAATGACTGCTCGTTAGCCTCGATTCTAACACCAGCGATTCAAGTGTTAAACAGTTCTGGCGTTTATTTTTTAATTACGGTCTTCATCCATAATATGGTCATTGTGCCAGCCTTACTCTTCACACACCCACACATTGTAATAGTGTATTGTTGTATTGTACATTTTATAATGTAAATTTGAAGTAATGGAGCAATGTACATACTGTATGTATAATGCAATGTCTAGTTTGATGTACTATTTTATTTATGATGTAGGCTATTGTTCAATTCCTGTTTGGACCCCAGGAAGATTAGCTGCTGCCTTGTCAGCAGCTAATGGGGAATCTAATAAATACTCAATCTGTAGCCTGTTGATAGTACAGTAAAAAAAATTGAAAAGCAAGCTCCCAACAGAGGCAGTGGAAAACAGAAAAACATTTCAATGTATATGAAATTAGTCCAGGCCGCAGCCTCCTGATTAACATGTCACATAAGACCTTGTGTAACGAACTTGTACCTTTCTCCCTATTTCCAATGATTTTCTAGAACTCAAATATTATTTTCAGATCATCAGGCTTTCCCTAACCTTGGATGAATTACAGTCATTTGGATTACAGTCTCACTTCTCATGTTTGAGGATAACCAATATTCCTCCAATCAGTCATAATGGTTCTCTAGTCGTTATAATATTTGATTCAAGTTGTGTTAGAGCAGAGATTTGTAATGCTCTTACTATGAGGCAGAGTCGTTAAGCTGGTATTCTCTAGACCTGCCAAAGCAGATCTGGACCCCTCCGTCCTGCCATAACCTCTTGATGACCCCAGCCAGTTCAGGGGTCATGACCCCTTCCTCTGCAGAGCTGGCCAAGGCAAAAAGCTGGCGGGCATCATCCTGGAGACACAGCAAAACAAATAAAACCAGTTACCAACAGGAAACAACAACGCTCGTCTATCATGGAAACACAGTATGACAATAGAAAAATGTCAAATCCAGTTTTCCATACTGTGCCTGCGCTGTCCTGGGATATATGGTATTACTAGTAGTGCACAAAAATCATAATTTACCAGAATGCTAACAAGTACTAAGGAATCCCCATTGTGGATGCTTGGTAAATGCTAACAAGCTCATGGAAACATTTACTACCAAGAAAACCCAGTATCTCAAAGCCTCTCAAAACATAGTTTGCAGCACAAAATAAATATTAAACAGCAGGGATTTTAATCCAGGAGGGGATCGTCTCTGCTGCAGCTACCAAGAAGCTTGAGCTTGCAAGCTAACCACTTAGCTAAACCCAACTGGGGACAATTTATTTGGCACAATTTGATAGTTAACTTAATAGTTATACGATATATAGCTGGGAAACAACAGTAGTGAATTTCATACAATTGCAACTTGATCACCTCACTTAAGTTGCACTACCAGAGTGACAGTACCCTTGTGAAGCGCCCATTTTGCTAGTTGTGTTTCTTTGTAAACAAACACATGTGACTGGCTCAAACATATGTTTTGTGAAACTAGTACCAGTAAGCTTAATAATGAAAAATAATCTAACAGGCAAAATGATTAACATGGTCTGCTTTATTCATTACCTAGTACACAAGTTGACAGAAGGTATTTATTTAACAAAGTACTAATATTCAAATGTATATACATTTTTTTTTATTTTTACTGATGGTATTTCAAAATACACCGGGATACTGTATACTGCCCAACCCTACTCCCAAATCAACATGTTCGGTGCAGTCAGGTTTCAAGTGATTTACTTCACATGCTGACCATACATGTTGTTCCTAGACTGTTGTCCTCTGCTACCGCATGGTAAGCGGTACCAATGCCCCAAGTTTAGAACCAACAGGATCCTGAAAAGCTTCTACCCCAAAGCCATAAGACTGCTAAATAGTTAGCCAAATAGCTACCCGGACAATCGGCATTGAGCCTTTTTTGCACAATTTTTTTTGACTCATCACATACACTGCTGCTACTGTTTACCATCTGTCATTATATGCCTAGTACACATACATATATATATATATATATATATATATATACACACATATCTACTTTGATTACCTCATACCCCTGCATATCGACTCGGTACTGGTACTCATTGTACTCACTGTGTATGTATTATTACGTGTTTTACTTTTCTATTGTTTCTCTCTGCATTGTTTGGAAGGGCCTGTAAGTAAGCATTTCAGTGTTAGTCCACGCCTGATTTTTTTACAAAGCATGTGATGAATACAATTTGGAACAAAATGTCACTGCAGCCAGTAGATCATTCTGTACACTGTTCTTGTGAAATATGTACTTCCTTGTAGTCATAACAACATAAATAGAAACACTTACTATGGCATTTTACAAGGAAACAAAAGTAAATTAGTCTAACATAATCTACTAAACTAATTAAGAGCACTGGAATGTAAAATAATCTTCAAGCTGACTCACTGATCGTGCTGTGTCCCCAAAGTCTATGCCCAGCCTGCCCATAGCTCTGATGATGGCGATGATGGACTGGATGGTGTTGCTGTAAACCACCACTCTGTACTGGCTGCACTCCTCCTGTGTGTACCCGTCCTCATGGATAATTCTGGGGGCAGGAAGAGAAGGTTAACATGCGCATCTTACTGGTGCTTGCGGTCAACATCTAATCTAGGCCTCGTGACATAGATAACATCATATCGCAAAGGCTCATAGCTGATACAGCACTTCACATGGGTTCCTAAAATCGGTCAAAAGGTAAACAGAATGCTAGTTTCTTATTTTCTTTTGGGTGTGCACAAAACGGTTGAAACATGTACTCACTTCATCTGCTTTACAATTGTGCTTTTCCCAGACTCTCCAGCACCTTGACGTGGAATATTTAAAGGCAAAGAAAGCAGACATAAGATCAGGAGAAGTTTCAAATCCTTAGCTCTACTAAATGTGTAGAGATACAACAACAAACATGCACAGTCAGAGCTCAGAACCAGCTGATTCCATCTGTGACAGTTCTACAACCCCCTACTGTTTTGGGGCCTTTGCACCTGCCCTGAGAATCTAGGGGAAAACATCAGGCTACATCATAAGCATGAACGCTAAAGTGTGTTTTTTAATGCAGTCTGTGGAAGACTGAATTGTAATGACAGCTTTCATTTGAGTAAAGTAGGTTCCACCATAACCATTGCCAGGTAGCATCTATGAACAGGGTAGGCTCATGACTAACTGCTTTAGCGCCTATTGACCATAGTATCTTCTGACTGGGGGTGTTTTGAGCCCAGACGCTTGCTCTAAACATTAACACTTGCGGTATGTTTTTGGAAACTTAAGGAACATATTTTTAAAATTAGCGAGACGCTTGCTCTAAACATTAACACTTGCAGTATGTTTTTGGAAACATAAGGAGCATATTTTTTTTTAATTAGCGAGAAATCATTTTCAAAACAGGAAAAAAAAGTTTAAAACAATGTGTTCCCACACGGCCATATCTCCATGTTACATCTCTCGTTTATGAAAGCCATAATTAGCTCAAACAAATGTGTGCAAGGAGAGGTATTTTTTTATATATATTTTTAAAAGAGTATTTCCCGCTGATATGAACGATAAGGGGCAAAGCATATGTCTCGAAAACCGATTTGAAAGCGGTGATTGACTTTTCAACATGTTAAAAAACATAGCGTCGGAATTGTAGTTCACACGGAGCCAAATGTGGCCGAATGTAACCTCAAACCCTAAATACAGAAGAGTTTTCGAAAGCTAGTCATGAGCCATACATAACAGTAATTCGATCAGATAGACAGACACCCTCTCCAGATCTCATATAATTGATATACTAGCTGCGAATGTCAGTCACATATGAATACTCACCTAGAAGCAACAGTTTGACTTCACTTGATGCCTTTTCGCCAGCTTCTCTCAGATTCCGATCAATATTTTTACTCCTCTCCATGGCAGCTTTATCTTCGGCACTTAGTGTGCAACCCATTTTGATCCCAGCAGGTAAAACCTATGAAAATGTCTCTTATAATCTACCTGGCTTTTGACAAGCCGACCAAATGGAAAAAACGAAGGTGTTCAGTAAAAAGAAAGAATGTCATCCCTAATTCTACAAAATTGTATTGCTGTGTCTGTCAAGCGCTTGACGCAGAATTCTGTCAACTACGACACATTTTCAAACGAAATGTGTGCGACGACGAGCATGAGAAAAAAGGAAGGGAGAAAGGCGTTGGCCGGGAAACTAGCACGTTAACCATACAAATATTTGTTAGCTTTTTCTATGCACATGGAGGAAGCCGAATACTTTTGATAGAAGAGCAAGAAATTCATACGAATAAATTAAGTAGTTAACATTAGTTACCACATTAACTTAATTGGCTAGCTAGAAACTTCACTTTATAACATTACTACCTGTATGTTCTTTCCGCGTTGCGTTGGCTGTGTAAAAATTGAGCTAGAGAGCTGAGTTATAACTTCACTAAAAATAAATAGCTACAATCTAAACACCCTTGACAGTGACTTAAAATACTCACACACTTCTAAATACTATTGTCTGTTAACTGTTCTAACTTGTCTGGTCCTACAATAACGCAGAAGAGCAAAATATGTTTACTTTCAGAGCCACGTGACGCGGAAATTGAGGACAATAATTGCCGGGCTAATGGGAAATGAAGTTAATATCTATCAGTAATTGATTATAGTGATTCTCAACCAGGGGGTCTAGGAGAATTTCGAGTTTTCAGGGGTCCCTAAAAAAATGCTTAAAACTAACACATAGCACCCAACCCCTCTGTAGTATATAATGCAGTATTTACAGTTAACTATAGTATAAATAATGTAGTAAAATAACTGTAGTATATACTATAGTAATTAGTGTAGTGTTTTTGCAGACTACTATACTGTAGTATTTACTGTAGTGTTTTTTGAGGACTGTAGTTTACTGTAGTATTTACTGTAGTGTTTTTGAGCACTGTAGTATACTGTAGTATTTACTGTAGTGTTTCTGAGCACTCTAGTATACTGTAGTATTTACTGTAGTGTTTTTGCAGACATTACTGTAGTATTTACAATAGTGTTTTTGTTTTCTAATCCTTGACATAGAAGTGGAGGCTTTCTCCTTTGGGAAACCTTCTGTAGAAATACTAAAAGAGCACATTTTCCATAACCTGTAGGTAGGACTGGGGTCTGAATGGATAGTTCAGATCTACTCTTTTCTATAACCTGTAGGGAACACAATAAATAGTGTATACTTGGCATGTAGGTTCCTCACTTATGGGTGGAACAAACTGTGATTTGGGGGAGGAGATGATGAAAACTAAATACTGTAGATTTTATTATAGTTTAAAAAGCGTGGTGTTTGTGGACATTAGTGTTTTTGTATATATTACTGTAGTATTTACTACAGTGTTTTTTGTGCGGATAATGCTGTAGTATTTACTATAGTATTCTACAGTATACAGTTGAAGTCGGAAGTTTACATACACCTTAGCCAACTCCATTTAAACTCAGTTTTTCACAATTCTTGACATTTAATCCTAGTACAAATCCCCCGTCTTGGGTCAGTTAGGATCACCACTTTATTTTAAGAATGTGAAATGTCAGAATCATAGTAGAGAGAATTATTTATTTCAGCTTTTATTTCTTTCATCACATTCCCAGTGGGTCAGAAGTTTACATACACTCAATTAGCATTTGGTAGCATTGCCTTTACATTGTTTAACTTGGGTCAAACGTTTCGGGTAGCCTTCCACAAGCTTCCCACAATAAGTTGGGTGAATTTTGGCCCATTCCTCCTGACAAAGCTGGTGTAACTGAGTCAGGTTTGTAGGCCTCCTTGCTCGCCCACGCTTTTTCAGTTCTGCCCACACATTTTCTATAGGATTGAGGTCAGGGCTTTGTGATAACCACTCCAATACCTTGACTTTGTTGTCCTTAAGCCATTTTTCCACAGCTTTGGAAGTATGCTTGGGGTCATTGTCCATTTGGAAGACTCATTTGTGACCAAGCTTTAACTTCCTGACTGGTGTCTTGAGATGTTGCTTCAATATATCCACATAATTTTACTTCCTCATGACGCCATCTATTTTGTGAAGTGCACCAGTCCCTCCTGCAGCAAAGCACCCCCACAACATGATGCTGCCACCCCCGTGCTTCATGGTTGGGATGGTGTTCTTCGGCTTGCAAGCCTCCCCCTTTTTCCTCCAAACATAACGATGGTCATTATGGCCAAACAGTTCTATTATTGTTTCATCAGACCAGAGGACATTTCTCCAAAAAGTATGATCTTTGTCCCCATGTGCAGTTGCAAACCGTAGTCTGGCTTTTTTTATGGCAGTTTTGGAGCAATGGCTTCTTCCTTGCTGAGCGGCCTTTCAGGTTATGTCAATATAGAACTCATTTTACTGTGGATATTGATGCTTTTGTACCTGTTTCCTCCAGCATCTTCACAAGGTCCTTTCCTGTTGTCCTGGGATTGATTTGCACTTTTCGCACCAAAGTACGTTCATCTCTAGGAGACACAACGTGTCTCATTCCTGAGTGGTATGACTGTTGCGCGGTCCCATGGTGTTTATACTTACTATTGTTTGTACAGATGAACGTGGTACCTTCAGGCATTTGGAAATTGTTCTAAAGAATGAACCAGACTTGTGGAGGTCTACATTTCTAAGGTCTTGGCTAATATCTTTTGATTTTCCCATGATGTCAAGCGGCACTGAGTTTGAAGGTAGGCCTTGTAATACATCCACAGGTACACCTCCAATTGACTCAAATTATGTCAATTTAGCCTATCAGAAGCTTCTAAAGCCATGACATCATTTTCTGGAATTTTCCAAGCTATTTAAAGGTACAGTCAACTTAGTGTATGTAAACTTCTGACCCACTGGAATTGTGATACAGTGAATTGTAAGTGAAATAATCTCTGTAAACAATTGCAAAAAGTAGATGTCCTAACCGACTTGCCAAAACTATAGTTTGTTAAAAAGAAGTTTGTGGAGTGGTTGAAAAACAAGTTTTAATGACTCCAACCTAAATGTCGTGTCTTTGGCTATGCCGGATTAAGTGATATGACATGCTATTCTATAAAATAATTTCTCCGTAATTAATATTTCCTCATTGAGCTAATCATGTGAATGTAATTAACTAGAGAGTTGGGCACCACAAAATAATATTTATAGAGCTGTTATCTTCCAAATAAACTCTTAAAGACCTAGTAATATTTTACATCAATAGCAATCAATATTAATCATCCTCTTAATTCAGTCTCATCTGAAAGTTGTAAATTCTTAGTTATCTGCACGAACCCTGGCTAACAAGTTGAATCAGCAAAACAAAATTGGGTTTAATTATTTATTTACAAAATACCTAACTAATCACACAAAATTACACATACACATATTTAAATCATAACTTGATTACAAATTACGTCATAAAGGAAAATGTCCCTTGCGGGCGGAACGGATATGACAGCTGGTTACACAAAAGAAAAAGGGCTGGGTTTGAGTGAAAGAGCGGGAATACTGAGGAACAAAGGGCGAAGCTGTGCTATCGTAAATACTTTATCTTATGCATTCAAAATTTCCGCCCATTTGGAAAAGGAAAATGCAATAAATATTTACTCTGAGCTACACTTCGGTAGGTTGGTGGTAGACGGAAGGCCGTGTTAACCAACCGAGTCCTTTGTCCTTTGAAGAATGTCTCTGTTGGTAAATTGAATACGTTGTAGTAACATCGTTGTGTGGTAGACGGGATACTCTGTCTGTTCCTTCCTAACCTTCGTTTGCAGCGGCTGTTGCTAACTCAACGGCTAGGAGGTATCACTTCTGTAATGAATAAGAGTTCAAAGTTCATACCATTCGCAACCAAAGCTCACGCTGATGTTGGCTTCGTTCTGTAGTTATTATCTGAACCATTCTGACATCGTCCTTTTGTTCTCGGAACAGGAGGTTATATTGTCGTCAAGGGCTTATATAGGAAGGTGTGTTTGAAAAGTTTAATAGCCCATGTCCCTTCACAGGGGCGGGCCACTGATTGAGCATAGCCCTATTTTATGAAAACCCAAATCTCACATTTTAGAAGCTAATGTCACATTTCATCCCATCAAAAATAATTTCATATTCAAACAATTCAATTAAACAACAATTCCATGTGAATCCGATAACTCTGATGTGTAGACTTTCCACTGTAGAGTTGATCAAATCAAATTTATTGATATAGGCCTTCGTACATCAGCTGATATCTCAAAGTGCTGTACAGAAACCCAGCCTAAAACCCCAAACAGCAAGCAATGCAGGTGTTGAAGCACGTTGGCTAGGAAAAACTCCCTAGAAAGGCAAAAACCTAGGAAGAAACCTAGAGAGGAACTAGGCTATGAGGGGTGGCCAGTCCTCTTCTGGCTGTAACAGAACATGGCCAAGATGTTCAAATGTTCATAAATGACCAGCATGGTCAAATAATAGGTCTGGGACAGGTAGCACGTCCGGTGAACAGGTCAGGATTCCATAGCCGCAGGCAGAACAGTTGAAACTGGAGCAGCAGCACGGCCAGGTGGACTGGGGACAGCAAAGAGTCATCATGCCAGGTAGTCCTGAGGCATGGTCCTAGGGCTCAGGTCCTCCGAAAGAGAGAAAGAAAGAGAGAATTAGGGAGAGCATACTTAAATTCACACAGGACACCGGATAAGACAGGAGAAGTACTCCAGATATAACAAACTGACCCTAGCCCCCTGACACATAAACTACTGCAGCATAAATACTGGAGGCTGAGACAGGAGGGGTCAGGAGACACTGTGGCCCCATCCGATAAAACCCCCGGACAGGGCCAAACAGGAAGGATATAACCCCACCCACTTTGCCAAATCACAGCCCCCACACCACTAGAGGGATATCTTCAACCACCAACTTACCATCCTGAGACAAGGCCGAGTATAGCCCACAAAGATCGGCACAACCCAAGGGGGGGCGTCAACCCAGACAGGAAGATCACGTCAGAGACTCAACCCACTCAAGTGACGCACCCCTCCTAGGGACGGCATGAAAGAGCACCGGTAAGCCAGTGACTCAGCCCCTGTAATAGGGTTTAAGGCAGAGAATCCCAGTGGAGAGAGGGGAACCGGCCAGGCAGAGACCCCAAGGGCGGTTCATTGCTCCAGAGGCTTTCCGTTCACCTTCACACTCCTGGGCCAGACTACACTCAATCAAATGACCCACTGATGAGATGAGTCTTCAGTAAAGACTTAAAGGTTGAGACCGAGTTTGCGTCTCTCACATGGGTAGGCAGACCATTCCATAAAAATGGAGCTCTATAGGAGAAAGCCCTGCCTCCAGCTGTTTGCTTAGAAATTCGAGGGACAATTAGGAGGCCTGCGTCTTGTGACCGTAGCGTACGTGTAGGTATGTATGGCAGGACCAAATAAGAGAGATAGGTAGGAGCAAGCACATGTAATGCTTTGTAGGTTAGCAGTAAAACCTTGAAATCAGGCCTTGCCTTGACAGGAAGCCAGTGTAGGGAGGCTAGCACTGGAGTAATATGATCACATTTTTTGGTTCCAGTCAGGATTCTAGCAGCCGTATTTAGCACTAACTGAAGTTTATTTAGTGCTTTATCCGGGTAGCCGGAAAGTAGAGCATTGCAGTAGTCTAACCTAGAAGTAACAAAAGCATGGATTAATTTTTCTGCATCATTTTTGGACAGAAAGTTTCTGATTTTTGCAATGTTACGTAGATGGAAAAAAGCTGTCCTTGAAACAGTCTTGATATGTTCGTCAAAAGAGAGATCAGGGTCCAGAGTAACGCCAAGGTCCTTCACAGTTTTATTTGAGACGACTGTACAACCATTAAGATTCATTGTCAGATTCAACAGAAGATCTCTTTGTTTCTTGGGACCTAGAACAATCATCTCTGTTTTGTCCGAGTTTAAAAGTAGAATGTTTGCAGCCATCCACTTCCTTATGTCTGAAACACAGGCTTCTAGTGAGGGCAATTTTGGGGCTTCACCATGTTTCATTGAAATGTACAGCTGTGTGTCATCCGCATAACAGTGAAAGTTAACGTTATGTTTTTGAATGACATCCCCAAGAGGTAAAATAGTTAGTGAAAACAATAGTGGTCCTAAAACGGAACCTTGAGGAACACCGAAATTTACAGTTGATTTGTCAGAGGACAAGCCATTCACAAACTGATATCTTTCCAACAGATAAGATTTAAACCAGGCCAGAAGTTTTCCAATCTCTCCAAAATAATGTGGTGATCGATGGTTTCAAAAGCAGCACTAAGGTCTAGGAGCACGAGGACAGATGCAGAGCCTCGGTCTGATGCCATTAAAAGGTCATTTACCACCTTCACAAGTGCAGTCTCAATGCTATGATGGGGTCTAAAACCAGACTGGAGCATTTCGTATACGTTGTTTGTCTTCAGGAAGGCAGTGAGTTGCTGCGCAACAGCCCTTTCTAGGAATGGAAGATTCGATATAGGCCAATAGTTTTTTATATTTTCTGGGTCATGGTTAGGCTTTTTCAAGAGAGGCTTTATTACTGCCATTTTTAGTGAGTTTGGTACACATCCGGTGGATAGAGAGACGTTTATTATGTTCAACATTTGAGGGCCAAGCACAGGAAGCAGCTCTTTTAGTAGTTTAGTTGGAATAGGGTCCAGTATGCAGCTTGAAGGTTTAGAGGCCATGATTATTTTCATCATTGTGTCAAGGGATATAGTACTAAGACACTTGTGTCTCTCTTGATCCTAGGTCCTGGTAGAGTTGTGCAGACTCAGGACAGCTGAGCTTTGAAGGAATACGCAGATTTAAAGAGGAGTCAGTAATTTGCTTTCTAATAATCATGATCTTTTCCTCAAAGAAGTTAATTAATTTATTACTGCTGAAGTGAAAGCCATCCTCACTTGGGGAATGCTGCTTTTTAGTTAGCTTTGCGACAGTGTCAAAAATAAATTTCGAATTGTTCTTATTTTCCTCAATTAAGTTGGAAAAATAGGATGATCGAGCAGCAGTAAGGGCTCTTCGATACTGCACGGTACTGTCTTTCCAAGCCAGTCGGAAGACTTCCAGTTTGGTGTGGTGCCATTTCCGTTCCAATTTTATGTCATCTTATCATTGATGACAATGTCTCAGATGACAACCGAAACTGACATCATATTCATTAAGTACCACCGCATATGTTCAGTTGGTCGGATTACCAGAATATAGTTCATTCCCCCCCTTCTGATGTTCCCAGAATCTCTATGTTAACCAAGGGTTTTGCAAATGTAACATCAGTAGGTTAGAGAGAGGAAAAATGGGGGAAGAGGTATTTATGACTGTCAAAACCCTTTCCCCAGGCCAAAGTCATGACATAAGTGTATGTAAACTTCCGACTTCAACTGTTCTACGATATTCTATAGTAAGTAGTATAGTATACTACAGTTTACTATAGAATTCTGTAGTAAACTGTAGCATTTTGTCATGTGGGTAGCTGGACTCGTTTACTCTTTTTTGAACATCCATATTATGCTTACTACTGTGCGTACAGTGCAAACAACTAATGAGAATTGTAACCAACAAAACCTGAATGTGCTTTCATGTAGAACTCTAGCCATTGGTGGTTGTGAAAAGATCAGGTCTTGTGAACGATTCCAACAGGAGAAGCTCCTCCCACCACCCCCACTACTGAGAAATGTCAGTGGTTATATGTTGCCATGGGAATGGCAGAGCCTGGAGAAGCTGGGGGTGGGTTGACTGAGGCCCTTTGCTGAGGATGAGGTGTGATGCGAGGCCTTTCAACATAAATGTAGTATGTTCACACAGCAGCAAGACAGTGGTAAAAAAAACTACAGGGCATCTCATGCATAGTATTACACTTCTTCAATAGAATCAGATTTATCCATTGAAGTTCACTCTACTCTTTATTTGATGCGTTCACTCTAGTGTTAATTGCAACTACACTGTAAATTGTGTTACTGCTGATTATTTCAACAGTATCTATTTGTCCTATGCTGGTAAACCCTGTCCTCCACACTGTCTATCCATCACTCTCAAAATATAATGAGTGAAATGTGAACGTATCCATCGTGCCCTTTGTGGCTGTTTTTCTGTTTTCTTTTACCTGAAGGTCAGATTACTGGCTTTGAAGTTGAAATGTTGCCCCGAGGTTAGAGTATTTTAACTGCATATCTCCCCCTCTTTCAATGGTATATCAAAGCAATGAGGGGCACCAACCATATACAGTATAGAAAAAGATGAGCGAGTGGGTGGAACAGAGCGATCCAAGTATCCCTCCACCCAGCAGCTTGTTAAGAACTACATTCCTGGGCCCACTTTAAGTCTGATCTCAGCCCCTTAGTGACCTCTCTGAGGGTAGGAGTTACCATAAAGTAAATCCCGGTACTGCAGGTGACTCCCAAATGACAGAGATGGCTAATATACAATTCACACTGACCCAAGTAGTCTCAACAGCAACCTTGATCAATGTTTAGAGAACGAACAGAGATAGGATGGTATTTAATAAGCTTCCTGGCCTTGGAGGGGCAGATTGTTGTGAGCTCTTCTATGTATCACACCACTCTCACTTGTGCACAGGTCTGTTAAATCCTCTAAAATTACAATCATCTTCATCTTGTCTTTCATCCAGCATTTCATCACATAGATCTATGATTCCTAACAAGCTAATGGAAATAGAGATGAGGTTAACAGTAGACCTGCACACATTCAAACATAAAGTACCAAATAGAAAGATGTCATACATTTATTTGTTAAAACAATCTATAAATGAGTCAGAAGCCAGAAAGAAAATGTTTAATTTTGTACTCTTGCGTTAACCGTCTATGGTTTCACAGGGCTGATGATACCTCAAAGTGTCCAGTACTGTTCTGGACAACTCAAACGACTCTAAATTCCCTCACAATGTGACACCAGAGAGAGCAGACGTAAAGCAGGTGTCATATCAAGCCTCTCAGACAAAGCCTTGTCCAGCTGCAGAAGGAAAGCAACCCAGGGAGCATAGAGTAAAAAATATGTGGCATGACTTACACAATATCTTTTCTATCGGTACATTGGGTGCTGACCTTCAAATGAAATCAATCTTGTATCTGAGGTAGAGAACCCTGAGGAGCAGGACTGTTAAATATAATTAGGTTTATTATATTCTCCAAAATGTTGCTCCACAGCTAATCAACATACACTGAAAAGACAGTTACTGTATACCATTTGAATACACCATTGTCTTTTGTTAATTAATCATCAATAATACCTAATAATAATAAATAATTTGCAATAATTAAATGCTTAAGTTGAACTCACTATTAGTTTTTTTAATCAAACATAAAACACAGCTACATTTGTAGTACGACATCTGTCAAAATCTTAATTGTATAGAAATGTAATGTAGTGCATCAGTTAACAAAAATATTCCTGCCTTAACTGAACATCTGCCAATGTACTGAACACATTCCCATGTCAATTTGAGGGGTACTGTACTATCTAAATGGTAGATAGATGAGACATAAATGTACTTTTCTGACAGACCAGAAGTAGTTTAGGAGGAGTTTAGAAAAGATTGCCTACATCCTCACTGTGGTCACAACAAACCTGGTCTGCTTATGGGAAAACACAGATGATGTGTTCAGGAAAAGCACCAGATAGAGGGGGTATCTGCCCAGAGGTTTACCTATCAACAACAGGTGGCTGATCCATGGTACTTCTTACTTCATACCCTACCCTACCATCCTCTTCAGAACCAGGGCACAATTACGGTACAGTAGCTCTGTCATCATCTCTAAAAGGCACAACTTATCTTTATCGTAGAGACATGGTGACCACTAACTCACTGTCTACTATACATCCGTGTCATGATATTTTACAGAGGTAAAGGGATTAGGAAAACGTCATATTTTCAAACATGACCTCCTGCACTCCAACATTGGTGTCTTTGTTCTGCAGCTTACATAAATAAGCTGTCATAAATCAGTTCCTCAAAAAGTAATTGATCTGCCAGTATTAAATATTAGATACATTATTTGTGGATGCCTTCTGAAAGTCATAGATCCTGATATGGTTTAAGGTATGCTAATAGAAGGAAAGTCATCTATATCCTCTTTGCTCAAGGGCTTGTTTGGTTTGAAATCCAAAAGGAAATTCTCAGAAGAGATAATGGTCACACTTTATTTGGATAGTCTGGTCATACTATCAACAAACTATCTGTTGATAAGCAACTGCTTGCTAAGGATACGGTTAGGGTTAGGTGTAGAATAAGGTTTAAGGTTAGGATAAGAGTTAGGGTTAGTAGATAGCTACTTTAAATGTTACTGATCTGTATCAGTCTGTATATAGTCTGTAGAGCTACAAATGGACTATCCAAATAAAGTGTTACCAAGATATCTGTATTAATAACAGACTGGCCCTATCAATGCGTTGTGGGGGAAAAAAATGTATGTAAAGAATTACATCTTTAAAACACATTCTAACAAACAACACCAATATCGGCATCACTGGCAATATTAGCCTGTTCCCTGCAGCTACAGTTGTGCCATTTTGTCTTTCTCCCAAAAATGCCACGACCCTTTCCCAGCAAATGATTCCAATGGAAACATTACTCAAAGAAGATCAATTCCATAACATTACAGCATTTACAGAATGGAAAGTGAAGCTGCAAAAAAAGTGATCCAGGACAATACAGACTCCACAAAAATCTCAGTCAATTTCCCATTGCACAACTTTTGAGTTTTAAGAATAATATAATCAAAAAGAAAATATCAAAACATTGTATAGTAATACTCTGTGACGTAAACCAGAGTGTGGTTATGTTACTGTGGTAATTGTTATCCAAGTAACTTTTTGTGTTGGTTTTTACATCAAATAAATACAAAACCTAACTGTCTGATAGGATATGGTTGTTTTTAATCTGGTGATGCTCAAGGAATTCTGAGGTCTCCTCTGCAATCTGTCCTGGGATGCGGAAGTCGATGGGAATGGGTTGAGGGGGCTGGGCCAGGGGCCGGCAGGCCTCTCCCTTGGGGCTGGAGGTGCTGTGGGAGTCCTGGGGATCTAGGTTGCAGCCAGTGCCCTGGAGGAACTGCAGGAAATTCTCCTCTATGGATCCCTCACGGCTGGGCAGTCTGTCCTCCTCTTCTGTCGCCCGGCGGAACAGGCAAGGCACATGCTTGCCAAGCTCCTCGCGGATCTGCCGGTTCAGACAACCGTAGAAGAAAGGGTTGGAGGTGAAGCAGAAGTAGCCGATCCACGTGACGACCTCCTCCAGGGGGGCCAGCGTGGCTGGAGGGCTAGAGGCCAGAGCTGAGTACAGATGGAAGGAGAAGTAGGGCAACCAGCAGCACAGGAACTGTCCTCCCACTGCTGCTAAAACTGCTGCCGCCTTGCCCCCTCCGAATGTGCGTTGAGGGGTGTCGCGCCCCACCCCTGTCCCCGTGCCTGTTCCTGAGCTGGTCACCATGGTGGAGCGGCTGCTGAGCGACTCGGAGCGCCGGCGGCGGGGCGTGTCCATCCAGGTGGGCAGAGGCCCATGATGCATTGCCGCAACCCGCGCCACCTTGAACATACTGCAGTACACCACCAGGATGACCAGCAGCGGGCACAGAAAGTACACCAACGTGAACAGGACCATGAAGGCCATGCGGTTCGACCCACCCCCCGTCCAGTGCAAGGAGCAGCGCCTGTGACTCTGAGCTGGGGGTGAGGGGACACCCTCACCCCCTCCCCCAACTCCAACACCCTCCAGAAAAGGAGTCCTCCCGCCCTGTAAGGCCCAGGCCAGCAGCGGCAGGGCTGACATGGCCAGGGCTTTGACCCATATCCCCACCAGGACTGAGGCCACCAGGCCCAGGGTCATCTTCACCTCGTAGCGCATGGGGTGGATGATGTAGTAGTAGCGCTCCACGTTGATGGCTGAGATGGAGAGGATGGCGGCGGTGACCAGGCACACACTGAGGAAGAGGTAGCTCCGGCACAGGGCTTCGCCAAAGAAGACCCTGCCTGAGAGCATGCCCAGGGGCATCAGCACCAAGGCTGCCAGCAGGTCCACCAGGCACAGGTGGAAGACAAAGGCAAACTTACGGAGCTGTGGGGCCTTGGCGATGACAGCCATTACGGCCCCGTTGCCCACCACGGCCAGCAGGTCCATGAGCAGCATGGCGAGCAGTGCTAGTGACTGGGACAAAGCCCCGCTCTCAGGTGACTCAGAGGCTGAGGTGTTGGGCATGGGCTGTGAGAAGGGGAGGGAGGAGTTCCACAACGGCTCCATCGGATGGCGGGACAAGGTAGACAGAGGGTGTCAATCACAGGCCCATCACCCATCCTTCACAGCCAGGGAGCAGGGCCAGGAACCAGAGGCCCAGTCTGGGAGGAGGTCAGATAACAGCAGCTCTGTAAAAGGGGCCTGTGAGCCTGGGTCATCCTGGGAATGCTCAACCTCCCTTAATAACCTCCTCAGAAATGTAGGCCTTCTCCTAGGAACAGAGAAGTAGGATGAAGGACATTAGCTACTGCAATTCACAATGGCTGACACAGGACAATAGAACAATGTAACTGTTTTTCTGCAGATGGACATGGTTTTATGAGATAATCCTAACACAAACTCTGTCAGAGCTCTATGGCAACCAGTATTATTTTAAGATTAATTCATTAGGGTGACAGTTTGTAAAATTCTTATCAACTCAAATCTGTGGGAAACTAATCCAAAGGCAATACATTAATCCAAAACCAGTGTTTGAAGGGACTAATTCCTAATTAATTCCTGATGAAAGGAGAGGACATTTTGCAATGTGTTTTCAACATGTTGAGGACTGTGTGTATTGTGTAAATTGAACCACTATGCAACATTTTGAGATTGAATAAGAGAGTAAACCACACCCATGGCTTTATGGCTCTTGTTTAGTGTCAAGCCACAATGTCCCTGTAGTGTTTTATAAACACTATTTTCCCCAAATAAACCTCCCAGTGGGAGTTCCAATCGATTTATACAGCAACATATGATGGTGCATTAGAGTCTTCCATTGTCAGAAAAGTGCACTATTTTTATTTGATTAATGCCCCAGGCCTGCCCCGGTTGAACCGGGTTAGCGTTGATTGCATTCATTTTGGAACCGGGCTGCCTCCTGGGCTTGAGTCAGGTGCCCCGTGTGGGCCGACGGCGAAGTTGGCTCAAAACAAAAGTGATGTAGGCCTAGGTTAAGCATGTGGAGTAATTAATAGGATTCTGTGTTTCAACATGCAAGGGTGATTGCTTTGATAATAAAGCTTTATCAGCTTTCCCAATGAAAATTTGTTTGAATTTTAAAACATATATTTAATTGAAAATGTTTCTGAATGATGCAGCGTGCTGCCTGCCTTGTTGACAACATAACAGAGCAGCACAGATTACTGTTAGATTTGAGAAGGGCATTCCTCCCTCACCGCTTTAGCCCGTTCACGTCACGGGCCATAGCCCGGTGCACTTAATTGAAGTCCCTCATTGTGCAATCCCCCCACTTTGACTGTTGAGTGACAGACTCAACTCAAGCACACCTGTCAACTTTGGCCACACCCACAGCCCTCATCTATGAAACCTGCTACTAAAACCGACCAATACACTTTGATTTTATTCATGAATTTAATATTCTTGTTATTCTGGTTGTCTTCTAAGTTTGTGGTTACGTTGAGTTGTAGCCTAATAATTCTGATCGTATCCATTTAGCACAGTCGTACTTCCTGACACAGTATCTCATGTATCTCATCTTCTTCCTCCTCCTCTTTATCCTCTTCCTTCCCATCCTCCTCATCCCCCACTCCAATACAATGATAATTGCTTTTCTTCCGTACCCTGGGGCTCTTTTTTCTTAACAATATCACATACAGTTTAGGCCTAGGTCTGGTCTTGATATGTGCTAGCAAACCTACAGCACATCAAGACCAGACCTACAGCACATATCAAGACCAGACCTACAGCACATATCAAGACCAGACCTACAGCACATATCAAGACCAGACATAGGCCTAAACTGTATGTGATATTGTTGAGAAAAAAAGAGTCCCAGAGTATGGAAGAAAAGCAATTATCATTGTATTGGAGTGGGGGATGAGGAGGATGGGAAGGACGGGGATAAAGAGGAGGAGGAAGAAGAAGGGAAAGGGCAGGAATACATAGGATTGAGTGTCATTTTAAAGGCACCCTTTTCCAGTGCTGTGTACTCTGCAAGTGCATATTGGGACAACACATCTATTACATTCCCAGTCTAAAGGGACCAACCCATGCCCAACATTACAACACCATGTTACAGTATCAAGACTGGATCACATAATATATTCTACATTCAAGGAGGACTAGAGGAGGAAGATAGAACTACAAATAAAAAGAGAGAGGGACAGAGAGAGAGACAGAGAGAGAGACAGAAACCCACAGTGTACCTGGATCAGGGCAGGTTTTGTGATGATGTAGCCTGCTGTCTCTTTTAAGGATATTAAGCTGGTTGGTTAGCTCCCAGTGCTGGGATGCAGGATAGACATCAGTCAGCCGCATGCGTTGTGTATGGTGCTGACTGCTGCTATGGCACTCCCCTTCTTTATCAGACTGCTCTTCTTCTCCTCCTCTGCCTTTGCCTCGTCTTTCAGTTATTTTCCGGATGAGGGTAGCTGTGTTGACAGTGATAGATTTAAGGGGATGAGAGAGAGAAAAAAGAAAAGGAGCAAATGTTGTCTCCCTCTACTTGCTAATGTAAACCGCACACTCACACACATATAAACTCACTCTCTCCCTCTCTCTTGCACACTCACACACAGTGACTGCAGAGATGGAGAGGGAGGCAGAGGCACAGGCATAGGACCAGAGCCACTCTCTCTGCTGGGTCTTAGTGCCCCTGAAGTTTGGCTATCATTTTTATTTTGCATACAGAGGGTTAAATGTTAAATTAATGGAGATAAATAGAGAAAAACAGAATGGCTTATGTAGATGTTGGGTTTTTGTTTTGTTTCTCAGGACAAAATAAAAATGTGATTTTTTTTCCATAAACGCTCCATTACACAAAGAACTTAGCCCAGAGTCTTTGACCTCTTGAGCTCCAGGTGACCTTTTGTTGTGTCACCTCTCTCATGGTTTGTCAATCCCATTCAAACACACCTCTATGGCACATACCCACATGCCCATAAACATTTACTCAACCTGTGTTATGAATAAATGTTTCAATAATTACAGAGGGAAAAGGAATCAGTGTGAAGATCACCATAAAGTGGAACCTGGTACTCCCCCCAAGTCCAATGACCCCCCCCCCCCCCCCCCAAGTCTGTACATTTAGCCACTTGTGGTTTGAAATGGTAGATATGGCTAATATATATGATTCACACTGACCCAAGTAGTCTTGACAACAACCTCGATTAATGTTTTGACCAGTGCCCAGGTACTTGGAGAACGAACAGTGATAGGATGGTATTTAATAAGCTTCCTGGCCTTGGAGGGGCAGATTGTTGCAAACTCTGCTGAGTATAACACCACTCTCACTTGTGAACAGGTTTCTGTCTGTTAAATCCTCAAATTACAGTTGTCTTCTCCTTGTCTGTCATCCAGCATTTCTTCACATTTGAGCAAATCTACGCTTTCTTACAAGCTAATGGAAGTAGAGATGAGCCATCCCAAATAACTTTCCTAATGGAGAGAGCAAGGTTAACAGGAGACCAGCACACAATAACATATACATTTATTTGTTAAACCAATCAATAAACAAGTCAGAAGCCAGAAAGGAAATAAATAAGTTAAATGTTGTACTGCATCTACCAATAACAATCTCTGATTCCTCTCACATGATGGTTTCAACTGAGACAAAGAGGCATTAATTAGCTCAGGTCCTCAGTTAAGGCATGAGCACCCATTCCACCCAGACCATCATACTGGGATAACACAGCAGCATTAGTCTCAAGTTGCCACGGTGATCTTCGCTGAAATGAGGAAGACAGTGGCTGATGGACGTTTTCATAAACACTCCCTCTCATTGCACTGCCAGATCATCTCCACTCCACTGTCTATGGGAGACAATGAAATGGAGACCCTGCCAGGCAATATTTCTCAATGCTATGAGTCTACAGCTGCTGCTGGGTTTTAAGTGCTTTTCATTTGCGTTTAAAGGATGCAGATGGTCATCCATGCACATTAGCATTTATATAATTCGCACCCCAGTTTTCAACTCCCCTAAATTTGAATTTGTTCTCTGGCTGGTACAATCATGGCACTGATGACACCAGTCTATTGCTAGCAAAGGTCGGATCATATTGAAATCAATTGATATTACTTTTACATTTCATATGGGAATACTTGAAAGGCCAGATAATGCTCAGCCTTGTATCCTCTGATGACAACAGAATGGAAATGCATCATAATGTTCTGCATTGTCATAATAACCCGATGCTAACATAATTATGTGATCTAATCATCTGATGATGGTTGCACCCGTCTCTCTTCCTGTTGAACGACTTTCATCATGTCATCACTCTAAACACAAAACAAGCCAGGCTGGACCAGAGCACAGATACAGACACTGTGTCCTCTCACCACACCAACAGCACTATGCTGCAGAGATACGGTTTCACAGTAGTGACACAGGCTTTATGGCCATTTCTAATACTGTTGGAAGAGAAGATGGAGAGAGAGATTTAAAAAATAAGGCTGTTCTAGAAAGGTGTGTGAGGAAGATAAAGTGTGTGTGTGTGATTGTGTGTGTCTGTGCGTGTGTGCATGCGTGTACATGCACATGAGTGTGCACATTTGTACTTGCGCGTGTGTGTGTGTGTCAGGTGTTGACTCATGACAGAAATAGCAGATTCTTGCTCGCCTGGCAGCACCAATCACTGCCACTGCAAATACAATGGTTTCCATGACAACCTTGAAAATAGACTTCACATTCCCAGTCAGAAATAGCTACGGCCAGCGTGCTAACCCCACTGCCCCCACAGACCATAATAACCAGCCATAAATACGCACACACAAATATCAACTGCGTTCATAAATACAATCTTGCAATTACTTATACCAAAACACAATTACTTGCACAAACAAAAAAACAACACACAGAGCTACTCACGCATGCAAAAAAACGTGAACCAGCTTCTTGTTCACACAAGCATATATATATACTACCATTCAAAAGTTTGGGGTCACTTAGAAATGTCCTTGTTTTTGAAAGAAAAGCTTTTTTTGTTGGTCCATTTAAAATAACAGGCCAGCATCCTGGAGACGCCTCTTCACTGTTGACGTCGAGACTGGTGTTTTGCGGGTACTATTTAATGAAGCTGCCAGTTGAGGACTTGTGAGGCGTCTGTTCTCAAACTAGACACTCTAATGTACTTGTCCTCTTGCTCAGTTGTGCACCAGGGCCTCACACTCCTCTTTCTATTCTGGTTAGAGCCAGTTTGAGCTGTTCTGTGAAGGGAGTACAGCGCATTGTACAGCGTGTCTTCAGTTTCTTGTCAATTTCTCGCATGCAATAGCCTTAATTTCTCAGAACAAGAATAGACTGATGAGTTTTAGAAGAAAGTTATATGTTTCTGGCCATTTTGAGCCTGTAATCGAACCCACAAATGCTGATGCTCCAGATGCTCAACTAGTCTCAAGGCCAGTTTTATTTCTTATTTAATCAGAACAGTTGTCAGCTGTGCTAGCATAATTGTAAAAGGATTTTCTAATGATCAATTAGCTAATCCAAGTTAATAATTTTTAAAGGCTAACACAACGTGCCATTGGAACACAGGAGATATGGTTGCTGATAATGGGCCTCTGTACGCCTATGTAGATATTCCATAAAAAATCAGTCGTTTCCAGCTACAATAGTAATTTACAAAATTAACAATGTCTACACTGTATTTCTGATCAATTTGATGTTATTTTAATGGACAAAACATTTGCTTTTCTTTCAAAAACAAGGACATTTCTAAGTGTCCCCAAACTTTTGAATGGTAGTGTGTATATATACAGTACCAGTCAAAAGTTTGGACAAGTTTGGTTTTTCTTTATTTTTACTATTTTCTACATTGTAGAATAATAGAGAAGACATCAAAAGTATGAAATAACACATATGGAGTCATGTAGTAACCAAAAAAGTGTTAAATCTAAATATATTTGAGGTTCTTCAAAGTAGCCACCCTTTGCCTTGATGACAGCTTTGCACACTCTTGGAATTCTCTCAACCAGCTTCATAAGGAATGCTTTTCCAACAGTCTTGAAGGAGTTCCCACATGTTCTGAGCACTTGTTGGCTGCTTTTCCTTCACTCTGCGGTCCAACTCATCCCAAACCATCTAATTTGGGTAGAGTTCAGGTTATTGTGGAGGCCAGATCATCTGATGCAGCACTCTATCACTCTCCTTCTTGGTCAGAAAGCCCTTACACACCCTGGAGGTGTGTTGGATCATTGTCTTGTTGAAAAACAAATGATAGTCCCACGAAGTGCAAACCAGATGGGATGGGTATTGCTGCAGAATGCTGTGGTAGCCATGCTGGTTAAGTGTGCTGTCATGACGTGGCCCTTTCTGGGTATAGATCGTGGCATCCACCTCTCTCTCTCTCCTACACCCAGGTTCTGTTATCTCAGGTCGTAAATTCCGGGCAGAGACTCTCTCCCTCTGGCCATACAGAAAGAGAGACACTTAGAGAGAACAAAGGATTTCACATGGCGAACTCCTAAATCCCCCAAATATAAATTTGATACAAAAGGTTCACTTGTGAGAAGGTGGGATTTGTTCGTGGACACTTAAAGGATGGTTATGACGAGTGGGTTTCATTTTGTGACCTCAGAGAGAACAGGAAACACACACAAACTATATCTCTGAATATGTACATTTCTCAATTTTGGGCTTTGCATCTAATTCTTGTATAAAATGAATGAGTAAAGATGAAACTATTTGTGAAATTATGTAAGGTGATGTTAAACCCTTAATGAAAGAGAATTGTATTCCCTTTAAAGTTGAACTAAGTCATGGGCCTGCCCCCGTGAGCACAGACATGATCTTTACGAACAAAAGCCCCTCCTGAGGAAATCCTCTTCAGACCACACCGAAGGGGCACAGGTTGAGTTTGCACCACAAAAACCTCAGTATAAGCTAAGGTTGTAATGGTTGTTGAATTCCTAACCATACCACGTGGAGCATTGGCTACACGGCTGGAAATGGTTAACCTCAGACTATCGATCCCTACAGAATAAGAGCAAATCTTAGATACGAATCACTAGTCTACGGCTAGAAATGATGTCAACCTGGCATGCGAAGACCGACAACCACCGAAACATTTATTTTATGAGAACATTTCGGAATGGTACTCTGAAGTATCCATTCTAACCACAAAATAATTTGATCTTCAGGGAAGCAGAGAGAGAGACTATGATGAACTGACTCTCCAACAGAAGGACTGACGATTCCAACAAAGATCACGACAACACACTGGGCGTAAATATATATTGATTGCAATTATTCCTGAATGAGTGAGCGTTCATGTGCAAAGAATTAGCATTTCAATTAATATAATTATCAACTGTGTAGTGACTCCTTTCGTCTTTCCCGCCCTTCTCAGTCCACAGCCACTTCCCTTTGTTCACCAAGCTGTCATATCGGCTTAACCCACTAGGGAACCTCCCCTATCATTTCCTTGTAACCATATCTACTGTTGTTTGTTCATGCATTTCTGTGATTATTGATTTAGTTAGTAAATAAATTATTAAGACAATTGGTGTATGGATGATTCATAGTAAAGGCTGGGTTCGTGCAGATAACCAACCATTTGTGACGTTTGGAATAACAGTCTTCACTTTAATGATGCCAAAAACAACATATTATGACACCCCATGCGAGGAATCTAAGATAGAATTGGACTTTGCTTTTGAATTATATATATATCAATTGTGCAAAAAGTATTGTACAAACAGACTGCATTGTATACAGATATTGGTTGTGTGTTTCCATTTGAACAAGCTTCCAGTAATGTGTTGTTAGCGTCTGAGCGATGAGTTGTAAATTCCAGATTTAGTCCGTTAGGCCAAACGGTACTATTTCTGTCGGTCAATATACATTTATAGAGCCAGTAATTTTAGAAATTAAAGAGATCTCTTCGGTGACCGAGCCAAAGTTCTGTGTGCCTACCACGCTAAGCCAGTGTGCGTAGGCCACAGGAGTATCTGTATTTATGTACCGTGGCGCACCGGTCAACATAATGCTAGCAAAGTATGCCGAATGGGTTAATGTGAGACGTCACTGGTAAACCCTCCTTTCCATGGTGAAGGGGACCCTATTTTTCCTAGGATAGGATAAAGTAATCCTTCTCACCCCCCTCCCCCCCCCTTAAAAGACCTAGATGCACTATTGTAAAGTGGCTGTTCCACTGGATGTCATAAGGTGAAAGCACCAATTTGTAAGTCGCTCTGGATAAGAGCGTCTGCTAAATGACTTAAATGTAAATGTAAATTTCTGTACAAAGTAGGATTAGCTTAGCACTAGATGCTACAGCTAACAATGGGAAAACTGCATTTTTCTTTTTCCTGTGTTACGTTGAAATTCCTCCGCCTTGCGCGACGGATGTCCTGCCCTTTGCACTTCCATTTGATTTCAGCTTTCTGCTATCAGTGACCCCCTCGTGGTGAAGAATCGCCAGTACATTTTCTGAAAAAAAAGAATTAGGTGACACACAAATGTGGATCACGTTCAACAAAGTTTATTTAGGATATCCAGCCAATCAATTGATTGGATATCGATGTGTCATTCAATTGAACTAACAAGTGAAATTGCCAGATTTACCTTTCAAGTGGATCTTTTAAACATCCTTGAGATGTTTCTACAACTTGATTGGAGTCCACCTGACAGTAAATGTCAGAGCAAAAACCAAGACATGAGGTCAAATTAATTGTTCGTAGAGCTCCGAGACAGGATTGTGTTGAGGCACAGATCTGGGGAAGGATACCAAAACATGTCTGCAGCATTGAAGGTTCCCAAGAACACAGTGGAATTCATCATTCTTAAATGGAAGAAGTTCGGAACCACCAAGACTCTTCCTAGAGCTAGCCGCCCGGCCAAACTGAGCAATCGGGGGAGAAGGCCCTTGGTCAGGTAGGTGACCAACAACCCGATGGTCCCTCTGATAGAGCTCTAGAGTTCCTCTCTGGAGATGGGAGAGCATTCCAGAAGGACAACCATCTCAGCAGCACTCCACCAATCAGGCCTTTCTGGTAGAGTGGCCAGACGGAAGCCACTCCTCAGTAAAAGGCACATGACAGACCGCTTGGAGTTTGCCAAAAGGCATCTAAAGGACTCCCTGACCATGAGAAACAAGATGAAACCAAGATTGAACTCTTTGGCCTGAATGCCAAGCGTCACTTCTGGAGGAAACCTGGCACCATCCCTACAGTGAAGCATGGTGGTGTCAGCATCATGCTGTGGGGATGTTGTTCAGCAGCAGGGACTGGGAGACTAGTCAGGATCAACGGAAAGATGAACAGAGAAGATCCTTGATGAAAACCTGTTCCAGAGTGTTCAGGACCTCAGACTGGAGCAAAAGTTCACCTTGCAACAGGACACCGACCCTAAGCACAAAGCCAAGACAACGCAGGAGTGGCTTTGGGACATGTCTCTGAACATCCATGAGTGGCCCAGCCAGAATCTCTGGAGAGACCTGAAAATAGCTGTGCAGCGATGCTCCCCCTCCAACCTGACAGAGTTTGAGAGGATCTGCAGAGAAGAATAGGAGAAACACCCCAAATACAGGTGTATCAGGCTGGTAGTGTTAAACCTAGAAGACTCAAGGCTGTAATTGCTGACAAAGGTGCTTCAGCAAAGTACTGAGTGAAGTGTCTGAATACTTATGAAATCTGATATTTTTGTTTTACATTTTTATAAATAAAAATATGTTTTTGCTTCGTCATTATGGGGTATTGTGTGTAGATTGAAGAGTGAAATAAAACACTTTGATCAGTTTTAGAATAAGGCTGAAACGTAACAAAATGTGGAAAAAGTCAACGGGTCTGAATAGTTTCCGAATACCCTGTGTGTGTGTGTGTGTGTGTGTGTGTGTGTGTGTGTGTCTTTACTATCATTAACTGAAGACTTATAGTTTTTATCAAAGATTCTCTGTATTTAGTATTATCCGATTGTACTGATTAATCATGTAACCGTGCGATTATACTGATTAATCATGTAACCGTAATTACTTGGAAGTTGGGGCACCAAGGAAAAATATTCAGATTAAAGTTATAATTTCCTAAAATAACTTTTCAGATATTTTATCTGATCAATTAGTCTTCGAATTAATGCATTTTTTACTTTACCTCAAGTTAGTCTCATTCCAAACGTCGTAAATTGTTGGTTATTTGCACGAACCCTGTCTTCACTATGAGTCATCCATACATCAATTGTCTTAAATCATTTATTTATTACTAACTAAGTAATTCACAGAAATGCATAAACAAACAAGGTAAATGTAATGATAGGAGAATGTGCCCTAGTGGGCTAAACCGGCATGGCGGCTTGTTAGACAAAAGGGGAAGTTGGGGTCAACTAAGAAGTCACTACAGAGTGATAATTTTATCAATTGAAATGCTAATCCTTTACACATGAACCCTCACTCATTCCGGAACAATTGCAATCAATATATATATAAATATTTACGCTCAGTGTGTTGTCTTGATCGCTGGTGAAAAGTTTGTGTTTCTTTTGTAGAATTGTCTGTCTCTCTCCGTCGTGGTTATAGGGGATAGTTCAGAGTGACATTCATTCATTTGTTATAGAATGAATGTTTCGGCGGTTGTCGTTCTTCGCGTTCAATGATACCGAATTCCTAGCTGTAGACTAGTAATTCATATCAAAGACTTGTTCTTATTCTGTCGGTATCGATAGTCTAAGAGTTTAACCACGTGGTATGGTTAAAAGATTCAGCAATGGTCTACAACCTTTGTACTCCCGTGATTGAGAGAAACATGGTCTGCAACCTTTATCCATCTCGTAATTGAGGTAAGCTCGGTCTGCTGATCGAAAACCTGACTGGTGGTTTTATTCGGAAGGCAGAAAGGGCTGTCCCAGGATGTCTGACCCTAACTGGGCTCAGGGGCGGTCCTCTGATTTAGTTAACTCAAAAAGGGGATTGGAGTTTTCCTTCATTAAACAGTCCAAAATCATATTACACAATTTTACAAACGGTATCATACTCACTCATTCATCTTATACAACAATTAGGTGTAAACCTCATATCAGAGGCTATTATATAAACAGAGTTATGGTAATGTGGCCACACTGTCTCCCATAAGCTTCCCCAAGTTGTGTCAAACGAACCAGTTCATAGCTGGATTCTTCACCGATCTTTTATACTTTCTCCAGAACATGAAATTTGTTCATACCTCAAGTTCTGTGAGGTGGAAGGAATTGCTTTGTTCTCTATGAAAATTTACTCTCTCTATACTGTGTGTCCATGAGGATATCCTCAGGAATTTACGACGTCTTTCTGACCACAGCAACCTGGTTGAAGGAGGAAAGGGGGAGGCAGGGAGAGGGGGATGGGGCTTGCTATACCCAAAGAGGCCAACGTCATGACAGGGTATACACATTTAGTGTACAAAACATTAGGAACCCCTTCCTAATATTGGGTTGCCCCCTCGTTACCCTCAGAACAGCCTTAATTTGTCGGGGCATGGACACACTACAAGGTCAATCAGTCAATCAAATGAATTTATCAAGCCCTGTCACAAAGTGCTATACAGAAACTCAGCCTAAAACCCCAAACAGCAAGCAATGCAGATGTCGAAAAACGGTTGCTAGGAAAAACTCCCTAGAAAGGCAGGAACCTAGGAAGAAACCTAGAGAGGAACCAGGCTCTGAGGGGTGGCCGAATCCTCTTCTGGCTGTGTCTGGTGGAGATTATAACAGTACATGGCCAAGATGTTCAAACGTTCATAGATGACCAGCAGGGTCAAATAATAATAATAATCACAGGTCAGCACCTCAGGAGTAAATGTCAGTTGACTTTTCACAGCCGATCATTCAGACAGCAGACACAGTAGTGAGAGAGTCGAAAACAGTAGGTCTGGGACAAGGTAACACGTCCGGTGAACAGGTCAGGGTTCCATAGCCGCAGGCAGAACAGTTGAAACTGGAGCAGCAGCATGACCAGGTGGACTGGGGACAGCAAGGAGTCATCAGGCATGGGCATAGTCCTAGGGCTCATGTCCTCTGAGAGAAGAGAGAGAGAGAATTAGATGGAGCATACTTAAATTCACACAGGACACCGGATAAGACAGGAGAAATTCTCCAGATACAACAGACTGACCCTAGCCCACCGACACATGAACTATTGCAGCATAATTACTGGTGTCAACAACATTCCATAGAGATGCTGGCCCGTGTTGACTCCAATGCGTCCCACAGTTGTTTCAAGTTATCTGGATGTCCTTTGGTTGGTGGAACATTCTTCATACACACAGGAAACTGTTGAGCATGAAAAACCCAGCAGCGCTGCAGTTCTTGACACACTCAAACCAGTGTGCCTCGCATCTACCACAATACCTCTTTCAAAAGGCACTTCAATCTTTTGTCTTGCCCATTCACCCTCTGAATGGCACACTATACACATTCCACGTCTCAATTTTCTCAAGGCTTAAAAATCCTTCTTTAACCTGTCTCCTTCCCTTCATCTACACTGATTTGAAGTGGATTTAAGAGGTGACATCAGTAAGGGATCATAGCTTTCACCTGATCAGTCTGTTATAGAACGAGCAGGTGTTCCTTATATTTTGTACACTCAGCATATAAACTGTACTGGTGAAACATACAGAAACACTATATGAACAGAGACACATGAACAGATACTTTTTCTTGCACACCAACATGTACACATATCACTTGACCTGTTCCACCACCCCCATGGTAGACCACAAATAAAAAGGTGGTCATTTGAAGTAGTCAAAGATAAGGGCTCTGTGATGTGAATTGCCAGGGAGTCAGGGACAGAGGGGGTCTTACCTCACTGTTGACCAAGACTTTGTCACCACACACACACAACCCTTCAAACCATCAACCAAGCACTAAGACCTAATGAGGGTTGATGAAAGTGTTAAAGGCAGAGCTGATATTCAGCCTGGGTGGATACTAGATACCTGAACCGTTAAAACCTCTTGAGCTGACAGCCGTTTTGCTATGGCTGTATTCATCAATCTGGCAAGAATTAAATATTTAGAATAATGTGGTAGTGTTTAGTAGTGGTGGTGCTATGGGAATGGTTAGCCTATAGGCATGCTATTGAGCAACATTCACTGAGAGAATGATTGCATGTTGAAATGCTCAAAGGATGGATGGCTAAAGTGTCGCATCGAGGCGCCTTGTGTTCCATTGCCTTGCCCTTTGTGTTCCATTGCCGTGGCCTTTGTGTTCCATTGCCTTGCCCTTTGTGTTCCATTGCCTTGCCCTTTGTGTTCCATTGCCGTGGCCTTTGTGTTCCATTGCCTTGCCCTTTGTGTTCCATTGCCGTGGCCTTTGTGTTCCATTGCCTTGCCCTTTGTGTTCCATTGCCTTGCCCTTTGTGTTCCATTGCCGTGGCCTGTGTTCCTTTGCCGTGGCCTTTGTGTTCCATTGCCGTAGCCTTTGTGTTCCATTGCCGTGGCCTTTGTGTTCCATTGCCGTGGCCTTTGTGTTCCTTTGCCGTGGCCTTTGTGTTCCTTTGCCGTGGCCTTTGTGTTCCATTGCCGTGGCCTTTGTGTTCCATTGCCGTGGCCTTTGTGTTCCATTGCCGTGGCCTTTGTGTTCCTTTGCCGTGGCCTTTGTGTTCCATTGCCGTGGCCTTTGTGTTCCATTGCCGTGGCCTTTGTGTTCCATTGCCGTGGCCTTTGTGTTCCATTGCCGTGGCCTTTGTGTTCCATTGCCTTGCCCTTTGTGTTCCATTGCCGTGGCCTTTGTGTTCCATTGCCTTGCCCTTTGTGTTCCATTGCCGTGGCCTTTGTGTTCCATTGCCGTGGCCTTTGTGTTCCATTGCCGTGGCCTTTGTGTTCCATTGCCGTGGCCTTTGTGTTCCATTGCCGTGGCCTTTGTGTTCCATTGCCGTGGCCTTTGTGTTCCTTTGCCGTGGCCTTTGTGGCCTACTGAAATAACAATAATTGACTGATAAAATCCTTATTCATTAAATTTGCCTAGATGTAGATTGTTACACTTCAAGTCTTCATGTGAATGACCAGGGGGTGGCAGTGTCTTATAACTCTACAGAAGCTGTTAACTTTCCCTATTACAGGAGAATGGTATTACAGTCTTAGATGTTTCATGTTTTTTTTTTGTCACATTCTGGTACAGTGAAATGTGTTGTTTTACAGGGTCAGCCATAGTAGTATGGCGCCCCTGGATCAAATTATGGTTAAGTTCCTTGCTTAAGGGTACCCGAGTGGCTCAGCGGTCTAAGGCCCGGCATCTCAGTGCAAGAGGTGTCACAACAGTTTCTGGTTCAAATCCAAGCTGCATCACATCTGCCTGTGATTGGGATTCTCATAGGGTGGCACATAATTGGTTGAGTGTTGGCTGGGGTAGGCTGTCATTGTAATAAGAATTTGTTCTTGCCTAGTTAAATCTTTTTATTTTTAAAGGGCACATCAACAGATTTCCACCTTGTCAGCTGGTGTATTCGAACCAGCAATCTTTTGGTTACTGGCCCACTGCTAACCGCCCAACCCTCTACTGGCCCAACGCTCTTTGCCTACCTGCCGCCCTCAAAAGCCCAATATTGAAGATAGTATGACATCCATATGACCCATACCGTAGTTTATTTTCCTCAACACACAAACTCACCTAAGAATGCTCTCCCTTTCTCTCACACACAGCAAAAATCTGCCAGGAAGACCAATTACTGCAGTGAACATAACCTTACAAATTAACAAAAAGCACTCAAGGAGTCATTTCCTCCATAAACTCTCTTTTGTGTTTTCCAATAACATTACCGGGATGCTGTGAACAACACGCACACAAAGGGGCCAGTGACATCAGTGGACTGCATAATGACTGATTTAAAAGAACAGCTTCCTGGCTTGTTTAGACTGTAAGATATGATTTATGAATTACTAAACAATTCAAAAAGTGCATTGTAATACAAGAGTATTTGTTTTGTTGAGAGAGAGAGAGAGAGAGAGAGAGAGAGAGAGAGAGAGAGAGCTTTGGCAATATGTATATTGTTACGTCATGCCAATAAAGCTAATCGAGAGAGAGATGCTTTGATCTCTTCTCAGATATTTTTCTTAGAAACATTTTGAATTCCCATGAAAAGAACAGATGCTCTTTCTTCAGTGTGACCAAACAGGACAATAAAGAATTTCCGGACACAAGACTCAAGAGCACTATAACAAGAGGCAGGAAAGGAAATAAGTGTTGCATTTATCCTAATTGACAAACTAATATAGTTAGAATGGATCTCCTCTCTCTCTGGGAGAAAGAGGAGGAGAAGGTCAAGGAGGAAGGAAATCAGAGTCTGGCTCTTACATATCAACTTCCATAGAAGGTTCCATACAGTGTCTGATGACAGAATATGATACTGATCCCCCACAGCCCACAGGGTGAGGAAGAACAAATGTAAAACAGCATTTAAAAGGGTTAGGTCAGAGCATGAAGACTGTGTGGCCGTATAATCAAACCATTTTCTTGCCGTTCAACAGCTACTTATGTTTTATGAGCTGGTTTTCCCACTGTGTTTATAATTAGGTCTCTTATTTTAACACAGATGAGGTCAGACAAAGTCAGGTCTAGTACACTTATCATACATATGTTGTCCAAGAAAAAAGGCTGTTGTACAACCAGTGTGTTTGACTATGTCATAAGAGAATTGCAAGCAGCAGGCTTTGTATTCTACTGGGTAAACAAATGATTGACAGATTCATTCCTTGAGTGTTACCTGATCTCTCCTATATCAAAGGCAGTCATTGGCAAGGACTTTCCTAAGTGGGCATCCCAATTAAGTTGTCCCATAATTGGCCAATCCAAATGTCTATGTGTAGCTGGCAGTTTGGGTGTCTGGTTGCCCTAAACGGAATCTCATTCCCATGTTGACTTGGGTTCGTGGGTCCAATCGATAACAAAGAGAGCATGACAGAGACTTAAGGCGGCTCATTAGGGATGGTTCGAAATTGACATAACGGGGATAAGGAGGAAAATGGGGGAGGGTCATGTGTTTTACATTTCAGTCAGGGGGAGGATTTAGAAATGTTTAATCTAGTCCAGGGGAGGGTCATGTAATTGATGAAATTCAATATTTTTTTGTGTTTTAAAATTTGTTTCCGCCCCTCATCTTCTCCGCTGGGCGCGCAATATCAAGTGCGCTTGTAGGCTATTTAGTGTGGTCTCAATCAATTCATCCATAGGCTATAGGCTACGAATTGCATGCTCGGAGAAGCACAGAGCAAAGTTATATTTCTAAAAAAAATGTACTTCCATCCTGAGTCTTTTGAGCTGCTGGGATGGTGTAAATAAAATATTTTTGATAAGACCTTGGCCAAAATATTCAATATCGTGCTCGTGGACAAGCCTATATGTTCTGGGTACTGTCACGCCCTGACCTTAGAGAGCTTTTTATGTCTCTATTTTGGTTTGGTCAGTGTGTGATTTGGGTGGGCATTCTATGTTCCTTTTTCTATGTTTTGTATTTTCTTTTGCATTGGCCGGGAATGGTTCTCAATCAGGGACAGCTGACTATCGTTGTCTCTGATTGGGAACCATGCTTAGGTAGCTTTTTCCCATCTATGTTTTGTGGGTAGTTAATTTATGTTTAGTACCTTACAGGACTGTTTCAGTTTCCTTTATTCTCTTTGTTATTTTTGTTATAGTGTTCAGTTCCAATAGAAAGCATGAACACTTACCACGCTGCGAATTGGTCCAATGATTCCTCTTCTGACGACGACGAATACCGTTACACTCTAACGCAACAAAATGTAGAAGAAGTCAAGGGGTGTGAATACTTTGAAGGCACTGTATATTTGTCCACGCCTCAATTGTTCCATGACTAGCACCATTCATTCTCACTGTCGATAATTCTATTAAAACTTCTACTAGTAAGTATACATTGTTTAAGGGATATCAGTGAAGACCACCCCTTCCTTGGCAATAGGAGACATATTTCCCTCTCTACTCAGCCAGGTGGCAGAAGAAGAATGTCTAAACCAATTTAGGATGGGGCGAAATGCTAATGCCAATTTAAAGTTTGGTATGGATAGCCCTCTTACGCCTTTCCCACTCATTTTATCCAGGATCGTTTAACTTGTCATATGAACTCAGCAAAAAAAAAAGAAACATTCTCTCACTGTCAACTGCATTTATTTTCAGCAAACTTAACATGTGTAAATATTTGTATGAACATAACAAGATTCAACAACTGAAACACAAACTGAACATGTTCCACAGACATGTGACTAACAGAAATGGAATAATGTGTCCCTGAACAAAGGGGGGTCAAAATCAAAAGTAACAGTCGGTATCTGGTGTGGCCACCAGCTGCATTAAGTACTGCAGTGCATCTCCTCATGGATTGCAGCAGATTTGCCAGTTCTTGCTGTGAGATGTTACCCCACTCTTCCACCAAGGCACCTGCAAGTTCCCTTGACATTTCTGGGAGGAATGGCCCTAGATCTCACCCTCCGATCCAACAGGTCCCAGTTGTGCTCAATGGGATTGAGATCCGGGCTCTTTGCTGGCCATGGTAGAACACTGACATTCCTGTCTTGCAGGAAATCATGCACAGAACGAGCAGTATGGCTGGTGGCATTGTCATGTCAGGATGAGCCTGCAGGAAGGGTACCACATGAGGGAGGAGGATGTCTTCCCTGTAACGCACAGCGCTGAGATTGCCTGCAATGACAACAAGCTCAGTCAGTTGATGCTGTGATACACCGCCTCAGACCATGATGGACCCTCCACCTCCAAATTGATCCCGCTCCAGAGTACAGGCCTCGGTGTAACGCTCATTCCTTCAATGATAAACGCGAATCCGACCATCACCCCCTGTGAGACAAAACCGCAACTCGTCAGTGAAATGCACCTTTTGCAAGTCCTGTCTGGTCCAGCGACGGTGGGTTTCTTCCCATAGGCGACGTTGTTGCCGGTGATGTCTGGTGAGGACCTGCCTTACAACAGGCCTACAAGCCCTCAATCCAGAATCTCTCAACCTATTGCGGACAGTCTTGAGCACTGATGGAGGGATTGTGCATTCCTGGTGTAACTAGAGCAGTTGTTGTTCCCATCCTGTACCTGTCCCGCAGATGTGACGTTCAGATGTACCGATCCTGTGCAGCTGTTGTTACACGTTGTCTGCCACTGCGAGGATGATAAGCTGTCCGTCCTGTCTCCCTGTAGCGCTGTCTTAGGCGTCTCACAGTGTGGACATTGCAATTTATAGCAAGTCCTCATGCTTCCTTGCAGCATGCTTAAGGCACTTTCACGCAGATGAGCAGGGACCCTGGGCACTTTTCCGTTGGTGTTTTTCAGAGTCAGTAGAAAGGCCTCTTTCATGTCCTAAGTGTCCTAAGTTTCCATAACTGTGACCTTAATTGCCTACCGTCTGTAAGCTGTTAGTGTCTTAACGACCGTTCCACAGGTGCATGTTCATTCATTGTTTATGGTTCATTGAACAAGCATGGAAAACCGTCTTTAAACCCTTTACAGTGAGATCTGTGAAGTTATTTGTATTTTTATTAATTATCTTTGAAAGAAGGTCCTGAAAAAGGGATGTTTCTTTTTTTGCTGAGTTTACATTTTTAAACACTGTGAATCTTATCCCAATAGCCAGATGGGGGGAGCCATGGGAAGCATTGAACTACATATTCATTTTGACAAAAGATATGCCTGTTAAAGCAACTGGGATATTATTCCATCTGAGGTCGGTTTGCATTGATTTCAGTGTTCTATTAAAGTTTCGGTCAATGGTTTTATCTAAGGAAGGAAATATATTTACTCCACAGTATTTACAATGGGAAACAATTGGGATTCCATAAGTAGAGATGGAGTCCTCCACCAGGGTCGTGAGAGGCAGTAGGGCTGATTTGGTAAGATTCATTTTATAATTTGTGATGAAGCTGAATCTATCTATGATCTTCAATGTGTTTGAGATTAATTGTATAGATATTGTAAAATATTGTCTGCGTATAATGAGATGAAGTGCTCAGTAGATTTTAGGGAAATCGATTGACGAATTGCCTGGACCAGGGGTTCTATGGATAATAAAATAGCAAAGGCGAAATTGGATCGCCTTGTCTTTTGCTTCTAGTGATTCTGAAAGGAACAGAGCAGATATTGCCTGTTATAATATTGGCTGAGGGATTGGCATATAGCATTTTAATCATATTAATGAAATTGGAGCCAATTCTCATACGTTCACATCTCTCTACAATGAAACTTTGTGAATGGCCGTGTTAATAATTTAGAGTAATAGTTGACTTAACTGATTCCAACATTTTGTACTGAACAAAAATAAATGCAAAAATAAATGCAAGAACCAATAATTTAAAAGATTTTACTGAGTTGCAGTTCATATAAGGAAATCAGTCAATTTAAATTAATTAATTAGTCCCTAATCTATGGATTTGACATGACTGGGCAGGGGTGCAGCCATGGGTGGGCCTGGGAGGGCTTTTAGGCCCACCCACTTGTGAGCCAGGCCCCGACTACTGGGGAGCCAGGCACAGACAATCAGAATTAGTTTTTCCCCACAAAGGGCTTTATTACAGACAGAAATACTCCTCAGTTTCATCAGGTGTCCGGGTGACAATCCCGCAGGTCGGATGTGGAGGTCCTGGGCTGGTGTGGTTACACGTGGTCTGCGGTTGTGAGGCCTATTGGACGTACTGCCAAATTCTCTAAAACATTGGTAGAGAACATTCAATTCTCTGGCAACATCTCTGGTGGACAATCCTGCAGTCAGCATGCCAATTGCAGGCTCCCTCAACTTGAGACATCTGTGTCATTATGTTGTGTGACAAAACTACACATTTTAGAGTGGCCTTTTACATGCCACACTTTTCAAGTGGATGTATTATCTTGGCAAATGAAAAATGTTTCACTAACAGGTTCGTAAACAAATTTGTGCACAACATTTTAGAGAAAATACAATTTTGTGGATTTTTTATTTCAGTTCATGAAACATGAGGAATACCATCCCATACAGGTGATTTGCCTTTATTCATGCAATCCAATGCCCATTTGAGTTCATTGAGAGAGATTTGGGCTCCCAGCGAGGTAGCATCTTTGTTGAGAGAAGAGTTCTTAATTGTTTTAGAAAGGACTTAGTCTGGCTTGTGGTGGATTTACAATCAGAGGGTACAGTGTTTAATTTGAGCCTGATCCTGCCGGAACAGGATCCGGCACCTTACAATTTAGGACTGTTTTGTTCGGGAACCCATTTGCCAGGATCAGTACCTCTTGGCATGAAAAATAACTGTCACCATTTTCAATGTAACATTATAATAAAATCATAGCTAATTCAAGTTTCCTTCTCTAATTATCCTGCCCCCTAATAAACGTAATGTGAAAACGTGCCTGATGTTCTAAAAATTGATTTGTGTTGGGCCGGCCCAGGTTTATGGTTTGTTCAACATTATAGCCTGTATAGAGCCAATTTGTGACAATTGCTGTGGTGAGAAAGAGAAGCGTGCGCCTGTATCTCTCACAGAACTAGAATGAGAGTCACTTTATGATCTCTCTCTCTGCTCTGATGGACATGCTCCTGCAATTCTCATCTCTCCTGTATGCACTTCATCATTTATTTCCTTTAGAATCATGCTTAGATAAAAGGTGCTATCTAGAACCAAAAAGCATTGTTCGGTTGTCCCCATAGGAGAACCCTTTTTGGTTCCAGGTAGAACCCTTTCCAAAGAGGGTTCTACATGGAACCCAGAAATGTTCTCCATTGGGGACAGACGAAGAACCTTTTTGGAACCCTTTTTTCTGAGTGTAGCAAGCGGAAGGATGCTAGAGGTGCCGCAGCACCCCTGATAAATTGAAATACATTTGCCAAAGTTATCAAATTACTGCTGTCTGTTCAGAAAGAAGTGAAGTAATTCAGAATACTACACCAGGAGTAGGTCTATAATTTAGCTAGAGGATCAATAGCTTATTTCATTTTTGAATAGCCTAGCTGCAAATTGTGTGAAGCCCAATCACAAGGAGAATTGTTTTACAAAGTAAAACAAGAGAGCATTTTCTTTTGGCACAAGCACATCAGCCATCGAGGGTGAGTGAGCTGCACATCATTGGGTGAGACAGTGAAACTGGAAAGCTTTATTAGGACTATAATTTCCTCCTTATAATTGTACAATGTGCAACTCCACAAACCTAGGCCTAGGCAATTGATGGATTCAAGACAATGTCGTTTTTATTGATCTCGGATTCTCCAATTTGTGAGGTATTAAAAAAGATTATGCTGAAGTCTCCAGTCATCTAAAATTATGTAGAATTGCATGAAATGTGTTTATAAAAGGCAACATTTTTCCCAGATTCTAGGCTTAATTTTTTCTCTCCTATGTGTGCATCTTCTGCAAGAGGTTCTCAGCTACTCTCCAGCACGCAAAGCGATGATAAGCATGCATTGCTTTATAATAAAGGTGATTTAATTTTTTACATGTGTTCCGGTACCTCAGAGCACCCCAGGTCAGCCCCCTCTCGGCTCACTTTTTGTTCCCGCATCTCCCAATATACGGATTAAGCACTGGAGGTGTACAGTTCTTTATAGAAGCGGGAGAATTTGAGACATTTGGGTTCGGATAGTAATTCCCGTTTCAAATTCAATAGTTGCTATATCAGCTAATTTATCATTATTACTACATAGCTTGCTGAAAATAATGGTTGAGTCTAACTCGATGGGTGACAAATTCTGCTCTGTGATTTATCAATAAATTAAGTTCGGTCTTGACCTTGGAAAGAGTAATAGCTACCTGCGTCACGTTCATCGTATAGAGGAGACCAAAGTGCAGCGTGATTAGAATACATGCTTCTTTTAATTAACAAAGAACACTTAACAAACTATACGAAACAACACGAATGTGCCGCTACATACGAGTGCTGAAACAGGCAACTACACAAAATAACAATCCACGAAATACCCAAGGAATATGGCTACCTAAATATGGTCCCCAATCAGAGACAACGATAAACAGCTGCCTCTGATTGAGAACCAATCAAGGCAACCATCGACATAAAAACACCTAGACGGGAAACAATCCCATAAACATACAAAAACCCTAGACAGGACAAAAACACATATATTACCCTCGTCACACCCTGACCTAACCAAAATAATAAAGAAAACTAAGGTCAAGCCGTGGTCTAAAAAGAGTGTATGTTGAGAATGCTTTTGTAATTGTGATTTATTCAACCCAGATGCAAATGCAGTTGCATTATTTTTAATAAAACCTTTGGTGACATCCCATAGAATCCAGGGGTCATCAAATTAATTTTTATACGTCATTGTGAATGAATTGAATTGATCATAGTAGTAATGAAACCGTGAAATGCCATCTTGTGGCACTTCTTGTGGCACTTAGTAGATTCTAAGATTTGAAGTTGGCAGTAGTAAGCATGCTGGTCAGACAAGTTCATATGTCTAAAAAAATTGTATTGATTAAAGAAATAGATAATAGTATGAAATCGATTTGCGGGAATGATTTTAATGCTTCTTGAGTAGAAAGTATACTCTTGCTTTAGGATTATTTGCTCACAAGGCATCAATGAGGTTGTAGTCAGAGAGTATATGCTGGAGAGCCTTGAGTGTGTGTGGATTGTAGTTGGTCTTATTAGATTTGTCTCACATGTCCAAAATGGCATTCATGAAGAATACAACAGGTGTAGACCTTACAGTGAAATGCTTGTCTTCACTATATTTGATGTCTTCGCCATTATTCTGCAATGTAGAAAATAGTAAAAATAAAGAAAATATATTACCCACCTTAACTCATCCAAGTCTGTTAACTAAAGTGTAAAGGTCTGAAAATGGTTACCTATTTAGTTTTACTTCATTTTTTATGACCTAAAAATAGCTGCTAAGAGACTCCAGGAGTAAGGCTGCCCCTCGCGGTTATGCTGCAACCCTGTAATGATAGTGCAGGGCAGGTGTGAGTTTCCTTGTGGGTCCTGCTTTTGTTACACATCCATTGGCTTATCAACACTAAAGATAACAATTATATCATTAATATAACATCCCTGTCTGAAAAACAATGGCAACGCTAGTTATTCTGTGTTAGAATTTGAAAGGCCTAAATGTTCCTATCGAACGTTCCAGTTGTCTTGAAGTCCAAGCAAGAAACCATATTCATCCTCTAGTTCCTGCCCTTGTTATCCTGGAGGTGCTTTCTTTGAGCATGATATGCCGGCATAGGGGTGGAGGGGCAAGACCGTGTAGGATCTTAAAGACAAGGCTTGCATCTACATACTGCTAAAAGCTGTACACACTAAATAAAGTACGTTTGTAAACTATATGACCATGGTGGTAACTGTTCGGTTTGTTGTCAAAAAAATTAAGTGTTTGTTTGTAGAGTGATTCAATTTGGTTTCAGAATATTAGCTCCTACTTGTGACCAGTATGTGTGGCAATATCTCAGATGTAGGAAGATCATAGCATGATAACTATATCGTTTGGCGGCCTCCAGAGGAAGGAAAGGTCTTATAAACCTAAAGTTGGATAATCCAAACTTGACCGTATTAACCACCTTCTTCACATGTTTCTTAAATGTCAAGTTGGAGTCTAAAATGACGCCGAGATACCTGAAGTTAGACACAACTTTCAGATTCTCCCCATTAACAAGAACAGCTCGTTGGGAAGAATCAATGGATTTCTTAGAGAAGTACATACAAACAGGTTATCAACTAGTTGTCTATGTTTTGTGTACATACAGAACTGTATCATCTGAATACATATGCATGCTAACTTGTGGGCAAGCAAGTGGGAGATAATTTATTTACACTACAGTTCAAAAGTTTGGGGTCACTTAGAAATGTCCTTGTTTTTGAAAGAAAAGCAAATTTTTTGTCCATTAAAATAACATCAAATTGATCAGAAAAACATTACCTTGGATTACGATTGTCACTGGTCTCAGAAGCCAATTTCCCAGCTTCATTTTTTAGCATTTTTCTTCTAATTCTTCTTAGTTTTCTTGGAATGAGAGATCACTGTTGTAGACTCTGGCTCACCAGGTACCAACTCCAATGTTTCATTCACTCTGTCTTTGTCTTTGGGAGCCGAGGAATTATCCTCTTAATAAAACTCAGTCTCACGTTCTGTAATTTCAGCTGAGATATGTGATATGTCTGCCCTACTCATGGGGACAGGATTGCTGTCCTGCACATAGTGTGAAATATTCTCTCTATGCACCTTCTGTTGTCCAATGTAGTAGGACGGTACTCTACTATCTCCTGACCCCATCTAGCGTCGGATTGTATCAGCCAGTTGTCACGCCCTGACCTTAGAGAGCCTGTTTGTTTCTCTATTTGGTTAGGTCAGGGTGTGATTTGGGTGGGCATTCTAGTTTTCTATTTCTTTGTTGGCCGGGTATGGTTCCCAATCAGAGGCAGCTGTCTATCGTTGTCTCTGATTGGGAATCATACTTAGGCAGCCTGTTTTCCATCTGAGTCTGTGGGATCTTGTTTTTGCATAGTTGCTGTGGAGCCTGCAGAACTTTAGGTTTGTTTGGATTTATTTGGGGTGTCATTTGAAAATAAAGTAAAATGTACGCCGACCACTCTGCACCTTGGTCTCCTTCTAACGATGGACGTAACACCAGTCCTGTCTACGCGCAGGACCTTGTCCATCATAAAATACTAAGATCCAGTCAGGGCCTCATCTTTACAGACCGTGCTACAGGAATGATGGGTGCTGCTTCAACAAATACAGTACATACACCTTAGCCAAATACGTTTAAACTCGGTTTTTCACAATTCTTGACATTTAATCCTAGTAAAAATTCCTTGTCTTAGGTCAGTTAGGATCACCATTTTATTTTAAGAATGTGAAATGTCAGAATCGTAGTAGAGAGAATGATTAATTTCATCACATTCCCAGTGGGTCAGAAGTTTAAATACCCTCAATTAGTATTTGGTAGTATTGCCTTTAAATGGTTTAACTTGGGTGAAATGTTTCGGGTAGCCTTCCACAAGCTTCCCACAATAAGTTGGGTGAATTTTGGCATGTTCCTCATGACAGTTCTGGTGTAACTGAAGCAGGTTTGTAGGCCTCCTTGCTCGCCAATGCTTTTTCAGTTCTGCCCACAAATTTTCTATAGGATTGAGGTCAGGGCTTTGTGATGGCCACTCCAATACCTTGTCTTTGTTGTCCTTAAGCCATTTTGCCACAACTTTGGAAGTATGCTTGGGGTCATTGTCCATTTAGAAGACCCATTTGCGACCAAGCTTTAACTTCCTGACTGATGTCTTGAGATGTTGCTTCAATATACATATCATTTAACTCCCTCATGATGCCATCTATTTTGTGAAGTGCACCAGTCCCTCCTGCAGCAAAGCACCCCCACAACATGATGCTGCCACCCCTGTGCTTCACGGTTGGGATGGTGTTCTTGAGCTTGCAAGCCTAACCATTTTTCCTCCAAGCATAACAATGTTCATTATGGCCAAACAGTTCTATTTTTATTTCATCAGACCAGAGGACATTTCTCCAGAAAGTACGATCTTTGTCCCCATGTGCAGTTGCAAACCGTAGTCTGGCTTTTCATGGCAGTTTTGGAGCAGTGGCTTCTTCCTTGCTGAGCAAGCCTTTCAGGTTATGTCGATATAGGACTTGTTTTACTGTGGATATAGGTACTTTTGTACTTGTTTCCTCCAGCATCTTCACAAGGTCGTTTGCTGTTGTTCTGGGACCTTTGGCACCAAAGCACATTCATCTCTAGGAAACAGAACGCGTCTCCTTCCTGAGTGGTATGATTGCTGCATGGTCCCATGGTGTTTATACTTGCGTAATATTGTTTGTACAGATGAACGTGGTACCTCCAGGTGTTTGGAAATTGCTCCCAAGGATGAACCAGACTTGTGGAGGTCTACCATTTTTTTTCTGTGGTCATGGCTGATTTCTTTGGAATTTCCCATGATGTCAAGCAAAGATGCACTGAGTTTGAAGGTAGGCTTTGAAATATATCCACAATTACACCTCCAATTAACTCAAATGATGTGACTACAGTATAGACTTATCATACTGGTTTGGATTTGGCTCAATGTTCTGTTCACCTAAAACAGCACAGGTTTCCAGCCATAAATCCACCATCATCAAAATATTCCGCTTTATTGAAATGCATGGTTCTATACTTAATGTATATTTACAGAATATATATATATATATATCAGAAGCTTCTAAAGCCATGACATAATTTTTTGGACTTTTCCAAGCTGTTTAATTTTATTTTATTTTACCTTTATTTAACCAGGTAGGCTAGTTGAGATCAAGTTCTCATTTACAACTGTGACCTGGCCAAAATAAAGCAAAGCAGTTTGACAAATACAACAACACAGAGTTACACATGGAATAAACAAACATACATTTACATTACATTTAAGTCATTTAGCAGACGCTCTTGTCCAGAGCGACTTACAAATTGGTGCGTTCACCTTATGACATCCAGTGGAACAGTCACTTTACAATAGTGCATCTAAATCTTTTAAGGGGGGTGAGAAGGATTACTTTATCCTATCCTAGGTATTCCTTAAAGAGGTGGGGTTTCAGGTGTCTCCGGAAGGTGGTGATTGACTCCGCTGTCCTGGCGTCGTGAGGGAGTTTGTTCCACCATTGGGGGCCAGAGCAGCGAACAGTTTTGACTGGGCTGAGCGGGAACTGTACTTCCTCAGTGGTAGGGAGGCGAGCAGGCCAGAGGTGGATGAACGCAGTGCCCTTGTTTGGGTGTAGGGCCTGATCAGAGCCTGGAGGTACTGAGGTGCCGTTCCCCTCACAGCTCCGTAGGCAAGCACCATGGTCTTGTAGCGGATGCGAGCTTCAACTGGAAGCCAGTGGAGAGAGCGGAGGAGCGGGGTGACGTGAGAGAACTTGGGAAGGTTGAACACCAGACGGGCTGCGGCGGCGTTCTGGATGAGTTGTAGGGGTTTAATGGCACAGGCAGGGAGCCCAGCCAACAGCGAGTTGCAGTAATCCAGACGGGAGATGACAAGTGCCTGGATTAGGACCTGCGCCGCTTCCTGTGTGAGGCAGGGTCGTACTCTGCGGATGTTGTAGAGCATGAACCTACAGGAACGGGCCACCGCCTTGATGTTATTTGAGAACGACAGGGTGTTGTCCAGGATCACGCCAAGGTTCTTAGCGCTCTGGGACGAGGACACAATGGAGTTGTCAACCGTGATGGCGAGATCATGGAACGGGCAGTCCTTTCCCGGGAGGAAGAGCAGCTCCGTCTTGCCGAGGTTCAGCTTGAGGTGATGATCCGTCATCCACACTGATATGTCTGCCAGACATGCAGAGATGCGATTCGCCACCTGGTCGTCAGAAGGGGAAAGGAGAAGATTAATTGTGTGTCGTCTGCATAGCAATGATAGGAGAGACCATGTGAGGTTATGACAGAGCCAAGTGACTTGGTGTATAGCGAGAATAGGAGAGGGCCTAGAACAGAGCCCTGGGGGACACCAGTGGTGAGAGCACGTGGTGAGGAGACAGATTCTCGCCACGCCACCTGGTAGGAGCGACCTGTCAGGTAGGACGCAACCAAGCGTGGGCCGCGCCGGAGATGCCCAACTCGGAGAGGGTGGAGAGGAGGATCTGATGGTTCACAGTATTGAAGGCAGCCGATAAGTCTAGAAGGATGAGAGCAGAGGAGAGAGAGTTAGCTTTAGCAGTGCGGAGCGCCTCCGTGATACAGAGAAGAGCAGTCTCAGTTGAATGACTAGTCTTGAAACCTGACTGATTTGGATCAAGAAGGTCATTCTGAGAGAGATAGCGGGAGAGCTGGCCAAGGACGGCACGTTCAAGAGTTTTGGAGAGAAAAGAAAGAAGGGATACTGGTCTGTAGTTGTTGACATTGGAGGGATCGAGTGTAGGTTTTTTCAGAAGGGGTGCAACTCTCGCTCTCTTGAAGACAGGAGGGACGTAGCCAGCGGTCAGGGATGAGTTGATGAGCGAGGTGAGGTAAGGGAGAAGGTCACCGGAGATGGTCTGGAGAAGAGAGGAGGGGATAGGGTCAAGCGGGCAGGTTGTTGGGCGGCCGGCCGTCACAAGACGCGAGATGTCATCTGGAGAGAGAGGGGAGAAAGAGGTCAGAGCACAGGGTAGGGCAGTGTGAGCAGAACCAGCGGTGTCGTTTGACTTAGCAAACGAGGATCGGATGTCGTCGACCTTCTTTTCAAAATGGTTGACGAAGTCATCTGCAGAGAGGGAGGAGGGGGGGAGGGGGAGGAGGATTCAAGAGGGAGGAGAAGGTGGCAAAGAGCTTCCTAGGGTTAGAGGCAGATGCTTGGAATTTAGAGTGGTAGAAAGTGGCTTTAGCAGCAGAGACAGAGGAGGAAAATGTAGAGAGGAGGGAGTGAAAGGATGCCAGGTCCGCAGGGAGGCGAGTTTTCCTCCATTTCCGCTCGGCTGCCCGGAGCCCTGTTCTGTGAGCTCGCAATGAGTCGTCGAGCCACGGAGCGGGAGGGGAGGACCGAGCCGGCCTGGAGGATAGGGGACATAGAGAGTCAAAGGATGCAGAAAGGGAGGAGAGGAGGGTTGAGGAGGCAGAATCAGGAGATAGGTTGGAGAAGGTTTGAGCAGAGGGAAGAGATGATAGGATGGAAGAGGAGAGAGTAGCGGGGAGAGAGAGCGAAGGTTGGGACGGCGCGATACCATCCGAGTAGGGGCAGTGTGGGAAGTGTTGGATGAGAGCGAGAGGGAGAAGGATACAAGGTAGTGGTCGGAGACTTGGAGGGGAGTTGCAATGAGGTTAGTGGAAGAACAGCATCTAGTAAAGATGAGGTCGAGCGTATTTCCTGCCTTGTGAGTAGGGGGAAGGTGAGAGGGTGAGGTCAAAAGAGGAGAGGAGTGGAAAGAAGGAGGCAGAGAGGAATGAGTCAAAGGTAGACGTGGGGAGGTTAAAGTCGCCCAGAACTGTGAGAGGTGAGCCGTCCTCAGGAAAGGAGCTTATCAAGGCATCAAGCTCATTGATGAACTCTCCGAGGGAACCTGGAGGGCGATAAATGATAAGGATGTTAAGCTTGAAAGGGCTAGTAACTGTGACAGCATGGAATTCAAAGGAGGCGATAGACAGATGGGTAAGGGGAGAAAGAGAGAATGACCACTTGGGAGAGATGAGGATCCCGGTGCCACCACCCCGCTGACCAGAAGCTCTCGGGGTGTGCGAGAGCACGTGGGCGGACGAAGAGAGAGCAGTAGGAGTAGCGGTGTTGTCTGTGGTGATCCATGTTTCCGTCAGAGCCAAGAAGTCGAGGGACTGGAGGGAGGCATAGGCTGAGATGAACTCTGCCTTGTTGGCCGCAGATCGGCAGTTCCAGAGGCTACCGGAGACCTGGAACTCCACGTGGGTCGTGCGCGCTGGGACCACCAGATTAGGATGGCCGCGGCCATGCGGTGTGGAGCGTTTGTATGGTCTGTGCAGAGAGGAGAGAACAGGGATAGACAGACACATAGTTGACAGGCTAGAGAAGAGGCTACGCTAATGCAGAGGAGATTGGAATGACAAGTGGACTACACGTCTCGAATGTTCAGAAAGTTAAGCTTAGGTAGCAAGAATCTAATTGACTAAAATGATTAAAATGATACAGTACTGCTGGGGTATACTAGCTGCGTTGTTGACACTACCCTAATCAAGTCGTACCGTTGAGTGTGAAGTTTCTACAATGCTGCTTTTCGGGAGCTAGCTGGCTAGCTAGCAGTGTTGGTTACGTTATGTTGCGTTAGGAGAACGACAATAGCTGGCTAGCTAACCTAGAAAATCGCTCTAGACTACACAATTATCTTTGAAACAAAGACGGCTATGTAGCTAGCTATGTAGCTAGCTACGATCAAACAAATCACACCGTTGGGACTGTAATGAAATGAAATGAAAATGTGATCCTACCTGTGGAGCATACAGTCAATAATGCAGTAGGAAAAAAAAGTATATATACAGTGTGTGCAAATGAGGTAAGAAAAGGGAGGTAGGCAATAAAATAGGCCATAGCGGCAAGGTAATTACTATATAGCAATTAAACACAGGAGTGATAGATGTGCAGAAGATGAATGTGCAAGTAGAGATACTGGGGTGCAAAGGAGCAAAATAAATAAATACAGTATGAGGATGAGGTAGTTGGATGTGCTATTTACAGATGGGCTATGTACAGTTGCAATGATATGTGAGCTGCTCTGACAGGTGGTGCTTGTAGTTAGTGAGGGAGTCCACTGAGTAGTTAAGCTGGCTGGAGACATGGCGATTCAGACAGGCCGGGGCTAGCAAGCTAGCAGAAGGGCCTTAGAGGTACGTCACAACGGAAGAAGTCTGTTGTAGCCTCCTCGTGCGGTTCCGTCGGCTGACCAGCCGTGATGGATTAGTAGGGTTCCGTGTAGTAAAGGTGCCCAGTCCATTTGGCAAAATAGGTATTGTGGCCCAAGAAATTGGCCAATGGACCTATTCAGCTAACAGTCCGATATGCTCTAGACAGCTAGCAGGCTAGCAAATGGGCATTCAGAGGAGGTCGCGATGGAGGGGCCTGTTGCAAAAAGAACCCTCTGGCAGATTATGTCGGTAGTCCAGTCGTGATGGATTAGCAGGGCTTCGTGTAGTAAAAGGGGTCCAGGCCAATTGGCAAAATAGGTATTGTAGCCCAAGGAGTGGCTGATGGAGCTCTTCAGCTAGCCGGGAGATGGACCTAGCATGGGATAGCTCCAGGCTAATTGGTGCTTGCTTCAGAACAGAGACGTTAGCCAGGAGTGGGAACTCGGATTGCAGCTAGCTAGCTGCGATGATCCAGGTGAAAAGGTTCAGAGCTTGCGGTAGGAATCCGGGGATATGGAGAGAAAATAATTCCGGTATGCTCTGGTTTGAATCGCGTTGTGCAAACTGGCAAGTGTTGGGGCGGCAGGGTAGCCTAGTGGTTAGAGCGTTGGACTAGTAACCGGAAGGTTGCAAGTTCAAACCCCCGAGCTGACAAGGTACAAATCCGTCGTTCTGCCCCTGAACAGGCAGTTAACCCACTGTTCCTAGGCCGTCATTGAAAATAAGAATTTGTTCTTAACTGACTTGCCTAGTTAAATAAAGGTAAATAAAAAAAAATAAAAAATAAAAAATAAAAACTGGCAAATGTTTCAGAGCTAGAGGTTAGCTGATGACCGCTAGCAGTGGTTCGCTGACTACTAGCTAGTAGCTAGTTAGCTGGCTAGCTTCTGTTGGGGGATTCCGGTTCGAAAGTAAAGAAAAATACTTTAGAAAATAGCAGATTCATACCACTTTGGATGAGGCAGGTTGCAGGAGAGTATATTGAAGTTGAGGTTTATGAAAAATATAAAAAAGATATGCGAAGAAAAATGAGGACAAAGACGTCTGACTGCTACGCCATCTTGGCCATTAAAGGCACAGTCAACTTAGTGTATGTAAACTTCTGACCCACTGGAATTGTGATACAGTGAATTATAAGTGAAGTAATCTGTCTGTACACAATTGTTGGAATAATTACCTGTGTCATGCACAAAGTAGATGTCCTAACCGACTTGCCAAAACTATAGTTGGTTAACAAGAAATTTGTGGAGTTGTTGAAAAAATGAGTTTTAATGACTCCAACCTAAGTGTATGTAAACTTCCGACTTCAACTGTACAAAACCATCTCCATTGGAGCAGTTTGTAAATGGACCCTTATATCTTATCATGCGCCTCATCACTCTCCCCACCACCCTACATCCGGCTTTAGCCAGAAACTCAGTCACAACACTATCATCTGCTGATTCAGGTAGTTATTTAACTGTAACTTGAATTGAGTTCTAGTCAGCCATGCGCGACTTCAAACTGAACAGATTATTCTCTGACTGTTATTCCTCTGATCAGAAGCTTTGCCCTTGCTTCCTGACTGAGAATATATTTACGCAAGAGTGCACGTACTCTCTGTACTGACCTCAAGTGGTTTGGATGAATTTCATGCATGAGACTGTGGTAGAGTTTCTCCTCCTTAATGGGGTTGGCTATGGCCTCCTCCTTTGTCAGGATTTCTCTCTCCATGATAAAAAAATATGTAAAACAGTCTCCTTTGGGGCATTTCGACCCACAACCTCTCTCCAGTTCTCATTTTCCTTGACATCAGTTTTTGCATTGCTGGAAATAGCCACAACTACAGCAGCCATTTTAATTGTAGTGTTAATGATTAAAATAATTAATTTAACATTTAAATATATCAACAAAACTATTCAGCATTATACAGTGGGGATACAACTGATTTGGCTTAAACACATTAAGAAGGAAAGAAATTCCCAAATGAACTTTTATGAAGGCACACCTGTTAATTGAAATGCATTCCACCTCTCTGTTTGAGAGAATGTCAAGAGTGTGAAGAATCTGAAATATAAAATGTTATTTAGATTTCTTTAACACTTTGTTGGTTACTACATGATTCCATATGTGTTATTGCAAAGTTTAGATATCTTCACTATTATTCTAGAATGTAGAAAATAGTAAAAATAAAGAAAAGCCCTACAAAGACACGACAAATTAGTTAGTGTGTCAACTTTTGACTGGTACTGTACTTCTGACCTGATGCTACCTAAGCCTGATGAGCCCTACATTAAAGACATTTAATGATCCCAAGCCCAAAAAAGGCCAAATGATTGTGCCGTTATCCAATACATATATGATATAGGCTACTGCACATTATGCACATCTGAAAAACATAAAATCCCATGGATGTAGCTAGCTATATGCTCTCTTGGATAAATAAATTAAACTTGCTCCAGTAGGCTAATCTTTTTAAGTGTGGACTGCGTTACTGTATTGTATTATACTGTATTATATGGACTGGAATTACACACATCGTTCAAACCATGATAAAGCAGAGGGAGAACATGTGATTCTGGTGCAGCACATGCAGCCTAAAAAGTTACATGTATAGGTTAATGAATTTGATTTTAATTTTGAAATATAATAGGGGCTATTTGTATAATTAGTAGGCTGACGTGTATATACACTGCTCAAAAAAATAAAGGGACCACTAAAATAACACATCCTAGATCTGAATGAATGAAATATTCTTATTATTATATTCTTATTTTTTCTTTACATAGTTGAATGTGCTGACAACAAAATCACACAAAAATTATCAATGGAAATCAAATTTATCAACCCATGGAGGTCTGGATTTGGAGTCACACTCAAAATTAAAGTAGAAAACCACACTACAGGCTGATCCAACTTTGATGTAATGTCCTTAAAACAAGTCAAAATGAGGCTCAGTAGTGTGTGTGGCCTCCACGTGCCTGTATGATCTCCCTACAACGCCTGGGCATGCTCCTGATGAGGTGGCGGATGGTCTCCTGAGGGATCTCCTCCCAGACCTGGACTAAAGCATCCGCCAACTCCTGGACAGTCTGTGGTGCAACGTGGCGTTGGTGGATGGAGCGAGACACGATGTCCCAGATGTGCTCAATTGGATTCAGGTCTGGGGAACGGGCGGGCCAGTCCATAGCATCAATGCCTTCCTCTTGCAGGAACTGATGACACACTCCAGCCACATGAGGTCTTGCATCAGGAGGAACCCAGGGCCAACCGCACCAGCATATGGTCTCACAAGGGGTCTGAGGATCTCATCTCGGTACCTAATGGCAGTCAGGCTACCTCTGGCAAGCACATGGAGGGCTGTGCGGCCCCCAAAAGAAATGCCACCCCACACCATGACTGACCCACCGCCAAACTGGTCATGCTGGAGGATGTTGCAGGCAGCAGAACGTTCTCCACGGCGTCTCCAGACTCTGTCACGTCTGTCACATGTGCTCAGTGTGAACCTGCTTTCATCTGTGAAGAGCACAGGGCGCCAGTGGCGAATTTGCCAATCTTGATGTTCTCTGGCAAATGCCAAATGTCTTGCACGGTGTTGGGCTGCAAGCACAACCCCCACCTGTGGACGTCGGGCCCTCATACCACCCTCATGGAGTCTGTTTCTGACCATTTGAGCAGACACATGCACATTTGTTGCCTGCTGGAGGTCATTTTGCAGGGCTCTGGCAGTGCTTCTCCTGCTCCTCCTTGCACAAAGGCGGAGGTAGCGGTCCAGCTGCTGTGTTGTTGCCCTCCTACGGCCTCCTCCACGTCTCTTGATGTATTGACCTGTCTCCTGGTAGCGCCCCCATGCTCTGGACACTACGCTGACAGACACAGCAAACCTTCTTGCCACAGCTCGCATTGATGTTCCATCCTGGATGAGCTGCACTACCTGAGCCACTTGTGTGGGTTGTAGACTCCGTCTCATGCTACCACTAGAGTGAAAGCACCGCCAGCATTCAAAAGTGACCAAAACATCAGCCAGGAAGCATAGGAACTGAGAAGTGGTCTGTGGTCACCACCTGCAGAACCACTCCTTTATTGGGGGTGTCTTGCTAATTGCCTATAATTTCCACCTGTTGTCTATTCCATTTGCACAACAGCATGTGAAATTTATTGTCAATCAGTGTTGCTTCCTAAGTGGACAGTTTGATTTCACCGAAGTGTGATTGACTTGGAGTTACATTGTGTTGTTTAAGTCTTCCCTTTATTTCTTTGAGCAGTGTATATATACACCTTTTCAGAATATGTTAGCCTACCTCCGCTTTCAATCGCTATTGTTGCTTCATTCCTTCCTCGCTTTCAACAGTTAAATTAAATAAGTTTTGTTGTCCTTATCTTCATCATTCTAATGACATCATTGAATAATATAGGACTAGAATTAGATGCACAAGGCTTTCACTTCTCCTCACAAAGATTGAATGGTTATGGGTCTACATAAATAACTGCTATAGCCTACCGGCATCGCACGTTTGCTCTTCTTTCAAACTACCCGTGAGTTATATTGGCTGCTGTATTTAACGTTCAGCAAACAAGAGCTTGCATCCCTCTTTGACTAATCTTTTGGTATAAGAAATGCAAAACAAAATAATGTCCAGCAAGCTATTCTAGTCTAGCTTTTTGTGCATGGGACTCCAAGAGTTAAGGAGAGAGGGTAGTGGAGCACAGGTGTGTGCTTATTGCGCAAGAGACGGAGGCTATAAATTAGAAGCTTATTATGCATAACCATTAATTAGCTAAATATAAGGCTGCATACTGCATTGAATTTATTACCTGAATTTATTACCGGTACATGTGCGAGAGTGCACATGTACCCGACTGTTTTTAAAACTCTGCAGCTGCAGTAAATTTAAAAAATACGGTGACCCCGAAACCCAGATGGAGACGGGTAAATTAGACACGCATTCAGTCCTTATATTACTGTAGCAAATGTAGGCCTACCTGTCACAAGAAAAACATTTACCATGATGAGATGATAGGTCTACATGCATTGTGAACCGAGCTCCATACTGAGATGGTGTTATGAGAATTTCTTTATCAATGTTCATCAACTTCAATTAATCTACTCAGTCTGCAACCCAGAGTTTGTAAGATTCTGGTTGAATGAAACAAACAAGAGTCCCAGCTTACAATAGTCAAAATGTTTATTCACGAGAGTACTCTAAAATCAAAAATGCAAACATAGTCTTTATAACACACACAAACAAGTTCAAATCGTAAGCTACACCTTGCTCAGACAGTCGGCGTTTTTCCACCACACAGATACATTGTTTAGTCTGCTAAATGTTTCATAATTTTCTGCAAGCCTAACAGTTTCTCCCCTCCACGGGTAGAGACAGAATGTCCTGTAAGGAACACAGTAGTACAACTTGTCTGTCGATAGCTTATCATTTGTTTCCCACTTGCACCCTGCTTACATACTAAAAAGGAACAAAAGGTCCTTGTTCTAATTCTGACTAAAACTACACACATCATCAGATTATAGTTTTATGATTCTAATAAATTTCATACAATTATATGGTTTCCGGGTGGAATATTTTTTGTCATTATCTTAACATTACCTTTAACATATAAATAATTTTGTCATTATCTTACCATTATCTTAATCATATAAATCATATGAATTTCTATTATATCAGATGGGCTGTCTCGACCAACGCAACCAGTGTTACCTCTACCCGTCCTGTTTGGAGCCAGTCCCAATGGGATGCGTCTCTCCCTTCCTAGGGAGTATGATAGGATGGCAGCACAGTGCCAGGGATTCCTGTTACAACTGGACCTTTACCTGGCCACTGTTCACCCAGCTCCCCCGGGAAGGGAGAAAGTGTCCGCCCTCGTCTCATGCCTCTCGGGGAGAGCTCTGGAGTGGGCAAACGCCATGTGGGCAGAAGGAGACGCGGCGTTGGACCACTTCAAGGAGTTCACCCGTCGCTTCTGGGCCATCTTCGACCATCTGCCCGAAGGTAGAGAGTTGGGGGAATGGCTCTTCCATTTGAGGCAGGGGACGAGGAGCGCCCAGGAGTTTGCCCTGGAATTCCGAACTTTGGCCGCCGGAGCAGGCTGGAACGACAGGGCCCTCATCGACCACTATCAGTGCAGCCTGCGCGAGGACGCTCGATGTGAGCTGGCCTGCAGGGATGCCACCATCTCCTTCGACCAACTGGTGGATTTGTCCAACCTGCTGGTCACCCGCTGACGTCCAGAGGGGGCTCTGTCGGTTTCATCTTCCAGCACCCCCGCTTCGGTGCCCATGGAGTTGGGAGGGGCTGCACGTAGGGAGGCTGGAGGAGGAGCCATCACGTGCACCATCTGTGGCCGCAGAGGGCATACTGACGGTCGGTGCCGTGTCGGTCCCTCTGGGAGTCGAGCGAACAGGCAGGGCACTCTGGCGTCACCCCAGGTGAGTCTGCACCACACTCATCCAGAGTCCTCTGTTTGACCACCTGTTTGTACATGTTTGTTTCCCTGAGTTTTCCCCGCATTCCCAGCATAAGGTGCTCGTTGATTCAGGCACAGCTGTGAATTTTATCGACAGAGCGTTAGTCCTTAGTTTAGGGATCCCCATCATTCCTGTCGTTAGACCCTTCCCGGTTCACGCTCTGGATAGTCGACCACTAGGGTCCGGGCTAATCAGGGAGTCCACCATCTCCCTGGTCATGGAGACGCAGGGGAGTCACGAGGAGAAAATCAGTCTCTTCCTCATTGACTGTCCTGCGTTTCCCATGGTACCATTTCCTGGCAACAGAGGGCTCTCACGGGGTGGTCGCGAGAGTGCTCGGGGAGGTGAGTAGGGATTTCCATTGGTACTATCACGGTGGAAAGTCCAGACCATGTCTCCACCGTGCGCTTCCCCCAGAATATGCCGATTTGGCTCTCGCCTTCTGCGACTCAATTACCACCTCATCGATAGGGGGATTGTGCGATAAATCTCCTGGCAGACGCTGCGCTTCCCAGGAGTCACGTGTATCCCCTGTCACAAGCGTAGACGGTGGCTATGGAGACATATGTCTCTGAAACCCTACATACATTCGGTCCTCCACTTCACCCGCCTCCTCGAGTTTCTTTTTTGTGAAGAAGAATGATGGAGGTCTGCGCCCGTGCATTGACTATAGAGGTCTCAATCAAATCACAATGAGGTACAGTTTCCCACTACCGCTTATCGCCACGGCGATTGAGTCAATGCATGGGGCGAGCTTCTTCACGAAACTGGATCTCAGGAGTGAGTATAACCTGGTGCGTATCTGGGGGGGAGACAGCGTTTAGTACCACCTCAGGGCATTATGAGTACTTCTTCATGCTGTACAGGTTGAAGAATGCTCCATCAGTTTTCCAAGCCTTTGTAGACGAGATTTTCAGGGACCTGCACGGGCAGGGTGTAGTGGTGTATATTGATGACATTCTGATATACTCCGCTACATGCGCCGAGCGTGTGTCCCTGGTGCGCAGGGTACTTGGACGACTGTTGAAGCATGACCTTTACGTCAAGGCTGAGAAATGCCTGTTCTTTCAGCAGGCCGTCTCCTTCCCAGAGTATTGTATTTCCACATCAGGGGTGGAGATGGAGAGTGACCGCATTGCAGCTGTGCGTAATTGGCCGACACCCACCACAGTAAAGGAGGTGCAGCGATTTTTAGGGTTTGCCAATTACTACCGGAGATTAATTTGGGGTTTTGGCCAGGTGGCTGCTCCCATTACCTCACTGCTGAAGGGGGGGTCCTGTATGGTTGCAGTGGTAGGCTGAGGCGGACAGGACTTTTGAGCAGCTAAGAGCTCTGTTTACTTCGGCTCCCGTGCTGGCCCATCTGCATCCCTCTTTGGCCGTTCATAGTGGAGTTGGATGGTAAACTCTGCCCCTGTGCTTTCTTCTCGAAGAAGCTCAGCCCGGCAGAGCGTAACTATGATGTGGGGGACCGGGAGCTGTTGGCTGTGGTTAAAGCGTTGAAGTCGTGGAGACATTGGCTTGAGGGGGCTAAACACCCTTTCCTCATCTGGGCTGACCACCACAACCTGGAGTACATCCGGGCAGCGAGGAGACTGAATCCTCGTCGGGCAAGGTGGGCCACGTTCTTTACCCGTTTTGTGTTTACCTTGCCCTACAGACCAGGTTCCCAGAATATGAAGGCAGACGCACTGTCCCGGCTGTATGACACAGAGGAGCGGCCCATGGATCAGGCTACCATACTCCCGGCATCTTGCCTGGGAGCGCCGGTCATGTGCGAGCTGGACTCGGACATTGAGCAGGCGTTGCATACAGAGCCCGCTCCCCTCCAGTGTTCCGTCGGGCGTATGTACGTTCCGTCTGCTGTCCATGACCAGCTGATCTCCTGGGCCCTACTGGGCCCACATGTCACCCTCCTCTGGTCATCCGGGGATCGGTCGGACGGTGCGCTGTCTGACTGGGAAGTACTGGTGGCCCACCTTGGCTAAGGATGTGAGGGTTTATGTTTCCTCCTGCTCGGTGTGTGCCCAGTGTAAGGCTCTGAGACACCTGCCCAGAGGTAAGTTACACCCCTTACCCATTCCACAACGACCTTGCTCACACTTGTCAGTGCATTTTTTAACCGATCTTCCTCCTTCACAGGGAAACACTACGATCCTGGTCTTGTGGATCGTTTCTTTAAGTCCTGTCGTCTCCTCCCTCTGCCCGGTCTTCCTACGGCCCTACAGACTGTGGAAGCCCTGTTTACTCACTATATCTGATCGGGTTCCCCAGTTCACGTCGAGAGTCTGGAAGGCGTTCATGGAACGTCTGGGGGTCTCGATCAGCCTCACCTCTGGATTTCACCCACGACAGTAATGGGTAGGTAGAGGCAACCAGGATGCGGGCAGGTTTCTGCGGCCAAGACCGGCCGAGGGAGTTGGCGGCGTTCGTGCCCTGGGCCGAGATGGCGCAGAACTTGCTTCATCATTCCTCCATCAACCTCTCGCCGTTTAATTGCGTATTGGGGTACCAGCCGGTTCTGGCGCCGTGGCATCAGGGTCAGACCGAGGCTCCTGCGGTGGATGACTGGTTCAGGCGTGCGGAGGAGACATGGGAGGCCGCCCATGTTTACATCCAGCGAGCCACGCTACGCCAAACGACCAGCGCGGACCGTCAGTGATGTTGATTTTGGGGTCAATTAACCATTTAGGTTAATTGTCTTGCTGGAATTGCGGCCAAGTTTAAAGCCTTTTGGGCTAAAATGTCTGGGTACTGGGTAAAGTTGATGATGACATTGACCTTAACAAGGGCCCAGGACCAGTGGAAGCAAAATAGCCCCATAACATCAAAAATCCACCACCATATTTTACAGTAGGTATGGGGTTTGTTTCTGCATATGCATCTTTCTTTCAACTGTAAATATGATGTAATTGCATATAATCACTGATCACTGATGTGATCTTCCTGTCTGGGTTGTGCCGTGGCAGAGATCTTTGTGGGCTATACTCGGCCTTGTCTCAGGATGGTAAGTTGGTGGTTGAAGATATCCCTCTAGTGGTGTGGGAGCTGTGCTTTGGCAAAGTGGGTGGGGTTATATCCTTCCTGTTTGGCCCTGTCCGGGGGTATCATTGGATGGGGCCACAGTGTATCCTGACCCCTCCTGTCTCAGCCTCCAGTATTTATGCTGCAGTAGTTTGTGTTGGGGGGCTAGGGTCAGTTTGTTATATCTGGAGTACTTCTCCTGTCTTATCCGGTGTCCTGTGTGAATTTAAGTATGCTCTCCTAATTCTCTCTTTCTCTCTTTCTTTCTCTCTCGGAGGACCTGAGCCCTAGGACCATGCCTCAGGACTACCTGGCATGATGACTCCTTGCTGTCCCCAGTCCACCTGGCCGTGCTGCTGCTCCAGTTTCAACTGTTCTGTCTGCGGCTATGGAACCCTGACCTGTTCACCGGACGTGCTACCTGTCCCAGACCTATTATTTGACCATGCTGGTCATTTATGAACATTTTAACATCTTGGCCATGTTCTGTTATAATCTCCACCCGGCACAGCCAGAAGAGAACTGGCCATCCCTCATAGCCTGGTTCCTCTCTAGGTTTCTTCCTAGGTTTTGGCCTTTCTAGGGAGTTTTTCCTAGCCAACGTGCTTCAGCACCTGCATTGCTTGCTGTTTGGGGTTTTAGGCTGGGTTTCTGTACAGCACTTTGAGATATCAGCTGATGTACGAAGGGCTATATAAATACATTTGATTTTTATAATGTAATACAATTATATAAAACCGTAAATCATAACTTTTTGGATACCATTTTATAATGGATAGGATACTGCAGAAATAGTATCTACATATATAATAGTACCTAAATTAAACATTTATACCATCTCCTGCTAAAACACCTTGATACCTTTGAATAGGGATGTGTGTGTGAGCAGCAGAGCACCGTTTTCTGAGTCACTTCTCATTTGGCTGATGGAGTGCTAGGCAGGGAGATGTATTACCACCCTGTATACCTGCCTCCTTCACCGCCACCACCCCAGCCCAGCCAGTCTCATCCATCACTTACCAGAGAACGTTAGATCTTCAAGGCTGCTGCCAAAACCAACCATGGGATGGGATGAACACTCTGACACCTCTCCCTGATACCCCTCCAAAATAACACACCACCATGTCCCATTGGCTGTCAGGCTGTTGTTACTAGGGTAACTCTTTGTTCCAAACCACAGCCTTGGTCACAGATTCCTCTAACTGGCCAGCCGATGACTAAACTGATGCCCAATCTTATTCATTCTACACAGCATTTTTTTTATTTTGGAAGTTCTATTAAAATGTATTGTGTTTAATTAACCACTTCAGAGTATGTCATGAGCAGCGTAGAGGTTCCTAGAGGTCCCAAAGGTTATTGATAGATTTCCCTTTCCCTTGTCAGCCTGTTAATGACCATTATCCGTATAATAACTCAATGTATTGTGACTGCCATGTGACAGTGACACAGGGAGAGAGAGAGGTTCATTCTGTGTCCCGGTCTCTAGTCCTAGTATTACCCCACTGACAGTCAGTCAGGGTTCATTACTGCTATTAGAAGAGCCATACATCTTACGCTAATACCCAGGGAGCTGCAGCTGCATCCGAGTTGTGTCTCAGTTAGTGGGGGATGGGCAGGGTCAGGGTTTCATGTCAAATGGATACGCTGCACACATTATATCGCAATGAGACAGGAGTATAAACCTTTCACAGTACCTGACATACTCATATGTGTGTTATAATCAGATCTGTGTTAGAACCTAGGCTACTCCATAGACTTGTAAACCCAAGGAGATCCAACCCTTCCTTTTCAATTTACAGCACAATAAATGTGGCACTACTCCTTCCCACAATGCAATGCGGACCTTGTGTAATGAGAGTGAGGGTGATAAATGATTCCTCCTAAAGCTCAGAACAGTGTGTACTCAACACACACATACCTCCCACATGTGAAGACTCACAAAGCACACACAATGTGGGCATGCAAACACATACAAACCAAGATTAAGGCTCTGGATAAGAGCGTCTGCTAAATGACTTAAATGTAATGTAAATGTAAGATTAGACAACAGAAAAAAGAAAAAAATGTATCATTCAAAAAATACCATTATTACAGGGGAATATATTCATGTCAAATGCATAGGCTCTCTGCAAGGTTTTGTATAGCTAACCTACCATATGAATATCATTTTCTGACTCAAATAGGATTCCTTAGAGATTAATCTGATGCCCAAAAGATTTCAAATCAACATTTTGTGATATAAAACTGTTAAATTGCATGTATTTGAAAATATCTAAACTGGTCAATCCAACATTGATTTGTAATGCTGTCATGGAAATACATGTATTTCCTATTTAGTCATTTATGGGTTCTATGCCTTTAGTTTTCCATGTGAACCAATTTATCGGTGAATTCTCTTGCAATATATTATATATTTGTGTAAGCATAGGTGCTTGGCACAGAATGGATTGATACCTCATCTGTCTTACCTCACTCCACTCTGAGGGTTCACTGAAGGGACAAGAACAGAGCAGCAGGAACCACTGGCCTTGGCAGAGTCCTTGTCAACAGGAACAGAGACAAATGGTAAATTCAATAATATCAGATTGATTCATGTCATGACTCCATCACACACATATAAACACTTTGGGTGTGATGCTAGGAAGATAAGTAATCAATACAATTCTAGGGATGTAACAAATCACTGATACGCATCAGTCCCTGATTCAAATGTTTAAGATACAAGTGTATCAGTCCGCACCGATCCAAATGTAGCAAGATGCATCGGTCAGAAAATCGATTCAAACGTTAAGAATCGCCGGTTCACAAAATTTGTTTTGCTCATTACATTCTTTCTATCTTCCGAAAATACCTCTCATCTTTTGTGACCACTGATGTGTACTCTCCTTCAATGTCGAACTACATGTAACTGACTTGACAGTCATTGATCTACAAGTAATTTTGCATGCCGACAACCCCAGGAAATATCTGTAGCCCAATGGCGGTCAGTGCCGTTTAAGATGAGGAAGGATGATACAAATGTTTTATGAACATGGCCTAATATCTATTACAGCATATTGGTTGACTGTCATTCATTTTCCATTCATCAAGCTCAATGTAACATAGATATGTTTAGGCTACTACACAATACTCAAAATTTTCCTGTACCCATCATGAGGTTTCTACAACCTAGCCTAAGTTTACAATGTAGGTGTACAGGTCGAGAGAATTTTGAGTAATCAAGGTGACAGAAGATCAAATGTTAGTGTCTATTGGACAAATTCAGGTATGTTTATCCCTGTTTCATTCAGTTTAAGAAACTGTTTTCAACCAAATCGCCGCAATGTTTGTCTATGGAGATTGCATGGCTGTGTGCTTGATTTTCTTTTTTTTTTACACCTGTCAGCAACGGGTGTGGCTGAAATAGCCAAATCCACTAATTTGAAGGGGTGTCCACATACTTTGTGTATATATAGTGTATGTATCAAATCATCTTGAAAAGGAAAGATGCACATCTCTACTATTCTCATACTGAAAATGTGTGTGTTGTTTAGCTTATAAGGACCGACAGCAGGTTATTATTGGGCGTGGCATCCATAGAGTGCAGTAGTATGTCCGATGTAACATACTAACCCACCCACAGTCTTCACTCAAGAGCAGAGACAGACACCCTAACTGAGGTGATCCAAAGTGACCATAGGTAATCAATAACCACCGCTCTCTGTTGGCTTTTTCCAGCCAATCATTTCTTTCAGGCCATGACAAGTCTAGAGACTCAAGTGTCTTAGCAATGTCCTGATGAACTGACAGTTCAGCATGTTCTCCAAGAAAATGTCAGCCATCTCCTCAAAGCCTTTCTGAGTCAGAATGTCAATGTGATATACATGGACAACTACTCCACCTCCATTATCAAATTGAGGTGACTGAAATACACTCATCATTTAGAATGCACCCCATAATACATGAGTCATATTTGGATAATGTGATGAGTACTGTAATGTGTGACTGGAGATGAGGAGGAATCAAGCTTCATGTAGGGGGAGGGAGTGAGTCTGCACCAGGATGGTGGATATTGTACACACAAGTTTCTCTCTTTCCATGTGTAGTATGCATTCACAAAGAGAGAAATAATCCACAAATCCACATGTGTTTCACAGAGGAAGGAGAAAGAAGAAGAAGCACCATGGTCTATTGTTGGATACATCCCCATCACCTGGCATTATACTTCCCTTTAACAATCAATAACATAAGTATTACCCACATATACACAGATATCATGTGGATGCACTGCGCTGCGCTACACACAAGTAAACACACACACTTCATGGGTGTGACTATTTTGCATGTGTAACAGTCAAGCCTTCCTACTGGATGATTAACGCATCATGTGATTTTAAATTGTGTATTTAAACCCCCCTGTTTTTGTGTTCCAGGTCGGCCTCTCACAGGAAGTGATGCAGTCCAGAGGCATGATGGGGAAATGTCTGATGAGAGCACATAGCAAATGGACATTTTGCTGTATGACTAAGTCTGAGAAACGATGGAGTTACAAGTAAAGAGAAAATTGTATATGGAAATGAAGCATTCTAACTGAATTGTGAAAACGAATTAAGATGTGTTGAAACTTGACTATTGAAAATCATGCCTTGGGGCGGCACCGTAACTTAGTGGTTGGAGTGTAGGGGCGGCAGCGTAACCTAGTGGTTAGAGTGTGGGGGCGGCAGCGTAACCTAGTGGTTAGAGCATTGGACTAGTAACCGAAAGGTTGCAAGATCAAATCCCCGAGCTGACAAGGTACAAATCTGTCGTTCTGCTCCTGAACAAGGAAGTTAACCCACTGTTGCTAGGCCATCATTGAAAATAAGAATTTGTTCTTAACTGACTTGCTTAGTTAAATAAAGGAAAAATAAATTATGTTTTTTGTTGTCTGCCTCTACTTCACTATTCCTGCCCAGACCCTAGAATCTGTCACTTTTCCACGCTATGACACACACACCTTTCTGCTCTCGCTCCTCAATGCCTCTGCAGCAGAAAGCCATCACTGACCTTGGCTTCCATGGCAACCGGCCATGTAGACTGTTCCCATCATTCTTCACTCTGAAAGCTCAAGTGACATCTTTTGTGCCATGTGAGCTGAGAGTTAACAGAGAGGTAGGGTCAACTCATCTCAAGTGAGACCTTTTTCCTCAGCAACATGAAATAAAAAAAATCCCCACTATAGTAAATTACCAAAGTCAGGGCAATGTACTGGATAATCCTACGTAGAGTGCCAACTGCATGCAATCTAAACCAGGGCTCTTTGGTTAATGTCACACTTCTGAATCTGCTAAACAATGAACAGTGAATCTCCGTAATTCCTCTGTATGAAACACTCCCCTCCTTGCAATCCTAAATCAACATATTGCTTCACCAACACACATCACTCCCCCTGATACAGGGCATCTACAGTTCAAATGGATCATAATAGTGATAACCTTACTCTTTGACAGCTCCTATACAGACAGCGAGAGCTCAGGGGGATTTAACAATGAGGAGGTCTCATCTCAAAAAGGCAATGGAAGCATGACTCTTTTTTTAATGGACTCTTTTTGAGGTGTTCTTCACTTAGGACGAACGGGCATGTCCCACTGTACAATGGAGATAAACCTCCTCCAAGGACCCATTTTGACAATGAACCTCACAGAATGTGAAAAGGCGTCATTTGATAATCAAATTAGCACTGGTCTGAGGACAGATATGACAGTAGTTATCCTTCAGGCTTTGAACTGAGCAGCACAATCCTCTTACCAACGCGCTTCCTCAGTTTTAATGAGGGCAACTCATCTAACAAGGTTTATTCAGAAGCCTTCACTGTTAGCAATAGAACAACACCACAATGACATCAATTTATGGAAATATAAGATTCTCACATCCATACAGCAAAAGGAGGGAGAAGATATTAAATATTAACTTTGATGGGCCTCTGTACCCAGTTTTTAATATGATATCTGAAATGAGACTAGCTGCATAAATAAATGGGGGCCACCCAAGCAGTAATTCAACGATAATTACTCAATTGAAATAGCTGGCAGCTAGACTAATTTACCAATCATAAAACTGTTAGCTGACATGGAATAGTTTAGTGACTGACATAAGATAAAAACTGCTGATGCACAACCACATTTCGAAATTGCACCTTATTCTACTATTCGGTTTCTATATTTTTTTCTTTTTCCCCGAGGGTCTTCAAACGGTGGTACATGCAGCCAGTGCTTAATTCGAGCAGCATCCGGCCTGAACAGGATCCGGCACATTTTGTTCCGGAACCCATGTGCCAGGATCAGTACCTCTCTTGGCATTAAAAATAATTGTCCTTGTTTGCAATGTAAAAAATATAATAAAATCAAAGTTAATTCAAGTTGCCTTCTCTGTTATTCTCCTTCCCCCTAAAAAACGTAATGTGAAAATGTGCCTGATATTCTACGACTTGATTCGTCCTTGGCCTGCCTGGTTTTATGGTTTGCGCAACATTAGCCTGTATATCTAACTTCCTGCGCCGACAGAGATGGCCGCCTCGCTTCGCGTTCCTAGGAAACTATGCAGTTTTTTGTTTTTTTACGTGTTATTTCTTACATTGGTACCCCAGGTCATCTTAGGTTTCATTACATACAGTCGAGAAGAACTACTGAATATAAGATCAGCGTCAACTCACCATCAGTACGACCAAGAATATGTTTTCCGCGACGCGGATCCTGTGTTCTGCCTTACAAACAGGACAACGGAATGGATCGCATGCAGCGACCCAAGGAAACGACTCCGAAAAAGAGGGAAACGTAGCGGTCTTCTGGTCAGACTCAGGACAAGGGCACATCGCGCACCACTCCCCAGCATTCTTCTTGCCAATGTCCAGTCTCTTGACAACAAGGTTGATGAAATCCGAGCAAGGGTAGCATTCCAGAGGGACATCAGAGACTGCAACGTTCTCTGCTTCACGGAAACATGGCTTACTGGGAAGACGCTATCCGATGCGGTGCAGCCAACAGGTTTCTCCACGCATCGCGGCCGACAGAAACAAACATCTTTCTGGTAAGAAGAGTGGCGGGGGCGTATGCCTCATGACTAACGAGACATGGTGTGATGAAGGAAACATACAGGAACTCAAATCCTTCTGTTCACCTGATTTAGAATTCCTCACAATCAAATGTAGACCGCATTATCTTCCAAGAGAATTCTCTTCGATTATAATCACAGCCGTATATATCCCCCCCCAAGCAGACACGTTGATGGCTCTGAACGAACTTTATTTAACTCTTTGCAAACTGGAAACCATTTATCCGGAGGCTGCATTCATTGTAGCTGGGGATTTTAACAAAGCTAATCTGAAAACAAGACTCCCTAAATTTTATCAGCATATCGATTGCGCAACCAGGGTTGGTAAAACCTTGGATCACTGTTACTCTAACTTCCGCGACGCATATAAGGCCCTGCCCTGCCCCCCTTTCGGAAAAGCTGACCACGACTCCATTTTGTTGATCCCTGCCTACAGGCAGAAACTGAAACAAGAGGCTCCCACGCTGAGGTCTGTCCAACGCTGGTCAGACCAAGCTGACTCCACACTCCAAGACTGCTTCCATCACGTGGACTGGGACATGTTTCATATTGCGTCAGATAAAAATATTGACGAATACGCTGATTCGGTGTGCGAGTTCATTAGAACGTGCGTTGAAGATGTCGTTCCCATAGCAACGATAAAAACATTCCCTAACCAGAAACCGTGGATTGATGGCAGCATTCGCGTGAAACTGAAAGCGCGAACCACTGCTTTTAATCAGGGCAAGGTGTCTGGCAACATGACCGAATACAAACAGTGCAGCTATTCCCTCCGCAAGGCTATTAAACAAGCTAAGCGTCAGTACAGAGACAAAGTAGAATCTCAATTCAACGGCTCAGACACAAGAGGCATGTGGCAGGGTCTACAGTCAATCACAGACTACAAGAAGAAACCCAGCCCAGTCACGGACCAGGATGTCTTGCTCCCAGGCAGACTAAATAACTTTTTTGCCCGCTTTGAGGACAATACAGTGCCACTGACACGGCCTGCAATGAAAACATGCGGTCTCTCCTTCACTGCAGCCGAGGTGAGTAAGACATTTAAACGTGTTAACCCTCGCAAGGCTGCAGGCCCAGACGGCATCCCCAGCCGCGCCCTCAGAGCATGCGCAGACCAGCTGGCCGGTGTGTTTACGGACATATTCAATCAATCCCTATACCAGTCTGCTGTTCCCACATGCTTCAAGAGGGCCACCATTGTTCCTGTTCCCAAGAAAGCTAAGGTAACTGAGCTAAACGACTACCGCCCCGTAGCACTCACTTCCGTCATCATGAAGTGCTTTGAGAGACTAGTCAAGGACCATATCACCTCCACCCTACCTGACACCCTAGACCCACTCCAATTTGCTTACCGCCCAAATAGGTCCACAGACGATGCAATCTCAACCACACTGCACACTGCCCTAACCCACCTGGACAAGAGGAATACCTATGTGAGAATGCTGTTCATCGACTACAGCTCGGCATTCAACACCATAGTACCCTCCAAGCTCGTCATCAAGCTCGAGACCCTGGGTCTCGACCCCGCCCTGTGCAACTGGGTACTGGACTTCCTGACGGGCCGCCCCCAGGTGGTGAGGGTAGGCAACAACATCTCCTCCCCGCTGATCCTCAACACGGGGGCCCCACAAGGGTGCGTTCTGAGCCCTCTCCTGTACTCCCTGTTCACCCACGACTGCGTGGCCACGCACGCTCCAACTCAATCATCAAGTTTGCGGACGACACAACAGTGGTAGGCTTGATTACCAACAACGACGAGGGCCCTCGGAGTGTGGTGTCAGGAAAATAACCTCACACTCAACGTCAACAAAACTAAGGAGATGATTGTGGACTTCAGGAAACAGCAGAGGGAACACCCCCCTATCCACATCAATGGAACAGTAGTGGAGAGGGTAGCAAGTTTTAAGTTCCTCGGCATACACATCACAGACAAACTGAATTGGTCCACTCACACTGACAGCGTCGTGAAGAAGGCGCAGCAGCGCCTCTTCAACCTCAGGAGGCTGAAGAAATTCGGCTTGTCACCAAGAGCACTCACAAACTTCTACAGATGCACAATCAAGAGCATCCTGGCGGGCTGTATCACCGCCTGGTACAGCAACTGCTCCGCCCTCAACCGTAAGGCTCTCCAGAGGGTAGTGAGGTCTGCACAACGCATCACCGGGGGCAAACTACCTGCCCTCCAGGACACCTACACCACCCGATGTTACAAGAAGGCCATAAAGATCATCAAGGACATCAACCACCCGAACCACTGCCTGTTCACCCCGCTATCATCCAGAAGGCGAGGTCAGTACAGGTGCATCAAAGCTGGGACCGAGAGACTGAAAAACAGCTTCTATCTCAAGGCCATCAGACTGTTAAACAGCCACCACTAACATTGAGTGGCTGTTGCCAACACACTGTCATTGACACTGACCCAATTCCAGCCACTTTAATAATGGGAATTGATGGGAAATGATGTAAATATATCACTAGCCACTTTAAACAATGCTACCTTATATAATGTTACTTACCCTACATTATTCATCTCATATGCATACGTATATACTGTACTCTACATCATCGACTGCATCCTTATGTAATACATGTATCACTAGCCACTTTAACTATGCCACTTTGTTTACTTTGTCTACATACTCATCTCATATGTATATACTGTACTCGATACCATCTACTGTATGCTGCTCTGTACCATCACTCATTCATATATCCTTATGTACATATTCTTTATCCCCTTACACTGTGTATAAGACAGTAGTTTTGGAATTGTTAGTTAGATTACTTGTTGGTTATCACTGCATTGTCGGAACTAGAAGCACAAGCATTTCGCTACACTCGCATTAACATCTGCTAACCATGTGTATGTGACAAATAAAATTTGATTTGATTTGATTTATAGATCAATGCGTTGCCAATGCTGTGGTGAGAGAGAGAAGCGCGCCTGTATCTCACAGAACTAGTATGAGATTCACTTTCTGATCGCTCTCCATCTCTCTGCTTTGATAGTCATGCTCCTGTAATTCTCTTCTCTCCAGCGCTGCACTTCGTCATTTATTCCTTAGCACCTTTTCTAAGAGTGTATGATTATATCTAGAACCAAAAAGGGTTATTCAGCTACCCCCATAGAAGAACCCCTTTAGTTCCAGGTAGAACCTTTTCCACAGAGGGTTCTACATGGAACCCCAAAATGTTCTACCTGGAACCAAAAAAAGGTTCTACCTGGAACCAAAAAAGGTTATTTTATGGGGACAGCCGCAGAACCCTTCTGGAACCTTTTTTTCTGAGTGTAGATGCGGGAAGGGGGCTGGAGATTCCGCAGCACCCTTGATAAATTAAAATATATTTGCCAAAGTTATAGAATTACTGCTGTCTGTTGAGAAATGAAATCATGTAGAATACTACACCAGGAGTAGGTCTATAATTTAGCTACAGAGGAGCAATAGTTTATATTATTTTAAAATAACCTAGCTGTAGATTGTGTGTAGCCCAATCACAAGGCGTGCCTACAGCCTGGAACGCGCGGCAAATCTGTCAGTGAACAGCATGTAGCCAAAACAGGCCTTTTGCAATATTTCAAATAGCCAAACATCGCGGAAAACACAGGTTTGAAAGCAAATGGATTCTGCTGAAAAGAGAAGACCAATCTGGAAAAGTAAAACGATGCGTTACAAAGTAAAACAAGAGAGAGATAAGGTTTTGGCACGAGCGCATCGGCCATCGCGGATGAGTGGACTATATTTCCTCCTCATATTGTACAATATGTGTCTCCCACACACCTAGGCCAAGGCTATTGATGGAGTCAAGACAAGGTCGTTTTTATTAATCTCAGATTCTCAATTTGTGAGGTATTAAAAAATATTCTGCCAAAGTCTCCAGTAATCTAAAATTGTGTAGAATTGCATTTAATGCGTTTATATAAGGCAAACATTTTCCAGGACCCTAGGCCAAAATTAATTATCCCCATGTGTGGATCTCCTGCAAGCCATTCTACTCTTCTGCTCTATGTCAGCACGCAAAAGCAATGACATGCGTGCAATGCTTTATTATAAATGTTTTTTTGTGTGTTTTTTTCATTCGTTCTGATACCTCAGAGCCCCCCAGGTCAGCTCACTTTTTGTTCAGGCACCTCCCAATTTACAAATGAAGCATTGCATGCAACCCCGCGGGCCGCCAGTTGCCCATCCCTGGCCTATAGGTTAGCTCAGATTATCATTCTGATTCAGTTGACATTCCTTTTTTTCTCATCATATTGCAATACATATTTTCGAAGTTAAGAAGCCAAAATAGGCTGACTGGTATAGTACAATGGGGCCATATTTATACACACCTGTGTAAATGTTGTACCTGTTATTAGACCTACAGTCTGAAGGGAATTAAATCACCTAAAAGAAATATCATTTAATACCCCTTTATCCTAATCTGTATTTAATCGTTTTATTCTACCTTCCATGATAATAATCCGTACAAATGTTGCATTGAGCTACTGGAGTGGAAACTAACGGATTTGACTCGAGGTCGGTGCTGTGTTTGTAATAGTGCATCGCGTGAGCGCCCTCCCAGTAATCAATCAGAAGGCTCTTCATCCGGCAGAAGGCTGCTGCTTCGCTCTCTCTGATACGGTATAGAAGGCTTGACATCATAGTCTGTGGTCTATGAATCACTTCGAATTGCATTTTCTTATTATATGAAGTATAGCCAATTGGTAGGCTACTATTTTGCATCGACGTCCTGGGTCCACTTGCTGTACAAACCTGCGACATTTCTTAATATCGCCTTTGATCTTCTTCAGTTTGCGCCTTGAGAGGGAGCGGAAGGTAAAATCATGCTTGTGGATAATTTATTTTAGGCAGAGGTCACCTGGATGTTGAACGTTTCTATAGGTTTTGAAAATAAAACTATGTTGCATGGCATCAGCTAATAGAAAAGTATTTAAATTGTTTTGGCTTTATTAATAATAGATAGCCTACTCTCCTCTTTAGCAATAGGATATCGGCAGTGCTTTTTGTGGCTAATGTGGCTAGACATGTAGGATGTAATGTATGCAGTGTATTCGATGTCTGTTCTGAGACGCATGAAGTTCAACTTATTATGGGAACTTGTAGCGGTCCTGTGGTGCAATGCATCCCGGTAAGTCTACCATGTGCGTATGGTTAAAGTGCATGGAAGATATTCTGCTCATCTATTACTGTTTAGTAGCGCATTTACTATGCTTGACAGACCACGTGTGTGAGTTATGACTGTCATGTGGTTGTTTTATGTTATTGCTAGGTGTTGGCATAATTTTAGCCAGGGGACACTACAAATATCAAGGTAAAGGGAAGCAATGTGCTGCTGACCTCCAATATATTTTCTTTCAGCACATGGCCGATTGAGGATGTATGTCATATGAAGTCTAAATTCTGCATTGTGAAGACTAAGATTCCCTATCTAAAAATACATTCAACATCCTCTACCATGCCTGCACCTGACATGGTGGATGGCAAACTCTCTGGTTCCCGCTGTGCCATAGAAGGAGTGTCTATTAAGGGGCTCTTTGCCCTTCTGGTCCTGAGTCTCCTACTGCCTTCAGGAGCAACAACCAGCTCAAAATCTGTCACCTGCCACAAAACCTGTTTGTGCGCCAGCAACATCGTTAGCTGCTCCAAGATGAACCTGACCAGCATCCCCATGGCTTTTCCTCGCTACACTGCTGTGCTGGACCTTAGCTTCAACCAAATCAGTAAACTGAAAGCTGAATGGACCCCTGTCAAGCTCAGCATGCTGCACAGCCTCCTGCTCAGCCACAACGGCCTCACCTTCCTCTCTTCCGAGGCCTTCCTATATGTCACACGGTTGCGCTACCTGGACCTTTCCTCAAATGGCCTGAAAATTCTGGAGGAGTTCATCTTCGAGCCCCTGGAGCACCTGGAAGTGCTTCTGCTTTACAACAACTACATCTCCCAGATTGACCGCACTGCCTTCTCCAGCCTCAACAGCCTGCAGAAGCTCTACCTCAGTCAGAACCAGATCCAACGCTTCCCCCTGGAGCTGGTCAAAGAGAGGAATCGGCTGGAGAAGCTCACTCTGTTGGACGTGTCCACCAATCGGCTCAAACTGCTGCCCATACAGGAGCTCCAGGTCCTGCCTGCCTGGATCAAGAATGGCCTCTACTTCCACAACAACCCGCTGCCCTGCAGCTGTGAGCTGTACAGCATGCTGGCCCGCTGGCACCGCCAGGAGCTCAGCTCTGCCACTGATTTCAGAGACGACCACACCTGCCTCCTCCCAGGCACACAGAAGGAGAAGGCACTCACCCTGGAGCTGAACAAGGTCCATCTGAATTGCAGCGCAGTGACCATTTTAGACGAGGAGGCCTACCTTGAGCAGTTCATTAGACTGGGCTGTGACACTAGGCAGAGGTACATGCTGAAGAGCTGGGTCCTTCCCGGCAATGTGCAGTTGTCTTCTGGTAACCAGAGTTCCAGGGTCCTCAGCGACGGCAGCCTGCAGGTCGGCCCCATCACGCTAGAGGACTCTGGGATCTACACCTGTTACGCAGTGGGGGAATCCTTCAATGAGACCCTGTATGTGACTGTGTTAGTGCACAACGCCACTCAGGCTGGAGGGCAGGAGGGCATGAAGACGGCCTACACCACATTGGTGGGCTGTTTGGCCAGTGCGATGATGGTGCTCATCTACCTCTACCTCACACCCTGCAGCTGCATCTGCTGCCCGGGCCAGGGCCTGGACAAAAGAGCCCCGGGGGACAGCCTTCACTCCTCCATCCTTAGCGTCTCTCCCACCCATGAGGACACAGGCCCGGAGGGGGGCGGAGGTGGAGGGGGTGCCTTTGACAAGCCTCCCTTTAACAGGCATGTCACCTACCTGGACCCAAAGGGCCTGCTGGAGCAGAATGGGCGACTGAGCCCATGTGGGGAGGAGGATGAGGAGTGGCAGGAGGAGGACAGAGGGAGGCAGGAACAGAGAAGGAAGTCAGACGCAGAGTCTCTGAGCTCTGTGTACTCGGACACCCCTATTGTTGTGTGAGATGGTGTTTCGCTTCACCTGGAGGATCTTCCACATAAAAACACTGGGGGGAGGGTGGAGGATGGGTGACTCAGCTGCCTCAGTAGGACTGTAACTTGCTCATGAAGCAGGAGGAGGCTATCCATTTTCCACATGTAGAAATTCAATAGGGTAAGTAGCTTTACATAGTGGGATTACACTATCTTGTCTTTTTATAAAACAAGAACTTTCAACCAAATGAGGATTCATTCTCACTAATTTATTCTGTAGCAATCTATGTGTTCCTCAAATGCTTCATCCCTTTGTGTTAGAATACCAATATTGTTGATTCTTTCCAGTGACAAGGGGCACACATACGTTATGAGTTGTAGCTGAATTTATGCAACCAACAGAAGCAGCATTGAAGTGTATTCACTTGAATAGACTCAACATTGCTCCAATACATCTGTGCTGCTGTGACGCCTGGATCACCAGGCTAATAATAGTCTCTGTCACTTAGTCATTATTGGGGGGGGGGTGGATGCTAATGGAACAGTGTGGGACAGAAAGGATATTTGTTAGCAGCCAGGCCCAGTCCTACCAAAGGGAGTTGCTGTGAAAATCCACTGAGTACTTCTGGGCATGGGTTCAAGTCCCTAAGCAAACGGACAAATGCAGACTGGGCGATTGTCTTATAAACATGGTAGAAATAGCAGCCAGTAGTACAGCTAATACGCTAGCCTACTTAGCACCCCTGCCACAGTTGAGCTTGGGAAGGAAACACAACTCTTAGCACTGGAACAACAGATATTCTACTGTCATTCTTGTATTGCTAAACAGACACAACTAAGATTAAGGATTGATGTAGGAGGTATAATATAAACAAAAGTCATTGATATTATGCCAGCACCATGAGCTCAGAAAAAATGGTCAAGAAGCAGTCAGATGCTAATGTTACCCAGCTGAAAATCAGGTTTGAGCTCAATGAAGTTTGAGCTCTTGTTTTGTACCTGAACCTCTGTTTAGTCACTCAGTCCAGTTGTATGCTATGGGGGTTTCTTAACACACTTCATTAGATATGACCTAACCTTGACTAACTGCTTTTCAACCTGAGAATCTCTGGCCCTCTTAACTTGAAACCAGGTGCCATCGTAATTTCAGTACCTTGATGGAGAAACTTACTGCGCTGCTGTTATAGAGGGACATCTCTGAAGACAGACTCCCACCTCTTAAGACCAAATACTCAAACCTATAGTATAAGCTGAAAGGCCCATTATTAACTCACAGTAAAACAGTTACTGAACACACACAACAAAACATGTGCCACTAACATTTTCAGAAGCAAGACTTTCTTAAGCTATCCATTCATGTCTATGTTTCTGCCTGCTCAGGGTCATATAGTTTCATATGTATGTGTATATACATTATCTAACTATCTATTAATCAGATGTTTAATAGTATGTATCCCTACAGTATACATTATTATATAAAGATGTTGCAAGATACTGTATGTGCTTTTGCATACTAGCAGAGGAGTTGTAAATTAAAGACAGATAATGTTATATGAGAATATTATCATAACCTATAATCTTGTTATGCTTTGAAGACCCTTACATTTGACAATTGACATGGTCATTTCTGGTAGAAGCTATTGGACCTCTGGCTCTTCTGTATAAAGACTGCATTATAATCTCCTGAAGAAAAATGTATCATCTCTGACCAAGCAATGATTGGTTGAAATATTTCAAGCGTAACTGGTGTTTAATCTCTTATACACTCACAAAGGGAATCAGCTGAGTAATTGTTATCTGTTTATATACGTATGTAAAAGTATTATGTGTCTTTGCGGTAGCCAGATGTTCTGCGTTTGCCTACTGTATGTCTGTGTTACTTACTACTTACTGCTTATGAATTGTTGGGTCAAGTACAAAGACATGAATCTGTAATGACAGACTTTTGTCAGAATCTCTCTGCTATGCTCTCAAATGCCTTCCTGTTCATCCATTGTACCTGTCAACTGTATTCACAACCTCAAACTTCCAAAACATGAAGTGTGATGATACTGTGTTTTTCTTGGAAAGAAGCATTCAAGAGACACATAACTAAGTAAAAATACTTTGAATTACTTATTACAGTGCCTAGTGGAAGTCTACACACCCCTTGCACAGTCTTCACATTTTTCTGCCTTAAAATTGTATTAAAAAAAACAGATTAAATTAGATTTTTTTCCTATCGATCTATACAATGTGCTCCACATTATAGAACATTTATAGAACATTTTCCAAATGACTAAGAAATACAACATTTTGTATTGATTGCGTATGTCCTAACATCTCAGAGGTAATACTTGGTGGAAGCACCTATAGCAGCCTTTACAGCTGTGAATGATTTGGAATCATATTCTTCCAATTTTGCACAACTCTTAGGGCAACATGCAGCAACATGCAGCAACATGTGAAGACTGTGCAAGGGATGTGTAGACTTTCACTAGCGACTGTGTAAGTAGTGTTTTTGGTAGTTTATCTGTACTTTACTATTTACTATTGTACTTTACTACTTTACTATTTATATTTTTGATTACTTTGACTCCACTACATTCATAAAGAAAATATCTACTTTTTACTCCCATATGAAAATGCTTAATTTATAAATGAGTGTTGGAGTCTGCCCCTGGCAATCCGCAAATAAAAATCAAGAAAATCATGTTTTCAGGTTTGCTTAATATAATATTTGAAATGATTTATAGTATTTACTTTTACTTTTGATATTTAAGTATATTTGAGCAATTAGAGGTACTTTTAAACCAAAAACTTACTCAAGTATTTTACTGGGTGACTAACTTTTACTTGAGTCCTTTTCTATTAAGGTATCTTTACTTTTATTCAAGTATGACAAATGGGTACTTTTCCCCACTACTGTCAATATCTGATCGCCTAGAATTGATGCTTTATTTACAGCCCTCCTTGCGATATTGTGACGCCAGTGTCCAGTGTTAGTGAAGCATGATATTCAGGCCTGCTCACGGGGCCAAATGGCATGCCACTCCACTGGCTTCTTTTTCTACAGCAGATTACCCTAATGACATGTACTGTGATCACTAGGGGGTGAAATGTTAGAACTCACAGGATCACTGAGGTGAAAACTCAGTTCACTGGAGAAGCAGTCTGTTTACTTTCTTCAGGCACCATTTGATGCAGGCTTTTTATTCTCCCTCTTTTGGACCATTTACCTTTGGCACTGTCTTGTGGCTGTAGGTGCACACCATCACATCCCTTTTGCCATTTACAGGTAACTTAATTACAGGTAAACCGAGGGAAGGACAGTGTTTTTCTGTGTGGGTTTGTGTTTATCACCAATCTGAATTACTGTACTCGATGTCATTATGGATTAAGTGTCAATATCTGCAGAAGTAAAGGTATATTTCCATCTAGATTCTATAATATGAAGACGTGTGTGCCAGAACCCGCTAATGTAATACTGCTAAAGTGTAAATTAAGACTTCTACTATATTAATGATTCAAGAGGACTGGAGAGGGAAGTCTAAAGACCCTGGGTTCATTCCAAAAGGCTATATAGTGCACTACCTTTGACGAGGGCCCATTTGCCTCTGGTTAGGGAATAGGGTGCCATTTGGGACGTAATCCCTGATTTAGCAACGCTGACCAAAAGCAAAATCATCCAGGTTTTGACAGGTTTGATTAAACTGGGTGATATGTCAGCAGATGCTTAGGTCCCATGTGGTTCAGTTGGTAGAGCATGGCTCTTTCAATGCCAGGGTTGTGGGTTCAAATCCAATGGGGGACCAATATGAAAATGTACTACAGTAAGTCGCTCTGGATGAGAGTGTATGACAAATGTAAAGATCCCTGCACATTTTTACTTCAACTAGGTCTACTGCCTTGCAGTAACATACTGTACAATATGTATTGTCACAAATAGTTAAGTAATAGGAAGTATTGAGGTGTGGTAATGACACATTTCCAGCTAGTAGATATTCAAGCATAGTTTATAATTAGAACCAATCAACCCGCAGCAGAAATGTAAGAACGACCTGAATCTAAGATGACTGTATTTAGAGCAAGCACAGATGGCATGGTGCATGCAGTCAGTGCCTGCTGATGCTCAATGATTGGCATGTAGTTGTGTGTGTGTATGTAGACTGAATTCAGAAGATGACTCATCCTTTCTCTGTAAGCCCCCTCCTGATTTAATGAAATGACTGCCGATAATATAGTGTATTTGTGAGTCTATGGGTTTTCATGCCATCTAGTGGACTGTATTGTGAAAGATTTAGCTGAACATGCAGTCTAACACTGTGAATGGGCCCATAATCAACCTGGTTAATCTGAACGAGAATCCATGTCAATAGTCAAACTACCACATTTGCAAAACAGCACAATAGACTTAATAAATCACAAATCTGATACAGGTTAACTTTGTTTTATTCGCATAATTGGAATAATCGCACAGTAGTGGAGCTTGTTCACTTTTCATTACCTGTCTGCAGTTCACTTCAGATGTAAGCAGAACTGGAATAATGATGGTCGGTCCTGGTGAATCTTTCAGAGTCAGATGCAGACAGGCATGTTGGGGCACCAGCGTGGTTGTCAGCATCCACATATTTAGCAGATGTTATCGCAGGTGCAGCGAAATGCTTGTGTTTCTAGCTCCAACAGTGCAGTAATATCTAACAATACAAAACAATACACACAAATCCCCAAAAATAAAGAAATGAAGAAATATCAGAACGATTCAGCCTGGGCCAAGCCCACACAGTTCTGGTCTCTGTTAAAGATTGTGTAAAACTGCCTCATGAAGACCTCACCCAGGATCCACTGATCATTGTCCCAAGCAAAACCAGTACTACAACTGGAGCCATACTGGAGAGAGAAGAAAACGGAGTATAACTGCAGGTGGAAAAGTAGCCTGGACAGCCGCTAGTGGGCGCTATTGTCCACTATCATCTAGACTTAATGTGCCCAGACGGTGATACACTCGTGTCCCCTAGCGACAGGTTCGTACAGAAACACATCCTCCATTCAGGCTGGAACGGCGTCGGTTTCCTCCTTTTCCCGATTTAATGGTCTGTGGGTGGAAGGAAAAAATGGGAAAATATGCACTTTTTATTTTTTTATTTTTTTACTTTTATCCCTTTTTCTCCCCAATTTCGTGGTAACCAATTGAGAGGCGAAGGTCAAGCCGTGCGTCCTCCGAAACACAACCCAACCAAGCCGCATTGCTTCTTGGCACAATGCCCACTTATCCCAGAAGCCAGCCGCACCAATGTGTCGGAGGAAACACTGTACACCTGGCAACCGTGTCAGCGTGCACTGCGCCCGGCCCGACACAGGAGTTGCTAAAGCGCGATGGGACAAGGACATCGCTGCCGGCCAAACCCTCCCCTGACCCGGACGTCAATGGGTCTCTCGGTCGCGGGAGAATCTCTAGTGGCACAGCTACTGCCTTAGATCACTGCGCCATTCGGGAGGCCAATATGCATAATATTTTTCACCACCAACTTCTGGATGTTGCACACCGGGGGGGGGGTCTGTTGTTTACCCCTGCCTGAACATGGTCAGCAACATCCGGAAGTAACATTAGCCACTCCACATGGTGGTGAGAAAAATAGTATTAAGGAGGAAACCGACATCTTTGCAGCCTGAACAGAGGATGTTTTATGTATGAACCGGTCGCCAGGGGACACATAGCAGCAGGGCTAGTGGAAAAGTTTCTCTCTGATCTTAACAATGTTGAGTCCTTACATTGCAACAAAGAATAGAGATTTCAGTAATAGCATTGGCACATTGTGGTGATTTTAAATTGAGTGACTGGAGTTATTGTGGTGATTTTAAATTGAGTGACTGGAGTTATGGGCGGGCCTTAGAGGGCCTGGCCCACCCTACCGTATCTCCTTGTCTGTCCAAATAAAATACTGAAATATTGATCATTTATTTGACAGAGACAAACAATCTGATGTTGTCTGGACCAAAAGATTATGGCATGTCATACTACTTCTGGCCAGACAGCATCAGATTATGTACATAGGCTACATACAGCAGAGAGGAAGAGGCGAAGCGAGAGGGCACACTCTAGCCAAAATCTGTCCAGTATAAGCCCAATGCGTTTCTATCGAATAATATGCAGGCTGAAGCTTGTCGCCTGCCTTTCCGCCTTTGAGACAAAGACTTCCATTTTTAGAGCGGAGACATGAGCATCTTATCATTATATAACGATCTCTGGTTTCAGCCTCTTGCGTTTTGGAAAGGAAAGTGGCGGGTGCACAGTGCACTTTTAGGATACTGGATTTCGCCAAAATTATACAACTACTCCTGTCTAAATAAAATCATTCAAAATACTTCACCAGGGAACATAACTTAGCCACAGTCGATCATTATTATTTTTTATTTTTTTAAATAGCTGTGTATTATTTTAAAACACAAGTGTGTTTGGGAAGCCCGCCAACTGAGTAGTGCACTTGGCAATAGGTCTAGCTTATTGAGTTGCGGCTGTCAGTGAAAAGCGTCTAAAATATGTGTGAATATAATGTGTCTTGAGTATGATTATTTCCGGGTTGGAGCGAGCCGGTCGCATCCGCGCTTCGGTCTGCAGGTTGTATAACTTTTTCATTACATTTCATTACATTTCATTATAGTACAACGGTCTGATTTGTCTAATCTTAGCAATTTCTTCTTAGCTAGCTACATAGTCGTCGTTGTATCAAAGATAATTGCGTAATTATCGTATTTCGTCGTCTCCTATCTGCCCAACACGTTCACCGTCTACCGTAGCACTGTAGTAACTATCACACTCAACTGAACGACTTGATTAGTGTAGTGTTAGCTAGCTACATAGTTGTCTTTGCTGTCTTCGTATCCAAGATAATTGTGTAGTTAGAGTGTGTAGTCTTAGTGATTATCTTAATTTACCGAGGTTAGCTAGCCAGCTATTTTGTCGTCCTTAACGTAGGAGACACTCCTAGCTAGCCAATAGCCAGCCAACGTCTACTGAATAGAACTTTCGCATTCCGGTCGCATTCCGCTTCGCTCCACCGGTAGTATCATATTTTCATTTCATTTCATTACAGTCCCAACGGTGTGATTTGTTTGATCGTAGCTAGCTACATAGCTAGCTACATAGCCGTCTTGTTTCAAAGATAATTGTGTAGTCTAGAGCGATTTTCTAGGTTAGCTAGCCAGCTATTGTCGTTCTCCTAACGCAACGTAACGTAACCAACACTGCTAGCTAGCCAGCTTGCCCCCGAAAAGCAGCATTGTAGACTTCACACTCAACGGAACGACTTGATTAGGGTAGTGTCAACAACGCAGCTAGCCTACCTCAGCAGTACTGTATCATTTTAATCATTTTAGTCAATTAGATTCTTGCTACGTAAGCTTAACTTTCTGAACAGTCGAGACGTGTAGTCCACTTGTCATTCCAATCTCCTCTGCATTAGCGTAGCCTCTTCTCTAGCCTGTCAAATATGTGTCTGTCTATCCCTGTTCTCTCCTCTCTGCACAGACCATACAAACGCTCCACACCGCATGGCCGCGGCCACCCTAATCTGGTGGTCCCAGCGCGCACGACCCACGTGGAGTTCCAGGTCTCCGGTAGCCTCTGGAACTGCCGATCTGCGGCCAACAAGGCAGAGTTCATCTCAGCCTATGCCTCCCTCCAGTCCCTCGACTTCTTGGCTCTGACGGAAACATGGATCACCACAGACAACACCGCTACTCCTACTGCTCTCTCTTCGTCCGCCCACGTGCTCTCGCACACCCCGAGAGCTTCTGGTCAGCGGGGTGGTGGCACCGGGATCCTCATCTCTCCCAAGTGGTCATTCTCTCTTTCTCCCCTTACCCATCTGTCTATCGCCTCCTTTGAATTCCATGCTGTCACAGTTACCAGCCCTTTCAAGCTTAACATCCTTATCATTTATCGCCCTCCAGGTTCCCTCTGAGAGTTCATCAATGAGCTTGATGCCTTGATAAGCTCCTTTCCTGAGGACGGCTCACCTCTCACAGTTCTGGGCGACTTTAACCTCCCCACGTCTACCTTTGACTCATTCCTCTCTGCCTCCTTCTTTCCACTCCTCTCCTCTTTTGACCTCACCCTCTCACCTTCCCCCCTACTCACAAGGCAGGCAATACGCTCGACCTCATCTTTACTAGATGCTGTTCCTCCACTAACCTCATTGCAACTCCCTCCAAGTCTCCGACCACTACCTTGTATCCTTTTCCCTCTCGCTCTCATCCAACACTTCCCACACTGCCCCTACTCTGATGGTATCACGCCGTCCCAACCTTCGCTCTCTCTCCCCCGCTACTCTCTCCTCTTCCATCCTATCATCTCTTCCCTCTGCTCAAACCTTCTCCAACCTATCTCCTGATTCTGCCTCCTCAACCCTCCTCTCCTCCCTTTCTGCATCCTTTGACTCTCTATGTCCCCTATCCTCCAGGCCGGCTCGGTCCTCCCTCCCGCTCCGTGGCTCGACGACTCATTGCGAGCTCACAGAACAGGGCTCCGGGCAGCCGAGCGGAAATGGAGGAAAACTCGCCTCCCTGCGGACCTGGCATCCTTTCACTCCCTCCTCTCTACATTTTCCTCCTCTGTCTCTGCTGCTAAAGCCACTTTCTACCACTCTAAATTCCAAGCATCTGCCTCTAACCCTAGGAAGCTCTTTGCCACCTTCTCCTCCCTCTTGAATCCTCCTCCCCCTCCCCCCTCCTCCCCTCTCTGCAGATGACTTCGTCAACCATTTTGAAAAGAAGGTCGACGACATCCGATCCTCGTTTGCTAAGTCAAACGACACCGCTGGTTCTGCTCACACTGCCCTACCCTGTGCTCTGACCTCTTTCTCCCCTCTCTCTCCAGATGACATCTCGCGTCTTGTGACGGCCGGCCGCCCAACAACCTGCCCGCTTGACCCTATCCCCTCCTCTCTTCTCCAGACCATCTCCGGTGACCTTCTCCCGTACCTCACCTCGCTCATCAACTCATCCCTGACCGCTGGCTACGTCCCTCCCGTCTTCAAGAGAGCGAGAGTTGCACCCTTCTGAAAAAACCTACACTCGATCCCTCCGATGTCAACAACTACAGACCAGTATCCCTTCTTTCTTTTCTCTCCAAAACTCTTGAACGTGCCGTCCTTGGCCAGCTCTCCCGCTATCTCTCTCAGAATGACCTTCTTGATCCAAATCAGTCAGGTTTCAAGACTAGTCATTCAACTGAGACTGCTCTTCTCTGTATCACGGAGGCGCTCCGCACTGCTAAAGCTAACTCTCTCTCCTCTGCTCTCATCCTTCTAGACCTATCGGCTGCCTTCGATACTGTGAACCATCAGATCCTCCTCTCCACCCTCTCCGAGTTGGGCATCTCCGGCGCGGCCCACGCTTGGATTGCGTCCTACCTGACAGGTCGCTCCTACCAGGTGGCGTGGCGAGAATCCGTCTCCTCACCACGTGCTCTCACCACTGGTGTCCCCCAGGGCTCTGTTCTAGGCCCTCTCCTATTCTCGCTATACACCAAGTCACTTGGCTCTGTCATAACCTCACATGGTCTCTCCTATCATTGCTATGCAGACGACACACAATTAATCTTCTCCTTTCCCCCTTCTGACGACCAGGTGGCGAATCGCATCTCTGCGTGTCTGGCAGACATATCAGTGTGGATGACGGATCATCACCTCAAGCTGAACCTCGGCAAGACGGAGCTGCTCTTCCTCCCGGGAAGGACTGCCCGTTCCATGATCTCGCCATCACGGTTGACAACTCCATTGTGTCCTCGTCCCAGAGCGCTAAGAACCTTGGCGTGATCCTGGACAACACCCTGTCGTTCTCAAATAACATCAAGGCGGTGGCCCGTTCCTGTAGGTTCATGCTCTACAACATCCCAGAGTACGACCCTGCCTCACACAGGAAGCGGCGCAGGTCCTAATCCAGGCACTTGTCATCTCCCGTCTGGATTACTGCAACTCGCTGTTGGCTGGGCTCCCTGCCTGTGCCATTAAACCCTACAACTCATCCAGAACGCCGCAGCCCGTCTGGTGTTCAACCTTCCCAAGTTCTCTCACGTCACCCCGCTCCTCCGCTCTCTCCACTGGCTTCCAGTTGAAGCTCGCATCCGCTACAAGACCATGGTGCTTGCCTACGGAGCTGTGAGGGGAACGGCACCTCAGTACCTCCAGGCTCTGATCAGGCCCTACACCCAAACAAGGGCACTGCGTTCATCCACCTCTGGCCTGCTCGCCTCCCTACCACTGAGGAAGTACAGTTCCCACTCAGCCCAGTCAAAACTGTTCGCTGCTCTGGCCCCCAATGGTGGAACAAACTCCCTCACGACGCCAGGACAGCGGAGTCAATCACCACCTTCCGGAGACACCTGAAACCCCACCTCTTTAAGGAATACCTAGGATAGGATAAAGTAATCCTTCTCACCCCCCTTAAAAGACCTAGATGCACTATTGTAAAGTGGCTGTTCCACTGGATGTCATAAGGTGAAAGCACCAATTTGTAAGTCGCTCTGGATAAGAGCGTCTGCTAAATGACTTAAATGTAAATGTATGATCTTAAAACGTTGCATCAAGAAGAAAGGTAGAGGGTTGTGGCGAAAATACGGTGCATCCATTTGGCAATGTCTGATTGTCTTAACTTGTACACCACTCTTTTCTTCGCCTCGTACAAGCCAAGGAAAAATGAAGAAAATGTACCGTTTTATTTATGTCCATTGCGAATGATAGTTCCTCAGTATTTGGAAAATCTAAATATCATGATTGATTATCTCATATATCCAGTGGAAACGTCAGAAGCTCACTGGTGCAGGAACCTCTGACATGCTGACCACACCGCTCAAGTCGGGTGTGCGAGCGTTGCAAAAATAAATGTGCACATACATGCTATTCAGTCATTGCACCCACATGTCAACGATCACCTGTGTAGTCAGGCGCTAAAATAGAACTTGGTTCTATTTGTGACTCTTGACCCTCTGCAAGTCCTGCCTCTCCCATGTCCTCCTCAACAGTTTTTAGCAACATACACCCACATGGGTGATTGAAAGATGAACTGAGTTCCACACTTCAGTTGGTGCTGATAATGCACCTGAAAGTTGGTTGCCAACCGCCATATAAAGTCCAAAGAAGAAGAAGTCTGAAGGAGGAGCATTTACTAGAAACAAACTCGGTTGACCCTTTTATCTGTGGAGTAACTGTCGGAGTAGAGGACCCTGAATTTCAGGTAAAATAACAACCCAGTGTTTATATCCCAGGACAAATTAGCTAGCAACAGCAAGCTAGCTAGCTAAATTACAATAAATGTTTAATGCTTTTCGACCTGTCCCCAAATTAATATAGTTGGTTCAGAGTTCGTTTTGATATTTCAACCTGCGTGTTCTGATCGCGTCTGGTGTGTGGACAAAAATGAACATCTGCGTGATGGCGGACACATGCGAGGGGGTGCTCTGGTCAGCATGTGAGATTCTGACCACGCCACTCGTGTCGCGTGCGTTGCAAAATAAATGTACACATACATGTTATTCAATCATTGCACCCACAATACTTGCGTACGTCAACGAGCGTATGCGTAGCCAGGCGCTAAAATAGAACTTGGTTCTATTTGTGACATTTGACGCACTGCAAGTCCCGCCTCTCCCATCTCCTCATTGGTTTTTAGGAGCATATACCCACGTGCCATCTCCTCATGGGTTTTTAGGAGCATATACCCACGTGCCATCTCCTCATTGGTTTTTATACCCACATGGGTGATTGAAAGATTAATTGAGGTCCACACTCCAGTCCAGTTGGTAGTGGTAATGCACCTTACAGTTGGTTTCCAACTTCCATATAAAGTCCAAAGAAGAAGAAGAAAAAGCCTGAAGGAGGAGAGATTAGTAGAAAGAAACTCAGTTTACCATTTTATCTGTGGATTAATTGTCCGAGTAGAGGACCTTGCATATCAGGTAAAATAACAACCCAATGTTTATATCCCAGGACAATTTAGCTAGCAACAGCAAGCCTGCTAGTTAAATTGCCATAAATGTTCAAAACTTTTTGACCTGTCCCCAAGTTGGTTCAGAGTTCGTTTTGATATTTCAACCTGCTTGTCCTGATTGCATCCGGTGTGGGTGGACAAAATCAACATGCGCAGGAGTGGTCTGGTCAGCATGTTTATTTTTTATTTAACTCGGCAAGTCAATTAACAACAAATTCTTATTTACAATGACGGCCTACCCCAGCCAAACCCAGACGACGCTGGGCCAGTCCCTATGGGACTCCCAATCACGGCCGGATGTGATACAGCCTGGATTCGAACCAGGAAGAGTCCCTCTTGCACTGAGATGCAGTGCCTTAGACTGCTGCGCCACTCTGGAACATTGTAAGGTGAGAACATTGTAAGGCAATGTTCCCTCAACTGCGTGCGGGCGAGCAGCTCCACTCAGACTGCCAACCAGAAGAAATATGAGCTGGTGCAGAGAAGCACGAGACTGAACTTCACTCAACTTTCTACAGTATTCTCTTTTAGTTAACACTATAAACGTTTTGCTCTACTGTGGGAATTGTAATCGAATCAATGCAATATTAGCCACTTTCAACATAATATACCGAAACAAAATGAACTATGCAAGATTTAGTATGCAAAACTAACTGTGCAAGAGATTTTCTTATAGGCATTGGAGTAGGATTCTATTGCATTGACAGGCACCACTCAGGCCCATACTTTACACAGACCAGTGCGCCATAACCAATCAGAGCTGCAGTAGGCCTATATGCAAATAGCCATTGCCATATATGGATCTGTGCCATTCACTTTGAACTGGGCTGTTTAGGCTACAGTATGATCAGTCGCCAGTAGATGCTCTTGAGATCAAAGTGAGAGCTGCATGTAGCCACATTTGCACACATTTGTTCATATTCTTAGCTAATTAGTGAGTTATTAACCCAGTTATAGCTCATTTCTAGTCAACAATGTGGTTGCTTCCTACAAGAGCACAAAATGTGTGCATTTCTCACCATCTTGGAAAAGTAATCAGATAAAGAGCCTTTTAATGTCGCAAAAGGGATGTGTTGTATTTTGAGAAAGTCTTGAATAAACTAAGTAGCCAATAGGCAGAGCGTAGCATAATTTGTCTGATTCTCTGTAATAATTGTATGGGAATAATAATAAATGTTATTTTGTAAAGTGGTTTCTTGCATCAAACAACATTTTCAGTCACCTCCTCGTCTGAAGGACAAGTGGATAAACAGGTTGTCAAGCACTGCATGTTATTATTATTTTTCAAGTCTCATGGAATGTAGCCATTGAACAACACACATTGGCTAATACTGTAGGTTGAGGGCAGGGGCTAGTGCTCTCGCCATAGTTTCATTTGAACTTTTAGATTTTTATCATTTTACTTCAGATTTTTATGATTAACAATGTGACAAAGATTTTGAGAAACAAAAACGTTATTATTGAAATGAAACTTTTACACAAAAATGTGCATATACAAAGAATAACTGGCATGGAGATCAGTAGAAATGGAAGGATAAATTGTACGCTTCCCGAAACTTGAAACTCACAAGCTGCCTATGGTTTTTAAGCTACTGTTACAGGCATACAAAACTGTAAACGGGCTAGCACGTGCGTACACATAGGAGGTCCCGTGAAAAAACTCCCCCCCCCTATGGAAATCAAAGGCCCATCCAAATGATTCGTTCCGGCACCAGGTCTGTACCAAAGTGTGGCTTAAGCTTTCTTATTGAGCATCGCTCAATATATGCTCAAACGGAACATTACACTACATTTTAGCGATACTTACTGTGGAAAAATAGGCAGATGTTGGGAGAGTGAAGCTGAATCCATTGATGTTAAAGGTCATCTCAGGCATCTCATGATACTCTGTAAAGTAGTAAGGAAATGTATCCTAAATATTTTCTGAAATTTGCTGAGCCACTTACATTAGTACCATAAATGGGTTTTTCAGTTTATTATACATATGAAAAACATAACACAAATATCCATCACAAAACTGTGTTCATTTATAAGATTGAGATCCAGTGAAACCTGCCTGTATGCTCCCACCCAGCTATTGACATCCCTGGGAGGCCCGATGATCTCAGTGGTGCCAGAGTCAACCATAGCTTGGCAGCCAGCTGCACACGCCACAGTATTCCCATTGTACTGCAACAGACAGAGCACATATTTATTTACTAGGCAAGTCCGTTAAGAACAAACTCTTATTTACAATGACGGCCTAGGAACAGTGGGATAATTGCCTTGTTCAGGGGCAGAACGACAGATTATTATCTTGTCAGCTCGGGGATTCAATCCACCAACCTTTCAGTTACTGGCCTAACGCTCTAACCACTAGGCTACCTACCACCTTAAGACAAATAGCGTCACTATTCTATAGAGCCATCAACAACAAAAGTATGCATAACACCAGTGACTGATCATCCTTAATGAGTTTGAATTTGGTTGGTGTCTTCTGTGGGACAATGATAATCTTTTATTCTGTTACACATAAACTCATTCATTAGCCGTCCACAATATTACCTGTCTACTTCATACTGCCAGTAGCCAGTAGGTTGAGAGATGGGGATCCATTGGATGCTTCGTGTGAAGTAGGAGGGGTCGGTTCCTCCCAGGATTAACAACACAACCCAGTCCTCCAGGGAAATCTCAATTGGTCAGTTAGATGGAGAACAGGTCTTGGGGGATCTTGCCATGTTTCCAAATGTTGTCAATATTTCAGTCTTTTTGTTTTGTGTTTATGGACGCGACCCAGTCGTTCGTTCTAAATGTTCCATTGCCATACTAGCTGGCAACATTCTTATCCCTTGCATGCTAGCCAACTGCGATTAATTTACAGTCACGTCAAACAGTGCAAACAGAATGACAGCAAAGTAGCTGCATTTGCGTTTGTTTAAGCTGTTTTCTAGTGACATTTATTTGCATACATCCATAACAATGAGCTGATGATGCGCGATTTCGACTGGCGTAGAAAACGTGCTCTCGTCAGGACACCTATTCAGAGCAAGCCAACAACACAGCTAACACGATCACTTCAAACTGAAGCTGGAAAGACAGCAAACTAACTGCACTTCGTTTCGTTTTAGCTGTTTTCGATTGAAAGTTCTTTGTATATATCCATAAAAAAATAATGATTCATGATTTCGACTGGCTGAGAAAAGCTGCCTGCCTGTCTGTCTCATCCCGACAAGTTCATTACTATGCGACATCTGGAGATCGAATTTGAATGTTGAAACAAAGTTGTCGGGCTCTCTGACATTTGCAAGGTTTATACAAATCTCCGCTGTTGAAAACGAAATGTTAGTCTAAAAGAAATGTGAGATCATGTCTAAATGCAATTTATAGTGGAGGTCAGGCAGCCAGTTTATAATAGCAATAAGGTGTCTCGGGTCTTTGTGGTATATGGCCAATATACCACGGCCAAGGGCTGTTCTTAGCGTGACGCAACACGGATTGCCTGGGAAAATGCCTATTTACTCTGTTCTGACTGGACAATCCACTGTCTCATCAGCCCAGCCATGCTATTTTTGAACCTAATTAGAGCAGTAACAAAGAAATGCTTTGTCATACCTGTGGTATACGGTCTGATATACAACGGCTGTCACCACCCAGTTTATAATTATGCAATAATGCCAGAGGTGTGGTATATGGCAAGACAAAAGATTTAAGTCCCTTTGAATGAGGTATGGTAGTAGGTGCCAGGCGCACAGGTTTGAGTGTTTCAAGAACTGCAACTCTGTTGGGTTTTTCAGTCTCAACAGTTTCCTGTGTGAATCAAGAATGGTTCACCATCCAAAGAACACCCAGCCAACATGACAACTGTGGGAATCTTCAGAGTCAAGATGGGCCTTTCGAGACCTTGTATAGTCCATGCTCCGGTGAATTGAGGCTGTTCTGAGGGCAAAACTCAATATTAGGAAGGTGTTCCTAATGTTTTGTACACTCAGCATGAATTATTTGAAGTGGCAAGTGTTTCTATTTGTGTACTGTTGTCAACTGCATGAGAAATACAAGCATACAATAAATCTACATTTATTATCATACGTCAATCACTCCTGGGCTGCAGTCACCTATCCGGACCCGTTTTACTGCCTACACGGAGCCCCTCCGGGCCCTCACAACTGGACTGCCGACGTTATCTACCCGAAGGAGATCCGGCTGGCTCCTCCGTCGCGACGTTACCTGAATGCCCATCTGCGGCCTGCTAACCGTTAGCTGTCTTACCGGATGCTCTCAGAATAGACAATCGGACAATTTATTTATTTTTATTATTAACATGTTTCTTCTTGGGCCTCTATAACTATATCTATTGTTTTTATTTTTTTGTTGTTGTGTGATTTGGACTAATCCCCTCTACAACACGGAACTCCACTAATCTACTGACGGAACGCAAGAGGTGGCTAACAACAGACCTCCATCCTATGCTAGCTTGCTACCGATGTCCTGGCTAGCTGTCTAAATCGCCGTGACCCCCAAACCAACCTCTCCACTCCCTGGACCCTTTTGATCACTCGACTAAGGATGCCTCTCCTTAATGTCAATATGTCTTGTCCATTGCTGTTCTGGTTAGTGTTTATTGGCTTATTTCACTGCAGAGCCTCTAGTCCTGCTCACTATACCTTATCCAACTTATTATTTCCACCACCCACACATGCAATGACATCTCCTGGTTTCAATGATGTTTCTAGAGACAATATCTCTCTCTTCATCACTCAATACCTAGGTTTACCTCCACTGTACTCACATCCTACCATACCTTTGTCTGTACATTATACCTTGATGCTATTTTATCGCCCCCAGAAACCTCCTTTTACTCTCTGTTCCAGACGTTCTAGACGACCAATTCTTATTGCTTTTAGCCGTACCCTTATTCTTCTCCTCCTATGTTCCTCTGGCGATGTAGAGGTGAATCCAGGCCCTGCAGTGCCTAGCTCCACTCCTATTCCCCAGGCGCTCTCTTTTGATGACTTCTGTAACCGTAATAGCCTTGGTTTCATGCATGTTAACATTAGAAGCCTCCTCCCTAAGTTTGTTCTTTTCACTGCTTTAGCACACTCTGCCAACCCGGATGTTCTAGCTGTGTCTGAATCCTGGCTTAGGAAGACCACCAAAAATTCAGAAATTTTAATTCCAAACTACAACATTTTCAGACAAGATAGAACTGCTAAAGGGGGCGGTGTTGCAATCTACTGCAAAGATAGCCTGCAGAGTTCTGTCCTACTATCCAGGTCTGTACCCAAACAATTTGAACTTCTACTTTTAAAAATCCACCTCTCTAAAAACAAGTCTCTCACCGTTGCCGCCTGCTATAGACCACCCTCTGCTCCCAGCTGTGCTCTGGACACCATATGTGAACTGATTGCCCCCCATCTATCTTCAGAGCTCGTGCTGCTAGGCGACCTAAACTGGAACATGCTTAACACCCCAGCCATCCTACAATCTAAACTTGATGCCCTCAATCTCACACAAATTATCAATGAACCTACCAGGTACCCCCAAAGCCTTAAACACGGGCACCCTCATAGATATCATCCTAACCAACTTCCCCTCTAAATACACCTCTGCTGTCTTCAACCAAGATCTCAGCGATCACTGCCTCATTGCCTGCATCCGTAATGGGTCAGCGGTCAAACGACCTCCACTCATCACTGTAAAACGCTCCCTGAAACACTTCAGCGAGCAGGCCTTTCTAATCGACCTGGCCGGGGTGTCCTGGAAGGATATTGATCTCATCCCGTCAGTAGAGGATGCCTGGATATTTTTAAAAACGCCTTCCTAACAATCTTAAATAAACATGCCCCATTCAAGAAAATTAGAACCAGGAACAGATATAGCCCTTGGTTCTCCCCAGACCTGACTGCCCTTAACCAACACAAAAACATCCTATGGCGTTCTGCATTAGCATCGAACAGCCCCGTGATATGCAGCTGTTCAGGGAAGCTAGAAACCGTTATACACAGGCAGTTAGAAAAGCCAAGGCTAGCTTTTTCAAGCAGAAATTTGCTTCCTGCAACACTAACTCTAAAAAGTTCTGGGACACTGTAAAGTCCATGGAGAATAAGAACACCTCCTCCCAGCTGCCCACTGCACTGAAGATAGGAAACACTGTCACCACTGATAAATCCACCATAATTGAGAATTTCAATAAGCATTTTTCTACGGCTGGCCATGCTTTCCACCTGGCAACTCCTACCCGGTCAACAGCACTGCACCCCCAACAGCAACTCGCCCAAGCCTTCCCCATTTCTCCTTCTCCCAAATCCATTCAGCTGAAGTTCTGAAAGAGCTGAAAAATCTGGACCCCTACAAATCAGCCGGGCTAGACAATCTGGACCCTTTCTTTCTAAAATTATCTGCCGAAATTGTTGCCACCCCTATTACTAGCCTGTTCAACCTCTCTTTCTTGTCATCTGAGATTCCCAAAGATTGGAAAGCAGCTGCGGTCATCCCCCTCTTCAAAGGGGGACACTCTTGACCCAAACTGCTACAGACCTATATCTATCCTACCATGCCTTTCTAAGGTCTTCGAAAGCCAAGTCAACAAACAGATTACCGACCATTTGAATCTCACCATACCTTCTCTGCTATGCAATCTGGTTTCAGAGCTGGTCATGGGTGCACCTCAGCCACGCTCAAGGTCCTAAACGATATCTTAACCGCCATCGATAAGAAACATTACTGTGCAGCCGTATTCATTGATCTGGCCAAGGCTTTCGACTCTGTCAACCACCACATCCTTATCGGCAGACTCGACAGCCTTGGTTTCTCAAATGATTGCCTCGCCTGGTTCACCAACTACTTCTCTGATAGAGTTCAGTGTGTCAAATCGGAGGGTCTGCTGTCCGGACCTCTGGCAGTCTCTATGGGGGTGCCACAGGGTTCAATTCTTGGACCGACTCTCTTCTCTGTATACATCAATGATGTTGCTCTTGCTGCTGGTGAGTCTCTGATCCACCTCTACGCAGACGACACCATTCTGTATACTTCCGGCCCTTCTTTGGACACTGTGTTAACAACCCTCCAGGCAAGCTTCAATGCCATACAACTCTCCTTCCGTGGCCTCCAATTGCTCTTAAATACAAGTAAAACTAAATGCATGCTCTTCAACCGATCGCTACCTGCACCTACCCGCCTGTCCAACATCACTACTCTGGACGGCTCTGACTTAGAATACGTGGACAACTACAAATACTTAGGTGTCTGGTTAGACTGTAAACTCTCCTTCCAGACCCATATCAAACATCTCCAATCCAAAGTTAAATCTAGAATTGGCTTCCTATTTCGCAACAAAGCATCCTTCACTCATGCTGCCAAACATACCCTTGTAAAATTGACCATCCTACCAATCCTCGACTTTGGCGATGTCATTTACAAAATAGCCTCCAATACCCTACTCAACAAATTGGATGCAGTCTATCACAGTGCTATCCGTTTTGTCACCAAAGCCCCATATACTACCCACCATTGCGACCTGTACGCTCTCGTTGGCTGGCCCTCGCTTCATACTGTCGCCAAACCCACTGGCTCCATGTCATCTACAAGACCCTGCTAGGTAAAGTCCCCCTTATCTCAGCTCGCTGGTCACCATAGCATCTCCCACCTGTAGCACACGCTCCAGCAGGTATATCTCTCTAGTCACCCCCAAAACCAATTCTTTCTTTGGCCGCCTCTCCTTCCAGTTCTCTGCTGCCAATGACTGGAACGAACTACAAAAATCTCTTAAATTGGAAACACTTATCTCCCTCACTAGCTTTAAACACCAACTGTCAGAGCATCTTACAGATTACTGCACCTGTACATAGCCCACCTATAATTTAGCCCAAACAACTACCTCTTTCCTAACTGTATTTAATTTATTTATTTATTTTGCTCCTTTGCACCCCATTATTTTTATTTCTACTTTGCACATTCTTCCATTGCAATACTACCATTCCAGTGTTTTACTTGCTATATTGTATTTACTTTGCCACCATGGCCTTTTTTGCCTTTACCTCCCTTCTCACCTAATTTGCTCACATTGTATATAGACTTGTTTTTTTTTACTGTATTATTGACTGTATGTTTGTTTTACTCCATGTGTAACTCTGTGTCGTTGTATGTGTCGAACTGCTTTGCTTTATCTTGGCCAGGTCGCAATTGTAAATGAGAACTTGTTCTCAACTTGCTTACCTGGTTAAATAAAGGTGAAATAAAAAATAAAAAAAATAATAAATCTGCACTAATAAAATGCATATACTGTACATGTAGGTCACACCTTGTTACAGGTTAATAATAAGTCACATAGATTAACTGGAACAGTATGTCATGACTCCCACAAAGATTTCTGTAAAATGGGGCAGTTGACTTTTCAGAATGTGAGCATGTAACATATGAGTGTGTTTTAGTTTAATGGCTTCAATTACCCATATTATTTATGAACAGCCATTTGATACAAAGAATAGTGACTTTAATGACTGCAAATAAAGGTCTGAGTGTACTTTCCGCATACTTGAGTCTGATGGGAATTGTTCGCGTTTCACCAATTTGATTCGATTATCACTTGATTAGTGTTTTTAAACACGATAATGTCAGTAATAACGTTTCTGATATTTCACATGCATCTGAATAAGATCTAAGTGACGTAGGTAATTGTCAAACTTCTTTAGACAACTCTGCCCTCTAAAGGACAAAGTCAGACATCATCATAATGTACACTGTCTTATAATTTCGTAAAATTGTATTTAATGCCAACAAAACTGTAATAACTTTAGATCATTCAACCTCATCTTCAAATGTACAAAAGTAATAAAAGAGAACACACTTAATAAAAAACAGCCATGTTTAAAATAAGCCTCTTTATTAAAAAAAATATTATACAAATTGTTTTAATTGAAACGTAATGTGGTATGTACAAATTACAATTAGCTCAAATAGTAAATAATGACTCTGGCTAAATGCACATTAAATGGTAAACACTGACAGCATTAGAACATGTACTCACCAACGTGTGGATCCCTTGTCAGATGAATTCCTTGTTTAATACTGTATCAACCAGATGTTTGTTAATTAGATAAAACATTAAAGGTAAAACTCTGACCCGTGTACAGTTTTACAGTTCGGTTTTCAGGTTGTATGACTCTTCCAGAGCAGAAAGTTTAATGGAGCAAGCTTCTTTATTTCCTCCTTTTCTGAATGTTGCTCTTGTGAAACTCAAACGTGATTAATCCCTGTTCACTCCTTTCATGAGGAATACAAAAGGAGGTCATAATACAGCAGTATGGGTTTAATGTGTATTTACTACAGTGCATGATGTAGTACCTGCTGCAAACGGTTTCCTGGAGGATTAATCGATGAGCTGAGGACTGAAACCGGGCCACATCCTTAACACAAAGACAAGACTGGCCAGAGAAACAACAAACACATGTAGCACATTAAACCATTTGAACATGTCATACAAACATCGATATCCCCTGAAATTGTACTGGAGAAAAATTAACAACTTAATATCACATATCATAAGGATATGTTCTAAATAAACCAAAGCCTTCAGTATCAAACATATTAACTAAGCGTTATAATTTAGTAGAAAAAAAGCTGATTAAATCTTCTAGAATCGTATTGTGAATGGTTAAACGACCGCATTTGCTGTTCAAAGCCCCCTGGGACTAGTGATGGCTAAGAGAAAGTCACTACTTACCTCTTCATAATGCAAAGGCAACATTATCTACTGTGAAATAAGTAATTCATCAAAACCCATTCAATATCATCAGTGAAGGGCGCTGCATGATCTGACAACATAACACAACTACTGATGATCAATACTCATGGCATATTTATACATCTATCCTTTCTGCTATTCTCAACTGGAGGTGAGTCCGCTGCTGTTCTTCCATTTGTGTCTAATCTGTCAAATGCAACTGTGAGATTATTTCATGTGTCCCTGCCATTTTATGCAGTTGTACAAGCAGTATTGATCATATCAGGCATACTACCAGGTCTTCAGGCACCTGTTATCAGATATTTCCATCACTAAGATTTCTGTTAAACTGAATGTTATGCTCATGCTGCAGACATAAAAAGCTGATGTTTTCAAGAGCGTGTCACTCCCCCACTCAGTATAAGCAGGGAACACACTATCCTACCCATTCATATCATTAAACAAAATGGATCCTGTCTCCCCTGATAATGTGCAGTTCTAATTTTAACTACCAGTTGTTCTTCCTGCATGCTGTTAAATAGCACATCTGAATACTTTACCATTTTTTAAAACAATATAGCCTGAGGATATTATTAGATATGTGTATGATTTTAGGAATAGTCCTGACCTAGCTATTTATCTATCACTCCCCTGTTACACTTGACGGAGTAAAACGTCATACTCAATTTAACTTACCGGTACGTGACATACACATCAGAGGGACTTCTATTGGTTAAGCAATATCTTGAATCTAAATTTGCCTGTGACAAAACAGCATGCAGGGAGAGAAAACTATTGACAACGCACTGTTAATGAATTGTATAACAGACCTGTGGACATTTTGAAAGTGTAACAAAATGATCATGGAGCAATAGACTTCAATAAATTGTAACCAGTGCTATTATACTGATGGCATTGCTTTAAGGAGATGTCTATACCCGTTTATGTGCAATATATACAAGTGTATGGTATTACATTTATTATGAACCAGGTATCATTAATTGAACGGTTTATCTGCTTGCCTCATATATAGAATGCATCTAAGTACAAAATACCAGATTAAGTTATTTTCAGGTGTTCATAACAAGGGATCAGACTGTTCTTTGTTTATACGTACCAAAGTATGTCGTTCAGGCTGGCAGCAATCTTTACCTGAGCAGGGACAGGTGTCTGTGGGGGGAAGGGAGGTGCCCACTCCTGTCAGACAGATAAGAGCTCAAAACCTCTGAGAAGCCTTGTGTTGCCGTCCAGGGTGTGGCACACAGTGGGTCTCTCGCAAAGGCAGGATTTGCATTTCCTACCAAAGTTTACATACCAAATCCGCAACTATGCTAGTCAGGCCTGGAATCCTGGCACTAAGCCGACTGTTAACTGGGCAGTGCCTCCTGTGGATTCTGGATCCCTGATGGCAGCCCAATGACAGTCTCTTCATTTTGATTTCATATTCACTTAGAATAAACTCTAGAACTAAATAAATTCAAATCATCGATACCTGCACAGGGCGGGAGGTTCCTTTCACTGGGAGAGGCACATGGTGGTTTGTGGAAAGCCTGGGTGCCGAGTCACTCCATCCCATGGTGGGGTACCAATGTAAACTGACCCTAACACAGTAAAATATTATTCCTGCAGGCTTCAACGCAGGGAGAGCAAAGCAACTGGCAAATACACAAATAATTAAAACTATGGCTCCTTGATAAGCTGGAACAGATCTTGAGGCATTACCCTCCTAGCTCTGGAGGGTTGTTTTCGTCAGTAGAGTTGAGTGGACAGGACAGGCACTCCAACTGTGTGTTGTTGGCCAAAGTGACACACAGCAGGAGGTGTGGTGGGCAGAGCAGTGGAACACCCGGGACAACTGGATCAGTGGCCCAAGGTGATGACAACAGCGCCACCATCAGAGCAGCAGCCAGCAAGAGGTGAGCCTCTCTCCAGCCCCCGTTGTAAAAGCTCACTGGAAAACAGCTTCATCACCTACGGCTACGAGGACCAGAGATGACACAGGAGTAGGGCCCCACTCCCACTTCAACAGGACATCTCAGCAAAGGCACAGTAATGATGGCCAGGTAAAAGGTGTGGGGGGGGGGATTTGGGCATTAACAGCTGGAACATCAGCAACTCTTCAAAAAGCGGTGTTAACAATGATGGTGAGCAATGATGTCAACACAAAGATTTGAGCTCTTTCCCTTGCTCTCAACACTTTTCTTTTTCCTTTCTGGTCTGGAAAGGTGCTCCCATTTTTCACACAGGCAGGGCCAGAGTTAAGTGCAAAAGACAATTCCTTCGCAACACAACAGAAAAGGTCACAAAAGTCGTCTTCCAAGGCAGAAACATTTGTTTTCCCACGAAAGAGAACATTTATTGATACCGAAACAAAATCTATGAAGTGCAAGCTGCACTTTGTGTTTTTTGACAACTACGTCTTAGGCGCATGTGCAATTGCGGTTTCCATTTTTTCTCCAAAAATCAGGTGGACACAGCACAAAGCATATTTTCCATTTAAAACACGGGAAATAGCATCACAAAGCATTAACACAACGAGCAGTAAATTCTGAGGAAATGCACAAAGGGCCACTGTGCAAAGGACCCTTTCCCCTGTGCATTCTGGAGTATTTTTGCGTATGGTGTTTTCCAGTGTCCAACGGTGGTATGGTGGTTGTTATCCACTCTGGTATTCCTTGCTCAAATCTGAAGTGTCCATAACATACATACAGTAATAATTTTATACAAGAAATTTCACTTAAAATACATTTTTAAATAAAATGTCTTTTTGTTTTATATGTAAAAATGCCAATACACTTTGAATTCTAAGTAGAAGCAGAAGGCATTAACAACACTACTGGTGAGTTCCCCAAGTATAAAGTCGGCAATTAATGTAAAGGCCAAATTGAAAATGAACAATTATGTAAATTAACTTCCACTGTAGTATTTGGAGAGATTTTGATACATGTGCTTAATGCCAGTCAACAACACGTATCCTTAGTTTAAACCTAAACATAATTTAAGTACACTGTTGAACTAAACCAATTGTTAAAATATATATATGTTTTAGGGACATACATACTCTTGGTCCTTGAGAGCAAATAGAAAGGTATCCTGTTTCAAAAGTGAGTCATACATTTGACATAACTGATTGAACTCATTGGAGAAATTCCATTTAGATAAACTACTTTCCTTCTCACCTTGTTGACGCACGTTTGTGGAACTGAAAAGACTATGTGAAATGGCTCCACCTAGCTTTCTGGAAGGCTAGGCAGTCTCTAAATGGTTTCGACAGTTCTCTCAGAACCAAAAGGGGAAGTCATCAAGGGACACATATTACTGCCATGAGGGGCCATCGTCATTTGGTTTAGAAGCTTTATTTCCCTCTTTACTATGTATAGTAAAATACTAACTTAAACTTAACTCAAACATTTAACTGAGGGGATGATTGTTGGAAATAAGATTACTCATAATATAAAAAACAGGATAACGTCCTGACCTCAAGGACCTCAGTGGCACAGGAAAATAGTGGTAGTTCTTATTTAGTCAAAAAATAATACCCTCTATGGAATTTGTGTGGCATCATCTCTATTGAATGAACCCAAGGATCATAGACCTGTTGACAATCAAAACCATTCTGGATTTACACTAATAGAGTCAATATTTGGATATTGCCTAACTAATAGGCACTTTTAAATTAGACCACTCAAAAGAAACTTATGAGCCTTGTTTTTTGTGTGTTTTTTTTTTTTTTTTTACTATTAGTCTATATAGTCAACAGGGCAATGCAACACTTGTAAAACAAACTCTGATATCCTAGATTCTCTTATAATGTATCACACAAAATATTGTTTCCAAAATTGAAAATTCAAACTTAACTGTGAGTGCTATTGGTGCCAAGCAAAGATACACTGACAACAGTCGGTGGTGATACAGTAGGTGAAAATGTGAGCACTTTGGCGATTAGAAATAACAAAAATCGTCCCAACTATGGATCAAATAAGTAAGACCTTATCAAACAGCAATGTTTGATTTGAAAATATTCCAGGTAGAGTTTTATGTAAATAACTGAATTTCAAAACATTTTACATTGGCTGCTTGATAGAGACTGGTATATTCTTATTGATCAACAAAAGCAGATGCCAATTTTACTAATAAATTATTGATAATGCAATGGAAAACTGTATCGTCTTACAACTACACACCTTCACAGGGCTCTTAAAATATGGCATGGCTTATCTATTACCAGTCTGACTAAGTGTAAGAAATTCAAATGAGGAGATAACTAAGTGTAGGTCAGATTTTTTTCAGGTCTCAGATTAATCTTTACATGCTTTTATGTTCTATTGCAATCAATAGCAAACAAGACTTGACACCAGATAAATGATTGTTTGCAAATACAATGGATGTCAGATTTTTTCCAAATAAAAAGGCAATAACCAATGTAGTTGTGATTCACAAAAATGCATAAATTACTCTACAGATGAATGATTTACAGATTAGTTGCACAAATAGAGAAAGGTGAGTCTACTTTGACTTAACCCATTTCAATTAAATGTATCCACTTCTTGTGATTTAAATTGTTCACATTAAAAGTAGACCACCAATAGAATGTAATGCAGGCTACATGCTAATGCATGCTATGCTGAGTTGAAAACTTAAAATCTCTGAAAGGCTTGTTATTTTTGATTACCAAATTACTCTTAGTATAGCATTGTGTTCTGCCAAGAAGTTCTACTTGTAGCAAGACAGAAAGCTATCAACCCCACCCTGTTCCGTTTCAATGACAGCTAAATCCCGTAACACATTGTGGGTGTGAATATGCTACCAATGCATCACACATGAATGATTCTCATTTTATGAGGCTCCTCGGACAATGACCATCACCAGGTAGTCCTCTTCGGTTTTGGCAAGGGCTTTAGCTGAGGCATCCATGAACTGCTGGGAAAAATCACAGGGCGGGAAAGCGTGAAGAACTCCTGCGCCGTCCTTTTCACGGGTGCCACCCACAGGCAGGCTGATGACGCCGGCTGCTTGCTTCTGCTTCAGGTAGGAGACCAGGTTCTTTAGAGGCCTCTCGGTGGAGCTTCCCACATCCTGGGGCCCCTCCTCACAGCTCCCAGGCACAGCCAAGAGGACAGAATAGCCGCTGGGGCCTGCAGTCTTGATGCGACGGGACACCTCATCCAGCTTGGGCTGGTCCAGACGCAGGCGCTGGGTGATCTTTAGCTGGGACACCTGACCACCAGTGGAGCTCTCCACCAGTAGTCTGGCTGCCACAGCTAAGTCCCCCTCTAGCAGGTGCATGGAGGTGGGGAAGCTGCTGTTCTTCAGCAGGAGCACGCCATGCCAGGCCTGACACAGCTTCTGCCCCCCGGCCCCCTGCTTAGACTGCAGGCTGGACATGGAAGAGGAGGGGTGATCAGAGCGGTCCTCCCTCTTTACAGGGCTTGTGCATGAGTCATTGGCTTTGCGTTTGCGGTCCCGTTCTGGTAAGGCTGGGCTGTCTGTCCGCAGCCGCTTGTCCCCAGGGCCACGGCCTAGGCTGGCCCGCTGCTCTCTGATGGGAGAGGGTCTATCGGAGCGCGGGGGGCTGTAGCGCCCCCCGTCCCGGCTGCTGCCACCAGGGCTGCGCTCCAGAGAGGCGCCGTGACGACGACGCCCATGTTCACTGCTGTTTGGTGAGTGGTCCGGGCGACGCCCATCCTCTAAGAGGCGACGTTTTCGGGCCTGGTCTCGGCTCTGCAGCTCCCGTTCCAGAGACCAGGGTTCACGTGAATGCCTCTCCAGGTGCTCCACGGGTTCAAAAGCTGCCCCTCGCACCCTCTCGCAGACTGCTGGGCCAGCCCAGTCTGCGTTGTACAGTTCCCTTTCCCTGAATCGGAGTGGGGGTGGAGGGCTCCTCTCTCTGATTCTGATGGCCTCGAGGGTGGGCCGGTGGACAAATGAGTCTGCCACTAGGTCAAAGTGAGGCGGCAGAGGGAGAGGCTGCAGGTACTGTTGCTGGTAGCGGAGCTCTGTGTCAGCAAAGTCCACCCTAAGTCTCCTCTCAGGACCACCCAGAGGAAAGCCACGCATGTGGGAGCAGGCGGCCTGGGCAGCGTCCAGGCTCTCATACTGGATGTAGGCCCACGTGTCCCCCTTCCTGTAGTCTATAGTCCTGATGGTGCCGAAGCGGTCAAACTCCCTAGCCAGAGCAGCAAGGGGGACCCAGGGTCCAAGACCCCCCACCCACAGCCTAGTTGTGGGTGTCGCTTTGCCATAGCCAATTTTAATAGGGTTGTGACACACCACTTTTCCTGACATGGTGATCTTAGCACGGTGAGCCATGTCCAGGTTCTCGAACTTTAGGAATCCATAGGTGCTGTTCTGTCCGCGAGCGGATGTCCGCTTGATGTCCACCTCTGTGATCAACCCAAACCTGTCAAACACCCTCCTCAAGTCATTCTCTGTCACTGAGACATCGAGGTTCCCAAGAAACAACGTCCTGTTGGCCCGCTGATCATCTTCAGGGGAGAGGAGGTCCTCCTCACAGAAAGCTGCACAGTCAGGGATGAAGGGTGGCCGGGCCCTGGCTTCATAGATAGAAAATTCCCTCTCTCTTTCCAGTTCTCTAGGGAGGGAGGGAGGAGGGGGGAGGCGGCCCAAAGCTAGCTGCTGCAATCGGAAATCTCTATATCCTAGCCCCGTTGGTGAAAGGGGTCTTTGGACATGCAAATGTCTGTGTCCTGCAACTCCTGCATATGGATCTTTTTCGATGGGGGATCGGCTCCTCCTCCGGTTCATGTACACCGCGTCAATTTTTAGAGGGCGGTCATAGAGTACCAACTTGCCGCGTGCGTGCTTGGCCGCCTTAGCATCGTCAGGCCTTCTGAAATTCACAAATGCCACCCTTTCGTCGTTAACTCGGCTTATTTTGACACTCACGTCCCCAAATTTCTTAAATTCGTGAAATAATCCATCTTCAATGTCTTCGTCGCTCAACTGAGAGCCCAGCTCGCTAATTTTTAGAGTCTTGTACTCACTTTCGCTACTCGGAAGAGGCCGCGGTTCCCCGCGAGAATTGGTCCTTGTCGTGGGGTCCAGAGCAATGCTAATGTGTAGCTTGCTACTCGAACCAGTTGTATTAGCATATCCATGGCTACTCCCAGTTCGATTTGACACATGTCCATCTAAATCTCGACAGTCTCTCTTTTCAGACGGTAAACTCCGTTTTACCGAACCACCACTTTTGACAGAACTATTCCCGTTGCTGCCTGCCGCCGAGAGTGTTCCCATTTTCTTACTTGTTGGGTGGCTTCCTCCCCGGTCTCGAATATCTTCCAGAATCCGCGAGCGCTTTTTAACGGGCGACCGCTCCTTGCCTTTCATTTTTAGACTGCAGTTACCGCCTTGAAAACGATATATTCTAATCTTACTACTGTTTTTGTCTCTAACTTAAGTAAGTAAAATGTGCTTTAAATTCAACTCGTAGGCGACATATCCGCCATGTTGAAGAGCAGCATTAAAAGTCCCGCCCAGCTTTGGTGATTGGTGTAATGCGGCTCGCGTCGAGAAGAACGATTGGTTCCACACATGTCACTTAACACAGTATGGGTGCGGTTCTGGGCCTAAAATACAGTGAGGAAGGTCAGTAACCTCTACTTTCTTAGGCTTTATGTATGAGACACGTACATGTTAATATTATTGTAGGCCTATCCTTTTTGGATCAGAGGGAAATGCAGCAAGCTAAAAATAACATTGTGCCATGGAAACTCCAACACATTTTTGTATTGTTTAGTGAAGATTTTTTAAAATTAGGCTGAGAATGTAGACTAAGGCATATGGTAGGAAATAAGAAACAAAATGTGTGCTTTAAAAATAAAAACTGATAAGATGAATAAAAGTAGTAACAAAACATTACAATGAGACTCGATTGTTTTATGTCTTCATAGTGATCTGCTCTATACTGATGTAAATTCTTTGAGAGAGTGTGAAAGAGAGACACATCATGTACAATATCAATCAAAGTCATGAAAGACATGGGGGAGAGCGAGGTGGAACTGGTTAGTGGTAGAGGAGTTGATTGATGAGGCCTGAATCGACTGACAGGGACTGGCACATTTATTTCTGGGGCCTACTTAGGTAGAACCTCTCTGGTTATGTCCCAAATCCTCTATATAGTGAACTATTTTTAACCAGGGGCAATAGAGCTCTGGTCAAAAGTAGTGCACTATGTGGGAATATTATTGTAAAATGTCTGGTTCACATACAAATACAATTGCATTACTCCTTTTGCCGTGAGTTACCTGTTGCCAGGTGGATGTGAGAAGCACAATAACCACTAGGGGGCAGAGGGGTTCCTCTGATAAAGTGCTATGGACACTGAGGGCGTCGGCCTCCTTGTAATTTCTTTCTCACTTCCTGTGACACACCTCAAGGTCCAATGAAGGACAAACATACACAGGCTAAACCAGGTTACCATCCAACCTTTTTTATCCAAGTAAAGTGCATGCCATGGGAAGTAGGGATCTCTTTGTGTCGATGAAACAAATTATGTGAGAAATGTCGTTGGCAACGCTTTTATGCACAAATATTGATATAATAACCATCAAATCCAAGTAAAATTGGGGTTACTCAAAGACATGTTGTGTGGTCCTCCCAATACAATTTGTCAAAAGCAAAAAGTTTATTATGCTACAGATTAAACAATTTATGATGAACTTAACAGGGTGGTGCAAGGTGATGAGCTTGATGCTCCTTTCCAATAAATATCAAGGGTTTTATTCTGGTGACATAATCATCAAAGCTTGGCTGCTGTTAGACAAACATAATCTTGTGTTTTTGTGCATGATAATCTCATCCTGTAGATTTGCGCTCTAGCCACCAGCGTGCAGATACAGTACTGTTGGCTAGAACGCACCTGCTAATACCATAATGGGCACACTTCCTATATAACCCCCCAATTTTTGGGGGGGAAACCATATGTAGAGTTCAAAATGCGATGGAAACCCATTTAACTTGTATTTTTATTTGGTAATTTAACCACAAAAGGTATTTTTATATGTCAATTTGATGGAAACATCTCTGTTAGGAAAATGTGCATAAAACAATTGTTTTTACGTGGATTTTAAGTGAACAAATTTACGGTATCACCAGGATCAATGGTAAATTCATGTAATAGGTTTAGCAAAATTCACATAAAGTTCCTGGTATTTATTAGTTCATATCAATTTAAAGAAATGTAGCCAATTTATTCATGACCAAATTTAGCTAACATTAGATAGTTAATCCAGAGATTCTTACCTTTGCCTCGATTCGGCAGTCTCGTCCAGATCTTCATGGCATTTGTAGCTCTTTATGATAGCCACATTAGCAGATAATTATAATTAAATTTTTGGAGGGTAAATAGAGGCAAATATATTGACAAAAGCCACTTTCGCCAAGAGAGATTTACACAGTTATCAAACCGTTACGCCAGGGTAAGCCTAAAATAAATTATGATGAACTTCACAGGGTAGTGAAAGTGCAAGGTGATGAGCTTGATGCTCCTTTCCAATAAATAATCTCACTCTTTTGTCCATAATAATCTCATCATGTTGGCAAAAACAGTACAGTCTGAAGATAGGCTAAAACTGCTTATCCAATAGAAATCCCAGATCACACTTGTAGGCAGCGGCGCAACTTCCACTGAGGACGAGGGGGACATGTCCCCCCCACATTCTGAAATAGCATTTTTGTCCCCCAAATTTTATCATTGGAATGTGATACAAAACACTGCAACGGTGTGCTTTAAGACCATGCAGACGCCTCCGAGCAATCAGGTAGGCTGTTCGGAGAGTTTATCCGACTGGATTTAGGACCACACAGACACCACAGAGCGGGCTGACAGGCTGTGTGAAGTCAAAGCTTCTGGAAGGCTGGCTGGACAAGCACAGGTGAGTTGAACATAGTGTTGAACTCTTTCACTGAGTTGTAAAAGAAAGCAGAACTGAAACTGGCTACTCTTTAGTTGACTGATGTAGCTGGCAAGGTAACTGCTGTTTAACTTATCAGAAAAAATACAATACGAGTGTTTATTTACTGCCCTGAGCTAGTATTGTAACTGACATGTAACGTTAGCAAATGTTTCATCCCGTCTTGACTGAGGTGAATGAATAAGCTACGCTAGTGAGTAGCTTCCACAGCCAGTTCAGCTCTAGCCTCTAGTTATCTGTCAGATAGCGATATGAGGCGGCTATTATTACTATCTAACAGAAGTTGTTTGTATGGAAATGTTTTGTAGCCTTTGTTTTGTCACGCTTCAGAAGTAAATGAACTTGGCAAGCTTTTGCCAGTTGATGTACCATTAGAGAGAGAGCTGGCCAAAAGTTGGCTTACACATTAGCTATTATTTTTTGCCTCAAACTAGAATTGAATCAAACAATAAAACCATCAGCCAAATGATTGAAGAATTATATTTTTTCAGTGCAATGTGAGTTGTATTAGTCAATATGTCAATTTAATGTTATTAATCTGTCAGTTTCCCTAGATAATTCCCTACTTTTCACACTGACACTGTAATAAACAGCTCTAAAATTACAGGCTTCGCTGTCATGGTGCAAAGTAGAGGTCTGCACAGGACCGATTTCTTCATCCAGCTCCCGCCCTTAGATACAACTTTTCATACCTCACTCTGCCAGCACCTGCTGGCTTTCTTTCCGATGGTTCCAAACCCAACCGCAGTCCCGCAATGTTATTTTAGGCATATGACGGCAGGCAGCCTAGTAGTTAGAGCTTTGGACTAGCAACCGAAAGGTTGCAAGATCGATTCCCTGAGCTGACAAGGTAAAAATCTGTCGTTCTCCCCCTGAACATGGCAGTTAACCCACTGTTCCTAGGCTGTCATTGAAAATAAGAATTTGTTCTTAACTGACTTGCCTAGTTAAATAAATAAATAAATAAAATATGTGATGCAGCTCACTTGCCAGCCAGGGTCCCAGCAATTTTCTGCCCTATAGGCAATATCAAATGTGCAAAAATAACTTAAGAAATAGGTTAAATTACCATAGATTCTCACATGGCCCTTATATTAGGCTATCTGTATTACTGAGCTATATCAGCCAACATGCTAGCTGTAGTTTGAAGAGAGCAGAGTTGGAAAGACTTACACATTCTCTTATTCTATTTTTATAGCCTACCTTTTTTGGAGAGGGAAGATTTTCAGACAGAAAAATATGGATGATCAACTTTTAAACCTATTTCTAAGCAATGTAGTAAACTATATTGTGCCTTTTCCTTTTCAATGATGATTCAATTTTATGATTGCACTTCGACTAACGTTGGTTGAGCGCCACACATACTAGGCGCACTTGAACTCTAACACCCAACTAGGAGAGGCAGGCAGAAGTTGACACAGCGAATTCTGAGTGTGTGACTAATGCAAAAAAACACATGTTTTTAATACAATAGGTACGGTAACACATACAAAGCAGAAGGAGGAACGTTTCAAAATAATCTGTGGGACAACAAAAATATTTTCATCTGTCTGACACCCGCTCCCGCCTGCAGCTTGAAAAATGCTGACTGTGCCGCAATGATCTCTGGTATCCTGCAGAAATGCAGCCCTCTAGTGCAGTCAGTACACAACACTATGCTCATCATGTCTTAGCAGGATTAGATGGTGACAGGGGTCCCAAGAGGGTCAGACAGCCAGGGAAGACCAATTTATGGAGCTCAGGTGAACTTTGCAGTATATTCAGTGAATGATGCAAAGTTCCATCTTGAATTGATGGGTAGACCTACAGTAGCTACAGGACAGCAGCTTAAGTTTAAAGCTACGGTCTAGGATCTGGGAATACTGGTCATTTCAATTATTGAACCATTGATTCGATTCTTGGATAATATAGTGTATAAATGTACACCAAGGTCATTCTTTGTCATGCCTAATTTTAGGAGGATCAGATGGTGACAGGGGTCTCAACAGGGTCAGGCAGCTAGGGAAGACCAGTCTGTGACAGAGGTGAGGTGAATTTATGCAGCTACAACACTTTATTCTCTTTGTCCAGCAAACACAGGACAAGCCAGATGTTTTTTAAGGCAGTCTGGCAAACCTTCAAAGTTGATTTCCAAACTGTATCAAGGGTTGATAGAGGCTTTTCCCAATGACACAAAACACGTAAAACAAACATTTGAGGAAGACCTGGGAGACGCTATTGACGAGGATGAATGGATACAGATAAAGTGCCTTCAGAAAGTATCCAAACCCCTTGACTTTTTCCACATTTTGTTACGTTACAGTCTTATTCTAAAATTGATTAAATTAATAAAAATCTTCAGCAATCTACATACCATACCCCATAATGACCAAGCAAAAACAGGTTTTAGAAATGTTTGCTAATTTATTCAATCTAAAAAACAGAAACACCTTATTTACATAAGTATTCAGACCCTTTGCTATGAGACTCGAAATTGAGCTCATGTGCATACTGTTTCCATTGATCATCCTTGAGATGTTTCTACAACTTGATTGGAGTCCACCTGTTGTAAATTCAATTGATTGGACATGATTTGGAAAGGCACACACCCGTCTATATAAGGTCAAACCACGAGGTTGAAGGAATTGTCTATAGAGCGCCGAAACATGATTGTGTCGAGGCACAGATCTGGGGAAGGGTACGAAAACATTTCCACAGAATTAAAGCCCCAAAAACACAGTGGCCTCCATCATTCTTAAATGGAAGAAGTTTGGAACCACCAAGACTCTTCCTAGAGCTGGCTGGCCAGACAAACTGAGCAATTGGGGGAGAAGGACCATGGTCAGGGAGGTGAACAAGAACCTGATGGTCACCCTGACAGAGCTCTAGAGATTCTCTGTGGAGATTAAATAACTTTCCAGAAGGACAACCATCTCTGTAGCACTCCACCAATCAGGCATTTATGGTAGAGCAGCCAGACGGAAGCCCCTCCTCAGTAAAAGGTACATGACAGCCCGCTTGGAGTTTGCCAAAAGGCACCTAAACACTCTCAGAGCATGAGAAACAAGATTCTCTGTTCTAATGAAACAAATATTGAACTCTTTGGCCTGAATGCCAAGTGTCACGTCTGGAGGAAACCTGGCACCATCCCTACAGTGAAGCATGATGGTGGCAGAATCATGCTGTGGGGATGTTTTTCAGTGTCAGGGACTGAGAGACTAGTCAGGATTAAGGCAAAGATGAACAGATCAAAATACAGAGAGATCATTGATGAAAACCTGCTCCAGAGCTTTCATAACCTCAGACTGGGTCCAACAGGACAACAACCCTAAGCACACAGCCAAGGCAACGCAGGAGTGGCTTCGGGACAAGTCTCTGAATGTCCTTGAGTGGCCCAGCTAGATCTAGGACTTAAACCTGATCAAACTTCTCTGGAGAGACCTGAAAATAGCTGTGCAGCAATGCTCCCCATCCAACCTGCCAGAGCTTGAGAGGATCTGCAGAGAAGAATGGGAAAAACTCCCCAAATGCAGGTGTGCCAAGCTTGTAGCGTCATACCCAATAAAACTTGAGGCTGTAATCGCTGCCAAAGGTGCTCCAACAAAGTACTGAATAAAGGGTCTGAATACTTATGTAAATGTGATATTTCCATTAGAATATATATATTAGCAAAAATTATTAAAAACCTGTTTTTGCTTTATCATTCTGGGGCATTGTGTGTAGATTGATGAAGGGGGAAAAAACAATTTAATCCATTTTAGAATAAGGTAACAGTAACATATCAACATGTGGAAAAAGTCACTCTATGTTAGAATGCCCAGTCATGTTCATATAATCTCAGACATAAATTGCTGCAGTTTAAGACCATCCATAGAACATGCTATATGCCAGTGAAACAGAATATCATGCACTCAGAAATTGTATTATTCTGTTGGATGTGTAAAGGAAAAAAGGGGACATATTTGGATGGGTAAGTCATATTGAACAGAGAGATTTATGTCTGAATGCAGGCATACATTTAAGATGTAAAATATACCACACTCCCATTCCATGAATTAAACTTTGAACTTCCAGCGCCATCACCCAATGTCACAGGACACCATCACCCACTTACCTCAAGGTGCATCAATTTACTCTGTCCCTATGCTCAATTTACCCATACCTGGGGTAAGTTGTGCCAGAAGACCACTTTTTTTGGGACAAGCTATGTTGTCAAAACTGTTGTGTTGACATGAATTTAGATTATTTCCAGGGATACACAACATACTGAAATATATGTGGATGTCTTTGTTAGAAGAAAATAGTCAATTTACCCCATTCTCCCCTACAGTATGAATGAGCACAGGCCTCTTGTAAAACAGGCTGACTGGAATGCAATGAATTTGCTTTCCTCTAGTAAGATCCCAAATCAAAGAGGATTACTGTTGGTCAAAACGCTGTCGATAAGCATCCTATTGATAATTTCTTCAGCAAATAAAATAAAATCAGAGTATTTTAACAATTAGACATGACCGGTGTTTTAGGGTTAAATAAATGATTTCTTATAGGTAACAAATGTGTGTCTTGTACTCTACTTCAACTGATTTGAGTTCTGGGAAATGCAGTCTTTGCCCTGGACAGGTAGGCTCATGGTCATCACTATTTTCTGTCACATTAGTCCTACATGGAGTGTTGTAACCTAGGAACTCTACCACCTGTACAGTTCCTCATACATTCTAGAGCAGTGGAATTCAACATTTTTCAGAGGGGACCCAATTTCTTTCGCCCAAATTTTTATCCCAACCCATATCTAATGACACAACAATAAAATCGGTATATTTGGATTTTCACCTCAACAAATAACCTTAAATTCATTACATTTGCATCTCTCTAAGATAACCCATACTTACATATCAATACATGGGCGGCAGGTAGCCTAGCGGTTATTGTTGGGCCAGTAATCGAAAGGTCGCCGGTTTGAATACCCGAGCCGACAAGCTGAAAAATCTGCCAATGTGCCATTGAGCAAGGCACTTAACCCTAATATGCTCCAGGGGCACCGTACTACTATGGCTGACCCTGTAAAACAACACATTTCACAGCAGCTATCCGGTGTGTGATAATGAAGCATTATTTTATTGTATTTTTCCATTTTCTTTCTCTATAATGTTCTTAATAACGTATATGTATATTGTCCCATAAAATAGTCTGTACTCTTCATTTAAAAAAGGGGGTTGCGACCCTGAACTTGAATAACATTTCTCTAGAGGATTAATTATTTTTGATGGTCCAGATTATAATTGTCTGTAGTGGGGTGGGGTGAGGGGGGAGAGTGTGATTTTAAGCGGTCTCCATTAGTACCATTATTAAGTTTGCAGAGGCGCAGATGCTGAAACACTTACAGTTGAAGTCGGTAGTTTACACACACATACAGTTGAAGTCAGAAGTTTACATACACATACTGTAGGTTGGAGTCATTAAAACTTGTTTTTCAACCACTCCACAAATTTCTTGTTAACAAACTATAGTTTTGGCAAGTCAGTTAGGACATCAACTTTGTGCATGACACAAGTCATTTTCCCAACAATTGTTTACAGACAGATTATTTCACTTAGAACTCACTGTATCACAATTCCAGTGAGTCAGAAGTTTACATACACTATGTTGACTGTGCCTTTAAACAGCTTGGAAAATTCCAGAAAATTATGTCATGGGTTTAGAAGCTTCTGATAGGCTAAATTACATAATTTGAGTCAATTGGAGGTGTACCTGTGGATGTATTTCAGGTCCTACCTTCAAACTCAGTGACTCTTTGCTTGACATCATGGGAAAATCAAAATAAATCAGCCTAGACCTCCATAAATGGTAGACCTCCACAAGTCTGATTCATCCTTGAGAGCAATTTTCAAACGCCTGAAGGTACCACATTCGTCTGTACAAACAATAGTATGCAAGTATAAACACTATGGGACCATGCAGCCGTGGTACCGCTTAGGAAGGAGACGCGTTCTGTCTCCTAGAGATGAACGTACTTTGGTGCAAAAAGTACAAATCCATCCCAGAACAAGAGCAAAGGATCTTGTGAAGATGCTGGAGGAAACAGGTACAAAAATATCTATGTCCACAGTAAAACGAGTCCTATATCGACATAACCTGAAAGGCCGCTCAGCAAGGAAGAAGCCACTGCTCCAGAACCGCCATAAAAAAAAGCCAGACTACGGTTTGCAACTGCACATGGGGACAAAGATCATACTTTTTGGGGAAATGTCCTCTGGTCTGATGAAACAATAATAGAACTGTTTGGCCATAATGACCATCGTTATGTTTGGAGGAAAAAGGGGGAGGCTTGCAAGCCGAAGAACACCATCCCAACCGTGAAGCACGGGGGTGGCAGCATCATGTTGTGGGGGTGCTTTGCTGCAGGAGGGACTGGTGCACTTCACAAAATAGATGGCGTCATGAGGAAGTAAAATTATGTGGATATATTGAAGCAACATCTCAAGACACCAGTCAGGAAGTTAAAGCTTGGTCGCAAATGGATCTTCCAAATGGACAATGACCCCAAGCACACTTCCAAAGTTGTGGCAAAATGGCTTAAGGACAACAAAGTCAAGGTATTGGAGTTAGAGGTCGACCGATTATGATTTTTCAATGCCGATACCGATTGTTGGAGGGCCAAAGAAAGCCACTGCCGATTAATCGGCCGATTTTCTACATTTATTTGTAATAATGACAATTACAACAATACTGAATGAACACTTATTTTAACTTAATATAATACATCAATAAAATCAATATTGCCTCAAATAAATAATGAAACATGTTCAATTTGGTATAAATAATGGTAAAACAAAGTGTTGGAGAAGAAAGTAAAAGTGCAATATGTGCCATGTAAGAAAGCTAACGTTTAAGTTCCTTGCTCAGAACATGAGAACATATGAAAGCTGGTGGTTCCTTTTAACATGAGTCTTCACAATTCCCAGGTAAGAAGTTTTAGGTTGTAGTTGTTATAGGAATTATAGGACTATTTCTCTCTACCATTTGTATTTCATCAACCTTTGACTATTGGATGTTCTTATAGGCACTTTGGTATTGCCAGTGTAACAGTATAGCTTCTGTCCCTCTCCTCGCTCCTCCTTGGGCTCGAACCAGGAACACAACGACAACAGCCACCCTCGAAGCAGCGTTACCCATGCAGAGCAAGGGGAATAACTACTCCAAGTCTCAGAGCGAGTGACGTTTGACACGCTATTAGCGCACATCCCGCTAACTAGCTAGCCATTTCACATGGTTACACGAGCCTAATCTCGGGAGTTGATAGGCTTGAAGTCATGAACAGCGCAATGCTTGACGCACAACGAAGAGCTGCTGGCAAAACGCATGAAAGTGCTGTTTGAATGAATGCTTACGAGCCTGATGCTGCCTACCACCGCTCAGTCAGACTGCTCTATCAAATCATAGACTTAGTTATAACATAATTACACACATAAATATTAATATGGTCGAATCCGGAAACTATCATCTCGAAAACAAGACGTTTATTCTTTCAGTGAAATACGGAACCGTAGGGGTGGCATCCATTAGTCTAAATATTCCTGTTACATTGCACAACCTTCAATGTTATGTCGTTTGCAACGAGCCAGGCGGCCTAAACTGCTGCATATACCCTGACTCTGCTTGCACAGAACGCAAGAGAAGTGACACAATTTTCCTAGTTAAAGAAAGTCATGTTATCAGGCAATATTAACTAAATATGCAGGTTTAAAAATATATACTTGTGTATTGATTTTAAGAAAGGCATTGATGTTTAAGGTACACATTGGTGCAACGACAGTGCTTTTTGCGCGAATGCGCTTGTTAAATCACCCGTTTGGCGAAGTAGGCTGTGATTCAATGATAAATTAACAGGCACCACATCGATTATATGCAACGGTCGACCTCGGTCGATTTTCTGGTCTGATGAAACCAAGATTTAACTCTTTGGCCTGAATGCCAAGTGTCACGTCTTGAGAAAACCTGGCACCATCCCTACGGTGAAGCATAGTGGTGACACGCATCATGCTGTGGGGATGTTTTTCAGCGGCAGGGACTGGGAGACTAGTCAGGATCGAGGGAAAGATGAACGGATCAAAGTACAGAGAGATCCTTGATGAAAACCTGCTTCAGAGCACTCAGGACCTCAGGACCTCACCTTCCAACAGGACAATGACCCTAACCACACAGCCAAGAATTTGCAGGAGTGGCTTCGGGACAAGTCTCTGAATGTCCTTGAGTGGTCCAGTTAGATCCCTGACTTGAACCGGATCGAACATCTCTGGAGAAACCTTATTATATTTGTGGGGTATTATGGGGTATTGTGTTAGACTAGCCAGCTAGTTATTTTGTTCCAACAGACCTTGTTTTGTGAAAAATTTGCCTGATGTAGATCGCCCAGATTTAGATTGCTCAGTGCAGTAACAAATTAGAAGGTCAGAGACCTGACAGTGTGGTGCCAGGATAACAACAGCTCCCTCAATGTGATCAAGACAAAATAGATGATCGTGGACTACAGGAAAAGGAGGGCCGAGTATGCCCCTATTCTCATCGACTGGTCTGTAGGGGAGCAGGTTGAGTGTCCACATCACCAACGAACTATCATGGTCCAAACATACCAAGACAGTCGTGAAAAGACCACGACAATGCCTGAAAAGATTTGGCATGTGGCCTCAGATCCTCAAAAAGTTCTACAGCTGTACCATCGAGAACATCCTGATGGGTTGCATCCCCACCTGGTATGGCAACTGCTCGGTCTCCGACCGCAAGGCACTACAGAGGGTAGTGCGTACGGCCCAGTACATCACTGGGGCCAAGCTTCCTGCCATCCAGGACCTCTATACCAGGTGGTGTCACACTGTTGAAGAGATTGAATGCCAATTAAATGCTCAGAGAACATGCAGTTTCCCTCAAGCAATACAATCTGGCACTGATGCCCTGATAAACAAAATGTCTATTTGTTTTCCCATGTACATCACATTGATAGTCCTAGTAGCTGTGTGATATCTGGCTGCATCATGGGAATGTTTTAAAGAGATTATGGTGTAAAGAAAATAGGGAGAGGACAGTGTTGTTGCTATCTGGACTCTACAAACCCCTCTCTGGGAGACCATCTGGTGGAGCTCTTCTATAGGCTGTCACATGGCCTGACAAGCCCTGCATGGCAATCTACGGCCCAGCGTTAATATGGGCTTAACGCTCTATATAAAGAATGTATGAGAGGGAAATTTGCCTGTTTTGAATCTCCTCCCGTCATCCAGGCAATCACTATTCTCCAAGGGAGCAACCACAGCAGCCAGCGATCACTGGTGAAATGAGGCACACAACACTTACAGGTGAAATGTCACCTAACTGGAGTTGGAACTATGGGATGTTTTTACTGTCAGTGGCACCCATGAGGCTACATTTGATTATTACTCTGATGTTTGAAAGATGATGCTGGATTAAGGCCTGTCCTTTTCAGAACCAAAACAAGTCTGTGTCAAATAAGGAGCACTACAGCATCAAATCAATATTTCACAGTGTTACATCCATTTTTTTGCAATATGACTTTACATGCATTTTGAATGCACTGAATTTGAAATATTGTTATGCTGTACTGCTCTATTACTCCCCTAAATGACAGCACTGAGGGTATTCTGTCATGCACCATCATGTACAGTGGGGAGAACAAGTATTTGATACACTGCTGATTTTGCAGGTTTTCCTACTTACAAAGCATGTAGAGGTCTGTAATATGTATCATAGGTACACTTAAATTGTGAGAGATGGAATCTAAAACAAAAATCCAGAAAATCACATTGTATGATTTTTAAGTAATTAATTTGCATTTTATTGCATGACATAAGTATTTGATACCTCAGAAAAGCAGAATTTAACTTTTGGTACAGAAGCCTTTGTTTGCAATTACAGAGATCATACGTTTCCTGTAGTTCTTGACCTGGTTTGCACACACTGCAGCAGGGATTTTGGCCCACTCCGCCATACAGACCTTCTCCAGATCCTTCAGGTTTTGGGGCTGTTGCTGGGCAATACGGACTTTCAGCTCCTTTCAAAGATTTTCTATTGGGTTCAGGTCTGGAGACTGGCTAGGCCACTCCAGGACCTTGAGATGCTTCTTACGGAGCCTCTCCTTAGTTGCCCTGGCTGTGTGTTTCGGGTCGTTGTCATGCTGGAAGACCCAGCCACGACCCATCTTCAATGCTCTTACTGAGGGAAGGAGATTGTTGGCCAAGATCTCGCGATACATGGCCCCATCCATCCTCACCTCAATACGGTGCAGTCGTCCTGTCAACTTTGCAGAAAAGCAACCCCAAAGAATGATGTTTCCACCTCCATGCTTCACAGTTGGAATGGTGTTCTTGGGGTTGTACTCATCCTTCTTCTTCCTCCAAACACGGCGAGTGGAGTTTAGACATAAAGCTCTATTTTTGTCTCATCAGACCACATGACCTTCTCCCATTCCTCCTCTGGATCATGCAGATGGTCATTGTCAAACTTCAGACGGGCCTGGACATGCGCTGGCTTGAGCAGGGGGACCTTGCGTGCGCTGCAGGATTTTAATCCATGATGGCGTAGTGTGTTACTAATGGTTTTCTTTGAGACTGTGGTCCCAGCTCTCTTCAGGTCATTGACCAGGTCCTGTAGTTCTGGGCTGATCCCTCACCTTCCTCATGATCATTGATGCCCCATTGATGCCCCACGAGGTGAGTTCTTGCATGGAGCCCCAGACCGAGGGTGATTGACCATCTTCCATTTTCTAATAATTGCGCCAACAGTTGTTGCCTTCTCACCAAGCTGCTTGCCTATTGTCCTGTAGCCCATCCCAGCCTTGTGCAGGTCTACATTTTTATCCCTGATGTCCTTACACAGCTCTCTGGTCTTGGCCATTGTGGAGAGGCTGGAGTCTGTTTGATTGAGTGTGTGGACAGGTGTCTTTTATACAGGTAACGAGTTCAAACAGGTGCAGTTAATACAGGTAATGAGTGGAGAACAGGAGGGCTTCTTAAAGAAAAACTAACAGGTCTGTGAGAGCCGGAATTCTTACTGGTTGGTAGGTGATCAAATACTTATGTCATGCAATAAAATGCAAATTAAATACTTAAAAATCATACAATGTGATTTTCTGGATTTTTGTTTTAGATTCCGTCTCTCACAGTTGAAGTGTACCTATGATAAAAATTACAGACCTCTACATGCTTTGTAAGTAGGAAAACCTGCAAAATCGGCAGTGTATCAAATACTTGTTCTCCCCACTGTAAGTCCAAGAAAGATATGAAAATAACAATCTACTGGTATAGACTTATCTCTTTCATCTGCTCATACACATGTGCTCTGTTCAGATATGGCTACAACATCACTATGGACAGCACCTGCAACAAGGTGACACACACTGACTTGTGTAATTAGACATCAGAAAATCTCATAAGGATCAGTGAGGATCAAAAACACAATTGAATGAGTTTCTATTCCTGTCCATGGCGACAGGGTCAAAACATGCCCTGACCTCTTGCACCCTAGCCCACCGACAGATTCCCTGCACTCCCTTTACATAGTGCACTAATATCCCTATACCAGAACTCCATCAAAACAATGCCTTATGATAATAAAACTGATAAATACAATGGCTGGCATCCCAAATGTTCTGAACAGGTTGCTTCAAAATACTACTTTGATCAAATAATGTTGATTTGGATTGGTTGTTTGATTGATTGATTGATTGATTGGATGGTTGGTCGGATGTTTAAACTTTATACCCTTGGTAAAACACCTATAGACCATTTGAATACACTGCAGATGGATGATCTAATCTCCAGTGTAATTACAGTAGAGTAACAGGCAAGTGTCACTCTGTGTAATGGGCTGTAACGTCTGAACGATTACTCATACATGAAAGATCGTCGCTGGCGGACACATCTGTCTGTCGCAGCATGGCTACTGTTTCTCACTCAAGCTCCTGAAGCACTCCTTGTGGAAATATAGGACTACAAGCTTTATATTGGGGCGGCAGGGTAGCCTAGTGGTTAGAGCATTGGACTAGGTACCGAAAGGTTGCAAGTTCAAATCCCCGAGCTGACAAGGTACAAAATCTGTCGTTCTCCCCCTGAACAGGCAGTTAACACACTGTTCCTGGGACACCATTGAAAATAAGAATTTGTTCTTAACTGACTTGCCTAGTAAAATAAAGGTAAAAAAAAAAAAAAATTGCTTATCATAACATATTGCATAGGCCTGTATCACACTCAGACATACAGTAGCATCAGCCCAGCACTAATTCAGGATGGCGTTACACAAAAAACCCGGACCACTTTCTCCCCTGTCTGAACACCTGCACAACACCAGTGGAGCTCTGGCCAAAAGGCTGGGAAACAGAAATGTATGAGAGAAGAAGAAATTGGAAAATAGTAGGGTAGACAGGAAGTTAGAGACCTGTGTGTTCTTTCAGACATGGAACAAGGTCTACTACAGCAGCATAATGAATGACCATGTCATTCAGTGTGTTGAAAACAACCTTTTTTTTATCATGCACAACAGTATCAATTTGTCAATGGTGACTTAAGAGCACCTACTACTCGTATCATTGAGGGTCCTCGAACATCAATGTATTGATTGCACACTGCCATCTCCTCTTGTTGTGGTTAAATCATTTTGATCAAAAGGGTCTTCGCATCTCAGTAAGTGCTCCTCAGAAAAGATAGCACGTACTCATTTTACTCATGTGAATCATATGAACATGATAGTACTATGAATATGTGGCTGTTTATGTTATTTCTTCTGTGAGTAGCTAAGTGCAAAGGATGGGACTGCGGGAGAACTTTAGTCTTTGTAGAAGAGGATATATAACGCAGCTTTTATTGCAGCTTTTCTCTGCAGCTTTTATTGCAGCTTTTCAGCCGAAAGTGACCCAGACAACGCAACACAAGGTGAGAGAGGGAGGGAAGGAGGGAGGGAGAGAGGGATGGAGGGGGAATATAAATGAGACTCCAGTGAAGGAAAAGTACTGGAGGGATGCGCTGACGCAGATGCAGAATGTGCCGGTGCACGTGAGAGGAAGTGTGTGAGGAGGAACACAAAACGAAAAGAAAAAACATAGGGCTGGTAGTGAACGAGAGCACTTTAGATTGAAAAAAAAATGTGAGGATCCAGACAACTGAAGGTGAATGGTTGTGTCAGGAAAGGGGTGGAAACGTGTGGGGCTGAATCCCAGGAGGAATGCTCTGACGTCAGCTAAGGAGAGGCTTTAAATAAAGAGATTTCAGGAGAAATAGAGAACTGAAGACAAGAGGAGAGAGAGGTACTTTGCAATCTACATTGCAAAGTACCTCTATCTATCTATCTATTATAAGACAAGAGACATAGAGGAGAGAGATTCTACTGGAGGTAATGATAATGGGGTGATGAGAATGAAAATAGAGGGAGAGAGAAAGGGAAGACGAGGGCAAGATCTGAAGAAAAAGTCAGGACAGAATGACTTAAAACATTACAAAGATAGACAATGACTGATGATACATTGAAAAAAGAAAGGACGAAGGAAAGGATTTGTGGGAATCACTGGGAATGAGAAGGTAGACCACTAAGGCTGGTACCCAAGCAGCTCTAAACCGTATGGGACTGGTGGGTCACATGCTAAATAGAGAGGGCAGCAGCACAGCTGTGCCAACAGTCCCACAGGTCCCCAGGGCAGCTGGCACAGAGGAATCACTGCAACCCAAATACAACCCAATGTTCACTGACATTATCTTACTGGCTGGATGCAGCAAATTACATTGAGATGACTCAGATATTAGGTGGGCTAATTGTTGGGTCTCAGATGCAGACCATTCAGATGGGTTAATTCAGTCCTTTATTTTTATTCTCGCAAGTGGGGACATGTGAAGCTCTGTTACACAAACTTAAATGTGATCAATCATTAATTCTCATGCCTGAATGAAACCTAATTTTGTGGTGTTAGAGGAACTTCACAGCTTGAACTATGGTGACCGGTTTGGACCATGGGGAGGTGACTGTTGACCAGATTCTCAATGAAGGATGAGTGTCCTACAAAACCGTGACACTTCTACCGCAGTGTACCATGGGATGCTATAACATGGCTCTGTCATCTGAACAATGTTTGGCTGCCCTTTTTTTTGTCTCTGGGGTTGCGTTTGGGAACCGGCCTTCCCTACGGCAGGGCGTGTCAGCTGCATGTGAGAAATAAGAAAGGAGCATTCGTAGGAGAAGGTATATCCACTTTGATTGGCGAGTCACAAGAGAGCGTTGGTGGCAAGCACACCTCCCATCCACCATCCACGCTCATGCAACCTGCCTAGGGGAAGGGGAGGAGAAAGAAGAGGCAGGCATGGTTGGAAAAAGGGAGGAGATGAAGGGGAGGAAGCATGGAGAGGAGGGGGCATCCATATGTTATCACTTTGCAAACTGCTTTACCCATGCAGAGCAACTTTATACAGATAAAGGCTCTCAACATAAATGTACACAGTTGGTTGCGTTCTGAGAACAACGTAGGATAAGAGATGCCCACCAGAAAATGCCCAGTCTCTCATCCATCACTTAGTGCTGAGTAGTTCAGGGGATAAATAATAAGTTATTATTCTATTCTATCATATTCTATTATCATTTTGTGGTCTCATGGGAAACCTGTAACTTGAAAGGGAGATTATGCTATGTGGCATTTAATAACAACCAAAGAGAAGAGGAAAACCAACATTATTTGCCACAGGTTCAGGCTCAGGAGCAAGGGTGTTGGTTTTATAATGCATCTTCCACCAGCAGCAGCATACCACCCAGCATCTCACTGATGGCGTACTTCTGGATGTGGTGTTGGAGGGCCAGTAGGGGGCACTCTTCCCTCTGGTCTAAGATCCCAGGGCAGTAAAAGGGACATTGCCCTGCGCAGGGTGGTTAAACGGGTGTCCTGACTCTCTGTAATCATTAAAAATCCCATGGCACTAATTGTGATCTGGCCCCATTCCATCATGGCCACCTAATCATCCCCCTCATTGCTAATTGGCATATATCATTCCTTCTTCACCTGTTAGCTGGTGAGTGTTAGGGCACAACATTGGTTGTGATTTTCCTGTGTTATGATATTTCCAAACTACGAGGACAAAATAACACTGAAATTGTGAAAATGATGACAATGCCCTTTTTGTGTAATAGCTGTTTGGAAAAGAAATCCTGAAATTTCAGCCTGTTCATGTGGGATAGAGCTTTTGGCCCAGATCATGACATCACAATCTAATCTAAATATATTAACAGTTGTATCAGACAGCATTTCAATGGCAAAAGGAGGTTCAGGGAAATACATTATTAAAAAGTATATTTGGAGTTATTTTCATGAAATAAACAAATGCAGTGATTTATTAGACATATGGTGATGATTTATTAAAACGACTGCATGGGGGTTTTAAGAGGAATGAGTTGCAGAAGAGAGACAGCTAAACCCAAATACCTATACTTGGATCCTAAATAGTAGGCCGTTTGAGTATGCGAAAACATGTAGTTTTATAAAATGTGAAATATTGAAAATCTAGTATACTTTATATGCCCAGATGTCATACTCATTTTCGCATTTACTCTAATAGAATTCGCTGAACCTGATTGAAGAAGATAATCGTATTTTCACACCCACGTGTGTTCGACAACAGAAGATAATCGTATTTTCACACCCACGTGTGTTCGACAACAGAAGATAATCGTATTTTCACACCCACGTGTGTTCGACAACAGAAGATAATCGTATTTTCACACCCACGTGTGTTCGACAACAGAAGATAATCGTATTTTCACCCACGTGTGTTCGACAACAGAAGATAATCGTATTTTCACACCCACGTGTGTTCGACAACAGAAGATAATCGTATTTTCACACCCACGTGTGTTCGACAACAGAAGATAATCGTATTTTCACACCCACGTGTGTTCGACAACAGAAGATAATCGTATTTTCACACCCACGTGTGTTCGACAACAGAAGATAATCGTATTTTCACACCCACGTGTGTTCGACAACAGAAGATAATCGTATTTTCACACCCACGTGTGTTCGACAACAGAAGATAATCGTATTTTCACACCCACGTGTGTTCGACAACAGAAGATAATCGTATTTTCACACCCACGTGTGTTCGACAACAGAAGATAATCGTATTTTCACACCCACGTGTGTTCGACAACAGAAGATAATCGTATTTTCACACCCACGTGTGTTCGACAACAGAAGATAATCGTATTTTCACACCCACGTGTGTTCGACAACAGAAGATAATCGTATTTTCACACCCACGTGTGTTCGACAACAGAAGATAATCGTATTTTCACACCCACGTGTGTTCGACAACAGAAGATAATCGTATTTTCACACCACGTGTGTTCGACAACAGAAGATAATCGTATTTTCACACCCACGTGTGTTCGACAACAGAAGATAATCGTATTTTCACACCCACGTGTGTTCGACAACAGAAGATAATCGTATTTTCACACCCACGTGTGTTCGACAACAGAAGATAATCGTATTTTCACACCCACGTGTGTTCGACAACAGAAGATAATCAGAATAGAGGACACACTCGACAAAAATGTCATGTAAGGGAACGGCAGGGAACAAGCACGATTCCGCATTCAATGACAGCTCAGTATGGATGAGTAGTATGTTGATATCAGTTGCTTAATGCGTACGTTTGTACTTAACAGTACATTCTAAATAGTATGAAATACGATTAGTACACAGTAGTTTAAGTAAGTAGTAGGAAAGCCATATTTCAGCCACAGCCGCTGTCTGTGGTATGATCTTGAGGTTGTTGTGGTAAATTATGTCAGAAGCCATCTCTGGGAAAGTGTGTCATGGCAGGCCAGATATTGAAATAAAATGTACACTGGATACCTACTACCAGATTGTTACTGAAGTCCAAATCCCATGCCACCAGACTGCATGTGCTTCTAGGCAGGGGCGCAACTTTGGTTTTAGAAGTGGGTGGGATATAATTATTTTGTTATATATCCAGTCAGATAAACACTCCAAACAGCCTACCTGACCGCTCAGAGGCATCTGCATGGTCCTAAAGCACACCAGGCCTCATTCCAATGATAAAACTGGGGGGGACAAAACATGCAATTTCAGAATGCCGGTGAGTGTTGCGCCTCTAGGTATCCAGCACAGGCATAGGGTGTATTGTAGGCTACTTTCTACAAAGGTTGTGTTTCTCTGCATAAAATGAGTGGATCTATAGGTCACTTGTACAAACATGAAATCAATTTAACTTAGATAGAAAGTAAGATATTGTTAGAATACCCAGTAGTAGATGAAACAACCGTGGTAAAGAGGCATTGTTGATGAAAATAATAAAGATGATTTCATATGCAGTCATGTGGCAAGGGAAGGACAAAATAATCTATTGGGTCAGAATGAAAAATGGCCCAATGACACTATCTACCTCCTCTACCCCGTGGTTTTAAAGAATAGTCTGCTGGAAGGCGCATGATTTATGGTCACCTGTGCATCAGTTGGCTGGAGCCACAGAGAAGTGTCGCCTGTGTCTCGATGTCTCAATAACGCTCTTCCTATAAATGGACCATGTGATTTTTTTCCATAGTGTCAAAAAGAGATGAACAAATAACAACATAGTCCTATGTGATTAAGGGGTTGCCTATTATTGTTGGTTCGTAGAATATACTAATATCAAAATGTATTATAGCCTAGAATACATATATTTTAAACTGGTCATAATTATTTCGCCTACAATGAACACATGTATCTCGTTATCAATTATCTGTGTTTTATTGCATATGTCTCCATAGGTGCTGACAATGCTATTTGTATTAATTGAATTGCCATGAATTTTATCAATCGGAAAAGCATGGTAGTAAGTGACGCACACATATGCGTCAGACTAATACCAACATATTTCTTGACCGTTCTATTTCCAAAGATTTTAGGGGGACTCGGTTTAATACATTCACCCTTACTCCAGATAAATAAATACAAAATACACCTTGGACCACAGGGCGTTCATTTAATTTTCTTCTCCAAATTAAGCACAGGCTTCCTATGTTAAACGCCAGGGTTATTAGATTACTATTATTAGCATGGTGATAATTTGGCAATGTGATCATGTACACTCTTGCGTCACTATGCACTCGCCTGCTCGCCACCCTGCTTGCATGTCAATTGTCAGCCAAAACTGCACGTGATTCGTTCCCTCTCATCCTCTCGCGCTCATACACTGGGTACCACCAGACTAGGTCGAAATTGGCACGGAGCAGATGTATTTGCCCCATGCTGGTGTGTTCGAATTGTTTTTACATTGTAAACACTGGATATAGGTTATTTCTTCGAAATATTTAAGGTGAGTAATGCGTTATTGACTTGACATGTTTATACAATCGCCAGGTCCCTGGCGACATCCATCTGTCCAGATGTACCCATCATTAGTCACTAGGCTCGTACGTGTCTCACCTTGTACATTTGTTTTAATTATTGTTGACATTTGTTTTTAATTTGTTTTAGCTGTATATCAGAGCTGTTCAATAGGGACTGCTTTGCGATACTAAACTATTGGAGAAACAAAGAAGGGACAATTGTTGGAGCGATTTTGCCCCTGTATTGTAATGACAGCAAGGAGTGATTTTTAGTGAAACTTGAGAAAACTATTGCTAAGGAACTTACAGGGGTGAACTTGTGTGATCTCATCATGTTTATTATGTGGGGTGAGAGTTGTCCTGGATGATGACATTAAATAGTCATGCTGTCATGAATCGCTGGGTTGTGTGACCTTGAGTGCTATTTTTTACAATCGTCTGGCCAATAATTGTAAGATAATTGCTTACTCAATGGAATAATAGTATATTTGCATAATTTGTTTTAGTTTAAAATGCCAAGCAGACAGAATGACTGATGTTCAGTCCCGGTCTATTGTCGTAGATGTGAGGGATGACAGGTGTTGGAGCGCTGATCAGATTGATCACCTTTTAGAGCGCTTTCCTATCTGTACTTGGCTGTCGCTTGAGCTTTGTTTTACGACCACAACCTTCAAGTCTCCAGGGCAGTATTTCAGATTGTAGAGTTAGTTGTAGGTGTTGTGTTTGAACTTGTTCTGTTAAAGGGACCTTTTTGGAGAATTAAAACATCCATGCCTTGGGAGAAAATGTAGTGGTATTTTTATTGTTTATAATCCAAATTAAATGGCCTTCATAGGCTATATTGATCCCCATCCACCAACAAGCATTCTAAAACACACACACACACACACACACACACACACACACACACACACACACACACACACACACACACACACACGCACACATAGATATCTCCTACAATACATAAACTTGTATTGTAGTATCCTTAGTTCAACATCAGCGACCTCTTCAAGAGGTATGATCTCTTGGTGGTTTGCCTAAGGTGGTGGAATGACAGTCACAAGGTCAAAAGGTTTGAGACCTGGTTGAGGTACCCCTCAAATTGTTTACGATGGTGTCAGAAGTGGGATGTTGTGCCTCTGAGGCATTCCAGAAGGTCTAGCCAACATATAAATACCTATTTGTTAACCAGAAGAGCAACTTGGCTGATAAACATACATTTTTGACACTCGGATCCAATCGGGTCTGGTCTAGATAACGGGTTCCAGGTTGGGTCTAGATCTGGTTGTCGTCGGATCCATTTGGGTTCGAGGCTAATTGTTTTCGGGTCTGCATCAAACTTTTGTTTCCTTCACTCTCTCTCTCTCTCTCTCTCTCTCTCTCTCTCTCTCTCTCTCTCTCTCTCTCTCTCTCTCTCTCTCTCTCTCTCTCTCTCTCTCTCTCTCTCTCTCTCTGTTTGAGAAATGAGTAAGAAAGTTACAGACTCACAAATATCATACCTATGGATTTCACATGACTGGGTAGGGGCGCAGCCATGGGTGGGCCTGGGAGGGCATAGGCCCACCCACTGGGGAGCCAGGCTGAGGCAATCAGAATATGTTCTTGTTACAAAATGTATTACAGAAAGAAATACTCCTCAGTTTATCAGCTGTCCGGGTGGTTGGTCTCAGACGATTCTGCAGGGGAAGAAGCCAGATGTGAGGCTCCTGGGCTGGCGTGGTTACATGTGGTCTGTGGTTGTGAGTCAACTTCAGCACAAGAACTGTTCTTCTGGAGCTTCATGAATGGGTTTCCATCACTGCTGTAAAGTACTTAAGTACAAATATTGAAAAGTACTGTACCTTACTATTTATAGTTTTAAAATCTTTTACTTTTACTTAACTACATTCCTAAAGAAAATTATGTACTTTTTACTCCGTACATTTTCCTTGACACCCAAAAATACTCGATACATTTTGAATGCTTAGCAGGACAGGAAAATGGTAGAATTCACACACTAATCAAGAGATCATCCCTACTGCCTCTTATCTGGTGGACTCACAAAACACAAATGCTTAATTTGTGAATTGAGTGTGGGAGTGTGCCCCTGGCTATCCGTAAATTTTTAAAAAATCAAGAAAAATGTGCCATCTGATTTGTTTAATATAAAGAATTTGAAATTATACATGTAATTTGACATTTTAAACATTTGGCAGACACTCCTATCCAGAGCGACTTACAGGAGCAATTGGGGATAAGTACCTTGCTCAATGGCACATCGACAGATTTTTCCCTTAGTCGGCTCTGGGATATTTTAGCAATTGCATTTACTTTTGATACTTAAGTAAATTTAAAACCAAATACTGCTACACGTTTACTCAAGTACAGTTGAAGTTGTACGTTTACATACACCTTAGCCAAATACATTTAAACTCAGTTTTTCACAATTCTTGACATTTAATTCTTGTTAGAATTCCCTGTCTTAGGTCAGTTAGGATCACCACTTTATTTTAAGAACGTGAAATGTCAGAATAATAGTAGAGAGACTGATTTATTTCAGCTTTTATTTCTTTCATCACATTCCCAGTGGGTCAGAAGTTTACATACACTCAATTAGTATTAGGTAGCATTGCCTTTAAGTTGTTTAACTTGGGTCAAATGTTTAGGATAGCCTTCCAGAAGCTTCCCACAAAAGGTTGGGTGAATTTTGGCCCATTCCTTCTGACAGAGCTGGTGTAACTGAGTCAGGTTTGTAGGCCTCCTTGCTCGCACACACTTTTTCAATTCTGCCCACACATTTTCTATGGGATTGAGGCCAGGGCTTTGTGATGGCCACTCCAATACCTTGACTTTGTTGTCCTTAAGCCATTTTGCCACAACTCTGGAAGCATGCTTGGGGTCATTGCCCATTTGCGACCAAGCTTTAACTTCCTGACTGATTTCTTGAGATATTGCTTAAATATATCCACATAATTTTCCTGCCTCACAGTGCCATCTATTTTGTGAAGTGCACCAGTCCCCCCTGCAGCAAAGCACCCCCACAACATGATGCTGCCACCCCTGTTCTTCATGGTTGGGATCATGGTTGGAATGGTGTTCTTCGGGCTTGGAAGCCTCCCCCCTTTTCCTCCAAACATAACAATGGTCATTATGGCCAAACAGTTATATTTTTGTTTCATCAGACCAGAGGAAATTTCTCCAAAAAGTGTGATCTTTGTCCCCATATGCAGTTGCAAACTGTAGTCTGGCTTTTTTATGGCGGTTTTGGAGCAGTGGCTTCTTCCTTGCTGAGCGGCCTGTCAGGTTATATCGATATAGGACTCGTTTTACTGTGGATACAGATACTTTCGTACCTGTTTCCTCCAGCATCTTCACAATGTCCTTTGCTGTTGTTCTGGGATTGATTGTCCCTTTTCACACCAAAGTATGTTCATCTTTAGGAGACAGAATGCACCATCTTCCTGAGCAGTACGACGGCTGCGCGTTCCCATGGTGTTTATACTTGCACACTATTGTTTGTACAGATGAATGTAGTACCTTCAGGCATTTGGAAATTGCTCCCAAGGATGAACCAGACTTGTGGAGGTCTACAATTGATTTCCCCATGATGTCAGTGAGTTTGAAGGTAGGCCTTGAAATACATCCACAGGTACACCTCCAATTGACTCAAATTATGTCAATTAGCCTATCAGAAGCTTCTAACATCATTTTCTGGAATTTTCCAAGCTGTTTAAAGGCACAGTCAACTTACTGTATGTAAACTTCTGACCCACTGGAATTGTGATACAGTGAATTATAAGTGAAATAATCTGTCTGTTAACAATTGTTGGAAAAAGTACTTGTGTCATGCACAAAGTAGATGTCTTAACCAACTTGCCAAAACTATAGTTTGTTAACAAGAAATTTGTGGAGTGGTTGAAAAAATGAGTTTTAATGACCCCAACCTAAGTGTTTGTAAACTTCCGACTTCAACTGTAGTATTTTACTGGGTAACTTTAACTTTTACTCAAGTCATTTTCTATTAAGGTACCTTTACTGTTACTCAAGTATGACAATTGGGTACTTTTTCCACTACTGGTTTTCTTGGCCGAGCAGCTGCACACAAGCCTAAGATCACCATGCGCAATGCCAAGCGTCGGCTGGCATTGCAGTAGAAACGCATTCTCTTGCAGTCCGACGAACGAATCTGGGTTTTGCGAATGCCAGGAGAAAGATACCTGCCCCAATGCATAGTGCCAACTGTAAAGTTCGGGTGGAGGATGAAAAATGGTCTGAGGCTGTTTTTCAAGGTTCGGGCTAGGCACCTTAGTGTCTGTGAAGGGAAATATTAATGCTACAGCATACAGTGCCTTGCAAAAGTATTCGGCCCCTTTGAACTTTGCGACCTTTTGCCACATTTCAGGCTTCAAACATAAAGATATAAAACTGTATTTTTTGTGAAGAATCAACAACAAGTGGGACACAATCATGAAGTGGAACGACATTTATTGGATATTTCAAACTTTTTTAACAAATCAAAAACTGAAAAATTGGGCGTGCATGCAGCCACCACCATGCTTGATAATATGGAGAGTGGTACCCATTGATGTGTTGGATTTTTCCCAAACATAACAATTTGTATTCAGGACAAAAAGTAAATGTTGTGCATTGTTGCCAACACAATGCATGTTTTGGAATATTTTTTATTCTATATACAGTACCAGTCAAAAGTTTGGACACATCTACTCATTCAAGGGTTTTTCTTTGTTCTTACTATTTTCTACATTGTAGAATAATAGTGAAGACATCAAAACTATGAAATAACACATATGGATTCATGTAGTAACTAAATAACATGTGTGAAATTAGATTTAGAATAGACCATTATAATGCACCTGTATCGAAACAGGTGCAGTAGGAAAAAATATGTATTTCCCAGTGGGTTTTTTTTCTTCATGCCAGCCAGGTAGGCAATACTCCTTTTGTAGATATAAGCAATGTGCTTAATATTAGGAAAGTTGAACAAAAAATATATATTAGGCCTAGCCTATAGAAAGCTGATCCTCTTTTCAGTAGAGGTCATCTCTCTGCAGTTGCATAGCCTGTTGAAATGTTGCACAACATGAGTTCATGGGCTTTCAAAGTGTTTGATTAGATTTTCAAATACATTTGCATTGATGTCAGATTGATTAGAGGGATAATAGAGTGCTCAGTTCCAGGCAGTTAGCAAGTTTGGTAGGTTACTAATGACCATCAGCAGCATCAGAGCTTGGAGAAGCCTAATTACCGTGACTAAATGGTTACGTGGAATTTGACTGCCTTTTAGACTCGTGACCGCCGGTGTGGCGGTAATATGATCACCGCAACAGCCCTAATCACAACAAATGTGAAAGAAATCAAGGAGTGTGAATATTTTCGGAAGGCACTGTATGCCCTTGGTGACCCATTGATCATGTTTTTCAGGATTGTATTATCTGCAGGTTCCTGTTTTGTTTGCATCAATCACACATAGGCTATTGCAGGGGTCTTAAACCCTGTTCCTGGAGAGCTACCCTCCCATAGGTCTTTAATCCAGCCCACTTCTAAATAACCTGGTTCAGTTTATCAGACAGTTATTTATTAGAATCGGGGGTGTTCTGGATTAGGTTTGGAGTGAACCTACAGTAGTAGCCTAGATTTCAGAACAAAACTTTGCTCAATGGGAGTACCTCAGCACTATTTAAATAAACCTTAAAGGCTTTTGTTTGTCTGTGTAGTAAATTATCACACAGCATCTACTAACTCTACAGAGAAGTAAATGCCAAAAATACACATCTTACAGCTGTGCATGTTTTTGCAGTGCATGTTTGTTTTTTGCTAAAGTGATTTAGTTAGTGTTTTTATTCAAAGCAGCTGCCCCCAAATTAATTTTTCATTTGTTATCTAGATATTCACTGACAATATAGGTATAGGTAACAATATAGGTAAAGTGCTGCAGACTGTTCCACCTAAACTCTTAGCCCTCACTGCAGCCATTATAACACATGCAATGGCTTTCAAATGATGTAAAAGTCACCTAGTACCTGTATTTTTATAAATCTTGTCTGTGGTGATCTGAACACCAGCTGGCAGTTGTTGGCGTGTTTTCATGGCACAGTTGCTCTGTAGGCGGAGTGATGCAGCTGTTGATATTGAATGTCTGAACCAATGCAGATCTTGTCCAGAGTTAATGCCCATGGGATTATATAGAGGTTCCCATGTAAATTGTTAATGAGCGTGGATGATTTATTTCATCATGAGCTGTACAGGACATGTATGCAACGCTTGGCAGAAAGGGTTATGTTTTCGTTGTTGTGTGCTGGAAGAGACAAAACATTGTATGTGTATACACTTATGTACTCTTTATAAGGAATTATGTGAATCATGTGGAATATTCTTGTTTAACTTTATATATAGGATTTGGGGTAAATTAAAATATACTGTTTTTTTAAAAATACAGTTAAATTTTTGCTTTGCTCTGTCTGGGCTTTTGTAGGTCTACTAGACTGTTTACTAGAATAGCTGTTTACTTTGTATGTGGGAGGTTCAGTTTATTGTGGAGTTTTTGCACAAGAGAAAGCGGGAGGAGAAGAGATGTACAGGCAGAGGTAGTGACTGATAGTGATTGTCGTGACCAGAAGAAGTGCATTACTGCTGTTGTATCATACCGTAAAAGATGGGGCTGTCAAAATGTTGCCACGGCATAAACTGCAGCTCTGTATATACTCTGTGTGACCTCAATTTCTAACCTTCCCCTACTTCATATGGCCATCACCTAGTCAGTTCTCAACTAAAGTAAATAAAGGATTACCTAGTGAACAGTCATCTCCTACATCGGTTATCTCTCTTTGTTTTTACTGTCTCTCTGTCCCCCAGAATAGGATGTGGCCCTCACATATCCCATAGGGCTTTGCTGCTCTGTATTTCCGTCGATGGTGGATTTTTGTAACGGCTGAGAAGTGACTCTCTCAATAAGTAATGAGCCTACGCCAGGCTTGTGATGTGGATCAAGAGAATGCATGACTGCGGATCATCCAGCCCCTCCCTTGTACTGACTGACTTCCTCCATTATGTTTGGGCTGAACCAACAGCTCCATGAAAAAGCGGGAGAGAATCCTGCTGCAATGCTTCCAAGGATTAGGGGATTTACAGGAAAAAGCTTCCGAAAGTTAAGCTTACAGGACAGGAAAATTAAGTAGGACAATTGGTAACATTGGGAATGTCTGAAACCAAAACACTGAGGGAGGTAGGGGCCTAATCTGCTTTTTCAGTGACAGCTTTGTGGGGAAATGAGTCCACAGGTAGACAAAACACATTTAACAAGTTGCTACCCCCTCTCTCTTCATGTAAGAGAAGGGTTAGGTAATTGGACGTGACCAATGTTCCCGCAAGAAAAATGTGTCACTGAGCAAATTTCAGGTCTGCTGAGCGCAAACTTGAACATTGTGAAAATTGTGTGCAGCTTCCGGGCACGTTTACTGTGAACACTGAGGCTGTACCCGCTTTACATTACAGTTTTAACTGTCATGTAGGCTACTGTGGGTATTTGATCATATTGTAGGCCTGCCAGAGTGGCCTACCATCAAAAACAATGGAGAAAATGCATCCCATAACATTTTACCATGGAACTAGCTGTTCTATCATTCAGCCTACAGTAGCAGCCAATGTTTATTGTTCAATGTAGGCCTACATTCAATGAGACTTTTGGGGGGAAAAACGCAGTGCTTAACATTAACCTGTTTATCCACTTGTCCATCAGACAAGGAGGTCACTGAAAATGTTATGTTGTTTGATGCAAGAAACCACTTTATAAAATAAAATGCATTCTTATTCCTATACCATTATTACAGAGATTCAGACAAATTATCCTACCCTCTGCCTATTGGCTACTTAGGCTTGAATAAGTCCCAAAATACAACACTGCCCCTTTAAGACAAAACAAAGCTCTCTACCTAACTAGTTTTTCAAAGATGTCTAGAACTGTACACGTTATGTGCTCTTGTAGGAAGCGATCACTCCCCTATTGCTGATGACAAATTATCTATAACTGGGCTAGTAACTCACTAACTAGCAAAGGATTATAACATAATGTACACACGTGGCTACATGCAGCTCTTGCTTTGATCGCAAGTGCATTTACTCATGACCGCTCATGCTATTAAAACAGTCCAGTTCAAAGTAAATGAAAGATCCATATATGGCAATGGTCTATTTGCATATAGGGCCTGATTGTTTATGCCGCACTGGTCTGTGTAGAGTACGAGCTGAGTAGTGTGTCAATGCAATAGAATCCTACTCTGATGCGTTCTGCCTACAACAACATCTCTTGCATAGTTAGTTTTGTTTCAGTATGTTGCTTTGAAAGTGGCGAATGTTGCGTTGATTCGATCACAATTGCCACAGCAAAGGGAAACGTTGATAGTGTTAACAGGGAAAACTCTTAAACAGTGGTCACCAACCTTTTCTGAGTCAAGATCCCTTTGAGTCAAAATGCATGACTTAAAAAAAAGTAAGCCTATGCAACATTAACCAATTTAAAAACAGTCCTGTTGTCATGCCCTGGCCATAGAGAGGCTTTTATTCTCTATTTTGGGTAGGCCAGGGTGTGACTAGGGTGGGCATTCTAGTTTCTTTATTCCTATGTTTTTCTATTTCTATGTTTTGGCCGGGTATGGTTCTCAATCAGGGACAGCTGTCTATTGTTGTCTCGGATTGGGAATCATACTTAGGCAGCCTTTTTTCCTTTGTATTTTGTGGGTAGTTATCTTTGTTAGTGGCACTATAGCCCTAGTAGGCTTCACGTTTGTTGCTTGTTTTGTTGGTGAAGTTTATCATAATAAAAGGAAAATGTACACCCTACCACGCTGCACCTTGGTCCGGTCATTTCCACGACAACGTCTGTGACACCTGTAGCAATGAGGTTTGTGCAGTAAGCTATAGGCCCAATACATTATCACCGTATATTGGCTTTGCTTGAATGCCCAGCCAATGTTCGGGGTATTTAAAAAAAACAATTTTTAAACATTTGAGTTAGGCTATATGATCACACCGGTAATAGATCCGTCATATTACTTGTGAAGCACAGCTGAGTGGGCATACGTTTAAATAATTTTCTTTTTTCTTTTACTGGGCTGATGTTCCTCCATCTGATGGTCAGTCTCAGTAGAGGGAGAGAGCTGCAGACTAAGGGTCTGCCTCAGTCTGCAAGGTGATATGTGTGCTCTTAAGCATACGGTATGAGGCCTAAATATTAATAGCAAATTAATGAATGGAAAATTAATGACATTACAACTAATGACAACCTGCAATACAGTTTAGTTCAATTAGTGGCTGCAGTGGATATGGAGGTTATTATAATTACTTTGAGTACCTCTAAGAAATTATTCATTGTAGTGAGGAGGGAGTTTCATTCTTGTGGAAGTCTAGTTAAGTTAACGCAACCACCCACACTTATGTTGTCTTTAAGGCCACTAGACTAGAGACTTGACTGTGTTATAGACCTGCATCTTATTACAAGCCTGGCTAAGTACTAAATGGAACAGGGTAATTGTGTCCGTGATCCTGTGTCTGAAGTGTTGCTAGAGGCCCACAGAAGACATGCCAACATAACTTGCAATGAAAACACAAGTGCCTTGTCAGGACTCAAGGATTTTAGTGGAAATTAATCCTCATCTATTAAGGACAGTTTTAATGTGATAATATGTTAAATGTCCTCCGTGTTGATTATATTGTTTTGTAAAATAGTAAAAGCCGTCAAGTGACTTGCAGTGACAGAATTAATTTGTTTTTCTTTCACAGGACCACAAAGCCCAAATCTGGAGCCCTGCGCTCTCTCTCTCTTCTCAAAGTCTGGCACCTAGTATCCAACCCCTCTACTTCGTACCTACAGTACACTCTGAACTCTCCCTCTCTTTCTGTCTCTCTCTCTCCGCCGACCCCCTCCCAGCTCCCCCCTCAGCATCCCTGATGCGTAACAACAGTAAGGTGACGCAGCGTGAGCATACCAGTGAGCATGTCACAGAGTCGGTGGCAGACCTGCTCGCTCACGAAGAGCCGCTCGACTACAAGAACAGTTCTCTGAATGTTGGAGGGGTACCCGGGAAGAAGATTGTTCTCGAGCCCCCCGAGAACGATGGCCGCCCAGCCTGGAACAGCAAACTTCAGTACATTCTGGCCCAGGTGGGCTTCTCTGTGGGGCTAGGAAACGTCTGGCGCTTCCCTTACCTGTGCCAAAAGAATGGAGGAGGTGAGTGGCAGACCGCGCCCCATAAGGGCTGGCTGACTAAATAGAACCATAACTGAAGAACTCTTTCACAAAATATAGAACAATAATTATTTATTGTAGCAACGTCAATGGATGAGCAAGGTAATTTCCTCCTCATCTTCCTGTCTGCCTCTGATGAAGAGTCTAGCGGCGGCTGCTTCCTGGCAGCTCAGTGACCCAGACTGTAAGAATGACTTGCCAGGTACACTGGCCTGCCATCACAATCAGGCTGGGCTGCCAAGAGAGAAGCACAGCTCCACAAACACCACTCTAAATATAGCTGTGCTATCGATTACTACTGGCACTGGAGCAGGCCAAGGCTCAACTGATACTCTGATCAACATGAAAGGGATACTCTCAATTAAACATTAATGGCTCTGTATTGTGATGATGACTTGCTTTATTTTGTCATGTAGTTACAGGTGCACATTGTAAGTCTTTGCTGGTATAGTAGTTCAGAACACCCCTATTTGTTAGGGCAGGTTGGCATTGATGTACTGGAGGCAGCTCTGCAGAGTGGTCACTAGCTGATTTTTAAACCTAACCTAACCTTAACCACCCTGCAAAACCCTAATGTCTAGCCCTAACATTACACAAAGGCCAATTTTGACTTTGCAGCTGGCTCATCTAGTGGAAATGGCTCAGATTTCTTACTATTGTATGTTTTGTACTTGACAGTGTTTTTCCAGAATGTGCTAAATTTATTTTCTGCACTCCCTTGCTCTAACCTAACCGCTCTACCATAAATGGATAAAAACATGCCCCATCAGTTTTAATGAGCATCACACCTCTGACCATAACAGCAGCATAAAACACCACATCTCTTACCTCTGGTCATAGAAATGACGATTAGGCATGCTCAATTCACCTCCGAAACCTCACGGTCTCCCTGTCTTCACCAGATAATGACTGATGTGTTTGGTTCACCAGCCCTGTTCTCTCACACCTTCTCTTTCTGATTTATTGCTAATAGGCAGGATTTAAAGGCTCCTATACCCAAGCAGCCTCGTCGTTTGACCAGGAGAACGGACATCTTTCACTCCCTAATTTACCTCCAGGCAGCAAATTACAGCCACATTAAATGGCTCTGTGGTGTTAGGTGGTTATCGCTATGGGCCTTCTTCCCCCTCTCTCTCCTTCTCCCCTTCCAGCGTTCTCTGCTACTCTTTCATACACATCTTTACCTCAGTTTCCATGCTATACAGTATATCAAGACTGTTAGCTGGCCCAAGTTCAGATAGGCTGCAATTGATTGCAAAAAGTTATATATTTAAAAAACAATCTAATTTCTTACCTACATCCAATGACCTGGTTTTATTTCTTCTTGATCTCATGTTGAATTGACATTAGTAACAACTCAATTAAAACAAGACTTGGAACTGCTGTCTGTGTCCAGTGGGTTATGAGCTCTACGCTATGTAACTGGTACTCCTGAAGTATTATTAGTGATAGTGCTCCAGCGTAAGTCTTAGCATCCTGATGATCACCACGATAACATCTAGATTAAGCCTCTCTTGGATTAAGCTGGGAAGCACCAGATTTAGACATCCCCCATAATTCAAATCAAATACTAAAATAGACCTTAGTAAATCACTGGTTGGATGGGCTCTGACTTGCAGGGTGGGAGAGTAATAGTGACAAGTGATGCAGAACTGTCAAGTACAAACAGACAGACACCATAGTGTCCTGAGGCTCTCCCCTGACTCACTGAGTTGGACTTCATGACCATCAACTAGAGGGGTTGTCTTCCTGTTACCCAGCCTGTCCACCTCTCTCTCCCCTTCCCCTCTGGCTTTGTAATGATACACAATTAATTCTAATTAGTGTTCTAGAAACAGCTCAAAAGAATAGAGCCAGGGTCCACAGTAAATGTTAAGTATCTCCATTGATTCAGCAAGGGAGACAATTGAAACTTGTACATTATTTCAAAGGAAAGGTGTTCCACGTTTTACACAATGCTTAGTACTGTAATATCACACATACAGTATGTGTACTACTCATGTACCTAATAGTCTATTGGGAGAAATATAGCATGATCACTTTGACCCCTTTCTTTCAGGTGCCTATCTGGTTCCGTATTTCATCCTCCTCATCCTCATCGGCGTCCCGCTCTTCTTCCTGGAGCTAGCGGTGGGCCAGAAGATCCGACGTGGGAGCATCGGGGTGTGGAACTACGTGTGCCCCCAACTGGGTGGGATAGGGGTGTCCAGTCTAATGGTGAGTGACAGTGAGGATGGTGTCTTTGGTTTAAGGTTGCCTCTTATATCACCTTTTGGTTGAAGTTGAGACTGGCAATCAGTTTAACTGATCACCCTCCAATCATCAGATACATAATGCTATAAGTTTTAACATGATTTTGGTTATGTAATCTGTTTATGTTCTGAAGTGCTTGTTCCACGTAACAAAATAGACTGTGTCCCAAGAGAAAAACAGTGTGACTGACGACAGTGCACTGGGAAACAGAGAGGGTCAGTCAGTGTGATAAGGATAATGGATGCTGGATGTGGTGTTTATCACCGGGGGCTTCGATGAATGAGCTCTGATTTCAATAGAAACTCCCTACGTCAGTGACTGTGTGATTTATTAAGTATACTATTTTCTGCATATACCAACACTTTGTGGCCTCTCCCCTGACTAACTCCATGCTTGGCTGCCTTAGCATACTGTTTTTACCACATGCATTGCGGTGCTGTCACCAGCACTCTATTTAACACCCTCCATCCCGGATCTCTTTAAAGGCCCAATTCAGTCGTTTTTATCTCAATGTCAAATTATTTCTAGGGAATTGTTAAGTACTTTTCTGTAATAGTTTTCCATTTAAAAGGATTAAAAAGAAAAAACAACTTTTTAGCAAAAAACTATTTCTCAAGCTAGAATTTTGCTTGGACTGTCTGAGTGGTCTGAGTGGGGAGGGGGCGGGATATGTAATCTGAAAACTAGCTTTTATTGGCAGAGAGGTTTGGAACTCTTTGTTATTGGTCTATATTAACTTATACCGTCTAGTGCTGTCACCAGGCAAGCCAAAACTCCACCCGTGCAAAACCTGCTGATTAGAAGGTTCTGAGCAGATTGTAATTTCAACCAGCAACTATCAGGAAATAACAATTCTTCACTTTTACATTGTTCGTTTCATCACTTGCTGTACATTATGATACAAAACATTAGGGGGACATTAATTCTGACTGCACTGGGCTTTTAAGATAAAAGCTGTTGATCATGCTTTGTATATATGCCAGTTTGATAGGATGGATCAATTTAAACTACTCCAGGTCTTGAATTTGGCATATTGGACATTTTGTGACTCACATCACATAATCTAATTGTCATAACATCACATAACATGTCAACCTCTCGCTTTAACAAGAGATAAGTGGATCATTTATGTTGGAAGCTTTCACTGTCCATTTCTGAATATTGTGAGAGGAAATAGACCTTGTGTAAATCTGTTGAACTGGAATGTATAATCACGAATGAGGCAAACTCTCTTTAGGGGATAGATAGATATACCTTGATCTAATTGAGCATAGCAGCTCTAAACATGGTTCCCCATGTCTGCATCACCTTACACAGCTCAAAACAAACATACTCTCTTTTATTATGATGGAGAAAGCTATCTCACATTCTTCATTCCTTAAGATGTGACATAGAAGGTTGTATGTCAGTAACGTAGAAAAGGACTATAAAGATGAGTAATATGGATAATGCCCTAGATAATGAGAGCGAGGCAGAGATGGTAGGGAGGGTTAGGGTGTGAGAGAGAGACAACCCCTCGTTGGTGATGTATGTGACTGCGAGTGGCAGCTATAAATACCTCTTAAGAGATCACTGTGGAAATGGCTGAAAGAGTGTACTTCAATTATTAATGGATTTCCCAACCTTGTTTAGCTTCTGCCTGTCCTTTGTTGACATGGATGCTCAGAAGATTTAGCAGACACTCTTATCCTGATTACACTCTTATCCTAATAGCCAGTTCTTGTTAAGAGCCTTGCTCGAGGGCACATTGATAGATTTTTAACATAGTCAGCTCTGGTATTCAAACCAGAGACCTTTTGGTCACTGGCCCAATGCTTGTAACCACTAGGCTATCTGCCACCCTAGGAACATGAGAAAACAACATACTCCTGCCTATATAGACCATCTGAATGAGATATATATTGAAATTGCCTCTCACGGTACAGTAGTGTATATATCGATATTCACACATGCAGTTGCCATTTGACTGAAAGAGTGGCATCAACCAACAGTGACAGGGACTTGTGCAGAGGAGCACCTCAGGGGTAATTGTGAGTTCCATTGGACTTTCTTACTCTAACAGACTCTGCGTCTCCTACATTCCAGGTGTGTGGCTTTGTGGGGCTCTACTACAACGTCATCATCGGCTGGAGCATCTTCTACTTCTTCCAGTCCTTCCAGTACCCACTGCCATGGGCCGAATGCCCTATCAGGAGGAATGGATCATTAGCCAGTGAGTGGATGCCAGATCTGAACATCGGGACGGAGGAGAGATGCAGAGGGCAAAGAGAATGGAGTCATATAACTCCTCTGAACTGTTTGATAAAGTCCATGCGGCTGGGTGACCATGACCAATGTGGTTTGTCTCACAAACTAGAAAGGATTCAATGAATATTGAATTAAACCTCTCTCCTTTTTTAATAAGGCCTGTATTTGATTAATCAGATATGACTCATTTCCATCTTGTTATCCACACTCATTTTGCCCTGTAGAATAATGAGAGAAACACACATTTTTGTTTTGTAATTCAATCTTCCAGTTCAATCCAGTTTTGGCCAGGATGGCACTGAATCACACATCTAACTAGATCAGCTGATGGTGTTATCTTATTTATGAGGATCCTTCATGACTCAGATGGACATAATCCAGATTAAAGTCCTTTGAGATTTAGATTAGAGGTGGTGATAATACAATCCCAGCGGTTCCAAGAATCACTCAGAGCTCTCCTCTCCTCTGCTCCTCACATGACTCAGCAGTATGAAGACAGTCAGCCACCAGGGAGGAGAGCAGCTGTAGCTGGTTAGATAGTCCTGCTCCGACAGAAGGGTTCTTACACTGACAGACAGAGGCATATTGCATGGTGTTGCAAGTCTTCATCTTACTGTCTAATCTAGTCCCTCCAGGATTCCGTGATTCTGCGATCGCAAATCTTTTAGCAAAATCAACCATTCCCCGCATATTATGTGAGGGTTTGCAAATTTGACCAAGCACCACAGTATTTCCTCGTAAAACAATCAAATCATTGCAATATTATTGCATAAAACTGACCCATCACCGCAGTACAAAAAGAAGGCTCGCAATTTACAACCAATCACCACACATTTATCTTATAATATGGTTCAAATGAAGCCACACGTCAACAAACGTTTTCTCCCATCAGTGCATTTTCGCAAACAAATTGGACAAAATCATCACATATTGCCATGCAAAATGTCAGAATTGCTGCAGCAAAATCAAGCATTTTTGTCCACAAATATCACAAAGTCCCAGCGACATCCTGGAGGCACTGGTAATAATACAGTACTACACACACAGATGCTAGTATTGTATGTGATTCCCCATAGGTTTACTCTTTACAAATGGTGGTTTACTACACCATGCCACACTCCTACACTACAGTATAGTGGTATTTGAGTTTTTCCACAGTGGCATTACAGGTTGTCTGTAGAATTGTCTTCAATTCTGTGTGGAAAACGTGACCTCTCGCCATGGTCATACAGATGTAGGATTTTAATTTGATCACCCTGTTGCAGGAGAACTTGTAGTGTATGTGAGTTTTAAACAGGCTTCTGAAGTCTGTAATTTCCACTTTAACATTTTTCATAAGGGAATATCAAGTATCAACCCCTACAAAAATGTATTATAATCCACATAATAATTCACATTTCCTGTTGCTGCAGGATTGTTTTCTTGCAGGAGCAAACTGTCTCCAAATTAAGATCCTACAGTGGCAATAAAAAGTATGTGAACCCTTGAATTATCTGGTTTCTGCATAAATTAGTCATAACGTTTGATCTGATCTTCATTTTAGTTACAACAATAGACAAACAGTCTGCTGTGTCTATATTGAATACATTACATCATTTAAACATTCACAGTGCAGGTTGGAAAAAGTATCTGAACCCCTAGGCTAACCCTTAAACTTTTCCAAAAGCTAATTGAAGTCAGCTAACCTGGAGTCTAATCAATGAGAAGAGATTGGTTAGAGCTGCCCTTCCCTATAAAAAACACTCACAAAATTTGAGTTTGCTATTCACAATAAGCATTGCTTGATGTGAACCATGCCTCGAACAAAAGAGATCCCAGAAGACCTAAGATTAAGAATTGATAACTTGCATAAAGCTGGAAAGGGTTACTAAAGTATCTCTAAAAGCCTTGATGTTCATCAGTCCACGGAAAGACAAATTGTCTATTCACTGTTGCTACTCTCCCTAGAAGTGGCCGACATGCAGAGATGACTGCAAGAGCACAGCGCAGAATGCTCAATGGGGTTAAGAAGAATCCTAGAGTGTCAGCTAAAGACTTACAGAAATCTCTGAAACATGCTATCATCTCTGTTGACGAGTCTACGATATGTAAAACACTAAACAAGAAGGGTGTTCATGGGAGGACACCATGGAAGATGCCAAGAAAACATTGCTGCACGTCTGAAGTTCACAAAATAGCACCTGGATGTTCCACAGCACTTCTGGACAAATATTCTGTGGACAGATTAAACTAAAGTTGAGTTGTTTGGAAGGAACACACAACACTGTGTGGAGAAAAAAAGGCAAAGCACATCAACATCAAAACCTAATCCCAACTGTAAAGTATGGTGGAGGGAGCATCATTGTTTGGGGCTGCTTTGCTGCCTCAGGGCATAGACAGCTTGCTATCATTGACGGAAAAATGAATTCCCAATTTTATCAAGGCATTTTTCAGGAGAATGTTTGGCTATCTGTCCACCAATTGAAACTCAACAGAAGTTGGGTGATGCAAGAGGACAACGACCCAAAACACAGAAGTAAATCAACAACAGAATGGCTTCCACAGAAGAAAATACACCTTCTGGATTAGCCCAGTCAGAGTCCTGACCTCAACCCGATTGAGATGCTGTGGAATGAGCAGATCAAGAGCAGATCACACCAGACATCCCAAGAATATTGCTGAACTGAAACAGTTTTGTAAAGAGGAATGGTCCCAAATTCCTTTTGACCGTTGTGCAGGTCTGATCCGCAACTACAGGAAACGTTTGGTTGAGTTTATTGCTGCCAAAGCAGGGTCAACCAGTTATTAAAGGGTTCACATACTTTTCCCATCCAACACTGTAAATGTTTATACTGTGTGTTCAATAAAGACATGAAAACATATCATTGTTTGTGTGTTATTAGTTTAAGCAGACTGTGTTTATTTATTGTTTTGACTTAGATCAAATGACATTTTATGACCAATTTATGCAGAAGTCGTCCAGGTAACTCCAAAGGGTTCACATACTTTTTCTTGCCACTGTATATCCGTAGAGAAAGGTAGACCCTATCATTCATGCAGGTTTCTGGGACCCCAGAACCACGCTGCTCTGTACCCACTCTGACCTGGCCCCATGGTCACATGTCTGCAGTAAACACTTCAGATAAGCTGTGGTTCACATTGATATCGGCAGGGTCAGATCAGCTAAACACAGAGACCAAGGTCGTTCAGACCTAGTGTTCACTTTGAATACAGTTCTGTGCTTCTGGAGTGACTTGCAGGAGTGGAGGAGTAAGAAGAAGGGAGATGAGAGATGCAGACAGTCAGAGTTACTGCATGTAACCTGGAATGCCATCACTCATAGACAGAAGATAAAAATAGAATAATGGGAAGCCACCGTGATTTCCTCTGCTGAACATTGCCATCTACCTGACATAAATAGAGACTGGTACGTTTAGGTGACCTGGCAATTTCTGTGAGTGCATGTGTCTGTGTGGGTGTGTGGGCATATTTTTTCTGTGTATGCGGGCCTGCATGTTCTCGCATGCGTGTGTGTGCGTATGCATATATTTCTGTAACACGTCTGTAAGACTGCTTTCTCCAGACTTAGATCCATGTATCATTTCCCCAAGGTTGAATTATAAAAGGTGAAAATATGCACACTGAAAAATGCCAAGTGTCTTGAATGAGGGCTCACGCTGTGCACACCAAGTACAAGGACGACCTTCTTTACCTTGCTAATGTACATCTGGGAGAACCAATCCAGGGGGGAGAGGGGATTTGGTTCCTGTGTAAACAGTCTCTCCCTCATTTTATTTCCCTCATTTTATTTTTCTCTATCTTTCTCCCTTCCACTACCCCTATCCCTTTACTCTCCCTATCATATCCTTCCTCTCCCTCTCTCTCTCCCTCCCCTCTCTCTGACCACCCCCCTCCCCCTCACCCCTCTGCAGTCGTGGAGCCTGAGTGTGAGAAAAGCTCGGCCACCACCTACTTCTGGTACCGCCAGACTCTGAACACCACCAGCACCATCGCAGACAGCGGCGGCCTGAACGTCAAGATGACCCTGTCTCTGCTGGTGGCCTGGATCATCGTCTGCCTGGCTGTCATCAGAGGCATTGCGTCTTCCGGGAAGGTAGGGAGTGCTGTGGGGAGGAAGTGGAGTGTTGGTGGGCAGGGTGTGGGTGGAGAGGGGCAGGGGGTATGGGTAGAGGGACAGTTCATGTGGCGGGAGAGGGGCAGGTGCAGGGGGCATCAGGAAGAGGGGCAGGGGGTGTTGGGGGGAGAGTCAAAAGAGTGTAGAGAAGATATATGATTTAAGAACATGACATGACTAAAAATTGCACTGGAATAATAGCCGACTGGACTGGATTCCTACCTTCCTCTGGCATGTATAGTGTAGTTATTGTACAGAATGTGTGACTAAGTTGTTTCCTGTGGTCTGTCAGGTGATGTACTTCAGCTCGCTGTTTCCCTACGTGGTGCTCTTCTGTTTCCTGGTGAGAGGTTTGCTGTTGAAGGGTGCTGTCGATGGCATTGCACACATGTTCACTCCCAAGGTGAGATTCAGAGGAGGCCGTTACACGCACACGTACACACACACACGTACACACACACACACACACACACACACACACACACACACACACACACACACACACACACACACACACACACACACACACACACACACACACACACACACACACACACACACACACACACACACACACAGAGAGAGAAGCTTCCATTGCAGTTGTATGCTGTCATTTATGGGAAAAGACAGATCTACTATACCGATAGAATGTATAAACATTTCTAATGATTATAACCAATTAGCCACCTATCTAACATGGAATTTGTAACACATCGTACATATTGTAATGCATAACATATCATATGAAATGTATGATGGACATCCACAAATTAATACATAACATACCAAACGTAAAATATCATACTAATTTGAGTGTCCCGGATTTTCTTTAACGATGTTACATCTACCCCTGAGTCCAAGTTTGTCAGCTAATGTGTTACTGTGTGTTCCAGCTGGAGAAGATGCTGGAGCCCCAGGTGTGGAGGGAGGCAGCCACCCAGGTGTTCTTTGCCCTGGGCCTGGGCTTCGGTGGAGTGATTGCCTTCTCCAGCTACAACAAGATAGACAACAACTGCCACTTTGACGCCGTGCTCGTCTCCTTCATCAACTTTGTCACCTCCATCCTGGCTACTCTGGTGGTGTTCGCCGTGCTGGGCTTCAAGGCAAACCTCATGAACGAGAAGTGTGTCATGGAGTGAGTTCAAAACAAATGCCCTAGCAGCCGTCTATAGTGATGGTGGAGGGAATTCAAGCTGTCTTATACAGAATTAAACGACTCTTTCCTCACACCATATATTTATTTTCATGCCTTCTCTGTGATCAGATTCAGGACTTTTGTGGTGATCTTCATCTTGTGCTCTATCGAACATGTTTCCCTGTGGTCTCTTCAGGAATGGAGAGAAGATCCTTGGCTACCTGAACTCTAACGTCCTGAGTCATGACCTCATTCCGCCACACGTGAACTTCTCCCAGCTGTCCACCGTAGACTACGCTGAGATATACGCCGTCATCAAGACGGTGAAGGAGGGCAGCTTCGCCGAGCTGAGCCTGGACCCCTGTGTCCTGGAGGATGAGCTTAACAAGGTACAGTCTGTCTGTCTGGTCTCTGAGCTCGATCTCACCGAACCTGGGTCTAAATATGAACCAGTTTCACAACACCAAACCAACTAGGCTTTTTAAGTAAGTATTTCACTCTAAGGTCTACACCTGTTGTATTCGGCGCACGTGACAAATAAACTTTGATTTGATTTTATAATCATCCTTATACTGTACTTAACTAATATCCTTCTTGGCTCTTCTGTCCCCAATCGGGTCTGGTCTAGATAACGGGTTCCAGGTTGGGTCTAGATCTGGTTGTCGTCGGATCCATTTGGGTTTGAGGCTAATTGTTTTCGGGTCTGCATCAAACTTTTTTTCCTTCTCTCTCTCTCTCTCTCTCTCTCTCTCTCTCTCTCTCTCTCTCTCTCTCTCTCTCTCTCTCTCACAATCTCTTGGGTCTTCTTTTGCGCCCTCTCTCCTTTGCGTCACTCTCTCTCTCCATCCCTCTTTCTCTGCAGTCTGTGCAAGGTACAGGCTTGGCTTTTATTGCCTTCACCGAGGCCATGACTCATTTCCCAGCCTCTCCCTTCTGGTCTGTCATGTTCTTCTTCATGCTCATCAACCTGGGCCTGGGCAGTATGATCGGCACCATGACAGGCATCACCACGCCGGTCCTCGACACCTACAAGGTCCAGAAGGAGCTCTTCACAGGTCAGCCCTAAAAACCCCTGTGGTGCTCCCATTCTCCTCTAATAGTTACAAATGCAGGTTCGCATTTATTGTCATGAATCTTGGCCTGAAGGCAGCTCTGCAGAGTGGACACTAGCTTGCCAGCCACAAAGTCATAAAATCTGATTTTAAACCTAACCCTAACCACAATGCTAACCCTAATGCCTAACCCTAACCTTAAATTAAGACCAAAAACACATTTTTGTTTTCATGAATTTTGAAGATATAGCCAATTTTGACTCCGCAGCTGGTCTTGCTAGCTGACAGCACTTAGTTCTGCCTCCAGGGCAAGACTCATGACAATAAACGGCAAACTGCGTTACAAAAATAAATTCAGCACTTTTCACCAAGACGTAGTGGGGTAACTACATAAGACTCATTTTAAGATTTTTAAGGATGAGTAGTTTTTTCTACTTTTGCTGTAGTCCTTTAAGGCTGAATACAAAGTAATAGCAATAAAAGCAATGGATTGAATAAATAAAGACTTTCTCATCCAAGGAGCCACAAAGTTTTTACATAATGTGACGTTTATTCAACTCCACCACAGAAGAAGAGATAAAAATGCCGAAGACGCTGCAAACTTTCAGACGAATGCCTTTACCTCATCTTGCTCCAATTCCCTCTCTATGTTTTTCTTTCAGTGTGCTGCTGCATCATAGCCTTTTTCTGTGGCCTCCTCTTCGTCCAGCGCTCTGGGAACTACTTTGTCACCATGTTTGATGACTACTCCGCTGGTCTGCCTCTCACTGTCGTGGTCATCCTGGAGAATGTGTCAGTGGCCTGGATCTACGGCACCAAGAGGTAAAGTATGGTGTCTCCTCAGAGAGCCCTGTAGTGTCAGAAGTGGCTGTGTGTTTGTCATATGTATTAAGAGGAAAGTTGAATATGAGGAAGGATAAGATTAAGAAATAATTGAGAGAGAGTCAAGGAACACCTGAATACTGTTCTAATTCTCAGAGTAAAAAACTCTACGGACACTTTGAAAGCTTAAACCAAGTTTATTCTTCCCAGAGGATCAATACAACTGCATTAGACAAAAACCTTTTCACACAACCACTGATATTTAACCCTTCCTCCTTAGTCTCCTCCTACACATCTGTACAAACATAGTATCTTTACTGCTAGGCAGGACACTAAGTGACACGGGCATAAACTTTTATTTCTCCCTTAACGTGACCTGACCTGATCTTAACCCCCCTTCATTACTAATCCATGGCTCTCTCCCCTTATCAATGCCTGCCACATGTGATTGCTTTCCCTGCACTCAGCACATTCCAAGTGTAATTGCACACAATATATACCTTCCTTCTACAGATAACCATTAACTTCTGGTGTAGACCCTCTAACCCTAAGCACTCAATATTTCAATAGGATCCCTGATATAATGTAAACGTTATACATTAACCTTTCTCCTGCAGTGACATGAATAAGTACTTTTCATATTCTCAGAACCCAACACTGTAAACTGAAGGAGTTGGCTCTATGTTAAACTCACGTGTGTGTGTGTGTGTGTGTGTGTGTGTGTGTGTGTGTGTGTGTGTGTGTGTGTGTGTGTGTGTGTGTGTGTGTGTGTGTGTGTGTGTGTGTGTGTGTGTGTGTGCGTGTGCGTGTGCGTGTATCAGGTTTATGCAGGACCTGGAGGACATGTTGGGTTTCCGGCCCCACGCCTTCTATTTCTACATGTGGAAGTACGTCTCCCCTTGTTGTCTCATCGTTCTCATCACAGCTACCGTTATCGAGATGGCCATCAGCCCGCCAGGGTACAATGCATGGGTAGAAGAACTGGTCAGTCAACCTGTTGGCAAATAGTGCAAAGTTTCATATAGACACTTCGTATTGACACTTTTTGACATTTTGTGTATTAGCCTTGTTACAGAGTTTGCAGTCAGCACCAGGGGTATTTCTTTTTCACTCTATTTCCCTTCGTAACTTTGTTTCTCTCTTTTTAGGCTCAGGAGCGTTTCCAGAGCTACCCTCCCTGGGCATTGGCCATGTGCTTCTCCCTCATTGTGGTGGCCATGCTTCCTCTCCCCGTCGTCTTCATCGCCCGCTATTTCAACCTGATGTCCGACGGCTCCAACAAGCTGTCTGTCTCCTATCGCAAGAGCATGATGAAGGACATCTCCAACCTGGAAGAGGTGGACGAGGCGCGCTCCATCCTGGGCAAAAACCCAGGAGAGACGCCCTCGCCTAAGCCCCCATCCCAAGCCTACCTCGGCCCCCCCGGCACCAACCCCCTGGAAAACCCTAACTCCCTGTCCCCCAACAGCTGCTACGGGACAAGCTACCAGAACGCCATCAGCCCACAACCTCCACCACCCCTATCACCCCCACCACCACTGAGTCCAACTCATGATCACTGTCCATCTTCTTCATGTCCCTCCCCTAGCCTGACCCTAGATCCCTAACTATCTCTCCCTCCTAGGCCATCTCACCCTCAACCCTACATAGTCTCCCCACCAGGGGGTGCTGCAGCGCTTCCCAAAACTCCACAACCACCACCCTCACCCACTCAATGACCCTTATCGCAGGACACCCCTCTCCCTTCCCCCCCAGCCCCAGAGGTTAGAGTTTACTGCAGCAGAGGTGACTGCCACACAGGCCTCTGCTTTGACAATGAACTACATGTTCAGGTGTCTGGGATGTTGCAGTGGTATGTATCAATCCCTACTGGAGGGTATGCAATGCTGAACATGCAGTATGTTTTGGTCTAGATCAGGGATCCCTAAAAGGTGGCCCGTGGGTGATTTCATTTTGCCCCCCAATTTTTATAAACAAACGTGTTCATTGTTGGACATAAAATCATCAGGAAATCAGTTTAAAGAAATATGTTCCTAAGTATTCCCACAGAAAAATAGAGAGGCATATGTGATCGTATCCCAATGTAATCAAGGTTTGAAATGATTCTGTTTTTGTCAAATACTATATCTGTTTGGGATTCTTGTGGTCAATTTGCAGTGTACAAATAATTTCGAACTATTTTCCGGCTCCCCGACCATCCACTCAAGGAAGAATCGACCCACGGCTGAATGTAATTGGGGAAACCTGGTCTAGATGTTTTTAGAGTGGTAGGAGAAGAGGCTCAATAGAGATGGACCCAATAAATGTTTTTTTCTTCCCCTCACGCATATTGATAGGTAATAATAATGGCACTATAAAGTATGAGATTGACAGTAACCTAATAACCTCATAACAGGTTAACATTTGCATAATATTTGGCCTCTAGGGAGTGTTATATGGTCTGCTTTTCATGCTTATTATAGACAGAGGTCAGGGGAATGTAGAGGAACCTCATATTTACATTGCCATTAAGTGACAACTGAATGTGAGTAGCTATATATGCTTGTTGCAGGTTTGAAGCCTTTTAAGCATTGCAGTGTCCGTCCTCTATACCATATTATAGCCATAGAGTGTGGTTATGCTTTTCCTTTTGCCACTGAAGCACTTGAGTGAACCGCTGCTCTTGACACACCTCCTTTCGCTTCAATGCAATACCTGCTTCAGCTAAAACTGTTTAGAGGCAGGAACAATATTGTTTGCAGTCTAGAGGGCTTTGTAAAGCCACTGTCTTCATTGTCTATTTGCTAGTTTCGGGTTGGGGGGGTTTGGGGGGGGGTAATAAAGGCCCAGTTCTGTACATTTAAAGTTGAGGGGGAGGGGGGTAATAAAGGCCCAGTTCTATGTGTAGGAGTTATATAATGTTACTTCAGGCCACGCATAGCTGGTGTATTAGAAACTTCAGTACCTCCACCAAAGAGTGAAAACTAGATATTAAGGACATACCGTCGACTACATCCTGTACATACACCATAGAAATTAATTAACAGATCACCATCAATTTCAGAGGAGGAATACAGGCAGAAATGCACTGTATAATGTGCTGCTATTGATGTAGAAGCTGAAAGAAGAATAGTTCAGTCAGAATTTTAAATGGTACAGATGAAGCTACAAAATGAGTCCCTGACAGACAGAAAACATTTTTGACGATCTCATATTATGATTCCCTGTTTAAATTACTACCAAGCACATAAAAGGCACAATTTCACAAATGGATTGACATAACAAATCACTTTAAATAATTATTCAACACAAGAAAACTTGTAGTAAGTAGGCACAAACTTGAATGGTCACAAATAAGGAATGCACAAATAGAGTTGTATGGGCACAAATAGGATTGTACTACAGACAATGTGATGATTAAGGCACAAACTATGGTCGTGGCAGACCAATAGAACTGGAGCTGAATGTACAGTACAAACAAAAAGCAACATGAATTGATCCCTTTAAGCACAAATAAAACTCCCCACTTCACCTTCTCTTATCTTCTACAGTAATGGACCAAACAATGTGGCAATCGCTATTGGACCAAACCAGATCAAAGTCGGATTGTAAGGCAGTCTCTATTTATTTATACTCATAAACAGAATGGCAGTGCTTCCTGCTTTAATATTGTCTGAATTTAAACCAAGAGCAATTTTCCATTTGACTATTTCAACTAATCAAGCCAGATCGAGAACTCATACAATCACACAGTATTATTTTCATCTGCCAAGACCTGTTCCCGTAAGCATTTACTTACCTTCATTACACACTCAGCAAAGATTTTAAACATGCTGTTGACATAAGTCAAAAGTACAAGCTAAATAAGGAAGCACATTTTCCCCACAACATAGCCCAATTTCATAAAACTATACTTGACCTGTCACTCTTCTCAATTGATTTACCAAATGATTCCATTTTAGCTAACTTTATTTTTTACAGAAGATTCCTTTATTTATTTATTTAACACAATGTTCAAAGCCATGGTGTTGATGATTAAATTGACTATATTTATTTTACTATATAATATTCTGTGTATGTTGGCGTACATTTCATTGTATATTTGAATATTTCTCCATTTTGTAGCTGGTATACCTTATCTGTGATTATGGGAGTGTAAAATGAGTGGGAAGATGGTTTGGGGGGGGGATACAGTACGTTTACCTTGTGGGATCCCAATGTAGACTTTATGATGGTATATTGTCGAACTTTGGCGAGCTCTGGTTCTCATGTGTTCCTCTCTCAGCCTCTTATAAAGAGGCGTAAGCCCTCCAGATAAGAACACATGGATAAGCATCTCCATACAGTAGGTTACTGCACCATCCCACCAGTCTTTGGTTTAAGTTCTAGTCAAGCTTTGTTTTAGTCATTGGCCTGGAGCCAGTTGCTCTTGTAATTGTACCATGTCGAAATCGCTCACATTAAAAGTCTGTAAATATTAGTGTCTGTAGGATTCTACAACCAATAACAATCAAATTATTATAAAGATAGAACAAAACTTGTGAAATATTGAAATGTCTTAACACTGCAGAACTGTTTTAACAGATCATGTGGAAGAAAATACTATTGAATGTGAATATGAAAGCACTTTTTCACTTCATCTAAAATAAGTATTGTTTTGTTTTTGTTTTGTCTGCATATTGGTACGCTCAATGTTTGCCCTAGCTTGGGTACCGTCTGTGTTAAAGCAATATCTTATTATATATATTATACTGCTGGAGCTATGGGATGGGAGGATAAAACCTCTATAGGGAAAATAAATAGTGGTCAGACACTGCCCCTTTGTAGCTAAAGTGTTATAGTGAATCTCAACATAATATATGAGTGTGTGGATTTGTGTGTCTGAATCTGTGTTAGTGTAGTTTTCTTCTGATAATAAGTGGGTGCAGGGCCTTACCAAGCACTCTCTCTTCAGCCATGATGATTGTACAGTATTGAAGCTACATGTGTAATAATGATTTGTGGATATAACTGCACATATCAATAAAGAAACAAAACAACTTGGAAGGGATTTGTGTGGAACTTTTAGGACAAGATATACAGTTGAAGTCAGAAGTTTACATACACCTTAGCCAAATACATTTAAACTCAGTTTTTCACAATTCCTGACATTTAATTCTAGTAAAAATTGTCTGTCTTAGGTCAGCTAGGATCACCACTTTATTTTAAGAATGTGAAATGTCAGAATAATGGTAGAGAATTATTTATTTCAGCTTTCATTTCTTTCATCACATTCCCAGTGGGTCAGAAGTTTACATACACTCAATTAGTATTTGGTAGCATTGACTTTAAATTGTTTAACTTGGGTCAAATGTTTCGGGTAGCCTTCCACAAGCTTCCCACAATAAGTTGGGTGAATTTTGGCCCATTCCTCCTGACAAAAGCTGGTGTAACTGAGTCAGGTTTGTAGGCCTCCTTGCTCGCCCACGCTTTTTCAGTTCTGCCCACAAACTTTCTATGGGATGTGATGGCAACTCCAATACCTTGGCTTTGTTAACCTTAAGCCATTTTGCTACAACTTTGGAAGCATGCTTTTTCCTCCAAATATAACGATGGTCATTATGGCCAAACAGTTCTATTGTTGTTTCATCAGTCCAGAGGACATTTCCTCAAAAAGTTGGATATTAGTCCCCATTTGCAGTTGCAAACCGTAGTCTGACTTTTTAATGGTGGGTTTTGGAGCAGTGGTTTCTTGATGGCTGCGTGGTCCCATGGTGCTTATACTTACGTACTATTGTTCGTACAGATGAACGTGGTACCTTCAGCCGCTTGGAAACTGCTCCCAAGGATGAACCAGACTTGTGGAGGTCTACAAATGTTTTTCTTGGCTGATTTCTTTAGATTTTCCCATGATGTCAAGCAAAGAGGCACTGAGTTTGAAGGTAGGCCTTGAACTACATCCACAGGTACACCTCAAATTTACTCAAATGATGTCAATTAGCCTATAAGAAGCTTCTAAAGCCATGGCATGATTTTCTAGGAATTTTCCAAGCTGTTTAAAGGCACAGTCAACTTAGTGAATGTGAACTTCTGACCCACTTGAATTGTGATACAGTGAATTATAAGTGAAATAATCTGTCTGTAAACAATTGTTGGAAAAATAACTTGTGTCATGCACAAAGTAGATGTCCTAACCGACTTGCCATAACTATAATTGGTTAACAAGAAATTTGTGGAGTGGTTGAAAAACGAATTTAATGACTCCAACCTAAGTGCATGTAAACTTCTGACTTCAACGGTAGCTAGCTAGATTTGGCTGGACCTTGTCCTGGAACACTGTGTTTAGTGTATAAATAATAAATAGAACATGGGAGGATAGGGTTTCCTAAAACGAATAAACTAGGACATAAACATGGCCACAGTGGAACCCCATCACACATGTTCTCACTCTCATTTAGTACTGTACACAGAGGAACGTATTGTACACACAGGAAATGGGAAAATGTCATGGTTCACAAGGATCATTTATTCACGTTTAAATTCATTATAAATACTCCCTTTGTACAGATCTGTAACGAAATCCCTTGGATAGGGCAACAGATGGGCAACAGATGGGCAACAGATGGGCAACAGATGACACACATCTGTATAAAACTGGTTATTCTGGCAGAGGAAATGTCCTCCCTCACTGTGGCCTCAACAGATGTTTTGGCAGAGAACAGCTAAAGGACTTATTGGAAGCCCATGAATGACCATTGAATTAGATAGTGCAAAGAGGGCATGTATCTGAACACATTCAGGCTTCACACATCAGAACACAGGCGTTAGACATTTTATTAGACAACTTTTTGAGTTGTGTATGATTATTACAGACAGATATTGTGGTGATATCACGCTCACACAAATGTGACATATGTGTATAAGAAAATGACTTGACTGAAACTTTCATACATAGGACCTTGAATAGTCAAGTAGTCCTTTCCCATGTTTGCTTAAAGATGATAAAATGTAACATTTTATGATGTTAAATATGTTATAATATAGCTATAATTGTCAAATCCAGTATAATGGAAATATCAGGACTCAGTCTTTACCTCCAGGGTCTCATAACCAGACTAAGCCTGGGATTCAATTAAAGGCACATTGGACTCTAAGAGGGAAAGAGAGATAAATGTTGAGCTTGTTTTCTGAGCAACAAAAATAGGGATATTAACATAATAAAATAATATAAATATACAAATACTACTGATGATATGAAATACCTGAATACGACCTCTCCTCTCCTAACAGGCTTCGTTTTGACTGCTCCCCTCTTGGAGAAGGCTGGCTGAGTGCTCCAGACAGGGCAGGTGTTGCCTCTTCTTCTTCTTTGGGAGCTTTTGTTGGGCCATGGCCAGGGAGTAGTACAGGCGGAAGTTATTGACTATGACTGGGACAGGCATTGCTATGGTCAGAATGCCTGCCAGAGCACATAGAGCTCCAATTACCATACCAGAATAGGTCATGGGGATAATGTCCCCATAGCCCACGGTTGTCATGGTAAAAACCGCCCACCAGAAGCCCATGGGGATGTTACTGATATTATGTTCATCATGGTCAGCCTCTAGGTGCTCTGCGTAGTAGAGCAGGGTGCTGAAGATGAGGATTCCAATAGTGAGGGAGACAGCAAGGAGGCAGAACTCTTAAACGCTGGCCTTTAAGTGTGTAGACTAACACACGTATGCCCACCATGTGGCGCGTCAGCTTAAAGACCCCCAGGATCCTCACAAAACGCAGCACACGCAGGAAGCCCAGGGCCTTACTGCTCAGCCCCAACTCTAGGAAGAAGGGCAGGACGGCTATAAAGTCAATGATGTTCAGTATGTTCATTACAAACACCAGCATGTTGGGACAGCAGGTGAAACGGACCAGGAACTCAAAGATGAACCACACCACACAGACGCCCTCCACCATGGTCAGAGCAGGATTGTTCACGTTCTCATAGTATGTCACCTCTTCGGTGTGGTTCCCGACCATGACTAGCTTTGTGCGGTTCTCCATCGTGTGGAAGTTCTGATGTGTCTCCAGACAGAACGCTGTGATGGAGAGGAGGATGAAGAAGAGGGAAACAAAACGCAATGACCTGCAAAGGACAAGGGGCATCATCTGACTGAGTGGATCATGTCATAATGATTAAAAACACAAACACATTATGAACCAGGTTGAAAGTCTGATTTATTCATTTCTAGGTTTGATTTATGTGTTGAACACATAATGGTATCAAAAAGGCTGTTGATCAGTGAGATTGTTAGGCTTGTGTGTTGTCTCCTAAACTGACTCAATCCCATGGCTGCTGTTTCATGTGGAGCCACGTTACCTTCCATTTGGGTGACATGGCTAGATGGGAGTTACATGACTGAACCTTTTAAAAGGACTCTTGAGGGTGAATCTCAATTGTATTTTCTTGATTCCTCACATCCGCTCTCCTGATTTCCTTCTCAAAGCATATTGGTGCAGAATATCTGAGGTTTGTCCCCTGTGAACCTCTCCTGCAATGTTTTAAGGAGGATATAAGGAATCAATAAAATATCATTGAGATTCACCCTGAGGCATCACTTCTGGTGAGGCTGCTTTTAGTTATTACCGTCTCAACCTATGGAACAGCCTACAGGATAAACTGAGAGTAGCAGAAACATTGGACATTTTTTAAAGAAAACTTGAGATGCACCCTTTAGCCTTGCTTTTCCTTACTTTAAAATGTTGGTTCATACAACTACTTTTGTACTAGTTGTTATTATTGTCCTTCACTGTCTACAATTATTATTATTTAATTTGTAATTACTTGTGAAGTGAATTGTGTTGCTGCAAGGCAGCAATGAAATGTGGTATAAACATTTATTTAGAGTTGTATTTGTATTTATTTGTATTTATTAGGGAACCCCTAGGCAGCAGCTACTCTTCCTGGGGTCCAAACACATGAAGGCACTTACGTCACACATAAAACAAAAGATAAAACAGTACATAATCTAGAATTTTTATACCACGACATATCTACAGTACAAAATGTATAGTACCACCATACAACAATATTGCAACGTGCATGTGCTAGTGTGTGTGTCTGTGTGTCTCTTCACAGTCCCTTCTGTTCCACAAGATGTATTTTTATCTTTAAAAAAAAAAGTGATTCTACTGCTTGCATCAGTTACCTGATGTGAAATAGTGTTCCATGCACTCATGGTTCTATGTAGTACTGTGCGCCTCCCTTAGCCTGTTCTTGACTTGGGGATTGTGAAGAGACCTCTGGTGACATGTCTTGTGGGGTATGCATTGGTGTCCGAGCTGTATGCTAGTAGTTTAAAAAGACACCTCTTTGCATTCAGCTTCTCAACACTTCTTATAAAACAAGTAGTGATGGAGTCAATCTCTCCTCCACTTTGAGCCATGAGAGATTTACATTATTAATGTTAGCTCTCCGTGTACATTTAGGGGCCAGCCGTGCTGACCCAATTGTAATTTTCCGAGGTCCCTCTTTGTGACAGTTGACCACGGCTGAACAGTAGTCTAGGTGAGAAAAAACTAGAGCCTGTAGGACCTGCCATGTTGATAGTGCTGTTAAGAAGGCAGAGCAACGCTTTATTATGGACAGACTTCTCCCCATCTTAGCTACTGTTGTATCAATATGTTTTGACCATGACAGTTTGCAATCCAGAGTTACTCCAAGCAGTTTAGTCACCTCAACGTGCTCAATTTCCACATGATTTATTACAATATTTATTTGAGGTTCAGGGTTTAGGGTTTAGTGACTGATTTGTCCCAAATACAATACTTTTTGAAATATTTAGGACTAACGTATTCCTTGCCACCCATTCTAAAACTAACTGCAGCTCTTTGTTAAGTGTTGCAGTGATTTCACTTGCTGTAGTAGCTGACGTGTATAGTGTTGAGTCATCCGCATACGTAGACACACTGGCTACCATTATGTTGGAGAGGCTTCCATTGAAGAACATCCTCTGTGTTCTGTTAGACAGGCAACTCTTCATCCACAATATAGCAGGGGGTGTAAAGCCATAACACATATGTTTTTCCAGCAGCAGAGTATGATCGATAATGTCAAAAACCTCACTGAAGTCTAAAAGAACAGCTCCCACAATCTTTTTATGATCAATTTCTCTCAGCCAATCATTAGTCATTTGTGTAAGTGCTATGCTTGTTTTTTCCAAAAGTTTACTTAGGGTTGGTAACAGGCTGATTGGTCAGCTATTTGAGCCAGATAAGAGGGCTTTTTATTCTTAGGTAGGGAAATGACCTCCAGGCCTGAGGGCACACACCTTCTAGTAGGCTTAGATTGAAAATATGGCAAATAGGAGTGGCAATATTGTCCACTATAATCCTCCATCCAAGTTGTCAGACCCCGGTGGCTTGTCATTGCTGATAGACAACAATAATTTTTTCAACTCTTCCACATTTGCTTTACAGAGTTCAAAATTACAATGCTGGTCTTTCATAATTTGATCAGTTATACTGTTGATATCACATACATTATCAAGCATTGCACACATATTACCCAGATACTGACTGTTATCACTTGGTGATCTATAGAAGCTTCCCACAAGAATGGGCTTTAGGTGAGGAAGATGAACCTGTAGCCATATTACTTCGACAGTATTTAACATGAGCCTCACTAAGCTTTACAAGAATCTGGTTCTGATTATAAACAGCAACTCCTCCACCATTGGCATTTCTGTCTTTTCTATAGATATTTTAACATGTTTTTGGTTTTCTATTATGATTATCTTGGGTATTTAAAATTATTATGGAGCCTTTCCTGGACACCCCCCTTTTTTCCCATGTTCCTCTTCCCTTTACCTATTTAGTTTTTTTTGCAGTATGGGTCCACTAGGCCTTAGGTATGGCGGTACCCTACAGTTTTTTGACAGCTACGCTACGACTTCGAACTAAGAAACCTGCTGCTAGTCTATATACAGTTTAAATTTGATCGCTTTGACTTTGTTCATCGATGGAATACAGCCTATGAAATTTCCCTTTGTTTGTTTTTACACTATTGGAGTTTTGGATTCCCTGTTCTGTGGTTGCTTGGAAGCGCGTCTGACTGCGGCATCACACACCTGCGGCCTTAAGGCAAGTTTAGAATTGCCTTCATACATGTGCACATCTTATCATCTGTATGTGTGTCTTTTCCCAGTCCCCGCTGTTCCATAAGGTGTATTTAAAAAAAGAAAATCTGATTCTACTGCTTGCATCAGTTACCTGATGTGGAATAGAGTTACCTGTAGCCATGGCTCTATGTAGTACTGTGCACCTCCCATAGTCTGTTCTTGAATTGGGGATCAAGAGGTCAAAGTGGATTTTTTTTCAATTAGGAGAGAATAAATAATACATACCTTGGCAACCATAGACGAGAATGGGTTGTCAAATAGAGCCCATATTTTTGGTTTCCACCTTTTGAAGCAGCTCTGAGAATTTGTTGTGTTGTCTTCAACATCGAATCGATCTGGAAACTCTTCATTGTGGCGCACATTTGAATGAGATGTCCCGAACGCTGCAAGGGCCTCTTCAGCATCCCTACGTTGGCAGAATGTTATCCAGCAACAAGGTTCCACAGCTGCCTCGTCGACCTCCCAAAAATCCACCTCCTCTTCAAAAAGGGGACCGCAGACATCTGTTGGACAGTGAAGCTTGCCAGTTCTGTAATAATTCAGAACATTGGAGAAAACACCTGGATGTCTGTCGAATAATAATTCAGTGAGGTCATGGTCGGCAGGGTAGCCTAGTGGTTAGACCGTTAGTTAGCCCACCATTCCAGGGCCGTCATTGAAAATAAGAATTTGTTCTTAACTGACTTGCCTAGTCAAATAAAGGTTTTTAAAAAAATGGTCCATCAATTTAGCTAAATGGGTACCGGGCAAGCTCTTGAGAGTGGCCATGGAAGTTTCATGACACATGCCACCAACATTGATCACAACCTTTTTCCTGACATCCTGTTTTCCGTCCCAGTCTTCCCGTAGACATGTTTTGGATGAGGTCATGGCGTGGGTCAAAGTATGGCCCTGAGAGGACACACACATTGAGCAGATCAGGACTTGGAGTGGAGACAATAGCACGTCCAGGAATGTTGTTTAGTCTATGGTCCTCGTTTGTACCAAAAATGTTGAGAAGATTCAAAACGTTTATTTTAGGCCCAGGGGTAAAGAAAAAACACATTGGGGCAGGCTATCCTCTCTCTCTTTTGGTAGTTCAGTTTGGGAAGAAATCATGAACCTTCCTTTTATTTATCAGTAGCCCACCCTGTAGGCAGGCCCCTGTCTGCATTCCAAAGTGCCACTCCTTCTGACAGTTAGGGGTACAGCCACATTTTTGCCTATTACCAAGTTTCTATTCAACTTGATTTGATTTCAAAATAAGTAGGACATCCAAACACAAATCTGTGGCAAAGAACAACCTTTGGAAGACAGTTTTAAGGAATTTTTTTCCATCAGTGAACAACCCCTGTCACTTTCACCTTCATTGTAAGCATTAACAGTATATAATAATAGGAAAATTAATATTGAAATTAAATTAAAGTACAAATGGTTGATTTTTTTTTTTCAAGTTCCTTGATCTTTAACATTGACTAAACTTTAAATATTTGAAAAGTGCAAGTGTAAAGCAGTAACTACTGGACTAATGACCCCATCCTCTCATGTCATCCTGCTGTATAAGGGACATGACACTGCCCTCTAGTGTGAAATAGTCCGAAAAAGTACGTCATAAAAGTTGTATAAAACAACACTTTAGCACTTAATTTACGTGATTTTATTTTTATAAAAATTGTATGAAAAATGTAAAAAATGTTTTAGTAGATATTACAAATACGTCAATATTACACATGTAAAGAGGGTACAAGCTGATTTTAGAGGTTTACAAGCTAATAAAACCAAGATATGATCCCCCAAAACCTAACAGCATTCTAAGCCTTTTAACTGTTATCCAGGATGTATACCATGTATATAGCTTTATTTTGAACTTCTATCCACAGTCTACACTTTCTAGTATATTATTTTCTATATAGGGTTGCAAAAATCTGGTAACTTTCCCAAGATTCCCAGAAATCCTGTTTGGAGGATTGTGGATTTCCTGCTTATTCCCTCCTGATTCTGGGAATTATCCAACCTGGATTTCTGGCAAACATGGAATTTGGGGAAAGTTACCAGATTTTTGCAACCCGATCTCTATGTCCTAGTTTTACTCTCATGGTTAGAATCTTTCATGCCTCAGATTACATAGTGTGATGCAACTCTCCTCCCCAAGCCAGAACCCTGGGTAGAGGGGTTCAGTGAATATGAACTTCTTGGTTCTGTAGAGTAACTCCATCTTATCTGAGACTTCATAAAATGTTATGGTGCCCTCCTTAAATTGCAGGTAAACCCCTAATCTGCACTGGCTGGGGGTTGCACAGAGTGCAACACCTTCACTGTTGTGGCACACAGAATAGCCTTTAGAACGGTCAAGGCTCCAGGATTGGTCACTGGCCCCAAAAGCGGATCTCTTAGAGACTGATTTTCTGTCTATGCCCCAATAGGCCAGGGCAATCTCAGCCTTGTTCCCCACCACTTCCACCTCCCAGTAGCAGCGCTCAGCTTCAAGCCCCTTCTTGCACAGCACCTGGCGACGGTAGTTAAACCTCTCAGAGTGAGGTTGGACTGGTTCCTTCTGCTTTTTAGCATCCCACCTCACCATTCTGCCGTCCTCTGAGAGGGAGAGGTCCTTGTGGGCAGTGTTGGGGTCCAAGGTAAGCTCACAAGCATCTGAAGGATCAAAGACGATGGTAAAATGAAGTTCATGACCATGTTCATAGAAAGCCAGTATGAGGGTTAGCGCTCAGGCTAGAATGAAAAGCATACGTTTAGTCCTTGAAGGCATAAGGCCGAAACGTATGCTCTGTTTCTTAAAAAAAAAAAATGTATTAGCACCTTACACTTTCACTTTTTGTATTCTTTTGAACATGGTCTAAATTAATTATATTATTTTTGCATCTCGGTCTCCTTTGGATATTATTCCTCTCATGGTTTTGAGTGCGAGTACTTTTTGAACTCTACATGATCATGTTCAAACAGCATTATCATGAGGTTGGTTCAGATCCATTTAAAAATAAATTATCTTTATTACTATGTTTCTGTTGTAAAGGTTGAGTGAAGATTCGATGTGTTACACAAAGAACATAGGACTCACACTGTAGAAATTCTCTTCTGGTCGTAGGCTCTGGGGTCTGTGCAGCACTGATAACTGTGTAGGTCAGGAGAAAGGCTCAGTTGTGGTTAAAGTTCTTGTTAATTACAAACTCTCATTACTAGGGGTCAAGTACAATGTGACTGATTTTCTGAAACACTTGGGATAACACATAAAAAGAAGGATAAGATTCACCTGGAAGCTGCTCAGGTATGACTCTATGGTCTGGAGACTGGGAACCTCCATTTCCAGCCACTGTTGAGACACATCATAAAATCCTTTAGAAATGTATTGTCTATTGGTCTGTCTGTCTGCCTATGTGTACGTCTGTCTGCGGTATACCTCCCTTCAACTGACCAGTTTGAGACACTGTACTGATTTCCTCCTCAGCGAAAGCCTCTAGTCGATTCCCAAACTCTGAGACAGCACTCCTTATGGCCTCAAAGGGGAGGTGTGGATCCGTCGAGACACTGGACAAGTCAGGGGGTTCTGGGAGGTTAGAGAGAGAGGGCAATCTCTTTTTTCATGATAGAGAGGGAGATAGAGAGAGAGACTTGAAAATGATAAGAGTTATCATTATTAGTTGTGAAAATTCACCATGTCATCATGCACACACTTGTGAACCTCAGAACCAGATCCTACATCTATCTACTACAGCCTGTGATCAGTAGCAGTGTGTGGGTAAAAACACTGGGGAAGCCATGCCCCCCCCTCCAAAACAAAACGAGCCATATTGCAACCTATGTGTTGTGATAATTGTGTTGTTTGCTCTATAACTTGTTAATTCATATGTCTTGCGACCGTGATATACTGTATAGGCCTAAAAGGGCTCAGCGATCTCAGGCACTGCATCTCATTGCTTGAGGCGTCACTACAGACACCCTGGTTCAAATCCAGGTTGTATCGCAACCGGCATTGATTGGGAGTCCCATAGGGCGGCGCACAATTGGCCCAGCGTCGTCCGGTTTTTGGCAGGTGTAGGGCGTTATTGTAAATAAGAATTTGTTCTTAATTAACTGACTTGCTTAGTTAAATAAAGGTCATATATATATATATATAAAAGCAGAGACAATAAGAAGACACAGTAGCAGAATAAATTCAACCACACCTTTGTTTTATCACAAAATTGGAGAGCAACATCTGTCCAGTGACGTCCACAAAGCATATTGCATGTAAGAAAGTTACTTGACCTACAGCATGGTCAAGCAAGTTAATGTTTCCGAAATTTTCGGACCACTAAATAACTATTGATTTAGAACCACAGAGTTACCGTAAGTCACACAGAAAACAGGAGCCTCCACTGTTCCAGCGCCATTTCAACATAATCAAATCAACTTTGCTTAGTCTAATACAGTGACAACTAAAATATCCAAAAATAATTTAGTCCAATCAAGCTACATATGATGTGGCTGTCCATGGTTCTTATTTCTGTGTGTGTGTGTGCACCTTCGTGCAAGTAGAAAAGCATGTTGACTCAACCTACTTGTAGAGAATAGCCAATGCCATCCTCCTCGCTTTCATGTTGATGAAACGGTCATTCTGGCATACAATAAATGCTTGTATTTTTTGTTGTCCTAGGCTACCTGGCTAAAACGCTTGCTTGCTAGCCTAACTTCCATTCATGGGCAACGTTAGCTATAACCTTAGCCTTCCACATGAAGCTACATATTGAACTTCCATCCTCTCAGGCCAGGGCCACAACATTAATTAATTAATGGTTGGTTGTTATTATCATTGGCCAGTAGGGAGAATTAAGTAAAACTACAAGTCCAAATCCCTATCTCCATAAATGGCTAATTTAGGAAAGGGCCAATCAATTTTCGATCGCTAGCTAGGTTCCCTTGACACTTTTTTTGTGTGTGCCAGGACCATTCACAGTTGAGCTCAGTGCTGATTGGCTAGTGGACCAGACAGCGTCAGATAGTAGGATCAGATAAAGACACAGAGGGGCGCTGTTTCGCTCGCTCGGATGCTTTCTCCTGTGAGATACATTCAGCCTCTGGCGAATTGAAGGAACCTATGGGGGCGCTATGTCATTATTGGATAAAAAAACGTGCCCGTTTTAAGCGCAATATTTTGTCACGAAAAGATGCTCGACTATGCATATAATTGGCAGCTTTGGAAAGAAAACACTGACGTTTTCAAAACTGCAAAGATATTATGTGTGAGTGCCCCAGAACTGATCTTACAGGCGAAACCAAGATGAAACTTCAAACAGGAAATGAGCAGGATTTTTGACGCTCTGTTTTACTATCGTCTCCTTATATGGCTGTGAATGTGCCGTGAACGAGCTTATGCTCTCTGCCATTCGTCCAAGATGTCTGCAGCATTGTGACGTATTTGTAGGCATATCATTGGAAGATTGGCCATAAGAGACTACATTTTCCAGGGGTCCGTCCGGTGTACTTTGTCTAAGTTGGTGCGTAATTCTCAGTGGCAATCATTTTACCATGCGATACAGAGGGAGAAGGACACTTCCAGGAACGATACATCATTGAAGAGATATGTGAAAAACACCTTGAGTATTGGTTCTAAACAACGTTTGCCATGTTTCAGTCGATATTATAGAGTTCATTTGGAAAAAAGTTCGGCGTTTGGATAACTGAATTTTCGTTTTTTTTTGGTAGCCAAACATGACGCAGAAAACGGACCGATTTCTCCTGCACAAATAATCTTTCAGGAAAACTGAACATTTGCTATCTAACTGAGAGTCTCCTCATTGAAAACATCCGAAGTTCTTCAAAGGTAAATTATTTATTGAATGTTTTTGCTGGTTTTTGTGAAAATGTTGCCTGGTGATGCTAACGCTAAATGCTAATGCTAAATGCTAACGCTAAATGCTAGTTTTGCTATTTTTATTTTACTAGGCAAGTCAGTTAAGAACAAATTCTTATTTTCAATGACGGCCTAGGAACAGTGGGTTAACTGCCTGTTCAGGGGCAGAACGACAGATTTTGTACCTTGTCAGCTCGGGGATTTGAACTTGCAACCTTTCGGTTACTAGTCCAATGCTCTAACCACTAACCACTAGGCTACCCTGCCGCCCCATGGTAGCTATGGTAGAGAAGCATATTTTTGAAAATCTGAGATGACAGTGTTGTTAACAAAAGGCTAAGCATGAGAGCTAGCATATTGATTTCATTTCATTTGCGATTTTCATGAATAGTTAACGTTGCGTTATGGTAATGGGCTTGAGGCTGTAGTCATGATCCCGGATCCGGGTTGGCTCGACGCAAGAAGTTATGAAACACAGAGATGAAAGAAAATAATTTATGTTTTTTTATTGGTCAATTTCTTTTAGGAAGCCTGGCTTACCTTGGCATCCATGAATACACACCACTGCCTGTGATACAACTAACCATACCTGGAGGAAGTGGATATCATCATCTGTCTGAGAGAGCTGCCCCAGCTCAGCGTCTCTCCTCTTCAGGGCAGCCATGTCTTTCTCCATGCTGCACAGGGAGCTCTCAGCCTGAGCCACTGCAGCTGTCTCGTGGGCCAAGATCAACTCTCTCACTGTGGAGTAGTGCTTCTGGAGGGAGTCGATCAGCCCAGAGAGGACGCCCTCGCAGTGCTCCTCAGCAGCCCTACCACCTTCCTGTTACACATACAGTCAGGGACAGACTTAGTGATTTACGTTTGTTTTTAATTTCGGGACGTTTTTAAATAGGTCATATAAAGTTAACACATTGGCATTACATATCAGCCTCAAGGCATTCGTCAGAGCTTTTGGGAGTGTTTTTAATTTGCACCCTTATGTTGACATTACTCCAACCCCTTTCAGTGCATTGAATGGATGTAGGTGGAGCAATGTCTGACGAAGGCCTTGTAGGCCGATACATAAAGCTTAATAAAGAACAGTAACACTAGCAAGAGCAGCATGCAGAATTCTCCTTTTTCTCTCTCATGTTATTCAATTGTTACCATACACCTGCATCAAAAGACACTGTAGCTCAAATGTGCCTTTAGAATTTTGAAACACATTGGGCATTAAAATCTGTCAGTGTGGGACACCTGGGGCAGTAGACACCCATGAGTTAGGAAGGAGACTGTGGCCTTGCTGCTATGTTACTATTATAGTTGAGTTTGTCCAGAGAGCATTGTAAATAACTATATTCACTTCCTTGTCTGATCTACTGTATACCCACCTGAACCCTCTTTATGTTCTCTCTTAGGTCCTTCTGCTCCTGTTCCCTCATTTTGATCCTCTGCTTGGATTCCTTCTTAATGTCCTGGAGCTGTTCCTGTGGAGGGCAAATTTATCTGCAGATTAAATATTTACAAGGTCAAACCAATAATAACCTCATAAATCTTGGAATGCACACGGTAATGAAGTGTTATTCACATACTTATTTGAATTGAATCACTAGGGATCAACTGAGAATTATACACATAACCTTTGGGATACTCGAAGCGCCAGATTTGAGATAAAGGTCAGTACCTGCATCCTTTTCCGTCCCTCTTTCGCCAACAAATTGTTATGTGCTTTATGCTCAACCAGAGCGCATAGAGGGCAGATGCATTGATCATCATCACAGCAGTAAATCTCCAGCAGTCTGCCATGTATAGGACATACTCTGCTCTTCGGTACCTCTGAGACTCTAGTGGTTTTGGGTATCTTCGAGGGTCTGGCCCAACCCAGAGCATGACTGGGCGAAGGGCCTGCCTCCTGACCGTCTTCAACAGGTCTGCGCTTACCTCCAGCACCCACATTATTTCCACACTTGGACTTCTTCATTCCTTCCACCATTTCAGCCAGAACAATGTTCTTGATCAGGATAGGCCTCGGCTGAAAGGAGTCTTGGCATTCAGGGCAGCTGCAGAAACGATCACCCTTTTCTTCATTGTCCCAGAAGTCCTGGATACAGATCATGCAGAAACTGTGTCCACAGGGAATAGCAGCTGGATTACTGAGCACCTCCTGGCAGAGTGGACAGCTGAGGTGGTCCTTCCTGACAGATATGCGAGACACAGCCATATCTGAGAACTATAACATGTTGATCTTTCTTTTCTGCCAGGAAGAGAACAGTTTCGATTCTGTGAAAAGGCACGCCTTGTGGTTTCATGGTATGTTTGAGAGCTGAGAGGAAGTGGTGAGTCTGGACTGAAGCCAAAGGGTAGGATTTCAAAACCTTCAAGAGAGTACTGAAAGAGCAAGTAAATCAAGGTTTATTGACAAAAAGCTTAGTCTTATTCTGTTATCACTGTGTATAAATAAAGCAAAAAAAGAGTAATATATACAGGATGTATAAAGTCATACAATGCTAAACATATTGACATGATAAATAAGGGTTTTTCCAACATCCTAACATCATACGATGTCATAATTACATTTATCCATTTTAGATTCTCTCTTCAATAACCATTATAATAAATCAGGCTGATGTAGAGTCTGCTTGCCAGACTTTTCTCACATCTTTTAATTCTGTAATTCACTACCTTAGTTAAACCACGTAAGAGAGCAGCAGAAGGGTTCTGGAAACCTTGGTTTACAACCGGTCTCAAAACATGCTCAGTTAAAAAGAAGTTGTATAAAAAGGTTTCTCACAAATCCCTCTCCCCTAAATTCTGCAAATTACAAAAAGTACAAGAACAAATTTACTAATCTACTTCAGATATCCCCCAAAATATATTTTACCAACACATTTCAAGAATGATTAAATAAAATAAAGTCAACTTGGAAAATCAATCAACTATTGAATAAGAAAATGGCATCTAGAACTATTCCATCTCAATTTATTGTTGGAAATAATACCTAGAGTGATTCTGATGTTATTTCATGTGAATTTAATATGTTTTTGTGAATGTGGGTTCCTCTCTGTCAAATACAATTTAGAAAACCACTTAGATTACATGAAGTGGCATTTCCCTTCTATGCTCCAGTTTGATCCTTCTGCTGTAATGGAGGTAATTGGTAACAAAGATATCAGCAGCAGGTCATGAGATTGGTGCCTCTCTGGTGAAATCAGTGTCTTCCTTGATTACTGAGCCGCTTCACCAAATCAATGCAAACTGGTATTGTTCCTAAAAAAAAATGTAATTGCCAAAGTTATCCCCCCCTCTATAAAATCTGGGGATCCAAGATCTTTTACAATTCATCACCCAATATCTGTACTACGATGTTTTTCAGAAATCGTAGAAAAATTGGTGTATAAGAGAATGTTGAAAAAAAACATGGTTTGGTTCATCAGGCTTGCTTCCTAACTCTATACTATAGCTTAATTGACCCATATCTCATTACGGTAAAAACTTCTGGGCCGATACATATGCCTCGTACGTACAGAAATTACTCATCATATAAAATAAATTTGCAAGTCTAGCCACCTCCTCTAATTACCTTGCTCCATCTGCACCTTTGTTTAAGAAACTCAATATCTTGTCTATTTACAACATTAAGGTACGCCAATTATGCACTTTCATCTACATATACCTCCCAGACAGTTTACCTAAACCCGTTTAACGGAGTCTCCCTGGAAATTCTGAAATCCATCTACATAACGCAAGACACTGTGATAACCTTCTATCAGATACAGAGGTACCATACTCTGGAATTCTTATGTTCACATTGCCAAACCTCATCATCCATCAATACGTTGTCCGCCTGATGAACCAAACTACCCAATAATCCACTCCATGTCTAACTCTCACACAGATGCACACACACATAGTCTTGTATAATGAGTATATCATGTTCAATTATAATTAATATGCTTTGTTTAACTGATGGAACATACTTTATTTTATGTACTTATATTTTCATAAAAGCCCTTTTGGGCTTCCAACCTCTCCTGCACACAGTTTCTACCATTCTTTGTTTTATCTGTACTGCTTCGTCTTTGGTGCAAATAAATAAAACCTAACACAAAAAAGCAATAGCGGTGGTAAATTAGTATAAGCACAACGCAACTATACAATTATCTTAGAAATGAGGAGTTAGCAGGTGGGCATAATTGTTCCCTTGAGTAAAAAAACAAAACATTAGCTAGTGAAGAGTGAGTGAGAACCACTTTCTTGCCTCACTCTCTCAAACATACTGTGCACACACAGAATTAAGATTTGTTTCCCAAGTTCTCAGCCAATACGGTTGTGTAGTGGCCAGCATGTGTTCCTGTTGCTTTAGGTTAAAACATTAGGCTGTAAATTCCATTAAAATGTCTTAATACCAATCTAAATTGTCTCCACCATGGTTGATAGAGGTGTGTGATTCATACAAGCCAACGGTCACTCAGTGAGAAGAGTACTAATGGAACATCAAAAGCCTGGTCAACAGGGGGTTATATCAGTAACCATAAGACATACTGTACACACACACACTCAAGCAACCCTTCCCTCACAATCTCTCTTCCACACACACACTTTATTTTGTACTTCCTAAGGGTTATAATAGTGTACTATAGTGCTTGAAGGGCAGAGTACTGCTCCGACAGCAAGGAGAGTGGCACCATGGCAGGTTGGATGTGTGGAGTTGTGTGTAAGTAACAGAATACAAAGGGTTTACATCCCCAACCAGGTTGGACAAGGCTGATAAAACCTATATCACTCTGTAAAGGTCCAGTTGAAAACTAGAAAAGGCTCTACATGGGGTAAATCAAGACCTGGTTCACCTTGGCCGTGCGTGACACCACTCTCCAAATGGGATATGTAAAAAAACACATTTCCATTTCACCACACGCTTGTACAGGTTACACACTTGTACATGTGTGAAACAGGACAAATATAAGCACCCCGTTTGCAAAAACATTTTTTAACGAGTTATCTAGTGCCTGGATTCAGATATTATAAATGATTGATCCAACTGTGAAGGGGTAATGCTAATGCGCAAGGTCCACATTTAGGTGACTTAGCTGTTGACCCTCTAACTCTTGAATATCCCTTACTGACTTATTTTCTCTGCATGAGGTGACAACGCAAGGATCATGTTTGTTATGGGGACTCTTGTCTGCGTAATTTTCAGAAACAAATGCAGTGCTCTATGAATACTGTAACACGTATGCTTTTTCAGCACTAAACGATATGGAGATGTAGACTAGTGTTGCCACCTTGGGGAGGTGTGTTCAGAAAACCTTCCTATAGCACCACCTCCCACCACCCAGCCCTGTTATCATTGCAGAAGCTCCTCCCAGGATATGGGCTTGGAGAAGACTTCTCGCTCCAGCCAGAGGTCATAGTTCATCTGGAAATCCTCCGGCAGGTCGACGCGCTGTCCAAGAACGCTCTGCAGGCAGTTGTCCACGGGCAGGAAGTCAGGGTTCCTCTGGTTGTTGTCGTAGCGGCGGCTGTTGAAGCGCTCAATGTTGGCGCGCAGAGCACACTCCTCTGCCTGGAAGTCCCAGGGCCGCGCATCCAGGTCTGCCATCAAAGAAACATAGAAGCTCATTACTTGGGGTTCTCTTTAAAACTTGACATACCCCAAGCTACATAGGGTGCTTACACTTAACAGTTCACAGTCACTGTGGGGAAATATGAGGCTATCAATCATCATATCAATCACTGACTGAAAAACACAATGGACACTTTGTGGGTTGATTTTGGTGTTGACAGTGACTCACCGTTACCGTAGGCCCAGTCGTCATTGAGGCGATGGCGGACCTTCTGGTATATGGCAGACATGGTCTTCATGTTGCTCTTCCTCCACTGGCGGCCCAGGTACTTGGTTTGCACTTTGAGCAGCTTGAGGACGTACAGCTGCATCATGGCCTGTTTAACCTTCAACGCCCTCTTCAATATGGGAGCAGATTTGAACACCACCAGCATCTGACAGAGAAGTGCAAGGTATGCAATTATGATCTAAAATAATCCCAGATTGATGTCTGTCCTAGTGCATAAGAGTAACTGTATTGTTTTGGTTGGGTGGGTCTCGCCCTCACCATGGTTCTGGAGTGCTTCCACTTGGTCAGCTTGTTGAGGATCCTCAACAGGTTAATACAGGAGAACAGGTTCCTCCAGCAGAACTGATTGTTGTCGCCAGCCTCCTGTAGAACACAGACAAACCAACCATTGGGTAACAACACCTCACCTCCAACCTTTGACTACTGTAACATTTCCATTAGGTACAATGGTGTGTCCCCCTTCTACAAAAACATTGCCCAGGCATTTGAGTTCAGATATTACAATCAGTATTTTATTTATGTGAGGGATGGAGTGTGAAACTTACCAAACTCTCTGCAGTAAGTTCAGGGAGCTCATGCACCACACAGTAAGGGAAGTCCAGCACAGAAATACTGCAGGAAAGAGAATGAGAGGTGATTACCAAAAAGGTCTCAGATAATCAGAGTCTTGGAATGGCTCAAATTCCCCAACGTACCTGTTCTTGGCTGTGATGTAAGAAATTATGTTCTGGTTGAAGAACTTGAGAATGAGAGGAATACAGTTGGCAAACACCAGGTGCTGAGCCATGTACTCAAACTGTCAAATTAAATCAATAAAAAGAAACAGAAGGGTAAGGGAAGGCCACTCAAGTGTATGGTGCTTGTGAGAAATGACCACTCCTATTAAATGGTTATCAATACTTGGTAGATTAGGCTAATTCAGGGTTTTGAGAGTTTGCCTGTCTGTGGTGGTAGTGGTTGAGTGTCGGTTGCCAGTACCTGGTAGACGTGATTGAGTTTGAAGTGTTTGAGAAGCAGCAGCAGGATGGCAGAGATGGCCTTAACAATGATCTCCTTGTGGCGGTTAACATCCACACCAAGCTTCATGCTCTGGAGCACAGTGGTCCTGCAGATACAGTATTCAAATAATAAAACCCTTTCAGTTGGAACTCAACAGAATACAGCCCCCTTTCAAATCAAACAATTGACTCACGGCATCTCTTCAGGCAGCACATCTGCCAGGATGTTGATGGAGTCTGTCTTGGCCTTGGAGGTGGGGGCAGCAGCTAGCAGGATCTTCAGCAGGGCAATCTGAGAGGGAGAAGAGTCACAGGTCAATTCTGCCAATGGTTAGAGGTCATAGAAATGCACTGGAAACCTAGATTCAGTATACAAGAGGAGCAGAACACTCACCATGTACTGAGGCAAGCTGGGAAGAATGCCCTGGTATAGCAGCTCAGTGGAGCACATCTCCACATCCTCTTCCCCCTATAAACAAACACAAAACATGCAAAATAATGTTTTTTAAATTAAACACATTGCCCTTTCTCTAGGATAATGATATTCCAACATACATTTCAGTGATATGCAATGGCACTCACCCCTGACAGTGGAGTTTTCTGATATTCATCCTCCTTGGCAATCTGAATCTCAGCTATAGAGATGTACTTATGCTGCAAGGAAATAGAAACAACTGTCATTGTAAAGAATTCCCACTGCCAGTGGTGCTCTTATCACAGCTCACTCCACCCATCCCCCGATGCTGCCAGAGAGACTGGGGGTTAACACTATAGAATTGCTATATAGACTGCTCATGACTTTCATTATTTTATTTCTGACATTTTTTAAGTCATGCCCCATCCGTCCTTGACTTTTCCTAAAATAAATCTATAACACAGTTGTTTAAATCTTAATTCAAACAGAACTGGACTTATAACCAGTTTTAGTGCATGTCCTTTTTTAATGGTTTTCCCCCCATTATTGCCTTTGTGATGATTTTCACTATTTATCAAGCACACTTAGCACTTATAATGATGTTTAGGCTACTGATGCTTTCCATTAGACCGTGCACCTTGATGGTTGGGGTAGGATACTTTTCTTATTTTGTTGTTATAAAAATAAGCTGTTCGCGCTTTTCAACACATATATGCGTTCTATTTCATAGTTGTAACAAACGCAATTCACAAATAAAATGAACACTTGAATTTGTGTTTTTACAGATAGTAAGATAAACCAGTGGTCCCAAACAGGGGTAGTAAGACCACTAGGGATACTTTAGAAGAATCATGAGACCATAGGCCTACTGGTAAAATTCACAATTAAGTTGAGAATTTTGATAACTAAAAAAAACACAGATTGGAGTCTTTTAAAAAAAGTTTTTAAAAAGTATACAACTATAGTGTTTCCATTAGTTTATCTCAGTGGTTCCCAACCCTTTTCAGTTACTGTACCATCCAACTCCCCACCACTGAGATAAACTAATTAAAATACTATAGTCGTGTTTATAAAAAAATATATATATAAAAAAAAAGGTTTTCAAATGTTACATAAGACATTCATAAACACAACCAAATCATTATTTTTACGATAGCATAAATATAATGTATTAATTACACTGTTATATATAACGTTATTAGTAGCTTGAAGGAGGGCCCCTTGAGACCCAGTGGTTCTAGTGTTAATAAACCTGCCTCTCAAAATCCCAGTGACATCTGTGACCAGGCCACTGATCGGTTGCTAGGGTCAGGTTGCTAGATGGCAGGACACCAGACAGCCCTTCGGCTTCCTCAGTCTCTGTCCAAGTGGACACGTGTGATGGTGTGTGGATTATTTTAAATCACATAGCCTACAGTCGGAAGGCCCGCAATTTGGGCAACGCGGAAGGCAAGTATCAAATAGAGATGACTGTTGAGTTGCGACTGTCAGTGAAAAGCAGATAGATTTAGCCAAGCATATCGCAACATTACAAAATACAATTGCAGAAAAACAGTTTGGGAAGCAAATAGCTATCGCTGTAAAGAGATGACAATAAAGACTTTAATCTGTCTTTTAGTTTAAAAATTCTCAATTTAATTGAGCGACTAAGTAAGTAGCCTCGTATCTTATTGGCACTAGCTGAGAACATCGGCCATATCCCCAGTGAGTGTGCATATTCACTGTCTTTATCATTGGGTCAGTGCCACTTTTGTTTGTTTTTGGACAATAATTTCCTCCTCCAGGTTAGATGGACGTCATATTGTGTGTCTCCCCTTATCATTGGCCAATTATATGGATGAAACAACGTTTTCATTGATCTGTTTGTCAGTGTCAGCAGAGTAGGATACTGTGTAATTTTTGTAGTATTAAAGAACAATTCTGCTAATGTCTCCATTCATATAAAGTATAGTAGAATTGCATGGAATGGGTTTATAAAAGGCCAACAAGAGGCCTATAGCATCAATGTGCTGCATTGAACAGTATTTTTTGCAAACAATGATTGAGTTGTATCATTAGCCTAAATTATGACTTTCCAATCTAATTATCACATTAGTAATAGTCGGCCATCTTACATAGAGTACTTTCACCACTGCTTATCCATCTGACTGGGAAAGGTGATAGTGCGTCAGAGACCAGCCCAACTGGAGAATGGCTCTCTTTCAGGCATAATGCAGAAATATTATGCAATATCTAGAAAATGTATCCATGTTTCACAATGTTTGAGACTTGTTGAGTACTGTATAATATAACCTGCTTCAAGGTTCTGATGCTTTCATGGATGGGTCTGGGTAGTCCGACAACTGTATCTGTGTCACTGCAATACAAATACAGAAATAACCATGAAATCTAGGTCAAGGATCCTCGAAAAGAAACAACATTAAAATGGATTAAATCTCTAGAAAATTTAATCTCTATTAATGAAAAAAAGACACCAACTGAACTTACTTTCCAAGCGTATAGCCGATAAATTTGCTTCTACTTGATTCCAGGAAATGTTCTATGTCCTTTTCCCTGTAAAAGCATTAAACAAAAAAACTCTAGTCATAAACTTTCGGAACACTATACAAGACACATAAAATAACAAAGCACATCTATAGAAACAGCACTAATCTGTAGCAAATGTCTCCCTGATGTCTCACTCAGCCCCGGACTGTACCTGACTTTGGGGGCCCAAGGCAGGCCCTTGGGGAAGTTCACCCTCTCTGAGGTGGGGTGTAGGATGGGTGGGGGCATGACCTCATCCCGTTCCATGGGAAAAGGCTCCGCCTCCATGGAGTTGTCATTGTCATCGTTGTCGTCCTCATCTTCACGAGGTTCATCTGACTTGTAGGGGTCCTTCTCATTGAAGGCGTCCAGGTTGTCCTGTTTTATTAGGGACTGTAAGAGAGGAGGAGTATTTTTCAAATAAGCCTTACACAATAGTACATTGAGCAGGTGTTAAACAGGGGGAGGCTTAACTTTTGTGTGCCGCATTGAGACGTGGTAGAGGTTACCTTGTGTTCACGGCGTGCCCTTTTCTGCTGCTGTTCGATGAGGTCAGAGGCAGATGCGGGGGGCGAGGCTGCCCTCATGCTCCTGATGACCCGGATGCTGTCCTCTGGGAGGGGGGGCAGGCGAAGCTCCTCCCGCTTACGCACCTTAATGTTCTGGAGCTGCTCAAACCCCCCAAGGGTGAACTGGGGCAGAGGTGAGGACATGTTGTAAATTGGATATGCAAGCCAAAATACACGAAATATGATAAAATCTCTCTCTCACCAGTATGCTCTTCCACAGCAGCATCAGAACCTTCTTCATGGGGAAGTGGGGGGCGTGACCACTGCAGAACTTCGTCACCATGCCAAAGAGCATGACAGAGATGGGCTCGTTGTTGTACAGAGGAGAGCCTGGTAGAGAGAGGGGAAATAGAAAAGACTAGTTATAAACTACTCATTGACAAAACCCTTCTATCTAATAGAAACACACACTCCTACCCAGCTCTGTTTTAAAGGTCTCCCTGGTGGCCCTCCACTCAGGTGAGTCGGCTGGGTCCTCCTGCTGGATGGTCACCACCATCAGATACATGATGTTGAGCAGCACCCTGGGGAACCAGAAAAACACAGCAGCATCAGAGGGGGATTCCCATACACTGGTGTTTAACTATATAGAGCTGCAGGAAAGTCAGTGTCTAATCTTACCTGAGGTCTGTGCTGTCAGCCAAGGAGATTGCTGGTTTTCTGACTGCACTGCTACAGGCAGCACTGTTACTGTGAGAGAGAGGGGTTGAAAAGAGGAAAGAAAGAATCAGCAACCTGATTTTGAACACATTTTGTGTAGCAAAGAAACTCCTCCCAAAAACAATGACATCTCACTGATTTGTAGTTCCAACTTACTCAACCTCCATGTTGAGCAGCTCCACAAGGGCCGTGAAGGTGCCAACATCCAGCAGCAGGAAGATGTTATACCTCATCCAGTGCTGCACTTCTGCCTCAGAGCTGCACTCCGCAAATGTCCCTGTAGAGCCACAGGTGGGAAACATGACTTTAGTGCTGAAACACTGTTTGCTTACTGCATCACTATAAAAACATACGGAAACAGCTGTCTCTTCCCAGGCTTCTTTAGTCACAGCAGGCTACTAAACCTGCTGAGAACTTACCCTGAACCATGTAGAGGATTGCCCTAGACACCTTCAGCCTCTTCTCCCTGGTGATCACCTCCAGGCCGTCAAGTAGACGCATGGCGTGAGCTCTGTGTTGAGCCACATCCAGCTCGGTCCATTTCTTGTCAGACACTGAGACAGGGCAGGAGCAAAACACTCTCAGTAAGAGGTACTGTATAACCACATTTGAGGAAGACAATGCATTCAAGTCAAAAAGGTGCATACCATGAGTTTGGAATTCCTCCTCGAAGCATTTTCTGTTGAGAAGAAATTCTGGTCCTTCAGTGTAACTGTATAGCTCTGGAGAAGAGATGTAGGCATAGCTGGTACCAAATTCACAAGAGAACCTGTCACAGAGGTCAGTATTTAAAGCAATAAGGAGTGTCCAGTAATACCTCACCTGACAGTTCAGCAGACCACTTGTCTGTATCTGCATACTCAAACTCAAGGTCTGGAGACTCAGAGAAGCCCTGTGTTGGAGCACAGACACAAATACAGTGCATTCTGAAAGGATTAAATTGTTCATTTTTTTCTCCTCAATCTGCACACAATACCACATAATGACAAAGAAAAAACAGGTTATTAGAAATTTTAGCAAATGTATTAAATATAAAAAAGTATTCAGAGCCTTTGTTGATGCAAATTTGGCAGTGAGTATAGCACACCTGTATTTGGGGAGTTTCTCACATTCTTCTTAGCAGATCCCTTGGACTGCGCCGTTCATCTTTCCCTCGAGCCTAACTAGTCTCCCAGTCCCTGCCACTGAAAAACATCCCCACAGCTTGACGCTGCCACCACCATGCTTCATCGTAGGGATGGTTCCAGGTTTCCTCCAGAAGTGACACTTGGCATTCAGGCCAAATAATTCAATCTTTGTTTCATCAGACCAGAGAATCTTGTTTCTCATGGTCTGAGAGTGTTTTAGGTGCCTTTTGGCAAACTCCAAGCGGGCTATCAAGTGCCTTTTACTGAGGAGTGGCTTCCTTCCGTCTGGCCACTGCCATAAAGGCCTGATTCATGGAGTGCTGCAGAGGTGGTTGTTCTTCTGGAAGGTTCTCTCATCTAAACAGAGAAACCCTGGAACTCTGTCAGAGTGATCATCGGGTTCTTGGGCACCTCCCTGACAAAGGCCCTTCTCCCCCGATTGCTCAGTTTGGCCGGGCGGCCAGCACTAAGAAGACTGTTGGTGGTCCCAAACTTGTTCCATTTAAGAATGATGGAGGCCACAGAGTTTTTGGGGACCTTCAAGGCGGCAAAAACATTTTGGTACCTTTCTACAGATCTGTGCCTCGACACAATCCTGTCTCAGAGCTCTAAGGACAATTCCTTTGACCTCATGGCTTGGTTTTTGCTCTGACGTGCACTGCCAACCATGGGAATAGACTGGTGTGTGCCTTTCCAAATCATGTCCAATCAATTGAATTTACCACAAGTGGACAATCAAGTTGTAGAAACATCTCAAGGGTGATCAATGGAAACAGGATGCACCTGAGTTCAATTTCAAGACTCATAGCAAAGGGTCTGAATACTTAAGGAAATAAGGTATTTGTTTTTTAAATTTTTAATAAATGTGCAAACACTTCTAAAAACCTGTTTTAGCTTTGTCATTATGGGTATTGTGTGTAATTTGAAGAGGAAAAAAATAAACGTAATCAATTTTAGAATAAGGCTGTAACGTAACGTGATTTTTATTTCAACTTTATTTAACCAGGTAGGCCAGTTGGAAACAAGTTCTCATTTACAACTGTGACCTGGCCAAGATAAAGCAAAGCAGTGCGACAAAAAACAACAGTTACACATGGGATAAACAAACGTACAGCCAATAACACAATAGAAAAGTCTATATACAGTGTGTGCAAATGTATTAAGATTAGGGAGGTACCACAATAAATAGAGCATAGTGGCAAAATAATTACAATTTAGCATTAACACTGGAGTGATAGATGTGCAGATGATGATGTGCAAGTAGAGATACTGGGGTGCAAAAGAGCAACAAAAAAACAATATGGGGATGAGGTAGTTGGGTGGGCTATTTACAGATGGGCTGTGTACAGCTAAAGCAATCGGTAAGCTGCTCTGACAGGGTCTCCAACTTCAGTGATTTTTGCAATTTGTTCCAGGTCATTGGCAGCAGAGAACTGGAAAGAAAGGTGGCCAAAGGAGGTGTTGGCTTTGGGGATGACCAGTGAGATATACCTGTTGGAGCACGTGCTACGGGTGGGTGTTGCTATGGTGACCAGTGAGCTGAGATAAGGTGGGGCTTTACCGATCAGACTTGTAGATGACCTGGAGTCAGTGGGTTTGGGGACGAATATGTAGCGAGGACCAGCCAACGAGAGCATACAGGTCGCAGTGGTGGGTAGTATATGGGGCTTTGTAGATAAAACAGATGGCACTGTGATAGACTGCATCCAACTTGCTGAGTAGAGTGTTGGAGGTTATTTTGTAAATGACATCGCCGAAGTCAAGGATCAGTAGGATAATCAGTCTAACGAGGGTATGTTTGGCAGCATGAGGGAAGGAGGCTTTATTGCGAAATAGGAAGACGATTTTAGATTTAATTTTGGATTGGAGATGCTTAATGTGAGTATGGAAGGAGAGTTTACAGTCTAAACAGACACCTAGGTATTTGTAGTTGTCCACATATTCTAAGTCATAACCGTCCAGAGTAGTGATGCTTGGCGGGCGGGCAGCGATCGGTTGAAGATCATGCATTTAGTTTTACTAGCATTTAAGAGCAGTTGGAGGCCACGGAAGAAGTATTGTACATTGAAGCTCGTTTGGAGGTTTGTTAACACAGTGTCCAAAGAAGGGCCAGATGTATACAAAATGGTGTTGTCTGCGTAGAGGTGGATCAGAGAATCACCAGCAGCAAGAGCGACATCATTGATATATATACAGAGAAAAGAGTCGTCCCGAGAATTGAACCTGTGGCACCCCCATAGAGACTGCCAGAGATCCGGACAACAGGCCCTACGATTTGACACACTGAACTCTATCTGAGAAGTAGTTGGTAAACCAGGCGAGGCAGTCATTTGAGAAACCAATGCTATTGAGTATGCCGATAAGAATGCGGTGATAGACAGAGTCGAAAGCCTTAGCCAGGCCGATGAACACGGCTGCACAGTATTGTCTTTTATCCATGGCGGTTATGATATCGTTTAGGACCTTGAGGTGTACCCATGACCAGCTCGAAACCAGATTGCATAGTGGAGAAGGTAGGGTGGGATTCAAAATGGTCAGTGATCTGTTTGTTAACTTGGCTTTCAAAGACTTTAGAAAGGCAGGGTAGGATGGATATAGGTCTGTAGCAGTTTGGGTTTAGAGTGTCTCCCCCTTTGAAGAGGGGGATGACCGCGGCAGGTTTCCAATCTTTAGGGATCTCAGACGATAAGAAAGAGAGGTTGAACAGGCTAGTAATAGGAGTTGCTACAATTTCGGCAGATACTTTTAGAAAGAGAGGGTCCAGATTGTCTAGTCCAGCTGATTTGTAGGGGTCTAGATTTTGTTGCTCTTTCAGAACATCAGCTATCTGGATTTGGGTGAAGCAGGGGACTTGAGCAAGTTTCTGTGGGGGGTGCAGAGCTGTTGGCCCGGGGTAGGGGTAGCCAGGTGGAAAGCATGGCCAGCCGTAGAAAAATGCTTATTGAATTTCTCAATTATCGCAGATTTATCAGAGGTGACAGTGTTTCCTAGCCGCAGTGAAGTGGGCAGCTGGGAGGAGGTGCTCTTATTCCCCATAGACTTTATTGTCCCAAAACCTTTTGGAATTAGTGCTACAGGATGCAAATTTCTGTTTGAAAATGCTAGCCTTTGCTTTCCTAACTGACTGTGTATATTGGCTCCTGACTTCCCTGAAAAGTTGCATATCGCGGGGTCCATTTGATGCTAAAGACCTAGATGCACTATTGTAAAGTGGCTGTTCCACTGGATGTCATAAGGTGAAAGCACCAATTTGTAAGTCGCTCTGGATAAGAGCGTCTGCTAAATGACTTAAATGTAAATGTAATGCTAATGCAGTACGCCACAGGATGTTTTTGTGCTGGTCAAGGAAGGTCAAAGCTGGAGTGAACCAAGGGCTATATCTGTTCTTAGTTCTACCTTTTTTTGAAATGGGGCATGCTTATTTAAGATGGTGAAGAAAGCATTTTTAAAGAACCAGACATCATCTACTGACAGGTTGAGGTCAATATCCTTCCAGGATACCCAGGCCAGGTCGATTAGAAAGGCCTGCTCACTGAAGTGTTTGGGAGCGTTTGACCTCAATACTTGCCAAAAGCACTGTACCTCGTACATCTGCACATTAATCTGGTACTGGTACTCCCTGTATATAGCTCAATTTTTGTGTGTATTTTGTTTTATTCCTCGTGTTTACTCAATGTTCTAGCAGTGTAATATGAGTAAATTCAAGTGGGTGGCTGGCACACAGCGTTACCATTTTAATTTAAAAAATCTACATTGTTGGGAAGGGTTCTTATATGTACACAGTAAAGTCTACACTAGTTGTATTCGGTGTATGTGACAAATCACATTTGATTTTACAGTAAGTGTGTGTTTTGCAATTGTGAAATTATTTTTGATGTGATTATGTAGAGAGCAGGGATTTAGCTATGTGAGACTCGACACACAGATTATTTTGCTGTATTGGCTTCCAGAGAGAATTCTAATTTAAATAGAACGTGTTAAATCCTTGGATTATAAAGGAGTAACGTTAGATCATTTAGTCCATTATTAAGTTAGCCACCTAACTAACTACTGTAGTTACTAGTCGGTAAAGTAAACTAACGTTAGCTGGTTAACGTTGGACAAGTGGCCGTTTCAAATTCAGGGATAACCATTCTAATATCGTATTTTTGTTACAGAGAGGTCGCTATACTTCAGAACAGTTGTAATGGGTAAAAACGGACTGGGGGGCTCAATAATTAAATTAACGTTAGCTAGCAGCAGGTATCGGCTAGTAAATTTGCTAATTTAGCTAGTTCTAGCTAGGATTGTTGACAGCACAAACACGATGCAGAACGTACTTCAATAAACCATCACTTTTCTTCCTTACCTCCGAGTCTTTTCTCTGATTACGGACAAATTCACCCCTACTTTTGTTGGGTAACATTGCCCTCTGTTTGTTGATAATCAATCCACCACTATTACCACCAACGTCCATCTCTGATTCAATAACAAAATCACAGTTTCGAAACCCAGAGGCGCAGCATCGCGAGACTTCGGGGAACGCTTTGGAAACAGACCAGACTGGTGTTTGGGGTTTGAGAAGGAAACATTCTTCCTTAGTTGTTATTTTTTTCCAAATCTAAAGGCACAACCTAGACTCGAGACAGTGTCCTAAGTAGTCGAACATTTTATTACTCCAACCCCGTGGAGGTGACAAACTCACACGTTTTATTTTCGTCAAAAACAACTTTATATCGAAGGAGTGGCTTTGATTTGACGGCCTGCACTTGAGCATTTCATTGTGTTTCTACGCATGAGTTTAGCTAGCCAACGATTGTGAAGAGATGTTCTGCTTGGATTCTTTACCTACGATAGGAATACGCTGAAACATTTTTATGTAATTGATTTCATTATTCTTTTGGCCAAATTTCATATTCACAAATGTAAATTTGTAAACAAAAAAACATTTTCTTACCCTACAAAAATAAATTGAACTCTATTTTAAGACAATTAAATACTAACAAAAAAGCTGTTAGAATTATAAGTGTATGTATGTCCCTTAAGGTCCTTGTGTAATGTGATATTGTACCCCCTAGCTCAATTGTCCATTGTATATCATCTATATATACTTGTGTTCCCTCATGTACTTTCTGTATTGATTTGTTGTTAATAACAAACTAAACTAAAACAATAATAAGTTTAGCTAGCCAACGTCGCCATGACATCGCCTACAACTTCTACAAGCGTGATTGGCGATTGCTATTGGAAGGGCAGATTTACTGTATCTTCATACTGCCTTTGACAAAGTTATTCTTCTTCGTATGGCTTTCCGGCAGACTGGACGCTTTCTTTAGTGTCTGCCTTTCACAGGTCGGAGTGTGAATTGTACATTTGTCACCAATAAAGGGAAAACGAGAAGAATAAATCGCACCACCATCGAACCCAGAGGTTCCCAACCAGCGGTACTAGGACCTCTTGCGACCCGTCATTCAGTGCAGGTGAGGCAGACACATTTGTAGCCCCCCAAAATAATATTATTGGCATTAATACGTGCCACATATCAGTTTGCAAACAATGTAAAAAAAAATATATATATATATAATTGAGTTAATAAACCTACATATAAACATGGTCTCTTTTTTGTTTTCTTGAGTAAGGCAGCTCCAAAATGCAAGTGTTTCAGACTAGCTCAGCGCTTTCTGTGGTGGTGGGGCAGCCAGCAGAAAATACAGAGCGTTGTGCCGTGATTGGCCCAGTGTTCTGTCACTCATGGGGACTTTACGTCACTGCCAAGTGTAAGAGGAGACGGCTGCTGCCATAGAAGTGCCCATCCAAGAAGGCTCAAGGTCATTGGCCACAGATAAAATGACTTCAAATCACGTTATATGTACAGTAGCTTTGATTGGACTGATCATGTCAACATCATACCTTCAAAATCTTAGCTAGCAGTCATCATCAAGAGAAATTATAGATAACGTATCGGTGCTCATCGGCCATTGGACATAAACATTACACTCAAGTGGTTTCGAAGGAATCAATGACAGTGGCTGTGTGTTCCCAAATCTGGGTTTAAGGGGCTCTTTTCCCAGTTTAAAATGATAAACATTCAACATTGGCCATGCTGTCAATGAAGCAAGATTTGTGCTGAGGTCAAAACAACTGTTGACTTGGAAGACCGCTGCGCCACCTTCCTGCACAACAATGTGAGTCCAAAAATGTATTGTATGCTGCTTCATAAATTATGTAATATGCCAGGGAGAAATGTATACTGTAGCTAAGAAAGTAATATTAAGTGTATGTTGTGTAGTAACATGTTAGTAGCCCATTTTCCTCACCCTAAAAATTTGGTCTATTTACCCCTCTTAATTTCGCCTATTGTGTTCTGACTGTTCTTCTGTAGCCTATAACCTGTTTTAGAGAAATGTAATCATTGAATATTGTCTGCTTGTATGCACCCTTTATTTATCCTCTGGTTCTAACTTGGTGTACAGGGAGAGCACTGTAAGAATGGCCCATGTTCTGAATTCTGTCGCTGTACATTTCAAAAGTGCTAAACAAATAGTTATATTGACTAAAGTTCGACCTAGCTCGCTCAATGTCTTAATCGAAATTACTGGATTGCCTCTTATCCGCTTGTCGTGTCTTTATGCCATAGTTTGTACATCTGAATTGCCATTAGAAACCACATTTGTTTAAGCAAGTCAGCCATATCAGCTATGTTTTTTTAGAAAGCAGTAAATGAGGCTGAATGAACTGTTTTGCTGCCAGACAAGGCTCCGCTGATAGCCAGGTGTAGCAGTGGTAAGATGTTAGGACAGTTTTATGTAAGCCCTAACAGTTTGGGTGCACCGTTTGTCACCATTATAGTACAATTAATGTATTGTTTAGTGTTGTGTTGTGGCTTTCCTGGCATGCATTCCACTTAATTTAAAAAATTTCACTGAATAGGACCCCTTGGTTCACTGGGCCTGTCCACAGGGGGTACTGGTACTTGAGAAGACTCATGAGACCTGTCGTGTCTTTGGCTATGCCGGATTAAGTGATATGACATGCAATTCTATAAAATCCTTTCTCCGTAATTAATATTACCTGATTGAGCTAATCATGTAAATGTCATTAACTAGATAGTCGGGGCACCACAAAATAATATTTATAGAGCTGTTATCTTCCGAATAAACTCTTAAAGACCTAGTCATATTTTACATCAATAGCAGTCAATATTAATCGTCACCTTAATCGTCACCTGTCCGGGGGTGTCCTCGGATGGGGCCACAGTGTCTCCTGACCCCTCCTGTCTCAGCCTCCAGTATTTATGCTGCAGTAGTTTGTGTCGGGGGGCTAGGGTCAGTTTGTTATATCTGGAGTACTTCTCCTGTCCTATTCAGTGTCCTGTGTGAATTTAAGTGTGCTCTCTCTAATTCTCTCTTTCTCTCTCTCGGAGGACGTGAGCCCTAGGACCATGCCTCAGGACTACCTGACATGATGACTCCTTGCTGTCCCCAGTCCACCTGGCCGTGCTGCTGCTCCAGTTTCAATTGTTCTGCCTTATTATTGGACCATGCTGGTCATTTATGAACATTTGAACATCTTGGCCATGTTCTGTTATAATCTCCACCCGGCACAGCCAGAAGAGGACTGGCCACCCCACATAGCCTGGTTCCTCTCTAGGTTTCTTCCTAGCCACCGTGCTTCTACACCTGCATTGCTTGCTGTTTGGGGTTTTAGGCTGGGTTTCTGTACAGCACTTTGAGATATCAGCTGATGTACGAAGGGCTATATAAATAAATTTGATTTGATTTAGTTCTGTCTCATCTGAAAGTTGTACATTCTTGGTTATCTTCACGAACCCTGGCTAACAAGTTGAATCAGCAATACAAAATTGGGTTTAATTATTTATTTACGAAATACCTAACTAATCACACAGAATTACATATACACAGAATGAATTATACCTTGATTACAAATTACATCATAAAGGAAAACTTCCCTAGCGGGCGGAACAGATATGACAGCTGGTTACACAAAGGAAAAGGGGCTGGGTTTGAGTGAAAGAGCGGGAAGACTGAGGAACAAAAGGGAGAAGCTGTGCTATCATAAATATAGTATCTTATGCATTCTAAATTACCGCCCATTTGGAAAAGGAAAATGCAATAAATATTTACTCTGAGATGCGCTTCGGTAGATTGGTGGTAGATGGAAGGCCGTGTTGCCAAACCTAGTCCTTTGAAGAATGTCTCTGGTGGTCAATTGAATACGTTGTAGTAACGTCGTTGTGTGGTAGACGGGATACTCTGTCTGTTCTTTCCTAGCCCGCGTTTGCAGCTGCTGTTGTTCACTAAAACAATAGTGGTCCTAAAATGGAGCCTTGAGGAACACCGAAATGTACAGTTGATTTGTCAGAGGACAAAACATCTACAGAGACAAACTGATATCTTTCTGACAGATAAGATCTAAACCAGGCCATAACTTGTCCGTGTAGACCAATTTGAGTTTCCAATCTCTCCAAAAGAATGTGGTGATCAATGGTATCAAAAGCAGCATTAAGGTCTAGGAGCACGAGGACAGATGCAGAGCCTCAGTCTGACTCCATTAAAAGGTCATTGACCACCTTCACAAGTGCAGTCTCAGTGCTATGATGGGTCTAAAACAAGACTGAAGTGTTTCGTATACATTGTTTGTCTTCAGGAAGGCAGTGAGTTGCTGCGCAACAGCTTTTCAACATTATTTGAGAGGAATGGGAGATTCGATATAGTTCGATAGTTTTTTATATATTCTGGGTCAAGGTTTGGCTTTTTCAAGAGAGGCTTTATTACTGCCACTTTTAGTGAGTTTGGTACATGTTTATTATTTTCAACATAGGAGACACAGGACCACTGAGCTTTGGTGAAATACGCAGATTTAAAGAGGAGTCCGTAATTTGCTTTCTAATGATCATGATCTTTTCGTCAATGAAGTTCATGAATTTATCACTGTTGAAGTGAAAGCCATCCTCACTTGGGGAATGCTGCTTTTTAGTTAGCTTTGCAACAGTTTCAAAAATACATTTTGGATTGTTCTTATTTTCCTTAATTAAGTTGGAAAAATTGATAATGGCGCAGCGAGGTCTCTTCCTGCTTTTCCAAGCTAGTCGGAAGACATCCGGTTTGGTGTAGCACCATTTCCATTCCAATTCTCTGGAAGCTTGCTTCAGGGATTAGGTATTTTCTGTATACCAGGGAGCTAGTTTCTTATTTTTACCTTTATTTAACTAGGCAAGTCAGTTAAGAACAAATTCTTATTTTCAATGATGGCCTAGGAACAGTGGGTTAACTGCTTTGTTCAGGGGCAGAACAACAGATTTTTACCATGTCAGCTCGGGGATTCGATCTTGCAACCTTTTGGTTACAAGTCCAACGATCTAACCACGAGGCTACCTGCTGCTCCCACTGAGTCGATGATGGCTCCAAAAGCCTTTTGGAGTGTGTCTGTGGACTTTTCCATGTGAATATTAAAGTCACCAAAAATGTGAATATCATCTGCCATGACTACAAGATCCGATAGGAATTCAGGGAACTCAGTGAGGAACGCTGTATAAGGCCCAAGAGGCCTGTAAACAGTAGCTATAAAAAGTGATTAAGTAGGCTGCATAGATGTCATAACTAGAAGCTCAAAATATGAAAACACAGTCGTTATTTTTTGTGAAAATTGAAATTTGCTATCGTAAATGTTAGCAACACATCCGCCTTTGTAGGATGTGCTCTGGATATGGTCACTAGTGTAACCAGGAGGAGAGGCCTCATTTAGCACAGTAAATTCATCAGGCTTAAGCCATGTTTCAGTCAAGCCAATCACATCAAGATTATGATGAGTGATTAGTTAATTGACTATAACTGCCTTGGAAGTGAGGGATCTAACATTAAGTAGCCCTATTTTGAGATGTGAAATATCACAATCTCTTTCAATAATGGCAGGAATGGAGGAGGTCTTTATTCCAGTGAGATTGCTAAGGCGAACACCGCCATGTTTAGTTTTGCCCAACCTAGATCAACATTTAACATTTAACATTTAAGTCATTTAGCAGAGGCACAGACAGTCTCAATGCCTAGATCAAGGCACAGACAGTCTCAATGGGGATAGCTGAGCTGACTACACTGACTGTGCTAATGGCAGACTCCACTAAGCTGTCAGGCTGGCTAACAGCCTGCTTCCTGGCCTGCACACTATCTCATTGTGGAGCTAGTTGATAACCTTAGCAGTAAATGCAAGAAATCCTACCTTACTAAAACTCATCCTCTCTCAATCTCTCTTTAGGCCTACTCACTGGGGGGCTCCCAGTCGAATGGCTTTGGAGGTTCACTGTGTTTCTCCCTTTCCAGTCCTAACCTGTGAGAGTCTGTCACTCCCCTTGATACAGGTGTTTATTAGCTATCAATTCCATTATTTCCTGTAGTGTTCATGATCTCTCAACTTGTGGCCTTTATTTTCTGTCTTCCTGTAGCATAAAAGCTGCAATTGAAGTGTAGACCGTGGCTCAAAGGGACCCACCCGGTTTGCGTCCAGAAGCTTATGCCGCGTTCAAGTACTAGTCGGAACAAGGAAACTCTGACATTTCCAACTTGCTAACTGGTTGTTGTTACACATGTTCCGCGTTCAACGAAATCAGCAAGTTGTACATTTCAGAGTTTCCTAGTTCCAACTAGCATGTGAACGCGGCATTACTCCAAAAGGTAATTGAGGACATCACATCAGCAGTGACTTGACCTGCCTCCCAGCTTCCTGTCTACAGAGTGAATCTTGGGTGGTGGTGGAAATTGTCACCAGTCTTATTCCCAGCGTTAGAGCCAACCCTGCAGATTGAGACTCCCTTGAGGGAGAGGGATCCGCCAGCAAGGCACTTGTCAACCTGATGATTTGGGTGGTGATATCTTTGCTTTAGGAACTTGCTGGTACTCTGCACTTCACAGATGCTTTCAATCATACGAAGCAGCTACATATCTTCTTCTGGGGTCAGGATTGTGCGCTCCATACTTGATGACATGATGAGTGTGGCTGGTGGCCCCACTGTCCTGAGAAAATCCTGAGTGCTGGAGATAGAGGTTACAGGAACTATCATGACAGCTGTCAGTCGAACATGCTGACCACACCGCTCGATATACATGCACGAACGTTGCAAAATAAATGTACACGTACACATTATTCAATCATTGCATACACACTGCTTGTGCGTGTTTGCATAGCCAGGCGCTAAAATAGAACTTGGTTCTATTTGTGACGCTTTACGTGCTGCAAGTCCCATCTCTCCCATCTCCTCATTGGTTTTTAGGAGCAGATACCTACATGGGTGATTGAACGATGAACTGAGGTCCATACTCCAGTCCAGTTGGTGGTGGTAATGCACCTTAAAGTTGGTTGCCGACATATAAAGTCCAAAGAAAGAAGACTGAAAGAGGAGAGGTTACTAGAAACTAACTCGGTTTACCCTTTTATCTGTGGATTAATTGTCAGAGTAGAGGTCATTGTGCATTTCAAGTAAAATAACTACCCAACGTTTATTTTTTAAATTTAACTAGGCAAGTCAGTTAAGAACAAATTCTTATTTACCATGACAGCCTACCCCGGACGACGCTGGGCCAATTGTGCGCCGCCATATGGGACTCCCAATCACGGCCGGATGTGATGCAGGCTGAATTCGAACCAGGGACACACACGTCTTGCACTGAGATGCAGTGCCTTAGACCACTGCGCCACTCAGGAGCCCAGGACAAATTAGCTAGCAACAGCAAGCTAGATAGCTAAATTGCCATGAATGTTTAATGCTTTTCAACCTGTCCCCAAATTAATGTAGTTGGTTCAGAGTTCATGTGCGCCCGGTCCAGTCAGTGTCTGTCAGCTATTCACGTGACTGCAAGACTGGACCCTGCTCCTGCATAAACTTCTGCTTTATCTAGAACTCTGAGTCACATCTTGGCAGTAAGTTCCCTCTTGTCCATGGAGAACGTCTTGTGATTGGTTTTCCAACCCTGCACACCATTGTGACCAAACTTCTGGACCAAATCTACTGTGGTGCAGCAAAGGAGGATTCCATACGCGTCCTGAGGGACTAGCCTTTTCTGGATGATCTTGGTCAACAAGAGGTCAACTTATAACCAGCAGAGGTGAAAGAGATTGTAGCCTCTGCATATAAGCAACTGACCCAGCACTCAGAATCCAAGATGATCGTTCAGTACAATGTCTCCTCTAAGAGCCAAATGGTGTCCAGAGACATCACCTGTCTGATTGTGAAAGCCATGAAGGTCTTTCCCAGTGGCTACTCTGGGAGATACCCTGTGAGACCTGGTGACTGGGGAGCACTGCAGAGTGGATGAGCACAAAACGGTGAACTACTGGACCATAATGTAACTTGGAACTGTTCCAAATGCCCTCTTTCTACACATTATTGACACGTGTGTATGGCATCTTTGCAATTGACCCTACAATTCCAGTGAATGGTGAAGATGTGAAGAAATACTTCTGCTTGGCACAGCAGCTTTGGGTTGTTCACCAAAGCGCCAAAGAGCAAAGCTCTCCTTTGCGCCTTGAAGAAACGACATGTTTGTGAAGAGAACCTGGACAGGTTGACTCTGACCTGGGGGACATGCCCTACTCTGGATACGTTGCAGCATTCTCTGCAAACCAACTGTATATTGATGCCTTCATGGAGGACAAGGAGCCGTGCTTTAATGTCTCCCAAATGGTCTGCTGAGAAGTTGCTGTATTTCTAGAGCCCGTCTGCCATCAACAACAGCCCTGCAGTCGTTGTAGGATCAGAAGACAGAGAAAATAGTAAGCGCTCTATGAATACAGTTTGTTAGTCAGACATGCTATTTAGTGAGTCACAACTGTGGTGCTATTTTGTCGGTTTACAGTTGAGGAAACTATGCAGCCTCGTATGCACTTGGCAGATTGACACTGGGGGACAAACCATGTGAGCCAACAGAATATAATGGATTTGGAGGTGAATACTTAAAATACTTCTTTCAGATGATCATGAAATCACCCATGAAAGGAAGTTTCCTCCGCTGTTTGGAGGGCAGTGTAGCCTGTGTCACCTATGGCAGCTGTAGACATCCTAGCACTAGACCAAGCCTGGACTAAAATACAGTCATTCTTGGCCCAGTCTTAAAAAAATGTAAACAGCCAAATCAAATATTGTTTATACTCGAATCTATATTTTGTCATTTACAGCACTGTTCACATGAATAAATAGTTTATTTATTCCATTTACTTAGTTGTTTTTCAAAATGTCTATACTGTGAATTTGTATAAAAAATAGTTGCTTAAGTGAAAAACCCTCATACAGTTAGTTCCAGAATTGGACCTTGATCACATTAGGTAAATAATCACTTGTTAAACAATGGTGCACTAGCAGGTTTTAATTCAAACACCGAAAGGTTTATTAAAGGGATCGGTACACATCAACCAACAGAAAGCAGAAAAATAAATAGCAGCATCAGAGAGCAGTCAGATGAAAGTAAAACAACTTGAGTTGACTCAGCCAGACTATACATCAACCATTCAGATAATACACAGAAAAATAATACATAGTACTGTATAATTTAACAATATAATTTAATTTGCAAAGCTCAAATAAAAAAGGTAGTTTTGTCACAACCATAGATACATAAACGATTCTCGCATCATGTACATCACAGTGCTCCTTGCTTTACATCAGGGATGTGCACTGGCGCCCCACGGCCCCCCTTTTGTAGGCCTGCGGATCAATTTCACCCAAAAAATAAATAAATACATTTTAGGAACTCAGTCGGGGTCTCAACTTATTTTTGATAGTTGGAATAGTAGAATACACAAGGTGCAATTTGGAAATGTGGTAGTGTGCATCAGTTTCTGTTGTTATGTCAGTCACCGACAGCCACTCAATTAGCCCAAATTGCAGAACACTGTTGCATACAACATCCAAATGACCCTGGACTTGTGAGCTGGTCAGATAACACTTAACTGCTAGACAGGGTTTCATAAACTGACTATATTTGTCAGTTATTACGACATCCTGCTAGCCGTTATGGTTCTGACAGTATAAACAAATCTAAAGTATGGGAGATTGAATGAACTAAAACAGAATTTGAATTCAGAGGCCTTGTAAACAACACAGTGCATGTAAAGGCATTCTGGTTTTACTTCATGGCATGCTTTTGGTAGTGCTATACAGACAATATCCAAGGGAAGAAATAAAGATTTACTGTAACTTCAAAAAGTCCAAAACAGGTCAATTCAAACTACTATGTTCTCTTACAATGGAAGTAACTAAATGCTGACACATTAAGCAGTTTGGGTACCCCCAATAAGTACAAATATTTATATGAGACCACTACAGTGATGCACATCTTGGTTCATAGTGATTATACTGCAGAATCAGAACACTGTTGGACAGCTTTCAAAGAGGAATAGGAGTGGACAGAGGGAGTGGACAGACATAATCCTACAACTGATGAATATGTGCAGTAGCAAATGGGTCACAAGGCACTGTCACTTGACCAGTAACCAAAGTTACGACGCCAATACCCCTCCAACAATGTCCTTGGTTGTAATGCTCAACAGCTTTAAGGAGTGCAAAGAAGAAAGCGCTTTATCTCACAGTTGCATCAGCTAATATATATACAAATAAAACAGTATCTGTTGTTTCACACAGCTAAAATGGAAGGACAGAAAACACTGAAAATTGTACACACAGATGTGGTCTGTATTCAACCGACTCAGTGTCCCATGTTACCAGACCAGAGTGACAGTGCATGTCATTTTAAATGCACCGGTAATACATACAGATGATTTAACCTGTGTAATATTCATCAGCAGGTGGAACTAAAAAACAACATTACTCAACTGAATAACCACTCTCCTTATGGAGTAGACCTTTCAATGTGATGGTGACATGAAAACAGGCAAGTATGGATGCAGAGAACAGACAGAAGGACAACATGGTGATCAGGAACGTTAAGTGAAAAACAGATTCACGTCACACAAACGGGGATACTAGTTACTACTAGTAATAACAATACTAAAATCAGCCAACTACTGTATTTAAAAAAAATCACGTCAATAAACTTAATTCCACATTGTTTAGACCAGGAATGGAGAAATAGCAATGCACTATTGTCCTTGTAAGTCTGATAAGACTCCTACAATGCAAAACATTCCAGTGTTATTACCATATTACCATGTGAGACTCAATCAAAACCAGTGCCAGATTGGAGTCACTCTTCTGGTTGCACATACCTTTCTGTATCTTACACTTATAAATGTTGTTAGTGAAGATAATTGCATTTCTGTACTGTACATGCACACATGTACTATTCAAAGAAAATCATATACTGTATGTCTGCCCTTTAGTCTATTTTTAAAAAAAAACATTTTTAATGAACCTTTATTTAACTAGGCAAGCCAGTTAAGAACAAGTTCATATTTACAATGACGGCCTAGGAACAGTGGGTTAACTGCCTTGTTCAGGGGCAGAACGACAGATTTTTACCTTGTCAGCTCGGGGATTCAATCTATCAACCGTTCGGTTACTGGCCCAAACGCTCTAACCACTAGGCTACCTGCCGCCCCAATACAGTACAGTCAGTACAGGTACTCATATTTTCAATAAAACCTCAGTTCTGTTTCAGAGGAAGAGAGATAGAGATCAGTAAAATGACAAGCTGGTAGTAAACATCTATATGGGTATACACATGGTCCAGCAGGAAATGTGACTATGCCTTTAAATGGGACATTGAGGTTGAGTCTTTCTAGTGTGGAGGCCATTTCTCCCTGTTCCCTTGGCTGGAATGTAATTATTTGAGAAGAGCGACATCAATGCAGACAGAAATATAAATCTCAATTACAACAATCCCCTTCCCTACACAATCAATTGGCACAATAATAAAGATCTATCAAACTACAAATAACACATCAGAAAAATGTCTATTCTACTGGAGAGTGGGAATGAAATCAGACGTGTATATAAATATCTCAAGCAGACAGCTGAGTTTAGGTGCTGTACTTTCAATTGGTCATTGATGGCCAGTGGGGTCCTGTATGTTGGTTTGTTAGAGTGTGTATTTACAGAACTAATGGTGAAACTAAACACACAAAACAGCAAGTGAAACAGGGTAACACCTACTGTAGAAGATGAAGGAATAGGAGCTTAATATATATATATATATATATATATATATTTCATTATCTTATCCAGGCCTTGTCCAAGTCAAGGAGTGCAGAGTTGTGGTCCGTTCATGCAAGCTAATACCTATGAATACCAAAAATGAAAATATTAGTCAAATGTATGTACTGAAGTTATAAAAACCTTCACTTAACTTGATTGTACCAATAAGAACATTTGTTGTGGCTGTGGGGGATGATGTTGTTGTGTTGTGGCTGTGGGGATGAAATGCAAAAATGAAGATAAATCTGACATAAATCTGATATTTTGGTGACATTTAAAGGGATGTTAGCAGGGAAATGTGTACCTGTAGTAGTTGGGTTTGAATGGGCCATTCTTGTTGAGGCCCAGGTACTTGGCCTGCTCATCTGAGAGCTCCGTTAGGTGGGCATCAAAGGTGGGCAGGTGCAGGCTGGCAACATACTCATCTGAGACAATCACAACACACATACAATTATAGAAGTAATAAGCAATGTTTTTATAATTGTATTCAACAAATATTTGTGTCTGTATGCTTGAATACCAAATAAAAGTTACAGAATTGATTTGTAATGTCTCATTCCCATCACCAGATGGCATAAGTAGGGCCTCAGAGACTAGTGAAAGTGGTTTCCACAGCTTGTCCAAAACAGGCATTTGTGAAACAGTATTATGTCCACAGAGACAGGGATAAAACAGCCAAAGCAGGAATTGTGTTGTGTAGCTAGCTAGATCATAATCATAACTACAGAGATTATTTATCTGTATTTCCTTGTAACGCGCCAAACATGGCAGGGTATAAGGGCTGTCCATTACTCACCCATCTTCTTGGGAAGCAAGTAGACATCCTGTTTGTAGCGGCCCTCTGGAGCATTGTACAGCTCAATAAGAGCCAGAGCCTGTTGGAGAAATGAAGCACAATACACAATCATTAGTATACACACAAACTCAAGAATATATGGGTCGTTACAACAATTAGGTGCCTTTTGATTTGTGTAACCACTTTTGACTTCACGTTATTTAAACCGTGTCATAAAGAAACATGTTCAACGTCATAAAAAAACACGTTATTTTATTAAATGTTTTTGTAGTCGTTTCTCTGTAATACTACTAGTCACCTAGCAATTTTATGAAGTTGGCTTTAGCCCAGATAGCCTGAAATGTAGCTAGTTATCAATCAAGTTAGAGTAACTAGCGTGTCTAACTAGCATGCCAGCTAACTAACTTAGCTGGCAAGGTTGGTAGAGTTGGTAAAGTAAGCAATTACTACATGTACTGAAGACTCACATAACTTTCAATCTTTTACCCATTGTTTACCAGTGATGCAGAGAAGCATACATTGTTTATTTAAACAAATTACCATCAGGCAGGAGGATACAGACAGCTCAAGAGGTATGCTTAGATATACAGAAAATATATATATTTGTATATATATATATATATTTTTACATATGATTATGGCTTTAGATTGCGGAAAAAAGCTATAACTTCCAGACGGGGAGGCGAGCCCCTCTCCTGACCACACACCCAGACATCCTAACGTACCTTGTCCCCTTCCAATTTTTGGGGTGCATGTGTAACACAGGTCAACTAATGTTGAACACTTATCGTTACTAGTGAGATTCCAGTAACCAATCATATTTTACTATATTGCTATTGATATTGATATTTAAGTTGACAGCTATTACAAATCAGCTGTCAGAAGCTGCATGACAGGCAGTTTATTTTGAGCCAAACTCAATATTCTCTTAGTCCCTCTCCTAACCTCACGTTATACACCAGTCGGCGCCAACATGCTGAAAAAAAAGAGCTAGAACGGAACGTGAAGAGCTACTGCCATTCCATGGAAGAAAAACTAAGTTAAAAATCAAGTTGTATGAATCTGAACTAAAAGGAGAGAACTGGATATTAACACTCACTTCTCTATACAAACGTACTGTGAAGGGATTGAGGGAAAGATTGACGCCAGGATTTGGTCAGGTTTTTTGAGTATAGATTCAGTTCCACCAAGGATGGCGAGCCGCCGAACCCAGGACATCGATAAGAAGATTTGAATGCAAAGATTTATTTTCCTCGGAGAACACTACATTTGCACTGCCATACTACGGTGTGATAGGATTTTTCTTGCAAGACATTGCAGTGGGATTGTTATAAGCACATGCTACACTTAAACACCTTACAGTGTTTATTGATAGGCACAGTCACTCACATTGATTCCATCGTAGTGATTTATAAGTCATTATTTGGGAATTGGTTTGTGTTTTTCTGTGGATTCATGTTTATTGTATTGCTATTGAACATTGACATCAGAGATTCTCAGATTAAGGTAGAGTTGGGTGCACCCTAGCAAATTATAGGCAGGATATATGGCCGATATCTAAGTCTATTGTACTATTGAAGTATTTCAATCATATTGAACTCTGTCACGACTTCTGACGAATTGTTTATTGTAGTGCTTGTGCACGTTCCCCGTGAGCGCACGGCGGGTTATTTTGTGCCCATTTATCTTGTTGCCGTTGGTTTTGCTTAATAAATATCGGGTTATTACCCAGTTCTGCTCTCCTGCGCCTGACTTCTCTGCCGCCAATTACGCACCCCGCTACAAGCTCATTGTACAAATTTCACATATCAATATTTACTCAAGGTGATACATTTTTTTGTAAGTATTTTTTATTTACAAATACAAGCCGGCATTCTTTTCCTAAATTATTCAGTTGTGTGGTTTTCAATTCACCCGAACCTAACTGGTCCAATAGAGTTTAATCTTGAACATAGCATTAAGCAATTGTTACACATAATGCCCCTGGATTGGGGTAACTTGTTGATGCACAAGGTGCTTAAGTTCAGAATGGCTGTCAGTCAAAACCCATACAGAGTTTTGCAGCAGAGACCCTGAACTCTGACATCACGTATAGTATGTTACTGTACAGCCACTGCATTCCAATTATCAATGTCCAAATCTGCCATTTTCAAACTGTTTACGGGTATGAGTGTACAGGGCTACATGAACAAATGACTACAGTAAGTGTCAAATAAAGTAACAGGGTTGACGACTTAATCTTAAATCAGCCATGAATCCCCTTGTTACAGGGGGAATGGAAGCTTGTTGTGTGCAAAAGGGAGGGGCAATTAAATGCAAGCTTCACAATTTTTGTTTTTATTGCTAAAACATGTCTAGCCTCTCTCTGTGGCAAAGGGAAAGGGGGATACCTGGGGTAACAGGGTTGATGTGTTATGCTCCACCAATAAACATCAGAAAATGGCCATAAAGAGTAGAACTAGCTCACCTGCTTTTACACTACGATCCATTATTACATGTTCAATGTTTCTTTAGAAAAACCTTTTTAAAGGGACAGTTTCACCATATTAAAACGAGAGTTCTGTGCACGTAACAGGGTTTACCTTAAAATGAGGGACAGGGTTGTTGTTGTTTTTTTTAACCTTAAAATGAATCACTAATCACATAAAAAAAAAAAAAATCTTCAGAAATGACCTTGTCAGAGCAACAAAATAATTAGGGCTTTACAATGATGGTGAATAACATTGGGATTGAGTGGGTTAAAAACTTCCTAGAAGTCACCGAAGATGCTATATACAGCTGCAATATGTAACTTTTTGGGATACCTAACCAAATTCACGTAGAAAAGTGAGTTATAGGTCTGTCATTCTCATTGAAAGCAAGTCTAAGAAGGGTTTACATGTGCGTTATTTATATGCTTCCCGTTCTTAAGTATTTTACTTTCGGGTTTGTACACCAGCTTCAAACAGCTGAAAATAAAAATATATATTTTTGGTTATGGAAAATATATTTCACAGTGGTTTAGATGGTAAAGGCGTGGCCATGCACACCTCCAACTCAATCATCAAGTTTACAGACGACACTACAGTGGTAGGCTTGATTACCAACATGACGTGAAGGCCTACAGGGAGGAAGTTGGGCCCTCGGAGTGTGGTGTCAGGAAAATAACCTGATCGTGGACTTCAGGAAACAGCAGAGGGAGCACCCCCCTATCCACATCGATGGGACAGTAGTGGAGAAGGTGGAAAGTTTTAAGTTCCTTGGCGTACACATTATGGACAAACTGAAATGGTCCACCCACACAGACAGCGTGGTGAAGAAGGCGCAACAGCGCCTCTTCAACCTCAGGAGGCTGAAGAAATTTGGCTGGTCACCAAAAACACTCACAAACTTTTACAGATGCACAATCGTGAGCATCCTGTCGGGCTGTATCACCGCTTGGTACGGCAACTGCTCCGCCCACAACCGTAAGGCTCTCCAGAGGGTAGTGCGGTCTGCACACAACACATCACCGGGGGCAAACTACCTGCCCTCCAGGACACCTACACCACCCGATATCACAGGAAGGCCAAAAAGATCATCAAGGACAACAACCACCCAAGCCACTGCCTGTTCACCCGGCTATCATCCAGAAGGCGAGGTCAGTACAGGTGCATCAAAGCTGGGACCGAGACTGAAAAACAGCTTCTAAATTCAGGCTGTAACAACAAAATGTGGATAAAGTCTAGGGGTATGAATAATTTCTGAAGGCAGTGTAAACCCACAGACTGCTATCTGCAGCACTACTCTAGCTGCTTGTTAGCTACTGTGGGGAGTGTCTGTATTACCTGGGTCGTGGCAGTGATTGACAGGACGAAGGTAGGAACTGTGGAGCAGCTGAGGTTCAGAAGACGACCCTGAGGGAGAGAAACATTTTACTTGCTATGTGGTAGTATATGTGTATATGTGTATGTGTGTGTGTGTGTGTGTGTGTGTCCACCTCGGCCAGCAGGATGACCCTCTTGCCATCAGGCCAGATGACATGGTCCACCTGAGAGCGCACTCTCTCCCAGGTCAGCTCTGGGGTCCGCAGGCTCGCCTGGGGAGCAGGTCACACAGATCAGCAGACCAACACACTATGCACTCTCAAGCACACTACTAAAAGTCTTAATATGCAGTACATTTTAAACAATCATGAACTTCATTTTCCTTGGAAAGGCTCTGTTGATTTTTACGTTCTACTGTAGTCACGAATTGTGTTGTGTTAAAGTTCCTCACCACGTCAATCTCAGTGTTGGAGTGTCCCATGTTGCACACGATGGAGCCGTTCTTCATACGGTCCAGCTGGTCCCTGGTCACCACGTTCTTATTCCCTAGGAGACCACAGGAAAAACACCAGTCTAAAACTTCCAACAAAATAGAGCTTAGCAGCACAAATTCTCTCGATTAGATGATACAGAGGGCCATGTATGTATGTCAATGCATATATTGATCGTGACAGGCATGTACTGGAAGCCCATAGATTAATGTATTTCCATATAAAAGCAGTCCCCTGTACAGAAAGTTGATCACATAAGTAAGGTAGTTTGATGTTGTTTACCAGTGCATGTGATGATGATGTCCACCTGACGGATGACCTCATTAAGCTTGACCACCCTGAAGCCATCCATGCTGTTCAAACATGGGGAGAGACGGGTTAGTAAGAACAGATGGGGGTAGACAGGTGCTCTGCCTACAGTAGAGTTGGTTAGTACTGGTCTACGAGTGCCATTCAACTAATAAGGCTCTATTGTTGTATTTAAAAGGTTTAGTATGCTGCCATCTAGTTTCTATCATGTTATCCTAATGATGAAAGCCAGTTCAGGTTTTCGGGTTTATATTTTGATGGAGAATTTCTGTTTCAAAGGTTAATCTTAGAGCAGGACAGAGAGACTCCTCTGTCCAGAGGGGTTTATGGTCTAATTCATGGTGTCATTTCTCTGGGTCAGCAGTGCTCTACATTTGGCACTTTCTGCTTCCAGTTTCCTGTCCCTCACCAGGCCTGCAGGGAGCAAATGGGATCGATCTCTGTGACGTAGACGATGGATCCCATGGCTTTCAGTGCGGCAGTGCAACCTTTCCCAACCTGCAGGGAGAGCATATCGCATTAGAATGACATAATATGATCACATCACATTGACCTCAATCAACAGAACAGGCCACAATGGACCCACAAAAGAACACGCATATCAGTAAACATTGACGTCCACATTACAAATTCTATAGAGGCCGATTACTTTAGACTAAATATACAATAACTTAGCATGACATGGCATTGAACTCTTCAGTATATAAATGTACAAGTATGTACTGTATAGGTGATTATCATTATACAGAGTGCACATATTTTTTATAGCAGGTTTAGCGTAGCCAGCACAAACACAGTCTCTTCAAACATAACTACATATACAATATGAAAACCCTGTGATGGAAATAAAAAATGTGTGCTATTCTAATAACCAATTTCTGTGTTCATTCAAGTGACTGATTGAACGAATCCTCACTAACAGTATCTGCAATTTGGCAGTACACCCAAAAACTTTTTTAGAGAAAGGGATATCTCAGTTTTAAGGTCTCAGCTTAGAGAGAATAAGCATTATGAGGTATTGGTCTGTCACATGCATGACCCAGTATTGGTCGTCACATGAATGAAGCAAATGTTAATGATTAATTAATTATAAATAAGCTAAATCATGCAAATATCACTTGTCTGTATATAAGAGAACTAACGGAACTGCCCCGGGGGGAGCAACTGAACGACATGTGTACTTTGCATTGAGTTAGTTGGAACCTCTCCAGCGCGCTGATAATAAAGAATAATGCATTTTGGATTGACTTCCGAATGTCCCTGTGTAGAATTTCCATGACACCCCCTTACCTCGCCATAACCACAGACAACCACCTGCTTTCCTCCAAACATCACGTCTGTGGTCCTCTTCAGGCTGCAGACAGAAACATGGAGACAGGGGAAACATTAAGATACAGGTAGTTGGCCTTTCTATGTTAAGTTGAAACTCCAGAAAGAGTGAAGTGGGCAATAGCAGTCCATAAAAGCAATTTCCCAGGCCACTGGATCACACAGGCCATGTTGTTAGCCTGATGTATTGGCCTATGTGTGTGTGTGTGTGTGTGTGTGTGTGTATGTATATATATATATATATATATAAATAACTCACACACATATATATATTTACACATACAGTACCAGTCAAAAGTTTCGACACACCTACTCAATCCAGGGTTTTTCTTAATTTATACTATTTTCAACATTGCAAAATAATAGTGAAGACATCAAAGCTATTGAATAACACTTATGGAATCATGTAGTAACCAAAAAAAGTGTTAATCAAAATAGATTTTATATTTGAGATTCTTCAAAGTAGCCACCCTTTGCCTTGAGATGGTTTGGGATGTGTTGGACTGCAGAGTGAAGGAAAAGCAGCCAACAAGTTCTCAGAATATGTGGGAACTCCTTCAAGACGGTTAGAAAAGCATTCCAGTTGAAGCTGGTTGAGAGAATGCCAAGAGTGCAAATTTGTCATCAAGGCAAAGGGTGGCTACTTTGAAGAATCTAAAATAGAAAACATATTTTGATTTGTTTAACACTTTCTTGGTTACTACATGATTCCACATGTGTCATTTCATAATTGTGATGTCTTCACTATTATTCTACAATGTAGAAAATAGTAAAAATTAAAACCCTTGAATGAGAGCGTTCAAATATTTGACAGGTACTATATTTGAGATATATATTTACAGTATTTGATCCACAAAACAATCAGACACATAGTTAAATATTATATATACAGTTGAAGTCAGAAGTTTACATACACTTAGGTTGGGGTCATTAAAACTCATTTTTCAACCACTCCACAAATGTCTTGTTAACAAACTATAGTTTTGGCAAGTCGGTTAAGGCATCTACTTTGTGCATGACACAAGTACTTTTTCCAACAATTGTTAACAGACAGATTATTTCACTTATAATTCACTGTATCACAATTCCAGTGGGTCAGAAGTTTACATACAGTAAGTTGACTGTGCCTTTAAACAGCTTGGAAAATTCCAGAAAATGGCTTTAGAAACTTCTGATAAATGATGTCAATTAGCCTGAGTCAATTGGAGGTGTACCTGTGGATATATTTCAAGGCCTACCTTCAAACTCACTGACATCATGGGGAAATCAATTGTAGACCTCCACAAGTCTGGTTCATCCTTGGAAGCAATTTCCAAATGCCTGAAGGTACTATGTTCATCTGTACAAACAATAGTATGCAAGTATAAACACCATGGAACCGCGCAGCCGTCGTACTGCTCAGGAAGATGATGCATTCTGTCTCCTAAAGATGAACGTACTTTGGTGTGAAAAGGGCCAATCAATCCCAGAACAACAGCAAAGGACATTGTGAAGATGCTGGAGGAAACACACCTCTTTGCTTAACATCATGGGAAAATAAGTAAATTGTTGACCTCCACAAATCTGGTTCATCCTTGGGAGCAATTTCCAAATGCCTGAAGGTACCACGTTCATCTGTACAAGTATAGTATAAACACCAAGAGACCATGTAGGCGTCATTCCGCTCTGGAATGAAACGCGTTCTGTCTCCTATAGATGAACGTACTTTGGTGTGAATAGTGCAAATCAATCCCAGAACAACAGCAAATGACCTTTTGAAGATGCTGGAGGAAACAGGTACAAAAGTATCTATATCTACAGTAAAACGAGTTCTATATCGATATAACCTGAAAGGCTGCTCAGCAAGAAAGAAGCCACGGCTCCAAAACCACCATAAAAAAGCCAGACTATGGTTTGCAACTGCACATGGGGACCTAGATCACACTTTTTGGAGAAATGTCCTTTGGTCTGATAAAACAAAAATATAACTGTTTGGCCATAATGACCATCGTTATGTTTGGAGGAAAAAAGGGGAGGCTTGCAAGCCGAAGAACACCATCCCATCCGTGAAGCACGGGGTTGGTAGCATCATGTTGTGGGGGTGCTTTGCTGAAGGAGGGACTGGTGCACTTCACAAAATAGATGGCATCATTAGGAGGGAAAATTATGTAGATATATTGAAGCAACATCTCAAGACATCAGTCAGGAAGTTAAAGCTTGGTCGCAAATGGGTCTTCCAAATGCACAAGGACCCCAAGCATACTTCCAAAGAAAATTTGTGGGCAGAACTAAAAAAGCGTGTGCGAGCAAGGAGGCCTACAAACCTGACTCAGTTACACCAGCTCTGTCAGGAGGAATGGGCCAAAATTCACCCAACTTATTGGGGGAAGCTTGTGGAAGGCTACCTGAAATGTTTGATCCAAATTAAACAATTTAAAGGCAATGCTACCAAATACTAATTGAGTGTATGTAAACGTCTGGCCCACTGGGAATGTGATGAAATAAATAAAAGCTGAAATAAATCACTCTCTCTACTATTATTCTGACATTTCAACTTAAAATAAAGTGGTGATCCCAACTGACCTAAAACAGGGAATTTTTACTAGGATTAAATGTCAGGAATTGTGAAAAACTGAGTTTAAATGTATTTGGCTAAGGTGTATGTAAACTTCCGACTTCAAGTGTATGCACAAAGAGCAGTGAGGTGTCGAAGCGAGGGAACATTCACTTGTATGCTTGAAAGGTACATTTAACACCTACCCATCCAAGATAGACTCTCTGCAGCAGTAGAGGTTGTCAAACTTCTGCTTTGTCACAGAGTCATTTACATTCATGGCTGGCACACACAGCTTGCCTGCTTTGGACAGCTGGTACAACCTTTAAGGCAAAGAGAAAGTAACTAAGTAACTAAGCTCAGAGTTACCTGTTGGTCTTATGAACATGTATGATTGAGAATGTATTTTAATCAGAAATAAAACCACCTGTGGACCCCAGTCACACTCTCCTCCACAATGCCCCTGATCTTCTTGAAGCCGTTGGGGTATTTCTTATACACCCAGTGAGTCAAGTCCCCTCCGTCATCAAGGATCTACCACAGACACAGCAAGAAGAGATAACATTCTCAACAAACAGTGACAACACGCAAACACATATCAGTAACACAAAATGGTCAACAAGGGCGTTTGTCTTGCTGTTAAAGGAGGGTAATTGACAAGAGTTCTATGGGTACCATGTTAGGCTGCCACCCCTCCATGTTGATGCACTTGTTGATACACCACCAGAAGTCATCCTCCGATTCCCCCTTCCAGGCAAAAACAGCCACACCTGCAGAAATGATAAGGTAGTTGGGGGAATAAAAGGGGTTTAGAAATTACAATATTTCTCCAGATCAGACATATGTCGCAACAAATATAGAAGCTAAGGCCCTTTTTAAACAGCAGCACAGGGTCCTGAGCCATTAACAAGACCCTTCATTCTAGAGAGAGCAGAACCGATGACGTTTGAACACATGGTGCTTGATGTCCGTATAATCTGTTGTAAAGTCATTAATATAACGACCTGCAGCTTAACTCTAGACATCTGGACCTGCACAACGGTCTATCCACAACACCAAAGAGCCTAGATCAGCCCCTGCCTCTGTAGGCTCCTCCAGGTAGACTTACATAACCCTGCTCACTAAACACCAGGGCCGGGATGATACTCGTTGGTATCGTGGCAAGGAAACAAAACACAAAGTGGATTAAACTTCTTTAGGAAAACAGCCTTAATGTTGGAAACAAACATTATGTTGTCATCCAGAGTCACATGTATTTATTTTCCAAGCTATAGCACACAATAATTTACATACAGCAGGTTTTTAATGATCAAAGAGTAATGTCTGCTTCGTGTTTTCATTTTTGCCATGGAAAGAATATTGAAATTCTGGTATCATCCCGGCCCTACTAAACACTTCAGCTCTCTACCATTAAAGCCCACTTCACACCCTCATAAATCACTCAGGAAACGGGTGTCAATAGCAGCCAGAACTACCCGTATTGACATCAGTATTGAACAGTCATGTAGGATTTAAGCTACACTAGTTTATCAGGGTTAGCTTCACTGTAGGCCTATTCACCTATACTGGTATGTGTGTCACTATATTGCTATTTGTGTCATGACCAATTGTCGTGAACTGACCTAACCTTTGAATATTTAACATTGTGTTATAAAGCCTGCATTATGATGTTATAAGCATGGCAGAAACAGAGGGCCTGAGTAAAGCCCTCCATATGTTTATTTATTTATTAGCTTCAGCAGAAACAGCAGCTACTTTTCCTGGGGTCCACAAAAAAAAAGAACAAGTAACAAAACACGGATAGATCTGGACAGTCACAAATTTAAAATATAAAAACAATACAACAAAAATGTGTGTTTGTCTCCCCTTATAGTCCCTGCCGTTCAACAAGATGTTGTTTATTACGTTTTTTAAAAGATAATTTTGTTGTTTGCTTGAGTAAATGGAGATGGGAGTGCTGATAGCTACTTTGAGGTAAAATGTACTTACTATGACAGTAAAATGTGGTTTTCACATTGTGCCATCTTAAGATGAATGCACTAACTGTTAGTCTCTCTGGATAAGAGCGTCTGCTAAATGACTAAAATGTTAACTTGTGTCAAAAACGCAGAACATCTTTTTATAACAGACATGAATAATGGGGAGATGAAGAGTGTAAATAATTAAGATACCTTGATATTTAATCTAACGGGACCAACTGTTTTTAAAAATATCGGTATCTTTCATACCGTTTGTTGATCACACATTCCCTACGGAAGCTCTAATATGGGCAGAAAGTACGACAGTGCAGAAAATAGTGGGAAATGTTAGAGATATTTTGACCTGCATAGGCGAGAGACGTGCTTTGATAATGCAACCTATGGATTACAGAATAAAGTTAGGAATATTCATGCGAGACAGGAGTCAGGATTTGGGGTTTCAGTGGAATTGGGACTAGATAGGAAAATAGTCTATCTCTAGGACTGGAGAACATAGCATTTTCCCTCATGCCTCTGAATTGTTAACAGACTTAATGTCTGACAGAGATGTCTATGTAGTGAATTGTGCATAGGCCTATCAAATATGTGACTGTCTGAAGAGTCATGATGACAGCTCAAAGAGGCACACATTATTTTATAGTCTATACCGTAAGGGTTTGTTGTAGGGTTTATCAAGTACATTTGGGTCAGCAGTGTCAATTATACGTCTGCTTTGAATCTATGGTAACTTTGTGTGAAGTAAATACGCTGGGCTAAAGGCTTCCATGTGAAAACCTGTTTGGATAATGAGCCATTTAATTTTTGCTAATCTGTTGCTGCGCATGTTGTGTATTTTGTGGCATTGCATTAGTGCCGACATTGGGGAAAATGTCAGTCATTTCCAGGTCGTCATTACATTTTTTCTGGAAATGTGAAGTGATCCTGGTTACCCGTGTTAATCCCTACTTGGTGGCCAACAGCAGCACCCCAAAAGAAGAGGCTTTAGATGAGGCAGGTGAATTTGCAACTAAAACAGTTCAACAACATCTGACATGAGATCCTCTCTAAGCTTTACTGGAATATGGCTCTGAATATATACAACACCCCATAGGCATTCCTGTCTTTTCTGTAGATGTACAAGAACATGTCTGTTCTTTAAACCAAGAGGGGATAATAAGCTAGGTATCTTGTTTCTAAAGCTGTTATCCAGTGATTTTTAGGAGAGGACCAGACATCAGGTAATAACTGCAGCAGGACAGAAGGCCTTCTGGTAATTTCCACCCCAGAGAGAGCAGAGCAGGCAGGCCGAAACAGAAGCTGCCAGAGGACAGCTCCATAAAGAGCAACTGTTTATTAGAAATAGATACTGTGACAGATGTCGCTTTACACAATGATGTGGGAAAGGGAGGGCTTACGTAAAAATATAATTACCAAAAAATAAAGTGGTAAAAAAAAAAAAAACTATCCTAAGCCCTGCTATTGAATTGGAGGAGTGGGGAGATTTTGAAAGCTCTATGATTATACTGCCATGCTACTCGTCCCATATGACCATACAGCTAGAAACATGTTATACAGTACCACCTGTCCACCTGTGGTAAATTCAATTGATTGGACATGATTTCGAAAGGCACACACCTGTCTATATAAAGGTCCTACAGTTGACAGTGCATGTCAGAGCAAAAACCAAGACATGAGGTCATAGGAATTGTCCGTAGAGCTTCGAGACAGGATTGATGGGAGAACTTTCCAGAAGGACAACCATCTCTGCAGCATTCCACCAATCAGGCCTTTATGGTAGAGTGGCCAGACAAAAGCCATTCCTCAGTAAAATGCACATGACAGCCCACGTGGAGTATGCCAAAAGGTACCGAAAGGACTCTCAGACCATGAGAAACAAGATTTTCTGGTCTGATGAAGCTAAGATTGAACCCTTTGGCCTGAATGCCAAGTGTCACATCTGGAGGAAACCTGGCACCATCCCTACGGTGAAGCATGGTGGTGGTAGCATCATGCTGTGGGGATGTTTTTCAGCGGCAGGGACTGGGAGACAAGTCAGGATCGAGGGAAAGATGAATAGATCAAAATAGAGAAGTCATTGGTGAAAACCTGCTTCAGAGGGCTCAGGTCCTCAGACTGGGGCGAAGGTTAACCTTCAAACAGGACCACGACACAGCAAAGACAACGCAGGAGTGGCTTCGGGACAAGTCTCTGAATGTCCTTGAGTGGCCCCGCCAGTGCCCAGACTTGAACCCGATCTAACATCTCTGGAGAGACCTGAAAATAGCTGTGTAATGATGCTCCCCATCCAACCTGACAGAGCTTGATAAGATCTGCAGAGAAGAAATGGGAGAAACTCCCCAAATACAGGTGCTAAGCTTGTAGCGTCATACCCAAGGAGACTCGAGGCTGTAATCACTCCCAAAGGTGCTTCAACAAAGTACTGAGTAAATACCTTTATTTATTTATTTTTTATTTATCTAGGCAAGTCTGTTAAGAACAGATTCTTATTTACAATGACGGCCTACAACGGCCAAACTCAGACGACTACTGTGCGCCGCAGTATTGAACTCCCAATCACGGCTTGTTGTGATACAGCCTGGTTGTGATATAACTTATGTAAATGTAATACTTCAGTTTTTTATTTCACTTTGTTATTATATGGTATTGTGTGTAGATCGATGAGGAGAAAAAAACGATTTCATCCATAGAATAAGTCTGTAACGGAAGAAAATGTGGAAAAAGTCAAGGGGTCTGAATACTTTACAAATGCACTGTATATACCTACATACAACTATCTATCTACTCCCTTCATCTGGTCAAGTCAGTAGGTTTCTGGCAGGCTTGCTGTATGTACGGTATGAAGATTGCTGGCATAACTCACACGTAGAAAATGTCAACACTGCTGAGAGTGGGTTGTAAATGGTCAGAGGATACTGTGTTTGTAGGACAAGTTAATCAGCCCACAGCCTATGCACCAGTTCTTCTCTCAGCTTGAGCTATGTGACTGGTGATATTTACTGTAATGCAGTCTGAATCTGTTGTGAACTGCTCAGGCTAACAGGCTGTGAAAAGAAAAAAGATCCCGCTACGGAAACACATATACTTAACAAACACCCAGAAACCTAAGAGATATGCGTGTCTTGGTGCTGTAGTTCATTGACTAGAGGGCAAGTCTGATGTTCTCTGTGCTTTCCAGGACTTTATTGAGAACATCTCCAAAATGTCTCTTTAGTTTCAAACGGCACAGGGAAGCAAATCACCCCCAACATTTAGCCCGCTCATGTAATTAATTACATATTAATATGAGTTCATGTATATTATGCAGAAATAGTACCAATTAATATGAATGTGATGAAACACAACTTTCAAAAAACCTCTTATGAAGTACAGTCAGTCTCTCATTCTGTTCCACATAGAAGCCATTACTGTAACAAAGCTGTAAAGTAGTCATGTTGAAAGCTTCTACTTACCGATCTCTGAGAGGGCAGCTGCCACCTCGTTCTGTGTGGAGTAGATGTTACAGGCTGTCCAGCGACACTGGGCCCCCAGTGCCACCAGAGTCTCAATCAACACCTGAGTGCAGAGCGAGGAGGTTGAATGAGAGGAACAAGGACAATACAGAGATGTACAGGTAATATTTTGTATCATAAATAGCTAATGGGCAATACAGAACACAAAAGAGAGCAGACCATTCAATATATTTAGCCTACTGTATATACAGTGCCAGTCAAAAGTTCGGACACCTACTCATTCAAGGGTTTTTATTTTTTACAATTTTCTAGATTGTAGAATAATAGTGAAGACATCAAAACTCTGAAATAAATCATATGGAATCATGTACCGGTACCCCCTGTATATAGCCTTGTTATTGTTATGTAAATGTTTTGTGTTCTTTTTTGATTGATTTGATTTTTTCCCCTTTTGTTTATTGCTTGAACTGCATTGTTCGTTAAGGGCTTGTAAATAAATATTTCAAGGTCTACACCTGTTGTAGACCTTACCGAGTTGGTCACGGGTGCACCTCAGCCACGCTCAAGATCCTAAGGTCCTAAACGATATCATAACCACCATCGATAAAAAAAACAGTACTGTGCAGCCGTCTTCATCGATCAGGCCAAGGCTTTCGACTCTGTCAATCACCGTATTCTTATCGGCATACTCAACAGCCTTGATTCCTCTAATGACTGCCTCGCCTTGTTCCCTAACTACTTCTCAGATAGAGTTCAGTGTGTCAAATAGGAGGGCCTGTTGTCCGGACCTGTGGCAGTCTCTATGAGGGTACCACAGAGTTCAATTCTCGGGACGACTCTTTTCTCTGTATATATATCAATGATGTCGCTCTTGCTCCGGGTAATTCTTTGATTCACCTCTACGCAGACGACACCATTCTGTATACATCTGGCCCTTCTTTGGACACTGTCTTAACAAACCTCCAAACAAGCTTCAATGCCATACAACACTCCTTCCATCTGCACATATATCACTCCAGTGCTAATGCTAAATTGTCATTACTTCACCACTGTGGCCTATTTATTGCCTTACCATCCCATCTGGTTTGCGCTTACTGGAACTATCATTTGTTTTTAAACAGGACAATGACCCAACACACCTCCAGGCTGTGCAAGGCCTATTTGACCAAGGAGAGTGATGGAGTACTGCATCAGATGACCTGACCTCCACAATCACCCAACCTCGACCCAATTGAGTTGGTTTGGGATGAGTTGGACTGCAGAGTTAAGGAAAAGCAGCCAACAAGTGCTCAACATATGTGGGAACTCCTTCAAGACTGTTGGAAAAGCATTCCAGGTGAAGCTGGTTGGGAAAATGTCAAGCGTGTGCAAAGCTGTGTTCAAAGGTAAAGGGTGGCTACTTTGAAGAATCTAAAATAGAAAATATATTTTGATTTGTTTAACACTTTTCTGCTTACTACATAATTCCATGTGTTATTTCATAGTTTTGATGTCTTTACTATTATTCTACAATGTAGAAAATAGTAAAAAATATTAAAAACCCTTGAATGAGTAGCTGTGTCCAAACTTTTGACTAACACTGTAAATATATAATATCAAATCAAATCAAATTTATTTATATAGCCCTTCGTACATCAGCTGATATCCCAAAGTGCTGTACAGAAACCCAGCCTAAAACCCCAAACAGCAAGCAATGCAGGTGCTAATAGCATATTAACAGCACCAATATATTAAATCTTAGACACTAACGGGGTATAAAGCCTTGTTCACGCTGCAGGCCTTAATGCTCAAATCAGTTTTGTTTTTAAAATATGTTTTGGACTACTGACTGTCCAAACAGTAAGTTACAAGTGACCAAATCGGATGCGAGTCCAGAGAGCAGTCATTTGCGAACAAGGCTACACTGGTTGTCATAGTAACAACATGTGTGAGTGTGCTGGGGTGTAGGCTGATTGGTGATTGCGCTTGTGCTTCCTATCACTCAGAAGTTATATAGCATGCTAAGGTGACAACAATGCCGGCCATGGACATTTCCCAGTTGTTTTGCATGTCTAAAATCCTAGGGAAAGAACACTTTTAAAGCCTCAAAGGATAAGATTTTTGGCTAGCCACAGCAGCAGGCCAACTAGGTAGCTGTTAAGCTTCTAGCACATTCACTCATTTGTTTGAAAACAATTAACAAGCTAGTTAGCTACCACATGTTCTTGTCAAATTGTCAACAGAGTAGCTAGCAAGCGAAAAAGATATGCTGAATAACAGTCTAAAAACCACTTCAGGACAAATAAATCAGATTTGACTGTTCAGACAAGTCACATGGCCAGGAATCAGATACGAAGGTGGTTTGAAATGTGGCTTGAACTATCTGATTACATGTGCTTTTTGGCTGTTCAGACTGCAGGAAAAAGAACAGATTCAAATCAGATATGCAAATAAATAGAATTCGAGTCACTTCAAACCGCCAATGTGAACAAGGCTTTAGAGACGCTGTACATTATTTATGGACTGTCATGAGATGAGCCAGCTATCATTTTTAGTCACAGAGCAAAATGTAGCAGAGCAATGGTAGTTAGGTACAGTAGAGATATTGTTGGAAGAAAGATCATACTGCAGTCATGGCACTGATATTTGGGTATGTAGCCCAAGTAAGGGAGAGATATTTCACTGCAGCAAAGCTTGGGTAATAGAAACAGTGTAAGTTAGTGTAAACAACAGGGCCAACTTGGTTACTGAAGAAGCATCTGTAACCTTCAAATCCTACTTCATTAGGAGAAAGATGTCCCCGTGTAGCCTTGGCTTTATGATAGGTAAGACAGAGATAGTTATCTTACTGCAGTCTGGGCAGTGATGTGAGTGCAGCCAACGATTTTAGCCCCAGCAAGTGGCTTCTCTCCCTGGGCTCTCTTCCTGAGCGAGATTAATGCTGACATATCTGTGAGGAGAGAGCGAGCAAGCGACCGAGAGAGAGAGGGAGAAGGGAGTGAGAAAGCGGGGTGATAAAGAGAGCAAAGGAGATGGAGCGAGAGAAAGGAGAGAAAGAGATCCTAAAACTTGATAGCCACATTCAGAGTAGACACCAGAAAAGTGGTCTGACTATAAAGACCTTCCCACAAATATCTCTCATAATTGTGGGTCTCAAATAATTTCCTGCATCAGAACCTTCTTAGCTCCATAAAATCAAATGCCCTAAAATAAGCAATGCCATCTGCAACCTGCCAATTCATTAGAGGATGAACACTCCATATCAAGCTCTGGGGTTGTGCTGACAGTGTTATGGGTGTAGATTAAGCTGCAACGCGACACCAATAAAATACACTTACTTATCCTTACACTGTAACAATTAATCCCAGTGCTCAATTTATTATGTCCCGTTTCCAGCAAAGGATGGCTGTACATTGTGTCTGTAACAACAGCCACGTCAGACCTGCAATGCTGCTGCATATCACAAAACATTTAGGTCAAGGACAACACATCGAATCTAAATTATTTGGGGAATAATGTCTGAAAATAAACACAAGAATGATAGAATGAGAACTTCATCAAAGGTGTCTGAACCTGTAAACAATATTAGATCTTTCTGCATAATACATTGAGCTCCATAAGTATTGGGACAGTGACACATGTTTTATTGTTTTGGCTCTGTACACCACCACTCTGGATTTGAAATTATACAATGACTATGAGGTTAAAGTGCAGACTGTCAGCTTTCATTTTAGGTTATTTTCATCCATACCAGGTGAACCATTTAGAAATTACAGCACTTTTTGTACATAGTCTCTGCCCCCCCCCCCCCCCTCACATTTTAGGGGTTCAAAAGGAAATGTACTAATATGTGTATTAAAGTAGTAAATAGTTAAGTATTTGGTCCCATACTCATAGTCATTGCATGCTACATCAAGTTTGTGACTCTACTCTGCTATTTGTTTTGGTTGTGTTTCAGATTATTATGTGCCCAATAGAAATGAATGGTAAAGAAGAAGAATTCTGGAGTCACTTTTATTGTAAATAAGAATATAATGTTTCTAAACACTTCTACATTAATTTGGGATGCTACCATGATTACTGACCAAATGAATTGTGAATAATGATGAGGGAGAAAGTTAGAGGTATAAATATCCTACCCCCCCCCCCAAAATGCTAACATCCCCTGTTATTGTAATGGTGAGAGGTTAGCCTGTCTTGGGGGTATGATATAAAATGCTAACATCCCCTGTTATTGTAATGGTGAGAGGTTAGCCTGTCTTGGGGGTATGATATAAAATGCTAACATCCCCTGTTATTGTAATGGTGAGAGGTTAGCCTGTCTTGGGGGTATGATATAAAATGCTAACATCCCCTGTTATTGTAATGGTGAGAGGTTAGCCTGTCTTGGGGGTATGATATAAAATGCTAACATCCCTGTTATTGTAATGGTGAGAGGTTAGCCTGTCTTGGGGGTATGATATAAAATGCTAACATCCCCTGTTATTGTAATGGTGAGAGGTTAGCCTGTCTTGGGGGTATGATATAAAATGCTAACATCCCCTGTTATTGTAATGGTGAGAGGTTAGCCTGTCTTGGGGGTATGATATAAAATGCTAACATCCCCTGTTATTGTAATGGTGAGAGGTTAGCCTGTCTTGGGGGTATGATATGTGTGTGTCTAACTTTCTCACTCATCATGCATCCAACAAGTTTGAGTCACAAGCTTGATGTAATCATTACGTGCTAGGAATATGGGACCAACTAATAAAAACGTTACTACTTTAATACACATGAATTTGTCCCAATACTTTTGGTTCCCTAAAATGGGGCCAATGACAAAAAGTGGTGTAATTTCTAAATAGTTGAAAATACCCAACTTAAAGCTGACAGTCTGTACTTTAACCTTATAGTCGTATAATTTCAAATCCAAAGTCTGGAGTACAGAGCCAAAAACAACAAAAAATGTGTCACGGTCCCAACACTTTTGGAGCTCACTATGTTTCTCTCTCTCTCTGATGTGATGTAGTTGCACTTCGAATGACTGATCAGCGAAACCAGAGAAAAGCCTAATAATACGACACAGGAGACGTTTCTGAATCCCTTAAGAGCAGATTGACCTCAACCAATCTAATTCTAAATAACAATCTTAATACAGATAACAAGCTAGACTCTAGCTGCTAGAGTATTTCAGTTATGCACAGAACTGAGCGATGCTGTTCTTTCTTATGACAGACTCTCCCCTCCAATCAGTGTCTCTGTCAATCTGACTTGGCCAATCCTTGCCTTGGAGGGTGAGACTCTAGTACATTTCCGCGCAACAGACCCAAAGTCCTGGCAAGAGCAATATTTAGATGTAGATATACTTTACTGTCCCTTGTTCACAGAAATGTATTTGTTGCTCATTGCAACCTGATTGACGCCAGTAGTGGTTTAATTGACATTTCCCGATATTACCTAGGATCAAAGACCCTTACCCATTGAGTCGCCTAAGAGATTCATGCCATAAGACAGCAAATTTCAAGAACATGCTTTAAATAACCAACAACCAGTACTTATACCTGAGAGCACCCTTGGGATGTTGAGGTTTATCACTGGTCACTGATTGTCTTGTATTGTTCTTTGTGTGAAAGGTGACAGGTCACAGAACCATGTTATCCTACCTTGTTCTGCAATCTCAATCTCGCGGCGACCAAATTCGGCATGTTTGATGTTCTTCACACAGAAGTCGTTGGTGCCCTTGGAATTGACCTGTATTTTGTCCCGTGGTGAAGTTTCATCGTCAGAGCTGTCCGTGTAGGACGCAGCTGGGAAATCAGACCGATAGGAAAAGTCAGCAAGAAAGGGGTCAAGCAATACATTCATAGCTGTGTGCATGTGTGTGTTTGTGTGTGTATAGTACCTGAACTGTAGCTGTCGGTGGATGACTGAGAGATCGATCGAGACAGGGAGCGTCGTCCTGCCTTGGTAGGAAACCTGCTGAACTCTTGCTTGTCTTCCACAAACTGGATTTGCTGAAGGAGCAAAAGAGAGTACAATTTATACATCCCTAACTTCAATTCACTTGAAACATGGATCAAAAGATTAGAAGGTCTGGTCTCAAGAAATCACCCTACACCTATAAGAATAACAATACTTTCCATGTAACAGTAGCCTAATGGTATTCCATTGCTAATAGATATGTACATCAGAGGTGTAGTATATATGTATGTCAGTCTTGAGATAGAAATGAACAGATTCTTTATTCTGAGAGAGCACTAGAATTTTGAATGCTTTCACAGATAAACCACTGTGGTGTGCTTTTGGAGCTGAATTGGGTATGTGCTTGTGGCCTAGTTTGGTTACATGCAGCCTTGTCTTAAAGTGGAGAGGAGAGAGTGAAGTGTGATAGTTTCTTAGGATTACCTTGATGTGTGTCAGTGTACTATCTTGAAAAGGTGAGCTTCTATATTTATTGCATGGAATCCAAAATAAACATGTTATGTAACCCAAAATATTGCTGTTAATTGAAAAGTGAAGTCACTTCTAACTATAAAACTGGCCAACTGGACAAACCATGGAAATTGTACTTGGAATAATAGCCTTGTGTCACGACTCCTACCGAAGGTGGTTCCCCTTCCCGTTTGGGTGGCTGGGTGGCGCTCGGCGGTCCTTTGTAGACAAGATTCTCAGGGACCTGCAAGGGCAGGGAGTGGTTGTTTATATCGATGACATTCTGATCTACTCAGCCACCAGCGCCGCGCATGTGTCTCTGGTACGCAAGGTGCTTGGTAGACTGCTGGAGCATGACCTATAGGTCAAGGCTGAGAAGTGTGTGCTCTCCAAACGAGCCGTCTCCTTCCTGGGTTATCGCATTTCCACCTCGGGGGTGGTGAAGGAATGTGACCGCATTAAGGCCGTGCGTAATTGGCCGACCACGGTAAAGGAGGTGCAGCAGTTTTGGGGTTTTGCCAACTACTACAGGAGGTTTATCCGGGGTTTTGGCTAGGTAGCGGCTCCCATTACCTCACTGCTGAAGGGGGTCTGGTGCGTTTGCGGTGGTCAGCAGAGGCGGACAGAGCTTTCAACAGGTTGAAGGCACTGTTCACGGATGCACCCGTGTTGGCGCACCCGGACCGGCCAGGGGAGTGGGCGAGATACATCCCCTGGGCTGAGATGGCCCAGAACTCACTACGCCACTCCTCTACTAACGTGTCCCCATTTCAGAGTGTGTTGGGGTACCAGCCAGTCCTGGCACCATGGCATCCAAGCCAGACCGAGGCTCCTGCGGTGGAGGAATGGGTGCAGTGCTCCAAGGAGACCAGGAGGGGCGTCCAGGAATCCCTCCAACAAGCCAGTGGACGGCAGAAAAGGAGTGCTGACCGCCACCACAGTGAGGCGCCCATGTTTGTACCGGGGGACTGGGTCTGGCTCTCAACCCGAAACCTACCCCTCTGCTTGCCCTGCCAGAAGCTGGGGCCGCAGTGTGTAGGGCCCTTCAAAGTCCTGAGGAGAATAAACGAGGTGTGTTATCGATTACAACTCCCTTCCTATTATCGCATTAACCCCTCGTTTCATGTGTCTCTCCTCAGGCCGGTGGTAGCTGGTCCCCTGCAGGACGGTGAGGTGCCGGAGGTCCCTCCTCCCCCTCTGGACATTGAGGGTCCCCGACATACACGATACAGGCCATTCTGGACTCGAGACACCGGGTGAGGGGCCTGCAGTACCTCGTGGACTGGGAGGGGTACGGTCCGGAGGAGAGGTGCTGGGTACCGGTGGGGGACATTTTGGATCCGTCAATGTTGAGGGATTTCCATCGCCTCCATCCGGATTTCCCTGCGCCTCGCCCTCCGGGTCGACCTCGAGGCCGGTGTCAGTGCGCTGCTGGAGCCGCGCGCTGACACCGCGTCATGACTCCTACCGAAGGTGGCTCCCCTTCCCGTTCGGGTGGCGCTCGGCGGTCGTCGTCGCTGGCCTACTAGCTGCCACTGATTCTTCCCCCCTTGCCTGTTTATTGGTTACACCTGTTATGTATTGTGGTGATTAGTTGGGCCGGCCCGCCTGTTCTTTGTGTGGGATTGTTTGTGTGACATTTGTGCATGTTTGAGACGAACATGTTTTTTCCTGTTCGCGGGTTTTGCTGGACTGTTTTAGTCCCCGTGTTTGGGGCATTTGTTTTTGTGAGCGCCCAGTGTTTTGTGGGGTGGCCTATGTTCGCAGTGTGTGCATTAAAGAGCACTAGCTTGAACTCTCTGTTTCCTGCTCCTGACTTTGCACCAACTACACCCGATCGTTACACCTTGCCAGATCAGAGGAACTTCAAAAGTTCAAAAGCCATCTTTAGTGGTGTGTGACATCTTGCACCTTAGAAGAGGCTTAGCATAGAAATAAGAGTTCCACTGAACTGGCATGGCTATTATTCCAAGTACAATTTCCATGGTGTGTCCAGTTGGCCAGTTTTATAGTTTTTGAGGAACAAGAAATAGGCCTATAAAGCAGGACTCTCCAACCTTTTTCCTGGAGAGCTACCATCCCGTAGGTTTTTGTTCCAATCCTAATCTTGCGCACCGGATTAAAATAATCAGATGGTTGATAAACCGAATGAAGTTAGTTACAACTGGTGTTGAAACAAAAACCCAGAAACAGGGTTGGAGAGCCCTGCTATACACTAGAAATAAAAATGGGTTAAAGAGATTCTCTGGTGAGATTCAGAGATTCTCTGGTGCTTTTGTATACTTTTTAGCCAGTCCTTATGAAAGTAGCACTCACGAGCCAAAAGTGGTCCCCAATAACGGTGTACTACATATGTGCACCACATCATTGCCCTCTCTTGCTCTGCTGTGTATGCATCTTACTGGCAGTCACTCAAATGGCAAGGGGTTGAAGCTCATTAGCAAGAACTCGAATTGCTAGGGGGCTGGCCCATGCGGTGGAAAATGTCGTGGCACAGCTTCCAGTAAAGTTCTTCAAAACTAGGAATTTCGTGGCTCACTGAGGTAAGACAGTAATTCTTCAAGGTTATTGTAGTTAACAAAAACTGAAACTGAAAAGAAAAACTGGAAAATGTTAGTAAACTGAAATAGAAATAAAAAACAAACTATGCCGAAACGATTATCGTTGTCTGTAAAACAGACTAAAATAAAACCATCAAATTGTTTCTTTTTTTCCTTTTAAACATAAAAAAAATCTAAAAATGGGGTTTAAGCTTTATTTCGAATGGGGTTTTCGAGCTTCTGAATCTGACGGGTAAATATTGCCAGTAGATGCCGAGGTTTCAAATAGGTCTAGCTTGTGCATCACTATCACTAGATAAAAGGGAAGAAATCTGAGGGCAAGCACAGAGCGTGACTGGGCCAAGCCAGAGCAGCTTCTGAAGTTGTTGGAGCCGTTCGAAATCCACAACGACCAACTTCAAGCTGACATCCGGAAAGAAGCTTGGCTGGAGAAGACAATGTGAGCACTACCATCAGTCCTCTGTCATGCCAACAGTAAAGCATCCTGCGACCATTCATGTGTGGGGTTGCTTCTCAGCCAAGGAAGTGGGCTCACTCACAATTATGCCTAAGAACACAGCCATGAATAAAGAACCAACACATCCTCCGAGAGCAACTTCTCCCAACCATCCAGGAACAGTTTGGTGACGAACAATGCCTTTTCCAGCATGATGGAGCACCTTGCCATAAGGCAAAAGTGATATCTAAGTGGCTCGGGGAGCAAAGCATCAATATTTTGGGTCCATGGCCAGGAAACTCCCCAGACCTTAATCCGATTGAGAACGTTTAGTCAATCGTCAAGAGGTGGGTGGACAAACAAAAACCCACAAATTCTGACAAGTCAGGATGTGGCCCAGAAGTTAATTGACAGTATGCCAGGGCGGATTGCAGAAGTCTTGAAAAAGAAGGGTCAACACTGCAAATATTTACTCTTTGCATCAACTTCATGTAATTGTCAATAAAAGCCTTTGACACTTATGAAATGCTTGTAATGCTTGAAATACTTTAAAGTACTACTTAAGTATTTTACACCACTGCATACTGAATTGTCTTGCAGCCATCTTCGATCCACCCCTGCAGCAGCTTGCCTGATGGATCCAAGTGTTTCTCTGGCACTTCGCTCAACAGAAATGGAGCCACTGATGAGGGAAGCGGAGACTTTTATACTTCAGCAAATTCAGAGAGTACAGCCGTGGAGCAGCAGGACCCCAGGAAGATGCCAATACGATAAATTCAGCAAGCATCTCAACAACATTGATTCAGAAAAATAGCCTCCTGAGGTTGTGATTTTGTCTTGGGTCACTGTCCAGCCGGAGGGTTAACCTGTCAGGACATTATGTGTCCCGTGTGATCTGTGGAAATACCTGGAAAAGGTATATGGGGGCATGTTCACGGCGTCACCTCTCCAGTTCTGGCAGGCAAAGGATGGCGGTTTATCCGCACTGTGGCACTGGTTTCTAACCCTGCATTCCAACCGTTCGTGGAGATAGAGAATACTGTCTGTGAACGACTGTCATCAGGCTTGAGAAACCGAACGACCACCTCTCTGAACTGATAGATTTGTGAAGAAACGTTGTATTGCCTATGTTTTTATTAACCCTATTTGAAAGGGATAGTGAGATATACATGTTTAATATTACATAAACATAACATGTTAAATGTGCCATGACATAATTTGTTGTTTTTTCCTCTCTTTGTCAGATAAAAAGTACTTGATTCATCTTACATCTACTAATATAAAAACATTGTATTGGTGTAAGCATGAGCAAGAGAGTGTCTTTCCACCATATTTAATACTGGAATACTTTTCCAACCGTCTTGAAGGAGATCCCACATATGCTGAGCATTTATTGGCTGCTTTTCCTTCACCTCTGTGGTCCAACTCATCCCAAACCATCTCAATTGGGTTACACAGCCTGGAGGTGTGTTAGGTCATTGTCCTGTTGAAAAACAAATGATCGTCCGAGCAAGCACAAACCAGATGGGATGGCGTATCGCTGCAGAATGCTGTGGTAGCCATGCTGGTTAAGGGTGCCTTGAATTCTAATTACATCACAGACAGTGTCACCAGCAAAGCACTATCACACCTCCTCCTCCATGCTTCACACTGGGCACCACACATGCAGTGATCATCCGAACACCTACTCTGCGTCTCACAAAGACATGCCGATTGGAACCAAAAATCTCAATTTTGGACTCATCCAAAAAAAGCACAGATTTCCAACGGTCTAATGTCCATTACTTGTGTTTCTTGGACCAAGCAAATCTCTTCTGCTTATTGGTCCTTTAGTAATGGTTTCTTTGCAGAAATTCGGCCATGATGGCCTGATTGACGCAGTCTCCTCTGAACAGTTGATTTTGAGATGTTTAAGTTACTTGAACTCCGTGAATAATTTATTTGGGCTGCAATTTCTGAGGCTGGTAAATCTAATGAACTTATCCTCTGCAGCAGAGGTAACTGGGTCTTCCTTTCCTATGACGGTCCTCATGAGAGCCAGTCATCATAGCGCTTGATGGTTTTTGCAACTGCACTTGAAGAAACTTTCAAAGTTCTTGAAATGTTCCCTATTGACTGACCATCATGTCTTAAAGTTATGATGGAATGTTTCTCTTTGCTTATTTGAGCTGTTCTTGCCATAATATGGACTTGGTCTTCTATCAAATAGGGCCCTCTTCTGTATACCACCCATACCTTGTCATAACACAAGTGATGGGCTCAAACGCATTAAGAAGAAATTCTACAAATTTACTTTTAACAAGGCACACCTGTTAATTGAAATGCATTCCAGGTGATTACCTCATGAAGCTGATTGAGAGAATGCCAAGAGTGTGCAAAGCTGTCATTAAGGCAAAAGGGTGGCTACTTGAAGATTCTAAAATATCTTTTGATTTATTAAACACTTTTTAGGTAACTACATGATTCCATGTGCGCTAATTCATAGTTTGATGACTTCACTATTATTCTACAATGTAGAAAATAGTCAAAAATAAAGAAAAACCCTTGAATGAGTAGGTATGTCCAAACTTTTGACTGGTGCTGTATGTCCTGGCCATGAAGATATATGGAGTCCTCTAGCAGGGTTTCAACAACCCTCTCCTCAGGCCCCCCGCAGACGTTGCACATTTTTGTTTTCACCCTAAACTTGCACACCTTATTCAATTAGTCGAAGGCTTGAGGACTAATTGAGTCAGGTGTGCCAGTTTAAGGTTAAAACAAAAATGTGAAATGTCTGTGGGGGGCTAGGAGAGGGTTAGGAAACCATTAGTGTCCAAAAGCCTATGCTAGCATGGTCAGCACCATTGAGAACTGTCACCATTTTGATTTAGTAAACTGGGCGGGACTTCCAACTTGCAGGCTTGTTTTCGAGTTGCTGTGCGTTTTGTTGCCAACCTATTTTGCTACCTGACAACTTTACGGTTTTCACTTTTTAATTACCGTTCATATATTTATTTATTTTTTCCTCAACTTTTTCACTCCGGACGCTTTATCTGGACACGATTCGTCAGGACCTCCAACAGCCGAAGCGAAGTAGTAACATTAACATGATGCCTTCTAATTGCAGCCGCTGTGCTCGCCTTACGGCGAGGATAGCTGTACTGCAAGCCCAGCTTCAGACGCAATCGTTAGGCAAGGGTAATTTCAGTGTAGGAAAGGATGAAACAGCGTCTGTGCCACCAGTAAGTACAGATAGTAGTATAAATCCCCTGGCACAGTCCCCGCAGCCGGACAATTTTCTCACGGTTTCTGGAAGGAAATGCTGTAGGAACGCTCAACCGGTGTCGCTCATTCAGCCGACAGAAACTTTCAACCGGTTTTCCCCATTAAGCAGCGGGTCGGTGTCAGAGGCCGAGTCTTCTCTGGTCTCTACTCCTCCCGTTACGGGGTCTGAGACGCCGAAGCTTCCCACCATTAGCTCTGACAAATTGAAAACTCTAGTCATTGGCGACTCCATTACCCGCAGTATTAGACTTAAAGCGAATCATCCAGCGATCATACACTGTTTACCCGGGGGCAGGGCTACCGACGTTAAGGCTAATCTGAAGATGGTGCTGGCTAAAGCTAAAACTGGCGAGTGTAGAGAGATAGAGATATTGTTATCCACGTCGGCACCAACGATGTTAGGATGAAACAGTCAGAGATCACCAAGCGCAACATAGCTTCTGCGTGCATATCAGCTAGAAAGATGTGTCGGCATCGAGTAATTGTCTCTGGCCCCCTCCCAGTTAGGGGGAGTGATGAGCTCTACAGCAGAGTCTCACAACTCAATCGCTGGTTGAAAACTGTTTTCTGCCCCTCCCAAAAGATAGAATTTGTAGATAATTGGCCCTCTTTCTGATCTCTCTTTGAGATTTTTGGTTCCAATCGGCATGTCTTTGTGAGACGCAGAGTAGGTGTTCGGATGATCACTGCATGTGTGGTGCCCAGTGTGAAGCATGGAGGAGGAGGTGTGATAGTGCTTTGCTGGTGACACTGTCTGTGATGTAATTAGAATTCAAGGCACCCTTAACCAGCATGGCTACCACAGCATTCTGCAACTCCATTGTGTCCTCCTCCCAGAGCGCTAAGAACCTTGGCGTGATCCTGGACAACACCCTGTCGTTCTCAACTAACATCAAGGCGGTGGCCCGTTCCTGTAGGTTCATGCTCTACAACATCCGCAGAGTACGACCCTGCCTCACACAGGAAGCGGCGCAGGTCCTAATCCAGGCACTTGTCATCTCCCGTCTGGATTACTGCAACTCGCTGTTGGCTGGGCTCCCTGCCTGTGCCATTAAACCCCTACAACTCATCCAGAACGCCGCAGCCCGTCTGGTGTTCAACCTTCCCAAGTTCTCTCACGTCACCCCGCTCCTCCGCTCCCTCCACTGGCTTCCAGTTGAAGCCGCATCCGCTACAAGACCATGGTGCTTGCCTACGGAGCTGTGAGGGGAACGGCACCTCAGTACCTCCAGGCTCTGATCAGGCCCTACACCCAAACAAGGGCACTGCGTTCATCCACCTCTGGCCTGCTCGCCTCCCTACCACTGAGGAAGTACAGTTCCCGCTCAGCCCAGTCAAAACTGTTCGCTGCTCTGGCCCCCAATGGTGGAACAAACTCCCTCACGACGCCAGGACAGCGGAGTCAATCACCACCTTCCGGAGACACCTGAAACCCCACCTCTTTATGGAATACCTAGGATAGGATAAAGTAATCCTTCTCACCCCCCTTAAAAGACCTAGATGCACTATTGTAAAGTGGCTGTTCCACTGGATGTCATAAGGTGAAAGCACCAATTTGTAAGTCGCTCTGGATAAGAGCGTCTGCTAAATGACTTAAATGTAAATGTAAATGTTTCTGGGACTCACCCACAAACAGGACCAAGCCTGACCTGCTGAGGAGTGACGGACTCCATCCTAGCTGGAGGGGTGCTCTCATCTTATCTACCAACATAGACAGGGCTCTAACTCCTCTAGCTCCACAATGAAATAGGGTGCAGGCCAGGCAGCAGGCTATTAGCCAGCCTGCCAGCATAGTGGAGTCTGCCACTAGCATAGTCAGTGTAGTCAGCTCAGCTATCACCATTGAGACCGTGTCTGTGCCTCGACCTAGGTTGGGCAAAACTAAACATGGCGGTGTTCACCTTAGCAATCTCACTAGGATAAAGACCACCTCCATTCCTGTAATTACTGAAAGAGATCATGATACCTCACATCTCAAAATAGGGCTACTTAATGTTAGATCCCTTACTTCAAAGGCAATTATAGTCAATGAACTAATCACTGATCATAATCTTGATGTGATTGGCCTGACTGAAACATGGCTTAAGCCTGATGAATTTACTGTGTTAAATGAGGCCTCACCTCCTGGCTACACTAGTGACCATATCCCCCGTGCATCCCGCAAAGGCGGAGGTGTTGCTAACATTTACGATAGCAAATTTCAATTTACAAAAAAAAAAAATGACGTTTTCGTCTTTTGAGCTTCTAGTCATGAAATCTATGCAGCCTACTCAATCACTTTTTATAGCTACTGTTTACAGGCCTCCTGGGCCATATACAGCGTTTCTCACTGAGTTCCCTGAATTCCTATCGGACCTTGTAGTCATTGCAGATAATATTCTAATCTTTGGTGACTTTAATATTCACATGGAAAAGTCCACAGACCCACTCCAAAAGGCTTTCGGAGCCATCATCGACTCAGTGGGTTTTGTCCAACATGTCTCTGGACCCACTCACTGTCACAGTCATACGCTGGACCTAGTTTTGTCCCATGGAATAAATGTTGTGGATCTTAATGTTTTTCCTCATAATCCTGGACTATCGGACCACCATTTTATTACGTTTGCAATTGCAACAAATAATCTGCTCAGACCCCAACCAAGGAACATCAAAAGTCGTGCTATAAATTCACAGACAACACAAAGATTCCTTGATGCCCTTCCAGACTCCCTCTGCCTACCCAAGGACGCCAGAGGACAAAAATCCGTTAACCACCTAACTGAGGATCTCAATTTTACCTTGCACAATACCCTAGATGCAGTTGCACCCCTAAAAACTAAAAAAATGTCTCATAAGAAACTAGCTCCCTGGTACACAGAAAATACCCGAGCTCTGAAGCAAGCTTCCAGAAAATTGGAACGGAAATGGCGCCACACCAAACTGGAAGTCTTCCGACTAGCTTGGAAGGACGGTACCGTGCAGTACCGAAGAGCCCTTACTGCTGCTCGATCATCCTATTTTTCTAACTTAATTGAGGAAAATAAGAACAATCCGAAATTCCTTTTTGATACTGTCGCAAAGCTAACTAAAAAGCAGCATTCCCCAAGAGAGCATGACTTTCACTTTAGCAGTGATAAATTCATGAACTTCTTTGAGGAAAATATTATGATTATTAGAAAGCAAATTACGGACTCCTGCGTATTCCTCCAAACCTCAGTTGTCCTGAGTCTGCACAACTCTGCCAGGACCTAGGATCAAGAGAGACGCTCAAGTCTTTTAGTACTATATCTCTTGACACAATGATGAAAATAATCATGGCCTCTAAACCTTCAAGCTGCATACTGGACCCTATTCCAACTAAACTACTGAAAGAGCTGCTTCCTGTGCTTGGCCCTCCTATGTTGAACATAATAAACGGCTCTCTATCCACTGGATGTGTACCAAACTCACTAAAAGTGGCAATAATAAAGCCTCTCTTGAAAAAGCCAAACCTTGACCCAGAAAATATAAAAAACTATCGGCCTATATCGAATCTTCCATTCCTCTCAAAAATTTTAGAGAAGGCTGTTGCGCAGCAACTCACTGCCTTCCTGAAGACAAACAATGTATACGAAATGCTTCAGTCTGGTTTTAGACCCCATCATAGCACTGAGACGGCACTTGTGAAGGTGGTAAATGACATTTTAATGGCATCGGACCGAGGCTCTGCATCTGTCCTCGTGCTCCTAGACCTTAGTGCTGCTTTTGATACCATCGATCACCACATTCTTTTGGAGAGATTGGAAACCCAAATTGGTCTACACGGACATGTTCTGGCCTGGTTTAGATCTTATCTGTCGGAAAGATATCAGTTTGTCTCTGTGAATGGTTTGTCCTCTGACAAATCAACTGTAAATTTCGGTGTTCCTCAAGGTTCTGTTTTAGGACCACTATTGTTTTCACTATATATTTTACCTCTTGGGGATGTTATTCGAAAACATAATGTAAACTTTCACTGCTATGCGGATGACACACAGCTGTACATTTCAATGAAACACGGTGAAGCCCCAAAATTGCCCTCGCTAGAAGCATGTGTTTCAGACATAAGGAAGTGGATGGCTGCAAACTTTCTACTATTAAACTCGGACAAAACAGAGATGCTTGTTCTAGGTCCCAAGAAACAAAGAGATCTTCTGTTGAATCTGACAATTAACATTGGAACATCTTGGTCATGTTCTGTTATAATCTCTACCCGGCACAGCCAGAAGAGGACTGGCCACCCCACATAGCCTGGTTCCTCTCTAGGTTTCTTCCTAGGTTTTGGCCTTTCTAGGGAGTTTTTCCTAGCCACCGTGCTTTTACACCTGCATTGTTTGCTGTTTGGGGTTTTAGGCTGGGTTTCTGTACAGCACTTTGAGATATCAGCTGATGTACGAAGGGCTATATAAATAAATTTGATTTGATTTGATTGGCTAATCCCTCCTGACCCGGGTTGGCATGAACTGATGACCCGGTTGTATTTATGACAGCAGGGTCATCAGGATGGATCAGCCATTGAGTTTTACTTGTGAAGAAGGAAATTGGCTATTTCAAGATGGAGATGGTCTCAATGGCGCTGCCCATGCTCTCACATACGCCATCATGACACAGATACAGATGTTATGTCTATCCAAGTCTATGGTCCATCACCTTTTATATTACTGCCCCCCAGTGGCACGAAGTGACACCCACCCCACAAAAAAAAAAAACATAGGCCTACAAATGGCCCTTAGCCTCCCACGCATTGGCTACTTTCTGTCCCCAACACTAAAACTAAATATTAAAATGTAATTAAATGTTTTTAAATCAAACAAAGTATACTAAACAAAAATATATAAGCAACAGGTAAAGTGTTTGTCCCCTGTTTCATGAGCTGAAATAAAATATCCCCGAAATGTTCCATATGCACAAAAAGCTTATTTCGCTCACATTTTGTGCACAAATGTGTTTACATCCCTGTTAGTGAACATTTTGCCAATATAATCCATCCACCTGACAGCTGCGGCATAACAAGAAGCTGATTAAACAGCATGATCATTACACAGGTGCACCTTGTGCTGGGGACAGTAAAAAGGCCACTCTAAAATGTGCAGTTTTGTCACTCAACACAATTCCACAGATGTCTCAAGCTGAGGGAGAGTGCAATTGACATGCCGACTGCAGCAATGTCCACCAGAGCTGTTGCCAGGTAATTGAATGTTAATTTCTCTACCATAAGCCGCCTACAATGTCATTTTAGAGAATTTGGCAGTAGACCACATGTAACCACACCAGACCAGGACCTCCACATCCGGCTTCTTTACTTGCGGGATCGTCTGAGACCGGCCACCTGGACAGCTGATGAAACTGAGGAGTATTTCTATCTGTAATAAAGCCCTTGTGGGGAAAAACTTGTTCTGATTGGCCGGGTCCTTGAGCCCCAGTGGGTGGGCCTGGATCCCAAGTGGGTGGGCCTATGCCTTCCCAGGCACACCCATTGCCGCACCCCTGCCCAGTCATGTGAAATACATAGATTAGGGCCTAATGTATTTATTTAAATTGACCAATTTCCTTATATGAATGGTATATCTGTAAAATCATTGAAATTGTTGCATGTTGCATTTATATTGTTGTTCAGTATAAATAAAAACTAGTAAATCAAGTCTGAAAACTAATTGAAACTAAAGTTGAAGAAAAAAACGGAAGAAAAACAAACAAATATTTAAATAACAAAACCCAGATTCACATGAGAAACACCTGGTTCATCACAGGGATTGTGCATGTGTGCTGGTGGTGTCACAATTCCAGGTAATGTGTTATAAATCATGACAAAATAAAACCTCACCCATGTCACACAACACAACAATGCTAAGATATAAACCTCTTTCTGCTCAGGATGAACACAAATAGCCTATGCTTAGCAAAAAGGTCCTATAGCTTCTTGGGTCTTTGATCTTTGATAGCTCCCAGTGTTTAGAAAACTACAACCTTAATATTTTGATATTTTGATTATTTTAACCTTTATTTAACTAGTAAAGTCAGTTAAGAACTAATTCTAATTTATAATGACGGCCTACCTACCAAAAGGCCTCCTGCGGGGACAGGGGCTGGGATTAAAATTAAAAATATAGGACAAAAACACACATCACGACAAGAGAGAGACAACAACATAAAGAGAGACCTAAGACAACAACATAGCATGGCAGCAACACATGACAACACAGCATGGAAGCAAGTTAGCAACACAACAACATGGTAGCAGCACAAAACATGGTACGGAAATTTTTGGGCACAGACAACAGCACAAAGGGCAAGAAGGTAGAGGCAACAATACATCACGCAAAGCAGCCACAACTGTCAGTAAGAGTGTCCATGATTGAATCTTTGAATGAAGAGCAAAATGAAAAGACGAGTGACCCTGGGATGTGTGTGCTTTGGGGACCTTTAACAGAGTGTGACTGGCAGAACGGGTGTTGTTTGTAGAGGATGAGGGCTGCAGTAGATATCTCAGATAGGGGGAAAGTGAGACCTAAGAGGGTTTTTATAAATAATCATCAATAATCATAAACAATCATTGTGATGGAAATACAGAGATGACCAGTTTACAGAAGAATATAGAGTGCAGTGATTTGACCTAATAGATCTCTCATTGGCAGTGACCCCTCTCATAGCCAAGACATGCTTGGCTGACCCACTCTTCATTCTACATGCAGTTACTGGGGAAGTCTAAACAGAGCCAGAGGTTAATATGGGATAATCTCCCCAGTATTTGAAGAATCCAGTGAGAACATTAGCATGTTAAACTGCGGCTGGAGGCCAGAGTTGGACGAGAGGGAGAGGGCGGCTGGAGGCCAGAGAGGGAGAGGGCGGCTGGTGGCCAGAGAGGGACGAGAGGGAGAGGGCGGCTGGAGGCCAGAGAGGGACGAGAGGGAGAGGGCGGCTGGAGGCCAGAGAGGGACGAGAGGGAGAGGGCGGCTGGAGGCCAGAGAGGGACGAGAGGGAGAGGGCGGCTGGAGGCCAGAGAGGGACGAGAGGGAGAGGGCGGGGCGGCTGGAGGCCAGAGAGGGACGAGAGGGAGAGGGGCGGCTGGAGGCCAGAGAGGGACGAGAGGGGAGAGGGCGGCTGGAAGCCAGAGAGGGAGGCCAGAGAGGGGAGGGCGGCTGGAGGCCAGAGAGGGACGAGAGGGAGAGGGCGGCTGGAGCGGCTGGAGGCCAGAGAGGGAGGCCAGAGAGGGGAGAGGGCGGCTGGAGGCCAGAGGGACGAGAGGGAGAGGGCGGCTAGAGGCCAGAGGGACGAGAGGGAGAGGGCGGCTGGAGGCCAGAGAGGGACGAGGGGGAGAGGGTGGCTGGAGGCCAGAGAGGGACGAGAGGGAGAGGGAGGCTGGAGGCCAGAGAGGGACGAGAGGGAGAGGGCGGCTGGAGGCCAGAGAGGGACGAGAGGGAGAGGGCGGCTGGAGGCCAGAGAGGGACGAGAGGGAGAGGGCGGCTGGAGGCCAGAGAGGGACGCTGGATATGTACTGAATGTTAGCATGCCAGAGGGTCTTTACATGGATTGAGGGCAGTGGGACCATTAATGAACTTCAGACCAAGGTCTTGTTTGATTTTCACTCATCAATGGCAAATTGCTAACCATTTTGCCCAAGAACATTCCCCAAACAATTGTGTCGGTATAGAGGATAAATTACCAATAGGTAGGGCCTATAAAATAAAAACATTTTCCCCAAATTCCATTTTCTTCATTTAGTTTTCCAGGTTTCCATTTCTGGTTTTTAGGATTTCAAGTTTTTAGGTTTTTAAGTTCAACACATTTAGTTGATTTCCTACTAGGTTCCATCCACCTTTTTACACTGTTGAATTCCGTTTTTCTTCATGATTCCGCAACATGGATTCTATAGGGCATGACAAAACGCAAACATGTAAATCCAATCGATAAATCTCTATTCAAGGTTAACACTCAGTTGACAGTGGTGGAAACTGTAGTGGTATTTAGTCCATTATGCAATATTTAACATTTTACCTTCATTTAACTAGGCAAGTCAGTTAAGAACAAATTCTTATTTTCAATGACAGCCTAGGAATAGTGGGTTAACTACCTTGTTCAGGGGCAGAATGACAGATGTTTACCTTGTCAGCTCGGGGATTTGATCTTGCAACCTTTCGGTTACAAGTCCAACGCTTTAACCACTAGTCTACCTGCCGCCCCGCTAATGTAATTGTCTTCGGTCCCTTGTCTCAGATGGACCATTTTAGAGACTACAAACAGACATACACCGAGCCACAGACACCTGCAAACAAAGGACATCCTTCATTTTTGCAGCTCACACATTACTTAGGGTGTCTGACACAAACAGTAAAATAGTGAGCATTGATTTCTTAAGTTTAGTTTTGGTTTTGCTGTCTAGAGGCAGGACAAGTGCCAAGTTGGCAGTGTTCCCATAAATTCCAGCGGTAGCAACCTATTCCTGAAGGTTGAGTCTGGGTCACACAGTTCTGGTTGAATGCACATACCTCCACACGTCATGCAGGTGAGGACCTGGGTGGATAGTGACAGGTTACAGAGAATCACCAATGGAAATGTTTGCTTTGATTGTATCTACCACTGTCAGCACATTTTGTGCTCATATCACATTTTGTGCCTGCAGGACACTGATTCCAAAACCAAAAGCTTTTTCTTTCTTTTTTAACCAAGAACCAGGGTGCTTGCATGCTCAGAAACTGAGATTTGAGATCAATTCCTTGCAAACAGCAGTAGCTATAACTCTATCCTCCTCCAATGTGAGTCCTTAGGCAGGGAGGGATGGATTGGGAGGTTTTTGCATTTACTTTGGAACGCTGTGCACAAGTTCAATCCTTTCTTAAATTAAGCTACAGCTGAAACACAACACAGTCTCAGCATTGAAAAGAACCCAGGCTCAAAGTCCAGAGGCACTCTGCCAGAGCACTGTGTACAAAGAGATTGATTGTTTTCTTGGTCCGTGCGTTGTTGTAAAGGTATACAGTATGTGTAAGCGTGTGATGCTGAGGTGACTATGTGCCCGTTTGACTACTTGGCATACACAAGACTTGCTACCTCCGTCCCCTAGAGTTGCTTTAATTTCAAGTCATGTTAACACATTTTTTATTTCACGTGCACAAGTACAGTAAAATGCCTTTCTTGCAAGCTCAAAACCCAACAATGGAGTAATCAATATCGTACAAAAAAATAACAAGATACAACAAAAACACACAAATAAAAATAAGAAAAACAAGAGAAAGTAAGAAGCTATATACAGGGTGGGTTCCAATACCATATTTACAATGTGCAGGGATACTGGAGTGATAGAGGTAGATATGTATAGGAGTATGGTGACTAGGCATCGGTATATCTGATAGAGTAGTAGCAGCATAACGTATATGATGATTGTATTTCAGAGTGTGCGAGTGTGTGTGGAGTCACCGGTACCCCTTGCCCAAAGAGTTTATGGCTTTAGTCTAACAATTTTCCAGGGCTTCCTTTCACACTGCCTGAAAGGGGTCCTGGATGTCAGGGAGCTCGGCCCTAGTGATGTACCTAGCTGTCCACACCACCCTCTGTATCACCATGTGATCGAGGACAGTACTGTTACCATACACCGAGCAGTGATGCAGCAAGTCAAGATTCTCTCAATGGTGCAGCTGTAGAACCAGCGCCTTCGTCACTACTTTGTGCATGTATGTGAACCATTTTAAGTCCTTTTTGATTTGGACACCAAGGAACTTGAAGCTCTCGACACACTCCACTACAGCCTCAGCAATGTGGATGGGGGCGTGCCACCCGCACCATTTCCTGTTGTCCACGATCAGCTCCTTTGCATTAGTGATGTTGATGGAGAGGTTGTTGTTGGAGTTGTTGGAGTCGTGCGTGGTCACGCAGTCGTGGGTGAACAGGGAGTATAGGAGGGAACTAAGCACACATCCCTGTTGGGCCCCCGTGTTGAGGGTCAACGTGGCAGGGGTGACATTGCTTACCCTCACCATTTGGAGACGGTTCGACAGTCCAGGATCCAGTTGCAGAGGGAGGTGTTCAGTCCCAGGGTCCTAAGCTTGGTGACAACCTTGGAGGGGATAATGGTGTTGAACGCTGAGCTGTAGTCAACGAACAGCATACTCACATAGCTATTCCTCTTATCTAGTTGGGAGAGGGCAATGTGGAGTGCAATTGAGATTGTGTCGTCTATCAATCTGTTGGGTGGGAATGCAAATTGTGGGTCTAGGGTGTCTGGGATGATGGAGTTGATGTGTGCCTGATTACAGATGAGAGTCCTACAGGGCAGGAGTCATTGTGGCATGAAGCCTTACAAGTTCTTTGGAACAAGAATGATGGTGGTCAGTTTAAAACATGTGGGGATTACAGACTGGGACAAGGAGAGGATGAAAATTAACGGTAATATGCCTGCCAGCTGTTCTGTGCATGCTCTGAGAACGTGCTCCGGAATACAGTCGGGCCCTGTGGCCTTGCGAGTGTTGACCTGATTAAAGCCCTTACTCAAGTCGGCCTTGGAGAGCAAGATCACCCAGCCCTCTGGGTCAGTGGGGCCTTCACACACACCACAGTGTTTATTGTCGACGCATGCATAAAATGCATTGAGTTCGTCTGGTAGAAGGCATCATTGGGCAGATCATGCCTGGTTCTTCCTTTGTAATCCGTAATGGACTGGAGCCCCTGCCACATGCGGCAGAGCCTGTGTAATATCATTCCACCATATTCCTATACCAGTGGCGGTCAGTGCCGTTTAAGATGAGGGAGGGCGATAATTTTTTCTTAATGAGCATGGCCTGTTTATTGGATGGCTCATTCATTTCCCATTCAATCAGTTCAATGTAACAGCGATAGGTTTAGGCTACTACATGATACTCACATTTTCCCTATACCCATCATGAGGTTGCTACAACCTAGCCTATGAATGAAAGTTACAAACGTTGGTGCAAACAGGTCGAGAGAAAAATATGAGGTGACAGTGACACATGGACAAACAGTGAAACATTCAATACCGGATTGCACACTCTTACCTGCATCTAGCTGATACAGGGTGCAATCATTAGTCCAACAGTTGCAAAATAGTTTCTATTTGACAAATTCAGGTATGTTCATCCCTGTTTTGTTCAGTTTGCTTCCTTTTAAGCATGTTTTTTTCAACAGAATCGGCTAAATAAATACACCCCTGATCACACGTAAACACAGTTCAATTTCATAGCAGCCACGTTGTATTCCTTCTCACATCTAACGTTATGCACTCTCCTCCACTCACCTTGGCCCATCGCTTGTGGACTTCAATGCACAACACATTAGCTGTAAGTGACCAGATGAAAAAACCTTTCCAAGCCAAATCATATCATAACTGCTACACATAGCCTACATCTTTGTCACTATATTAGCTAAAGTAACATCATAGTCAACATAGCTAATAGAACTAATGCTTTAGTCAACCCGCTACAATCATGCGGTAAAGTTAGTGTACAGTCAAGTAAGCAGTTACACTGGCGGGCCGCAGTGGCAATAAATGAGTAAAACCAAAAGCTTACCTTGACTTGGAAGAGTTCCAGTGTTGTGTTGGATAGTCATAGCCAGCTAGCTAACATAGCATCCCTCTGTTTGAGCAGGGTGTTTGAGTAGGCTAAACTAGCTAGCTGCATTTGCTAGCTAAGCAAGTGAAACTGAAATAAAATTACGAGATGTCTTACTTCTTCATTTTGGAAGATATTAATTTGTTCAAAAACTGTTCAACTATTGTCTTCTCTCTCAGTCAACCATTCACAACATTATTTTGCACTGCAGTACTAGCTAGCTGCATCTTAGGCTTTCAGTACTAGATTAATTCTCTGATCCTTTGATTGGGTGGGCAACATGTCAGTTCATGCTGCAAGAGCTCCGATAGGCTGGAGGACATCATAATTACTGTGTATGTCTATGGAAGGGGGTGAGAACCATGAGCCTCCTAGGTTCTGTACTGTCCCTTTGCTCGTTTGAGGACTCTGCGGAAGTCGTAGTCCTCAGCAGTAGCCTCAGGGTTGTCTGCGATAACCTTATGTGCGTTAGCCCTGTCCGTTAGTTTAGCAACAACCTCTGTGTTAAAGCTGCAATTTGTAACGTTTTGTTGTGAGTTAATAGATCACATAGAAATGTGAGTTATAGATCTTGTACACTACGATGTGGCGTGGTAAGTGTCCATGGTTGTTTATTTAAAACAAACTGAACACTCAATGAATACAAAACAATAAACGTGAACAAAACCGAAACAGTACCATGTGGCGAACAAACACAGACACGGAAACAATCACCCACCAAAACAACAGTGAAACCCAGGCTACCTAAGTATGATTCTCAATCAGAGACAACTAACGACACCTGCCTCTGACTGGGAACCATACTAGGCCGAACACAGAAAACAAACCTAGAAACACAAAACATAGAATGCCCACACAACTAACGTCCTGACCAACTAAAACAAACAAATAACACAAGAACTAGGGTCAGAACGTGACAGATCTTTCATTCTCATTGAAAGCAAGAAGCGGTAAATCTGTTCTATGCGCATTATTTCTATACTTCCTGTTCTTAGTTTAGTTTTTGCATCTTTTACTTTCAGTTTGGACATCAGCTTCAAACAGCTGAAAATACAATATTGTTGGTTATGGAAAATATATATTTCACAGCGGTTTAGAAGGAACAATGATTCTCTACACTATGCTTGCCTTTGTCACAAACTGAAATTAAGCGAACTATTAGAATTTTAGCAACCTTAGCAACCAGAAAATGGCAGAGAGATTTCTGCAGTGCATCTTTAATCCAGGGCTTTGATTGAGGAAGCAGTAAACCATCACAGTGGGGACGTCGACGATGCATTTCCTAATGTAGAAGGGTCGGCATTTGACCATCAGGTACTCCAAGATGAGTGAACAATGGGTCCACTGTGCTCGAGTCAGCACACCATGTTGTTGTTGATGAAGAGGAAAACCCCTCTTCCTCTCTCGATTTCCCTGACTTCACTGTCGTGTCCGCTCGGAGAATGGAGAATCCATCGAGTTGGATTGCCATGGCGGATATCTTGTTCAAAAGCCATGTTTCAGAAAAGCAGAAATACTTGCTGTTACGCAAGTTCCATTGGTAGCAAATGCGCAATTGGAGGTCAATCATATTATGATCAAGTGACTGTATATTGGCCAATAGACTAGAGGGAAGAGTTGGCCAGTTTTACCTTTGCTTTAATCTCGCCAGGTCTCCCCCTCTCTTGCCTCTAACGCAGGCGTTTCCTCTTGATACCCCGAAAATTGGGTTGTAATTACAGAAAAAGCCCAGGGCAGAGGAGTCTAAATTGAAGCCGGAATTGAGGTAACTGCCAATCTGACGTTCAAAAGTTCTTGTCGGCTATAAGAACTGTTTCCACCATAATACTCTCTATTGCAGGGGGTCGGCAATAGGCGGCCCGCGGACCAATACCGGCCCACAAGTGACTTTTTCGGGGACCCCAAACAAATACATAAAGAAATATTTAGCTGAATTTGAGTCTAATTTAGGAAATCTGTTGCCAAGTATTCCCACAAATAAAAAGAGATGTGATTGTGTCAAAGTAATCAAGTTATGAAATTATTATTTTCAAATATAATCTCTTTTTGGGCTTACTTGTGTTCAATTTGCAGTGTGCAAATTATTAAAATTATGTTCCAGCCCGCAGTTTAAATCTAGTTGCCTAACCCTGCCCTATTGCATTCAGTCAATTATCCACTTCATTTTTGTAGAGAACCGGGACAGCACAACAGCAAAATTCAGTACACATCCATAATACTCTTTCAGAAAGCTGACCTCTATCAATTGCAAAGAAAAACATTTGACAGCATATGCTTAGAGGGGAGATTCTCTATCTACCTTACCAATATAACTGAGCAAGTTAGCATTAAAATGGTTGCATTGTAACTTTGCTACAGTGTGACTCATATCACCTTAAGGGTGTTGAAAGATCACAACCTTTTGAAAAAAAATAAACTGAGCTGAAAAAAAGGCAAATATAAAATTACTGATTATTTTATCTTCCTAAGTGAGACATGGTCAGGCTGCATGGCTCAGTCATAGAGGGTTTTTATGGAGCAGTGCTTAGAACTACTCCTCACCCTCTCACTCACCCTGTGTCTGTGTGCCTGAGCCATGGCTCCCGCTTGTAGCTCCATACCCCCCACTTGCAGTACAGGCTCCACGTTCATCCCTCACCAGTGCTCAAGCTCTTCTCCTGGCTGTTACGTTCAGCATCTGTTATCATAGCAATATCCACTCCAGGAGGGCAAAAGAGGGCCGTACCGTAGCCCCCACCATCAGCCACCTGACCAATCCACTTCCCTCCTCTCTCCTTCTGTCCTTAACTTGAGTCGTTTCCCTGTTTGCAGTATTGTCTCAGTCTGGATCTGTTCCCTCTCACAGTCTCTCTGCTAATGTTCCATTCCCTTCGATTTTGTAAGTTTCGTGCCCCTTTCCATCCTGTGAAATCCCGGCAGTGGCTGCTTGCTAATTGAGCCCGAGGTCATTGGCTAATAAAAAGGATTGAAAGGGAATTAAAGCCTATTTCCATAAGCCTAAAAGCACTGCAGCAGATCTGACCAGGCCCACAGATATGGTCCAGCCTAAAAATACCCACTATTCTGACCCATCCTACTTACACCAAATTGTTCACCACCACCACCAGTGTGGTTTTAGAATGAGCAGTCAGTCATTAGACATTTAATTCCATTAGCCAATAGTACCCGCACCTGGCCGCTAAATTAGACTAAAATTCTGCAAAATATTTCTTTATGTATTTGTTTGGGGTCCCCGAAAAAGTCACATGTGGGCCAATAGTACCCGCACCTAAGTCACCATGCTCCTCTATGATGAGGATCAGCAGTGACCCCAGTGACCTCTTTACAATATAAACCATAATAAAACGTACTACCATACCAAAGGGAACTTTTATTTAAGCACACTTCATGCTTCACTGGGGAATATCCAACTGCCATGTAAGTGTCTGTTGCTTAAAAAATGTATCTGAATTTATGAACATTTTCTAACAGACACTTATAACAGGTCCTTTAGATCAGTCGGGCCGGAAAATGTGGTAATATCATATGAAATACTACGGTATCCTAAAATGTTGGGACCATAAGTATCATGACATCTTAGTAACATGATATTACCAGTATACCGTGCAACACTAGTTCTTAGAAGCTTTCTTTCAGAATAATTATATCAGTGATATTTCTCACAGCCTAGCACTATTGGTGTTTTGATTAGACCGATTATGATACCGATTATTGGAGGACCAAAAAAGCCGATACCGGTTAATCGGACGATTTTTATATATATATTTGTAATAATGACAATTACATCAATACTGAAGGAACAATGAACTCTTATTTTAACTTAACATAATACATAAATAACATCTATTTAGTCTCAAATAAATAATGAAACATGTTCAATTTGGTTTAAATAAAGCAAAAATTCAGTGTTGGGGAAAAAGTAAACAACATGTTTTAAGCAGACCACCATAGTCCCTGTGCCCAAGAACACTAAGATAACCTGCCTAAATGACTACCGACCCATAGCACTCACATCTTTAGCCATGAGTGCTTTGAAAGGCTGGTCATGGCTCACATCAACACCATTATCCCAGAAACCCTTGACCCATTCAAATTCACATACCGCCCCAACAGACCTACAGATGATGCAATCTCTATTGCACTCCACACTGCCCTTTTCCACCTGGAGAAAAGGAACACCTATGTGAGAATGCTATTCATTGACTGCATCTCAGCGTTCAACACCATAGTGCCCTCAAAGCTCATGACTAAGCTAAGAACCCCAGGACTAAACACCTCACGCAACTGGATCCTGGACTTCCTGACGGGCCGCCCCCAGGTGGTAAGGGTAGGTAACAACACATCCGCCACACTGATCCTCAACAGAGGGGCCCCTCAGGGGTGTGTACTCAGTCCCCTTCTGTACTCCCTGCTCACTCATGACTGCATGACCAGGCACAACTCCAACACCATCATTACATTTGCAGATGACACAACAGTGGTAGGCCAGAACACTGACAACGATGAGACAGCCTATAGGGAGGATATCAGAGACCTGACCGTGTTGTGCAAGGACAACAACAACCTCTCCCTCAACGTGATCAAGACAAAGGAGATGATTGTGGACTACAGGAAAAGGAGGACCGAGCACGCTCCCATTCTTATCGACGGGGCTGTAGTGGAGCAGGTTGAGAGCTTCAAGTTCCCTGGTGTCCACATAACCAACAAACTAACATGGTCCAAGCACACCAAGACAGTCGTGAAGAGGGCACGACAAAACCTATTCCCCCTCAGGAGACTGAAAATATTTGGCATGGGTCCTCAGATCCTCACAAGGATCTACAGCTGCACCATCAAGAGCATCCTGACGGGTTGCATCACTGCCTGGTATGGCAACTGCTAGGCCCTAATATTGTCAAAGACTCCAGCCACCCTAGTCATAGACTGTTCTCTCTGCTACCGCACGGCAAGCGGTACCGGAGCGCCAAGTCTAGGTCCAAGAGGCTTCTAAACAGCTTCTACCCCCAAGCCATTAGACTCCTGAACATCTAATCAAATGGCATTTGGAATGAGACTAACTTGAGGTAGAGAATAATTCATTAATTAGAAGACTGATTGATCAGATTTTAAAATATCTGAAGAGTTATATTAGGAAAATTATAACTTTGTAATCTGAAGATTTTCCTTGGTGCCCCGACATCCTAGTTCATTACATTTACATTATTAGTTTAATCACGTAATAATAATTACAGAGAATTGATTTGGTAAAATAACAGCCTTCACTTTTAATGATGCCAAAGACACGGCACTACCCAGACTATTTGCATTGCGCCCCCACCCCCACGCTGCCGCTACTCTGTTATGATCTACACATAGCCACCTTAATAACTCTACCTACATGTACATAAATACCTCGACACCAGTGCCCCCCGCACATAGACTCTGTACCGGTACCCCCTGTATATAGCCCCGCTATTGTGATTTACTGTGTTGTCTAATTATTTGTTATGCTTAACTCTTACTTTTGTTAGGTATTTAGGTACTGCATTGTTGGTTAAAGGTTTGTAAATAAGAATTTCAGTGTAAGGTCTACTACACCTGTTCTATTCAGCGCATGTGACAAATAACATTTGATTTGTGGGAAACAAGCTTATGCTGCTCTCACTACATGTGAACACCACACAGACATAAAAACTCTCCCACAAAAGCTAGTAACACGGTTCAGTTGGTGTATTGCTCAAACCTGTTAATGGATAACACTGACCAGCATACTGAGCGACAGAAACAAATGAAGGACCAATAACAACAAAACATCTGTTTCTTGAAAGAAATGCTAGATTAACAGAAGACAGATGAAGTCAGTATCAACTCTTTCATGGATGAGTAATGATATTTCTGTCGCTGACAGCCAACAGCACCAATAAGTCATCAGAGGGTAAGAGTTGAGAAGCTAAGGAAGTCACAGGATCAAGAAGGATGTTAAGATAGTGACTTCATCAGCGCATATAAAGTCAAGGAAATCCCAGTTTCTGATAGTCTCTCCATTGTTAGTCATCCAAGGCATTATATTGTCACGACTTCCACCGGAGGTGGCTCCTCTCCCTGTCCGGGCGGCGCTCGGCGGTCGTCGTCGCCGGTCTACTAGCTGCCACCGATCCACTGATCCTTTTTCCTTTTATTTTGGTTATGTCTGTTTTGTTTTCACCTGGTTTCATTTTGGTTAATTATTTATCTCGACATTTCGACATTTGCTTTGGGTTTTTGTGCGGGATTGTTTTCGTTTACTGTCAGTTTGGGTTGCGTTTTTCGCTAGTTCATGTTTTACAGGTGGTTTTTCCCTGGACTGTGTCTGAGTGTGTTTCATGGCTACTGCTGTAGTCAGGTGTCCTGTGATTTTTGAGCTGGTTTATTAAACACCCTTTTCATTCTGTACTTGTTTCTACTGCGCCTGACTCCACACCCACATCTCCTTGGGGAGTTTTGACAGAATCCCGCACCGGATATCATGGAGTCAGCAGGAGCTGACGCGCCCACCCCGTCCATGCAACAACATACAGCGGTATTACACCGTTTGGGGACAGCTATGGATCAGGTGTTGGCGAGAATGGAGAGATGGGAGAGGAGCGGCCTCCCTACCCCGTCTCCAGCCACTCTCCATCCTGCACCACCACCCTCTCTGGCGGCGTCCGGCCCCAGCGGGATTCGACTCGCTCTTCCGAGGGACTACGATGAGACGGCTGCCGGGTGTAAGGGGTTCCTGCTCCAGCTGTAGCTGTATCTGGTGACCGTTCACCCGACTCCCTCGGGAGAGGAGAGTGTCAACGTCCTCGTCTCCTGCCTTTCAGGTAAAGCCTCGCCTGGTTCACCAACTACTTCTCTGATAGAGTTCAGTGTGTCAAATCGGAGGGTCTGCTGTCCGGACCTCTGGCAGTCTCTATGGGGGTGCCACAGGGTTCAATTCTTGGACCGACTCTCTTCTCTGTATACATCAATGAGGTCGCTCTTGCTGCTGGTGAGTCTCTGATCCACCTCTACGCAGACGACACCATTCTGTATACTTCTGGCCCTTCTTTGGACACTGTGTTAACAACCCTCCAGGCAAGCTTCAATGCCATACAACTCTCCTTCCGTGGCCTCCAATTGCTCTTAAATACAAGTAAAACTAAATGCATGCTCTTCAACCGATCGCTACCTGCACCTACCCGCCTGTCCAACATCACTACTCTGGACGGCTCTGACTTAGAATACGTGGACAACTACAAATACTTAGGTGTCTGGTTAGACTGTAAACTCTCCTTCCAGACCCATATCAAACTTCTCCAATCCAAAGTTAAATCTAGAATTTGCTTCCTATTTCGCAACAAAGCATCCTTCACTCATGCTGCCAAACATACCCTTGTAAAACTGACCATCCTACCAATCCTCGACTTTGGCGATGTAATTGACAAAATAGCCTCCAATACCCTACTCAACAAATTGGATGCAGTCTATCACAGTGCAATCCGTTTTGTCACCAAATCCCCATATACTACCCACCATTGCGACCTGTACGCTCTCGTTGGCTGGCCCTCGCTTCATACTCGTCACCAAACCCACTGACTCCATGTCATCTACAAGACCCTGCTAGGTAAAGTCCCCCCTTATCTCAGCTCGCTTGTCACCATAGCATCTCCCACCTGTAGCACACGCTCCAGCAGGTATATCTCTCTAGTCACCACCAAAACCAATTCTTTCTTTGGCCGCCTCACCTTCCAGTTCTCTGCTGCCAATGACTGGAACGAACTACAAAAATCTCTGAAACTGGAAACACTTATCTCCCTCACTAGCTTTAAGCACCAACTGTCAGAGCAGCTCACAGATTACTGCACCTGTACATAGCCCACCTATAATTTAGCCCAAACAACTACCTCTTTCCCAACTGTATTTCATTTATTTATTTATTTTGCTCCTTTGCACCCCATTATTTTTATTTCTACTTTGCACATTCTTCCATTGCAAAACTACCATTCAAGTGTTTTACTTGCTATATTGTATTTACTTTGCCACCATGGCCTTTTTTGCCTTTACCACCCTTCTCACCTCATTTGCTCACATTGTATATAGACTTGTTTATACTGTATTATTGACTGTATGTTTGTTTTACTCCATGTGTAACTCTGTCGTTGTATCTGTCGAACTGCTTTGCTTTATCTTGGCCAGGTCGCAATTGTAAATGAGAACTTGTTCTCAACTTGCCTACCTGGTTAAATAAAGGTGAAATAAATAAATAAATAAAAACTACGGGGTGCCTGAGGATATCATTTCTGATCGGGGTCCCCAGTTCACTTTCCTGGTTTGGAAGGCGTTCATGGAGCGTCTGGGGGTCTCGATCAGCCTGACCTCTGATTTTCAACCCAAGAGTAATGCGCAGGTGGAGAGTGAATCAGGATGTGGGCAGGTTTCTGCTGTTGTATTGCCAGGACAGAGTGGGCGAGGTTCGTCCCATGGCCCGAGATGGCCCAGAATTCACTTCGCCACTCCTGTCGCCGTTTCAGTGTGCGTTGGGTTATCAGTCGGTCCTGGTACCGTGGCATCAAAGTCAGACCGAGGCTCCTGCGGTGGAGGATTGGGTGCAGCGCTCAAAGGAGACCTGGAGAGCCGTCCAGGAATCCCTTAAACAGGCCGGTGGGCGACAGAAGCTGAGCGCTGATCGCCACCGTAGTGAGGCCCCCATGTTCGCACCAGGGGACAGGGTCTGGCTCTCGACCCGAAACCTGCCTCTCCGCCTGCCCTGCCGGAAGCTGGGTCCGTGGTTTGTTGGGCCATTTATAGTCCAGAGGAGAATAAACGAGGTGTGTTATAGGTTACAGCTCCCCTCTTAACACCTCGTTTCATGTGTCTCTCCTCAGGCCGGTGGTGGCTGGTCCACTACAGGACGTTGAGGTACGGGAGGTCCCTCCGCCCCCCCTGGACATCGAGGGGGGTCTGGCGTACACTGTACGGTCCATCCTGGACTCTAGACATCGGGTGGGGGGCCTGCAGTACCTCGTGGATTGGGAGGGGTACGGTCCGGAGGAGAGGTGCTGGGTGCCGGTGGGGGACATCTTGGACCCATCTCTGCTGGGTGAGTTCCACCGCCTCCATTCTGAACGCCCTGCGCCTCGCCCTCCGGGTCGTCCTCGAGGCCGGCGTCAGGGTGGGGGGGTACTGTCATGTACTGTGGCTCCTCTCCCTATTCGTAAAAATATAATTCAACAACAACAACAAAAAAGACTGCTTCAGGAATGGAAACAATTTACAGGTAGGTGGAATGTATTTCTCCCAATGGTACTACAGCAGGGAAAATCAACAACTAAGCCGTCATAGTGGATAAACAGACTAGAGAGATTTGAGCAGAGGGGAATGGAAAGATTGGAGAAAATAGGTTAAGGGGTTCAGTGACATTTAGTGCAGCAGAGAGAAAAAACAGACGGGCTGACAAAGTGTCAAGAGTAGTGTATCGCTTTTAACCTCTCTGAACCACCCATACCGGATCCGGGATAATTGTCATCAGCAACGCTGAATAGCATAGCGCCACAGTCAAATAATATTACTAGAAAATATTCATATTCATGAAGTCACAAGTGCAATATTGCAAAACACAGCTTAGCCTTTTGTTAATCCACCTGTCGTCTCAGATTTTGAAATGATGCTTTACAGCGAAAGCAATACAAGCGTTTGTGTAAGTTTATTGATCGCTCAACAAAACAATAAGTACACTTAGCATCAGGTAACTTGGTCACGAAAATCAGAAAAGCAATCAAATTAATCGTTTACCTTTGATGATCTTCGGATGTTTTCACTAACGAGACTCCCAGTTAGACAACAAATGTCCCTTTTGTTCCATAAAGATATTTTTTATATCCAAATACCTCAGTTAGTTTGGTGCGTTATGCCCAGGAATCCACCGGAAAGGGCAGTCACGACAACGCAGACAAAAATTCCAAATTATATCCATAATGTCCACAGAAACATGTCAGACGTTTTTTATAATCAATCCTCAGGGTGTTTTTCAAATATCTATTCGATAATATATCAACCGGGACAGTTGGCTTTTCACTAGGACCGGGAGAAACAATGGCCGCCTTTTTCTTTTGCATACAACTCACTGAGAGCCCCCACCTATCCACTTACGCAATGTGGTCGTTCACACTTATTCTTCAAAATAAAAGCCTGAAACTATGTCTGAAGACTGTTGAAACCTTGAAGAAGTGATAGGAAAAGGAATCTGGTTGATATCCCTTTAAATGGAGCAATGGGAGGCTATGGAACATGGAGTTTTCAAAATAGAAGCCACTTCCTGGTTTGATTTTTATCAGGGTTTTGCCTGCAATATCAGTTCTGTTATACTCACAGACAATATTTTGACCGTTTTGGAAACTTTAGAGTGTTCTATCCTAATCTGTCAATTATATGCATATTCTAGCATCTGGTCCTGAGAAATAGGCGGTTTACTTTGGGAACGTTATTTTTCCAAAAATAAAAATAGTGCCCCCTAGTTTCAAGGGGGTAGTTTGTGGATGTATGCTCTTTTTAAAAAGTGCAACAGTGGCTCTGTTGTGTTGTATAACTGCCCACTGAACACTAGCAAAAACACTTATCCCACCAGACATGCCACCAGGGGCCTTTTCACAGTCCCCAAATCCAGAACAAATTCAAGAAAGTGTACAATATTATATAGAGCCCTTGCATGTTACTTCCTTCCATCTCATATTGCTCAAATAAACAGCCAACCTGGTTTTTAAAAAACAGATAAACACCTCAAAAAGCTTCTCCCCTATTTGACCTAGATAGTTTGGTGTATGCATTGATATGTAGGCTGCATGTGCCTTTAAAATGTTTTTATGTAGTTCTGTCCTTGAGCTGTTCTTGTCTATTGATGTTCTGTATTATGTCATTCTGTATTATGTTTCATGTTCTGTGTGGACCCCAGGAAGAGTAGCTGCTGCTTTTGCAACAGCTAATGGGGAGCCTAATAAAATATCAAATACCACCCACACATAGCTACGGTCAAGTCCCAGCATAACTGCTCACCTATAGCTCCTTGTCTGTATCTGTCCTTACATTTTCTCTACAAAAGAATAATAAGCCTACACTGTATTGGAATTATCATGTCAAATAGGCCCATAAATCTGTGTGAACAAACTGAAATGTAACAAAAACCTTTCGCTCTCACTCTGAAACTGTATGTCCACTTCTGTTGCTCTCAGGCTCACTTCCTGCTGGACTCCAACCAATGATGTGTATAAACCCTGGATTGCTGATGCTATGTTTTGGCCATGGAGAGGCTTTGAAGCCATACTGGCACTCAGAAAAGCAGACCTCCATAGGAATGAATGGAATTCTGCAGTATTTAATTTAAATGTTTAAAGGACAAAATCACATGCATTTAAGTATTTTTTGTTTTGGTGGGGATATTGACATTAATACTTTCTATTAAAAAAAAGAAATCATTTAAAAAAGGTACTTAAAGGTTTTTATACATAAAACCCTGTCAGTCATCTAGTGCACACATAAATCATTGATTCGAACCAGTGTTGCATAACAACCACCAAGTGTGCGTGTGTGTGTGCATTCGTTGAGTGTAACATTGCACCTCTGGCTTGCATAATATGCCAGGCTGCTTCTGGGTGCTAACGCAGGAGAGCACTCCAAGCTAATGTTTATTCAGCGCATGAGAAGGTGAGATTGTACAGGGTAGTCTTTCTAATGCTATCCAAGCTGATTTTCTGAGTTCATATAATACTATTATTACCATATTTCCTATGCCTTCCATGGATGATAAACACCTACGTCAGTAGGTTTTAGTAGCTACATAAAAAAAGGGCACTTGTTTAATAAGTTACTAGTGACACAGGACATGGCACCTGCACACTTGCTGACCATATAGTCTTAGAGCTGTACAGTGATGTTGCAGCAGGTGTTACTGATGTTGCAGGTAGGACCCGATATGAAATGGGCATGGGGCTTTCCCACCCAGACCAGATATGCATAAATGTATTTGTTAATGATAAAAAAGTCATGTTGTTATTAAAGTAATGACTATATGCCGTGGCAGAACCAGGGTGATATTCCCCTTTAATTGTGTTTTTTTCAAGGTGTGTTTGTATGTGTGTGAAGTTTCTCCACTTTGCCTATTCCTGGGTGATAAAATTCGAATAGTTCGCCTAATTTCAGTTTTGTGACAAAACAAGCAGTTTTGAGAATCACTGTAATTATCTAAACATCTGAAATATATTTTAATTAACCAAAAATATTGTATTTTCAGCAGTTTGAAGCTGGTGTATAAAACCGAAAGGAAAAAGATGGGTGTAAATTGCGGCCAGCAATTTGAGGCGTTCCTGCAGGTGTTCCCCCCTCGAGCATCCCACTGGTTCCTTCATGAAACCAGCTAGCTAGCTAGGACACGGTGTCCCCCCAACCTCCTGCATGTCCTTCACCCCACTTGACGGAAGGAGGAGTGACACTGTGTGCTGGCTAGCTAACTGATTTTATGCAGGAACCAATGGGGTGCTTAGGGGGGGGGGTATCTGCAGGAACGCCCCAAATTGCAGACTGCAGTTGCACACTATTGAGTAAAATACACTAAAACTTAACAGGAAGCATAGCAATTGTGCACATAGAACAGATCTACAACTTACTACAATTGCTTGTAATGAAAATGACAAATCTATAACTTACATTTCTATGTGAATTTGGTCACTAGCCTGCTATTCAGTGGAGTGGGTGTGTAGTCCAAGTCTGTGTTTAAGGGTTTCTTTTTCCGAGCTTAAAAGGATAAACACTTAACACCATGGAGCCAGAAAAGGTTGTATACATTGTCAACCCAGCATGACTTCTGCCGCGTTCAAAACAACTGAAATCTCAGAACTGGGAAATCTCAGACTTCACTGAGTTCAAGACAACTGGGAACTCTGGGGGTGGGGGGGGGGGTGGAGCTCCGACTGGTAAAATACGCTTTGAACGGTCATCCAACTCGGAATTCCAAGTCGGGAACTCAAGCCTCTTTCTTGAGCTCTAACTTGAAGATCACTGACGTCATGATTCGACCTTGTTTCCTCCCCCCCCAGAGTTCCCAGTTGTCTTGAAAGCACCATAAACCCAGAAATGCCAGACTGATGACAAAGTTTGATGACAACATTTGACCACGGAAAGGACCGCCGCGCCACCTTCCTGTTCAAGTGAGCACAGCACAACAAGGTGAGTCCAAAAATGTATTGAATGCTGATGCATAAATTATGTAATATGCCAGGGAGATATATATACTGTAGCTATGAAAGGAATTCTGTGTATGTTGTAGAGGTCGACCGATTAATCAGAATAGCCGATTAATTAGGGACGATTTCAAGTTTTCATAACAATCGTAATCCAAAAAGAATTACACCAATTGTGGCCGATTACATTGCACTCCACGAGGAGACTGCGTGGCAGGCTGACCACCTGTTACACGAGTGCAGCAAGAAGCCAAGGTATGTTGCTAGCTAGCATTAAACTTACTTTATAAAAAACAATCAATCTTAACATAATCACTAGTTAACTACACATGGTTGATGATATTACTAGTTTATCTAGCTTCTCCTGCATTGCGTATAATCGATGCGGTGCCTGTTAATTTCTCATCGAATCACAGCCTACCTCATCAAACGGGTGATGATTTAACAAGCGCATTCACGAAAAAAGCACTGTCGTTGCACCAATGTGTACCTAACCATAAACATCAGTGCCTTTCATTAAAATCAGTACATAAGTATATATTTTTAAACCTGCATCTTTAGTTAATAATGCCTGCTAACATTCATTTCTTTTAACTAGGGAAATTGTGTCATTTCTCTTGCTTTCTGTGCAAGCAGAGTCAGGGTATATGCAGCATTTTGGGCCGCCTGGCTCATTGCGAACTGTGTGAAGACCATTTCTTCCTTACAAAGACCGTAATTAATTTGCCAGAATTGTACATAATTATGACATAACATTGAAGGCTGTGCAATGTAACAGCAATATTTAGACTAAGGGATGCCACTCGTTAGATTCACTGAAAGAATAAACGTCTTGTTTTCGAAATGATAGTTTCCAGATTTTACCATATTAATGACCTAAAGCTCGTATTTCTGTGTGTTATTATGTTATAATTAAGTATATGATTAGATATTTGATAGAGCAGTCTGACTGAGTGGTGGTAGGCAGCAGCAGGCTCGTACGCATTCATTCAAACAGCACTTTCCTTTATTTGCCAGCAGCTCTTCGCTGTGCTTCAAGCATTGAGCTGTTTATGACTTCAAGCCTATCAACTCCCGAGATTAGGCTGGTGTAACCGATGTGAAATGGCTAGCTAGTTAGCGGGGTGCGCACTAATAGCGTTTCAATCGTGACGTCACTCACTCTGAGACCTTGAAGTAGTTGTTCCCTTTGCTCTGCAAGGGCCGCGGCTTTTGTGGAGCGATAGGTAACGATGCTTCGAGGGTGGTTGTTGTCGATGTGTCCCTGGTTCAAGCTCAGGTAGGGGCGAGGAGAGGGACGGGAGCTATACTGTTACACTGGCAATACTATAGTGCCTATAAAAACATCCAATAGTCAAAGATTGATGAAATGCAAATGGTATAGAGAGAAATAGTCCTATAATTCCTATAATAACTACAACCTAAAACTTCTTACCTGGGAATATAAGACTTATGTTAAAAGGAACCACCAGCTTTAATATGTTCTCATGTTCTGAGCAAGGAACTTAAACGTTAGCTTTTTTACATGGCACATATTGCACTTTTACTTTCTTCTCCAACACTTTGTTTTTGCATTATTTAAACCAAATTGAACATGTTTTCTTATTTATTTGAAGATAAATTGATTTTATTGAAGTATTATATCAAGTTGAAATAAAAATGTTTGTTCAGTATTGTTGTAATTGTCATTATTACAAATAAATAAATAAAAATATAAATCAGCTGATTAATCGGTATCAACTTTTTTTGGTCCTCCAATAATCGGTATCTGCGTTGAAAAATCATATTCGGTAGACCTCTAGTATGTTGTGTAGTAAGCTGTTAGAAGCCCATGTGCCTCACTCTAATAATTTGGTCCCTTTCCCCCTCATAACTTAGCCTACTGTTGGTGGTGCATAGCCTATATCCTGTTATAGATACAGTGCCTTGCGAAAGTATTCGGTCCCCTTGACCTTTTGCCACATTTCAGGCTTCAAACATAAAGATATAAAACTGTATTTTTTTGTGAAGAATCAACAACAAGTGGGACACAATCATGAAGTGGAACGACATTTATTGGATATTTCAAACTTTTTCAACAAATCAAAAACTGAAAAATTGGGCGTGCAAAATTATTCAGCCCCTTTACTTTCAGTGCAGCAAACTCTCTCCAGAAGTTCAGTGAGGATCTCTGAATGATCCAATGTTGACCTAAATGACTAATGATGATAAATACAATCCACCTGTGTGTAATCAAGTCTCTGTATAAATGCACCTGCACTGTGATAGTCTCAGAGGTCCGTTAAAAGCGCAGAGAGCATCATGAAGAACAAGGAACACACCAGGCAGGTCCGAGGTACTGTTGTGAAGAAGTTTAAAGCCGGATTTGGATACAAAAAGATTTCCCAAGCTTTAAACATCCCAAGGAGCACTGTGCAAGCGATAATATTGAAATGGAAGGAGTATCAGACCACTGCAAATCTACCAAGACCTGGCCGTCCCTCTAAACTTTCAGCTCATACAAGGAGAAGACTGATCAGAGATGCAGCCAAGAGGCCCATGATCACTCTGGATGAACTGCAGAGATCTACAGCTGAGGTGGGAGAATCTGTCCATAGGACAACAATCAGTCGTATATTGCACAAATCTGGCCTTTATGGAAGAGTGGCAAGAAGAAAGCCATTTATTAAAGATATCCATAAAAAGTGTTGTTTAAAGTTTGCCACAAGCCACCTGGGAGACACACCAAACATGTGGAAGAAGGTGCTCTGGTCAGATGAAACCAAAATTGAACTTTTTGGCAACAATGCAAAACGTTATGTTTGGCGTAAAAGCAACACAGCTCATCACCCTGAACACACCATCCCCACTGTCAAACATGGTGGTGGCAGCATCATGGTTTGGGCCTGCTTTTCTTCAGCAGGGACAGGGAAGATGGTTAAAATTGATGGGAAGATGGATGGAGCCAAATACAGGACCATTCTGGAAGAAAACCTGATGGAGTCTGCAAAAGACCTGAGACTGGGACGGAGATTTGTCTTAAAAAAAGCCAATGATCCAAAACATAAAGCAAAATCTACAATGGAATGGTTCAAAAATAAACATATCCAGGTGTTAGAATGGCCAAGTCAAAGTCCAGACCTGAATCCCATCGAGAATCTGTGGAAAGAACTGAAAACTGCTGTTCACAAATGCTCTCCACCAACCTCACTGAGCTCGAGCTGTTTTGCAAGGAGGAATGGGAAAAAATTTCAGTCTCTCGATGTGCAAAACTGATAGAGACATACCCCAAGCGACTTACAGCTGTAATCGCAGCAAAAGGTGGCGCTACAAAGTATTAACTTAAGGGGGCTGAATAATTTTGCAAGCCCAATTTTTCAGTTTTTGATTTGTTAAAAAAGTTTGAAATAGCCAATAAATGTCGTTCCACTTCATGATTGTGTCCCACTTGTTGTTGATTCTTCACAAAAAAATACAGTTTTATATATTTATGTTTGAAGCCTGAAATGTGGCAAAATGTCGCAAAGTTCAAGGGGGCCGAATACTTTCGCAAGGCACTGTAAATGTAAACATTGAATATTGTAAGAGCTTTCATTGTCTGTTTATATACCCCCTTTATTTATCCTATGGTTCTGACTTGGTGTACAGGTAGAATACCGTAAGAACGGCCCATGTTCTGAATTCTGTCACTGTACATTTCAAAAGTGCTGAACTTAAAGTTATGTTGACTACATTCGTCCTAGCTCAATCATTAATGTCTTAATTGAAATGACGGAATCCCTCTTATCTGCTCATCATTCCCTTATACCATAGTTTGTACAGCTTAATTGTCCATAGAAACAACATTTGTTTAAGCAAAAAGTAAGTAAATTAGGCTGATACACTCAGACAAGGCTCCACTGATAACCAGATGTAGCAGTGGTAATGATTCACACCATGGTGTTGAAAAGAAAGCTCTGCTGTTGGGACAGATTTACGTAGGCCCCAACGGTTTGTGGGCACCGTTTGTCACCGTTATAGTGCAATTAATGTATTGTTTAGTGTCGTGTGTAGTGGCTCTGCTGGCATGCATCTAAAAAATGTGTTTGCCCCACCAAGATATACATGTTAAAATCAACACTGGTTATGGGGGTGGGTGACAGACATAGACCGTAAGTTACTGCACCAAGTGTACACCTGCAATAATACTATACATGCATTGAGAATAAATGGTTGGATTGCAGAAGCTACTAACGAAGTCAATAATATAATTGAATTACGTTATGTTTAGATGGGACATCCTGAATGGGACATGATGTGAAGATAAGAAAAGTAGCAAAATAAACACATACGTACATAGGTAATGTGTCTTACCTTTTTGACAGGTTTGTGAGTAGGGACCGCACTAAACGCAGCGGACGACACTGACAGTTCACCCATGACAATTTCGCTGTTCTTGCTCACTGTCATGGCTGAGTATTTTTCCGCCACGTTCTCGCTCTCCTTTACTTCTTTGCTGGCTTGTTTCAGCTCCAACTTTCCGTCCCCTAGAGTGTCCGACATTCCGATAAATAATGAAAACGTGCAACAAATTAGTTAGAACGTGGTAGTAGCTAGTTAGCTACAGAATTAGTGTTGCTGCCAACTGTTCGGTATTTTGAGGAAGAGTGAATTATTTGTGCAGCTGAAGAAACCATTTGGTATATTAGTTGGCCATTTTATCTTTACAAACTAGTGTAGCAATTGCTGTCAAAAAACGGCTGGTTGCCTGCGCAGCTCCTTCGCGTGCACCAAGCTGCAGTCTTTTTGCATAGCAGTCACCTGAAAATGTGCGCTATGGGGGGTGATATGAGCCAAAATGAAGCCTAGGCAACCGTACCACCGTGTGGCTATAGCCTGCCATTGAAAGTCTAACTGGCATGACATGACACCAACGCCTTGCTAACGTCTGCGTGATGGCTGCGTGTTAATAAACCTAGGCAACAGTACCACCCTGCGCAGTGCCCGATGACCAGGTCGCCAGGTGTACGGTGTTTCCTCCGACACATTGGTACGGCTGGTTTCCGGGTTGGATGGGCAATATGTCAAGAAGCAGTGCGGCTTGGTTGGGTTGTGTTTCTGAGGATGCATGGCTCTCGACCTTCGCCTCTCCATACGGGAGTTGCAGCAATGAGACAAGACAGTAACTACTACCAATTGGATACCACGAAATTGTGGTAAAAAAAATATATATACATTTTTTTTAAAGGATATATTTTGGCCTACTGTGTTGATACAGCAAATTTGGTTTATTTAAAAATAATTACTTTTTGTTGCTAATGAGTTGAAGGCACATTATGATTTACTGTGTCAAGTAGGCTAATAAAAACATAATTTTATGGGTTAGTATTATTTATTTCATGGATGAATTCAATTGTACATGAAAATATACACACGTATTGCTTTGTAATACACTACCCTGACATGCCATTGTGTGCATTTTTTCCACTGTCACTAGGCCTACACATTCACACTAGAGCTGAATTGAATGGGGGATGCATAAGTACTTTTCAATGAAGAAGGGAAATGAGGTACAACATACAACTTCGATCGAAGACCTTAAATCATGCCTGACAAGACCAACGAAATCATAACGGTATCCTAATATAGTCTGGATACAGGGGTAGCCTATTCTACAATAATGTAATTGTATGTGCTAGTATTATTTATCTAATTGATAAATTAAATCTCCCTCCACAAGCAACCAAATCCTCTTCTCCTGTTCAACTAATTTGGTGCCACACAAAAATGACTATATACATGCCCCTGTGCCCATGTCAGTGCAACATGATCCATCCAAGGCCTCAGCTGGATGCCTAAAATGTGAGAAATGTAAACAAGATGCTACAGTTGTGTGTGTGTGTGTGGATGGAGATCCAAGAAAAGACGTGCGAAGATGGCAAAGGAGATAGTGATGAGAGTGGGAGCAGTATGAAAATAAAGACCCATTGGGATCTAAAATGAGTGTGGGGTACCCTCTTGTGTCTCTTTGTCAGTTTGAGGATACTACAGTCAACCATAGTGGAGGTTCTTGGAACACTGCTATTTAAGTCTGAGCAGAGGTTGACGAAAACCTTTTAAAGGTGGTGGTACTATGTTGCATGTTATCTTGAATACCAGGCAGATGTTTGAGTACAGACTGAAATGGTGTAAACTTACAGGCTAAACTTGAGAAAGGGGTTCCAACAGAGTTATTTTGCTGTCACCAAAGGTGAACCCTTTTTGGTTCCAAGTAGAATTTGTTTTGGTTCCATGTAAAACCCTCTGTGGAATGGAGCCCAAAAGGGTTCTACCTAGGCACAGAAGGGTTTCTACCTGGAACCAAAAAGGGTTCTCCTATGGGGACAGAGGAATAATCTTTTTAGGTTGTAGATAGCACCTTTTTTTCTGAGTGTAGGCCTATATTAGACTGGTGGTTGCATGGTTTTCTGTAAAAATAAATATAACAGGCCCTGTTTGTCTCTGGAGGATCTAGCAAGATAGCGAATCATTGTATCACTGACTCAGTATGACTATAATGAACATGTCTAACTTGCACCGTTATGCAATTATTAAGAGACTAATTCTGGCGACCAATGTTCCCGCATTAATTCATTGAGGCAAGCAGATCAGAGATGTCAAGGTGGCATCCAAGAATATGCTACAGTATGAGTATAGTGTAAATAACAACTACCAATAGACCTTCTAAATTATAAGCATTTAGTCAGTCAAACAATTACTCTGTAAAACAAGGAATGCAGTTACTCTATTTAACTAATTATGAAAGAATTGACACAAACAATTACAGTGTACATTATATATTACAGAATAACAGAGTATATGACTATCCCCAATAGGATAAAACAACATGGTAACACATTTCTTCAGTTCAGAATAGTCTCTAAGAGAAAACACGGTGTGTGTCTGATACACATACAATTGAAGTCGGAAGTTTACATACACCTTAGCCAAATGCATTTTCACAATTCCTGACATTTAATCCTAGTAAAAATTCCTGGTCTTAGGTCAGTTAGGATCACCACTTTATTTTAAGAATGTGAAATGTCAGAATAAGAGTAAAGATAATTATTTATTTCAGCTGGGTCAGAAATTGGTCAGAAGTTTACAAACACTCAATTAGAATTTGGTAGCATTGCCATTAAATTGTTTAATTTGGGTCAAACATTTTGGGTAGCCTTCCACAAGCTTCCCACAATATGTTGGGTGAATTTTGGCCCAATACTCCTGACAGAGCTGGTGTAACTGAGTCAGGTTTGGTCCTTGCTCACACACGCTTTTTCAGGTCTGCCCACAAATGTTCTATAGGATTGAGGTCAGGACTTTGTGATGGCCACTTCAATACCTTGACTTTGTTGTCCTTAAGCCATTTTACCACAGCTTTGGAAGTATGCTTGGGGTCATTGTCCATTTGGAAGACCCATTTTCGATCAAGCTAACTTCCTGACTGATGTCTTGATGTTGCTTCAATATATCCACATACTTTTTCTCCCTCATGATGTCCTCTATTTTGTGAAGTGCACCATTCCCTCTTGCACCAAAGCACCCCCACAGCATGATGATGCCACCCCCATGCTTCATGGTTGGGATGGTGTTCTTTGGTTTACAAGCCTCCCCCTTTTTCCTCCACACATAAGGATGGTAATTATGGCCAAACAGTTCTATTTTTGTTTCATCAGACCAGAGGACATTTCTCAAAAAAGTACCATCTTTGTCCCCATGTGCAGTTACAAACCGTAGTCTGGCTTTTTTATGGTGGTTTTGGAGCAGTGGCTTCTTCCTTGCTGAGCGGCCTTTCAGGTTATGTCGATATAGGAATCGTTTTACTGTGGATATAGATGCTTTTGTGGTTGTTTCCTCCAGCACCTCATCTCTAGGAGACAGAACACGTCTCCTTCCTGAGCAGTATGACGGATGAGTGGTCCCATGGTGTTTATACGTTCATACTATTGTTTGTACAGATGAACGTGGTACCTTCAGGCGTTTGGAAATTGCTCCCAAGGATGAACCAGACTTGTGGAGGTCTTCAGGGAGAGCTAGGCAATTCAAGTCCCCTTGGGTCCTGCCATAGATTTACACTAGAAGTGCCCGTCCAAGAAGGCTCAAGGTCATTGGCCACAGATAAAATGATGTCAAATCACTTATATCAAAATCTTAGCTAGCTAGCTAGACAAGCAGTCATCATGAATCACGTTGACAATCTACTGGCAAATTATTTTCAATCCTTGTCATATGAAGAGAAATTATAGACAAAACGTATTAGTGCTAATAATAGGCCATTGGACATAAACATTACACAAACAGTCAGAAATGGCAAATTCAACAATGAGTGGTTTGGAAGGAATCAGTGGCTAACTGCGATGCAAAGCAATCACTATTTTGCTTTCCCTGCCTGCTATTCGGTGGAGAGGGTGTGTGGTCCAAGTCTGGTTTAACGATTTAAAATATCTGTCTGAAAGGGTCTGTTTTCCAAGCTTGAAAGGATACACATTCACACAAAACACCATGGGCCAGAAAAGGTTGAATACATTGGCCATGCTATCAATACAGCATGACTTCTGCCAGGTTCAAAACAACTGGGAAATCTCAGACCTCAGTGCGTTCAAGATATCTGGGAACATGGAGGAAAAAACTAGCTCCAACTGGGAAAATACGTTTTGAACGGTCATCCAACTTGGATTTCCAAGTCAGGAACTCGGGTCTTTTTCTTGTGATTCAACCTAGTTTTTTTTTCAGAGTTCCTCGTTGTCTTGAAAGCACCATAAATCCAGATGATGACAAAGTTTGCCCACAAGTGAGCACAGCACAACAACTGTGAGTCCAAAAATAGGCCCATGTCTTGTATGCTGCTACATAAATTATGTAATATGCCAGGGATAAATGTATACTGTAGCTAAGAAAGTAATAATTAGTGTATGTTGTGTAGTAAGCTGTTAGTAGCCCATGTGTCTCACCCTAACAATTAGTTCCCTCTCCCCCTCAGAACTTAGACTATAGGTCTACTGTTCTGACTTGGTGGTGCACATGTAGCCTATAGCCAAATTTGGAGAGATCTCATCAGCAAATATTGTAAAAGCTTTCATTGTTTGCTTATATGCCCCAGTTATTTATTCTACGTTTCTGACTTAGTGTACAGGGAGAAAACTGTAAGAACGGCCCATGTTCTGAATTTTGTCTTTGTCCATTTCAAAAGTGCTGAACAAATAGGCATATCATCAGTCTGAGCTCGGCTGTGACCGAGAGACCCATATGTTTCACAATTGACCCAGCGTCGTCCGGGTTAGAGGAGGGATTGGCCAGCCAGGATGTCCTTGTCTCATCGTGCTCAAGCAACTTCTTGTGTTGGGCCGGGCGCCGACAAGCTGACTGCGGTCGTCAGTTCGACAGTGTGTCCTCCAACACATTGGTGTGGCTGGCTTCCGGGTTAAGCGAGGAGAGTGTCAAGAAGCAGTGCGGATCAGTTTCCATTCATACAGTTTAGTATAGGCAGTCAGCAGATGCAGCTTGCATACTAAAGAGACCAATTGACTAACTGGAATGTGAAAGGGCTGTCACAAACAGACATGCCTTTTGATCTTTCTAATATGTAATTGACCTGTGGGTAAAGTTTTTTTTATTCTTGAATGTGACAAAAAGTCCTGCAGGTCACATCCTACTGTACATGTTTCTTTATATTCCTTTGGAAGTCAGGTAGGATGATAATTTGGCTGATCTTCAGTAGTGGTGTGTGGGTAAAACCTCCAGGGAAGCCAAGCCAGGAAAAACAAGCCATATTACAACCTATGTGTTGTGATAATTATGTTGTTTGCTCTATAACCTGTTAGTTCATATGCCTTGACAACGTAATATACAGTGGGGCAAAAAAGTATTTAGTCAGCCACCAATTGTGCAAGTTCTCCCACTTAAAAAGATGAGAGAGGCCTGTAATTTTCATCATAGGTACACTTCAACTATGACAGACAAAATGAGAGAAAAAAATCCAGAAAATCACATTGTAGGATTTTTTATGAATTTATTTGCAAATTATGGTGGAAAATAAGTATTTGGTCAATAACAAAAGTTTATCTCAATACTTTGTTATATACCCTTTGTTGGCAATGACAGAGGTCAAACGTTTTCTGTAAGTCTTCACAAGGTTTTCACACACTGTTGCTGGTATTTTGGCCCATTCCTCCATGCAGATCTCCTCTAGAGCAGTGATGTTTTGGGGCTGTTGCTGGGCAACACGGACTTTCAACTCCCTCCAAAGATTTTCTATGGGGTTGAGATCTGGAGACTGGCTAGGCCACTCCAGGACCTTGAAATGCTTCTTACGAAGCCACTCCTTCGTTGCCCGGGCGGTGTGTTTGGGATCATTGTCATGCTGAAAGACCCAGCCACGATTCATCTTCAATGCCCTTGCTGATGGAAGGAGGTTTTCACTCAAAATCTCACGATACATGCCCCCATTCATTCTTTCCTTTACACGGATCAGTCGTTCTGGTCCCTTTGCAGAAAAACAGCCCCAAAGTATGATATTTCCACCCCCATGCTTCACAGTAAGTATGGTGTTCTTTGGATGCAACTCAGCATTCTTTGTCCTCCAAACACGACGAGTTGAGTTTACCAAAAAGTTCTAAAATGGTTTTGGTTTCATCTGACCATATGACATTCTCCCAGTCTTCTTCTGGATCATCCAAATCCTCTCTAGCAAACTTCAGACGGGCCTGGACATGTACTGGCTTAAGCAGGGGGACACGTCTGGCACTGCAGGATTTGAGTCCCTGGCGGCGTAGTGTGTTACTGATGGTAGGCTTTGTTACTTTGGTCCCAGCTCTCTGCAGGTCATTCACTAGGTCCCCCCGTGTGGTTCTGGGATTTTTGCTCACCGTTCTTGTGATCATTTTGACCCCACGGGGTGAGATCTTGCGTGGAGCCCCAGATCGAGGGAGATTATCAGTGGTCTTGTATGTCTTCCATTTCCTAATAATTGCTCCCACAGTTGATTTCTTCAAACCAAGCTGCTTACCTATTGCAGATTCAGTCTTCCCAACCTGGTGCAGGTCTACAATTTTGTTTCTGGTGTGCTTTGACAGCTCTTTGGTCTTGGCCATAGTGAAGTTTGGAGTGTGACTGTTTGAGGTTGTGGGCAGGTGTCTTTTATACTGATAACAACTTCAAACAGGTGCCATTAATACAGGTAACGAGTGGAGGACAGAGGAGCCTCTTAAAGAAGAAGTTACAGGTCTGTGAGAGCCAGAAATCTTGCTTGTTTGTTATTGACCAAATACTTATTTCCACCATAATTTGCAAATAAATCAATAAAAAATCCTACAATGTGATTTTCTGGATTTTTTTTTCTCATTTTGTCTGTCATAGTTGAAGTGTACCTATAATGAAAATTACAGGCCTCTCTCATCTTTTTAAGTGGGAGAACTTGCACAATTGGTGGCTGACTAAATACTTTTTTGCCCCACTGTATAGGCCTAAGGCCGAAACAGTAAGAAGAGTGGCAGAATAAATTTAACAACTTGGTTTCATCACAAAAACTGGAGAGCAACATCTGTCAGGTGGAGTCCACAAAACATATTGCATGTAACAAACAGTTACATGACCTACAGCATGTTCAAGTAAGTTAATGTTTCCAAAATTTTCGAGCTACTAAACAACTATTGATGAAGAACCACGAGAGGTTACCGCAATGCAAAATCATTTATTTTACTCTCTCTGGGTTCGTAAATGTCCTTCAATTTGCAAGAGGCTGGATGTATCTCACCAGAGAAAGCGAACAAAACAATGGGGGAGAAGGCCATGCAGGGGTAATCACTAGTTACCACAACCACAAAGTCATAAACCCTGCATATTTCTACAATTTATCTTCTTAAAATGTTAATTTAAACCTAACCTTAACGTTTACCAAACTACTAACATTATGCCTAACCTTAAATTAAGAATAAAACGCTGTGATAATTAGTGGAAACCCCATACAGCTCAGGGTGGAACCAATACCGTAAGTCAACATATCCCATCATCCCAATATCCATATCCACAGACGATATTAACGAAAATGTGAAGGGAGGCAGAGGGATTGAGGTCAAAAAGTTGATCAGTAGGTCATATCCGCCAGTTACGTAAGACGGATAGATGGTACACACGATCCATAAAGATTTCCGGTCTCCATTTTATTGTAGCTTGCAGATACAGACAGGCGGTTCGACGAAGGACGGGAAACGAATCGACTATCAGTGTTTGTTTTAAAATACGTTACGGTAAATAACACCTCTAAATAATACAACATGTGACACGTATTTCTATTTAGCAGTTAATATGGTTTCTTTGATATTTATTCGAACTTTCTCTTGTATTCATATTAGCTAGTTGGCCCTAGTTAGCCATTTGTTTCTCAGGTAGCTAACGTTAGCTAACGAGTAGCTGAAATGGCTAGACCCAACTGTATCGCAGCAAGTAACTGATTATGTTGCAGTTCATTTGCAATTGTACTCTATGCAATTATACTCTCTCACACGTAGCCATGGCATGTTCAAATGGTGAACTAGTCAGTACGGGGACTGGGGAGGGAGCCAGCAAATGTCGAGGGTTATGGTTATCTCAGCAAGGCTCCTTCTTCCATTTTGCGTAGTAACGTATGTGAACAAAGGCTGGAGGTGTCATTGACGTTTACTAACGTTAGTTAGTTGTTTTACCCTGTTATTATAGTTTTGTTATTGCAGAACCAATTAAGCGATTTCACGGAAATAAGAAATCCCGCAATGCATTTCCATGTGCTATGCATTTCCACACCACTGGCTTTATTTATGCCCTATTGTTGCCTACCTCAAATTCAACCATAATGATACACATCTGCTTGATTGTTATAAACACACCTGGCTGTTTGAATGTGGGTTTAATTGTATGTGGAGGACCATTTTTACCTAAGTGTTATGAACAGACAATTGGCCTACTTGAATATACATTGTTGTTGTGTGGAAAATGTGTACGACATGAAAATCTAAATGGACAAATCTTCTTTCAGTTTCTCATTCACGTTTGCGGAGTATCAATTTTTGTTTTGAAAATTGAGGCCTGTTGAAATGGGAGGTAATTACTTACATTTTTGTTCCTTGCATGCCAATACAATTCACATAATTAGAGGTGTGTGTTCCAGAACTGCTTGAAGTAGCTTTTCTGGTTCACGTCTATCTGAATGCAATTGAGCCCCAGGTTCTTTTTACAGGTGCATGCCTTTAAACTTAAGTAAATTTGCTGATAGGCTGCCTTTTGAATAATGATTCCTAGAAAGCAAAACATACATGTTGTTTAATATTTTTTAAAGATCCAGCCATGCACCGAGATTGCCCTCTCGACTGCAAGGTCTACGTGGGAAACCTGGGGAACAACGGCAATAAGACAGAGCTGGAGCGGTCATTCGGCTATTATGGGCCACTTCGCAGTGTCTGGGTAGCTAGGAACCCCCCAGGCTTTGCTTTTGTGGAATTTGAAGATCCAAGGGATGCAACCGACGCAGTGAGAGAACTTGATGGAAGGTAAAACCTAAGAACAAGTTCCTCTGGTGTAAAAATAACTGAATGATAGAATCAGGAAATTGGGGTCATTTTTCAAGTTTTTGTTCCTTGCATCATTTGCATGCCAATACACTTGATAATTTGACAAAATAAATGCAGATAATTTCAGAGGTGTGTTCCAGAACTGTTTGAAGTAGCTTTTCTGGTTTGTCCATATGAATTCAAATGATCCACATGTGCTTTATACTCTGGTATAAAATAACTTAATGACAGAGCCTAGTTTGCTTGGAGATATTTGTTTCCACTCTGATATTTGGAAGGACTGCCTATTCATTTTTGTTGCCACTTGCCTCCATTTAACTTCCCGAAGGGGGGTGAAACAAGGCCATGCATGCCATAATGTTTTGGTGACTGTTTAACAGCATGCTCTGCGGTAACACTGTATTGCTCTGCACAGGACATTAAGTGGTTCCCGTGTGCGGGTGGAGCTGTCCAATGGTGAGAAACGCACCCGCAACCGGGGTCCTCCTCCATCGTGGAGCCGACGTCCTCGAGATGACCATCGTGGGCGTCGTGGTAGCCCGCCCGCCAGGCGCAGGTAACCCATCTCCCATACAGGGCTTTATGATAGCAATGCCCAACAGACTACTAATCCCTTTCTGTCCCTTTTACTAGTTAATCTACTTGTTTTGTTCCTGTGTCCTCTTTCCAAACTGCATCTCCTGTTTCGCTGCACCATATTGATAGTTTAGCACTGAGTGTTTGATAACCCCTTTTCCATGGTAGTCTACAGTGGTTAGTGTAATGTGGTGCTGAAGGCATGCAGTTTTCATCATCATTATCATTGTTTAATGACTTCCGGGGTACTTTAGATCCAGGGGGTGGGTACAGTGAAATGAAGTGTGCTGATTTGTATGCCAAGTTTAAGTGATAAGTACATTTGCGTTTTCTCTACCACATTTTCTCTAAATTTGGCTTGCAAGCTTTTCACTGTTACCTGAAGCACTGAACGTGTTTTGGAAGTAGGTGAATCATATTTCAAACCAGTACCTCACTATGAACTGGGTGGGAGGGAAGCTTAATGATGCTAGGTTGGTTGTTTTTGTTACAATTTGAGGTTGCTTTTTTTATTGACCATTTATATTAATAAAAATGAACCCCGTTACAGAGTCATCACCATGCCTCTTCTCACCACCCTCTGAGTCAGTCAACTAGTCCTCTTTCAGCATCATGTGACCATTGACCAGCGTGCCCCAATCAGCTTGGCTGATGTCGTGTCACATGGCCAGTCGTCAGGTTGCACCAGCCCATTGGTTCCTGCGCATGCAGTTCTCAGCCTCTTCCTCCTCCAACTTTAACCCAATCGGCAGCGGCCCTCCTCACATTCCCGACCAATCAGCGTTTTACGTCCCCAAATGTCTACACTGCAACCTACCAGCAGCAGCCCTCGGCTAACCCATAAAAGCAGGAAAAATCCACAGCCAGCCCCCATCCACCAGCCAACTAATCACCTCGCAGCATCTGGCCAGTCCTTTTCAGCCAAATCTGCCTACCCGGCCTACAGTCTACCTCCCCTTCGTCATTTCTAGCTTGTTGAAAACCAAACGACTAGTAAGTTTTACCTGCTTCATACAGTACACTGCTGATTACAAATTTAAAAGTGAAGAGAAAGCTGCTTTAAAAAAGGTTATCCTTTTTTATTTGAATCAAACAGGATTGATATTTCTCCCTCATTACTGTAATCCGTTGATTTAAAGGGGAATGGACATTTTTGAGAAACATTAATTATTAATCTGTGAAGGTCTTTCTAATTGTTCAAAGGAGCTTTTCTGATCAGTGCTTTCCCTGGTTTAGGTCGCAATGGTCCCATCTTGTGTGTGCTTTGCACTTGTGCTCAATATGTAGCCTTGAATTTACTGCAGAATTGAGAGCATTCTTACCCAATTTTTGCCCATTAATTATGTTTACAACCCTCCATTTTCTTACCCCTTCCCATTTGGTATAATTGCACTTCTCTTTCCGAAGCATTTTTTTGTCATTCACTCAGCTGGCAGTATTAACTAACCATGGCCTTTTATGGGAGGCGATGACTGAATTTCAGATTACAAATGCCTTATCTGCAGTCACCCATTCCCATCCCTTTTGGGGGGGGGTGTAATAGACATTAACTTGGTTCCCCCAGAGGGGCAGTTTTTGGTGGGGACTGTAGGGTTTACTTCAGGGTAATTTGGGGGTTGGATGGGTTTGGAATCAATGGGCCACCAATGTATCATGCTCTGCTTTTAACATCCTCTTATTCCCCCCTCCCCAGATCCCCACGTAGGAGGAGCTTCAGCCGCAGCCGAAGCAGGTATGTTGACAGCCATAAGAGATTGTAAAAGTTAACAGCAAGTGGGAAAGTAAGATTAAGGCAGATTATTTTTCATGGAAGCATGGACTGAAGGACCCAATTTTGAACCTTGTGTATGGTTCTGACAAGTATTTGATCTCTTAACATACCACACCCCAGCACAGCTTTCCAAACTTGTCAATGATTAGATCCTCTTTGTCATTGTCAACAGGGGCCTCTGTAAAATTCAGGTTGATTTGGTTAATTCTCTTTTTCCTTCTGTATGCAGGTCTCTCTCCAGAGACAGGAAGAGGGAGAGATCTTTGTCCCGGGACAGGAACCACAAACCCTCAAGATCATTTTCCCGATCAAGGAGGTAAGCAGGGGGGGTTTTAAAAGACAGCAAGTATTTCTTATCTTAGCAACAGTGAAACCACTTTAGTTGTGGCTTTTAAGGAACAGTAACAGGCCAATGGTGTAACATCTTTCTGAGGGAGTGCATGAATGCTCCAGGGGAAGTTTATATTAACACTCTGGCTTAACTGTTTTTCCCCTCGCAGCCGCTCCAGGTCTACGGAGAGAAAGTAAGGAAATGCATGGCAGTAGAGTTTGACGACGAAGAAGATGAATGAACTTCTTTTTTTTTTTTACTGATATTTTAGCGGTTTCGTTTTTGCTTCTCTGTGACATGTAAGGTATCCAATTCCTCTGTATTTTGTAAATAAGTTGGTATGCAGGTGAAACGCATGACTAAAATGGTTGTTAGTCCTGTTAATGCCAAGACATACCGTAGTTGTCCACAAGCAGTATTCCATTTCATCAATCATTATAAGCGTTCTCTATTTGTCCATGAGTACCAGCTCACGGAAACACACCATTCTAAATAGTCTAGTGCTCAAGTCATGTTCCATGTCAGCAAGATTAGTGTGTCTGGATGTGGTGGAAGGCTATGGTCAGCTATCCTATTGTCGGTTAATATACCGATATGTTTTCTATTGACCTCTAGGACTTCCACTATTCTTCCAGTTCCTGTTTGTAAAGGTTTGTCTTTGCAAATAACGGCACCCTTATTTTGACTACAATAGACCACTGTTTTTCTTTTCCTTGGTATTTGTACTACTTATGTTCTCTGAATTAAACTAGTTGTAAAAAGGCTTCTTACATTTCTTGTGTGGCAGTTTTTTCATTAATGATTCATTCTAAAATATGAAACAGAACTCAAAGGTGGTCTCATGTTGACATCCTGAAGCAACTAGAGAGAAGAAAAACGCAGACTACTACTCAATCATAAATCAATGGGAAATGCTGAGCATCATCATGACATTAGGCAGTGCTTACTGTATATTTGATGTGCTTAATTTGAGGTCTGAAAACATGAGACAATTGAGCAAACATTGTTAGAACAACCGTTGCTCTTTGTATGCACCACAATAGGTTACTGTTGTATTGCATACATTTCTGCTCACCTTTATGGCCTCTAGTTGCACATACACTGATTGTACAAAACATGCTCTTTCCATGAAATACTCACCAGGTGAATAATGGTGAAAGCTATGATCCCTTATTGATGTCAGTTGTAAAGTCCACTTCAAACGGTGTAGATGAAGGGGTGGAGACAGGTAAAATATATATATTTTAAGCCTTGAGATGAGGATTGCTTATGTGTCATTTAGAGGGTAAATGGGCAAGACCAGATTTAAGGGGGGGGGGGGGTGTGCGCGCAACTCAATAGGAAGGTGTTCTTAATGTTTTGTACACCGTGTATACTGTATTCTAGTCATGGCTCATCCTATATAACTACTGCTATACACACCTTGTCTATTCACATACCGTCTATACACACCATTCATATACTGCATATTAGAATGAACTATGTCAAGAATACAGTTTACTGTAAATACACAGTACAAAACCCCATAGCAAAATGGATAGACCTGCAGGAAATTGGCTTCCGGACTGGAGTCTGGAATATAAATAATATATCAAATGTATTTATATAGCCCATCTTATATCAGCTGATATCTCAAAAGTGTTTTATAGAAACCCAGCCTAAAACCCCCAAACAGCAAGCAATGCAGGTGTAGAAGCATGGTGGCTAGGAAAAACTCCCTAGAAAGGCCGAAACCTAGAGAGGAACCAGGCTATGAGGGGTGGCCAGTCCTCTTCTGGCTGTGCCAGGTGGAGATTATAACAGAACATGGCCAAGATGTTTAAATGTTCATAAATGACCAGCATGGTCAAATAATAATCACAGTAGTTGTCAAGAGTGCAACAGGTCAGCACCTCAGGAGTAAATGTCAGTTGGCTTTTCATAACCAATCATTGAGAGTATCTCTACCGCTCCCGCTGTCTCTAGAGAGTTGAAAACAGCAGGTCTGGTGAACAGGTCAGGGTTCCATAGCCGCAGGCAGAACAGTTGAAACTGGAGCAGCAGCACGGCCAGGAGGACTGGGGACAGCAAAGAGTCATCATGCCAAGTAGTCCTGAGGCATGGTCCTAGGGCTCAGGTCCTCGGAGAGAGAATTAGAGAGAGCATACTTAAATTCACACAGGACACCGGATAAGACAGGAGAATTACTCCAGATATAACAGACTGACCCTAGCCCCCCGACACATAAACTACTGCAGCATAAATACTGGAGGCTGAGACAGGAGGGGTCAGGAGACACTGTGGCCCCATCCGATGATACCTCCGGACAGGGCAAAACAGCCAGGATACAACCCCACCCATTTTGCCAAAGCACAGCCCCCACACCACTAGAGGGACATCTTCGACCACCAACTTACCATCCTGAGACAAGGCCGAATATAGCCCACAAAAATCTCCGCCATGGCACAACCTGAGGGGGGCGCCAACCCAGACGGGAAGATCACGTCAGTGACTTAACCCACTCAAGTGACGCACCCCTCCTAGGGACGGCATGGAAGAGCACCAGTAAGCCAGTGACTCAGCCCCTGTAATAGGGTTAGAGGCAGAGAATCCCAGTTGAGAGAGAGGAACCGGCCAGGCAGAGACAGCAAGGGTGGTTCGTTGCTCCAGTGCCTTTCCGTTCACCTTCACACTCCTGGGCCAGACTACACTCAATCATAGGACCTACTGAAGAGATGAGTCCGAGTCTGAGTCTGCGTCTCTCACATGGGTAGGCAGACCATTCCATAAAAATTGAGCTCTATAGGAGAAAGCCCTGCCTCCAGCTGTTTGCTTAGAAATTTTAGGGACAATTAGGAGGCCTGCGTCTTGTGACCGTATAGTACGTGTAGGTATGTACGGCAGGACCAAATCGGAAAGATAGGTAGGAGCAAGCCCATGTAATTCTTTGTAGGTTAGCATTAGCAACTTGAAATCAGCCCTTGCCTTAACAGGAAGCCAGTGTAGGGAGGCTAGCACTGGAGTAATATAATCAATTTTTGGGGTTCTAGTCAGGATTCTAGCAGCCACATTTAGCACTAACTGAAGTTTATTTAGTGCTTTATCCGGGTAGCCGGAAAGTAGGTCATTGCAGTAGTCTAACCTAGAAGTGACAAAAGCATGGAATAATTTTTCTGTATAATTTTTGGACAGAAAATGTCTGATTTCTGCAATGTTACGTAGATGGAAAAAAGCTGTCTTAGAAACAGTCTTGATATGTTTGTCAAAAGAGAGATCAGGGTCCAGAGTAACGCTGAAAATCTACATTTTGCAATGGCAACCTCAGTTTCCGGATTTGAACCCCATTGAAAACCTGTGGTTTGAATTGAAGAGGGCATTTCATAAACAAAGGATATCAAGGATCTGGAAATATTCTTAATGGAAAAATGGTCTAAGATCCCTCCCCATGTGTTCTCCAAACCCATAAAACAGTTTTGAAAAAGGCTCAGTGTTGTTATGCTCGCAAGGGGGAGAGTGCTGGAGAACTGAAACAGGTGCTAATAATTGTGACCCCTATCTTTTAGAGTTTTTTAAATTAAATGTTACACAAAATCTCTTTCTCTGAGCAATTGTGTTAATATAAAATAATATATATTTTTTGCATGCAATATAGGTCAGTATTTAAATTATTTATTTTATACAGTCATTTTTACTCATCTTTATCAAGGGTGCCAAAAATGATGGTGTCACGTTCTGACCTTAGTTCCTTTGTTTTCAGTCTTTGTGTGTCTGCACCAGACAGAACTGTTTCAGTTGATTCTTTGTTGATTTGTTATTCAGTGTTCCGTTTTAATGATTATTAAAAATCATGAACACTTATCACGCTGCACCTTGGTCCTCACCTTCTTCCACCGACGACAGCCGTTACAGAAACACCCACCACCAAAGGACCAAGCAGCGTGGTAACGGGCAGCAGCAGCAGCGATCGCAGGACTCCTGGACATGGGAGGAGATTCTGGACGGCAAGGGACCCTGGGCACAGGCTGGAGAATATCGCCGCCCCAAGGCTGAGCTGGAGGCAGCGAAAGCCGAGAGGCGGTGGTTTGAGGAGGCAGCACGGCAGAAGCCCGAGAGGCAGCCCCAAAAATGTATTGGGGGGGACATGGGGAGTGTGGCTAAGTCAGGTAGGAGACCTGAGCCAACTCCCCATGCTTACCGTGGAGAGAGATGGACCGGGCAGGCACCGTGTTATGCCGTGAGGCGCACGGTGTCCCCTGTGCGTGTGCATAGCCCGGTGCGGTACATTGCAGCACCTCGTATCGGCCGGGCTAGAGTGGGCATTGAGCCAGGTGCCATGAAGCCGGCTCAGCGCATCTGGTCTCCAGTGCGTCTCATCGGGCCGGTGTACATGGCACCAGCCCTACGCATGGTGTCCCCGGTTCGCCAGCACAGCCCAGTGCGGGCTATTCCACCTCGCCGCACTGGCCTGGCTACGGGGAGCATTCAGCCAGGTAGGGTTGGGCAGGCTCGGTGCTCGAGACCTCCAGTGCGCCTCCACGGTCCGGTCTATCTGGTGCCGCCTCCATGCACCAGCCCTCCGGTGGCAGCCCCCCGCACCAGGCTGTCTCTCCGTCTCCTCCCTACAGGTGCTCCTGCCTGTCCAGCGCTGCCAGAGCCTTCCTCCTGCCCAGCGCTGCCAGAGTATCCCATCTGTCCTGAGCTGCCAGAGTCTCCCGTCTGTCCTGAGCTGCCAGAGTCTCCCGCCTGTCCTGAGCTGCCAGAGTCGCCCGCCAGTCAGGAGCTGCCAGAGCCGCCAGTCAGCCAGGAGCTGCCAGTGCCGCCAGTCAGCCAGGAGCTGCCAGAGCCACCAGTCAGCCAGGAGATGCCAGAGCCGTCAGTCAGCCAGGAGCTGCCAGAATCGCCTGTCATGCCAGCGATGCCAGAATCTCGCTACACTCCGGAGCTGCCAAAGTCTCCTGTCCGTCTGGTGCTGCCAGAATCTCCCGTCCGTCCAGTGCTGCCGGAATCTCCCGTCCATTCAGGACCCGTGGCTAGGGTCCCCAGTCCGAGGTCGGCGGCGAGGGTCGCCTCTCTTAAGAGGCCACGGAGGTGAATAAAGAGGCGGAGAAAAACTATGGTGAAGTGGGGTCCACGTGGACAAGGTATGACAGCAAGCCATGCTTTTGTTTACCTGGCCACAGTTTCAAATGCTAAATATTTTACATTTGTGGCACAAAATCAAAGCATTGATTGCTGTCATACCTTGTCCATAGACTGCTTACACGGTAAGGGAACCAATATGTAATTTCGTAATTCAGATGAACTATCCCTTTAAGTAGGCCTACATAATATTTGTCACATGGCACGAGAATTGATATATACTGTTTTAACAAGCTACGTAGTTTTGTGGATAGGCGTGACAGAGTAGGATTTAATGTTTGTACTATGTTGCATGCATCTTACACTGGAAATCAAATACAATTATATATTACGTCTTTACAGACAATGAATCCAAGGGCGGAGAGTGCGCAGGAGAGAAGCACAGTTAGGTAGAAGAAAACGTCAGAAGTTGGAAGAGAAGTTGGAAAAGTACAAAGCTCCACTTCGCCCAGATGTCATCGAGTCTCACCCCAGGGACAATGGTGTATCGTGAACAACCATACCCTGGCATTATACTGGAGGTTGAAGAACATAATGTCAAAGTAAAGTGCATGCACAAAAATGGTGTCAAGTTCTACTGGCCAAGCCCAAGAGATGATATCAACTGGTATGGGGATGACCAGATTGTTTGTCTGATGCCAGAGCCACTGCCAGTGAACAAAAGATAAGTTCAAATTTGCAACAGTATCTGGAATTACTTGGAGGAGCACCTGACTGTGTGAAAGTGGCAGATGTGAACTGGCTACTAGTAAAGAAGCTGTCAGTAGCAAGAAAGCAATGGAGATGGCTCAGAGATGATAAGAGATGGACACGACACGACACAATAACATGGCAAAGACAAACATATCTGGGTAGCCTAGTGGTTAGAGCGTTGGACTAGTAAACGGAAGGTTGCAAGTTCAAATCCCCGAGCTGACAAGGTACATCATTGGTATTATACTGTATGCATATTGGTGATCTGGCATCAGTTGCCCAATTTAATTAAATATGTTTTTTGTATCTACCTAACTGTTGCTATATTCATTAGTAAACATTTTAAGGATATGATCATTCGATTTTGATGACTCAACCTCTATTTCTAATGTTACTAATAACACAAACTATAGTATAACTGGAAAAGTGTCAGACAATAGAACTTTACACATGCATGTTTAAAGTAAATTATTACTAATCCAAACAATTTCTTAATATTATCATTAACATTTTCTGTCTTTGATTATATATGAAAATGAAAAACAGAAATTAGATTCCAGAAAGCCTGAATTGTCATCTAAAATATAGTGTAACACCAGTGGCAAAAAGACAGCACAAGCATTTTATGTCATGTGGTAAAAAATATAAATATGTTAAACTGTAATTTATGTTGATTTATAATGTTAAGGGGTTAACTATTATCTGACTAAGATTTTTTTTTTTTAAGAATTACTATTTGTAAAAGTTGGCTGTTCAAAAAGGCACCATTTTCATAGAATGACCCACATGTATTTCTAAATGTATTTTCGCAATGCTCGCGAACCCGACGCGGGCGGTGTGATCAGCATTTGGGTCATCTAGCGACTTCGAACGCCAAATCAAGCAACCAAAAGCGATTGTCACTGAAAAATAGTTGGCAACACTGATCATTCCCCCCAAAATTGAGAAAACCAAACTAATTTTTAGATCTCAGCCATTATAGCGTCTATGACAACATGGGCAGCGCTATTGAGGCCCATATGAATCCCCACCCATTTGACTACTTTGGTTGCAGTCAAAACACTTAAAAGAAACACCCTATCCCCTCAGACATCAAATTAAGTGTACACTTCTGTTGTCATATCATGACGTCCCTTGCAGGGATGGGAAGGACAGATTTTTAAATGGACCGCCCATCCCAAAAATTCGTCAATCGTTCAACGCGATGATTGTGTTTTCAGCCACCGGTAGCGTGTGAGTGCTTTATATGCGCTACAGTCAATTATGATTGCATGTCTACTTACATTAAATATATTGTAATGACCTGCCTAGATCATAAATGAACAATTGTCCAGGCAGAGGCTTGAGTTTGCGAATTGACGGTTTATTAAACCAACTTTACACAGGCTACTGTTTGGGCCGTAGCACACGCCAAAAAGATGACAGATAACCCACAAGCCAATCGTGACCTTCTCTTGTGAAGCCCAGACGTAAGTAAGAGAACAAAAGCTGAATCTGGTCTTAACTTCCAATGCTCCACCCCACCTGCCCAACCCCCCTCCACGCCACTCCGCCAACCACCAGGATGCCCGGCATCAGAACATTCCAGGCATTCCCGTGATTGGCAGATAGCAGGTTGATTGACATGTCGGACCCCGCGAACACCGGGTACTGGTCAGTACAGCACAACCACCTCCTAGCTTAACACATAACACACAGCTGTCTGTGCGGGTCGCTACAATATCATTATTAATATTCGCCCACGGTATGATAGCTAGCTAAATAACGTTAGCCTGCCTAGCTGGAACTTCTGAAGAAGGAACATGTTTTATTTATACAATTTCCAAAAGCTAACCAAACAAAAACATCATTACTTTTACGAGACGTGTTTGTGCCGTAATGTGCATTGGTAGCAGATTTCTCATTTATTTACATTCGTTTTTACTTACACTTGTATGTTGACTCTATTGACATTGACGTTACTTTTTGGCGGACTTTTCTTAGCGGTTGTACAATCATCGCGAATTGAATTATGGGGAGTTTCAGGCCCCAAAGTGAACATAATTGTACAGTACACTCACAAATTCGACTAAAGATGAGGGGCTTACGTTGCAAATTTACCATGCTTGTCTCATCATTTGAACCGCCCGCCAAGATGGTGAAGGGTCTCTTCATTCAAAGACTCAATCATGGACACTCTTACTGACAGTTGTGGCTGTTTTGCGTGATGAATTGTTGTCTCTACCTTCTTGCCCTTTGTGCTGTTGTCTGTGCACAATAATGTTTGTACCATGTTTTGTGCCGCTACCATGTTATTGTAATGTTGTGTCGCTGCCTTCCTATGTTGTCTTAGGTCTCTCTTTATGTAGTGTTGTGTTGCCTCTTTTGTCCTATATTTATATTTTAATCCCAGCCCCTTCCCGCAGGAGGCCTTTTTGTAGGCCGTCATTGTAAATAAGAATTTGTTCTTAACTGACTTGCCTAGTTAAATTAAATAAATAAAGTGGACGAGGGTGTGTCTTTTATAAGTCTGAACCGCAGCCTTTGACTACTTTAAAATGGCTGAAGCATGGGGGAAGGTGCTGCCGATGTTAAAATTGCCATTTGGCCACTAGAGGCCTCTATCATTCTCTACTATAAAACCCCACTTCTGCATCACTAGAACACTGAGAAAGGTATCGAGCAAAGAGAAGCAGCCCTTAGTGAGGGTTTGAGTTGATTTAGTTGTGTAACAAGGATTTCGTTTTGAGAAAATTGGTATGCTAAGAAAAAGTTTACTTAACGTTGGCTAACGTCGTTTGTTTCATTTGATCTTCAAAGAGTAACCCGCATAAACCTAAAAAGGGACCTTTACATTAGGCTAGTAAGTAAAATCTTAAAATATCTATGCATGCTATTTTTTATGTAAATTGAAAAGGCCTGTCGATTTGTAGGCTATAGACCGATGGAAATGTATTATTTCATACAACTGAACGAGGGCAAGTTGTAATCATCCTCACAGTTAACCTTGCTGTTGGTGGCTATGGTTTGATAAGATACGTTTTTGTCAATGATACAATGTATTTGCTTATTAGTCATACATTTTTGTCATTTTTCACTGGGTCAACAACATCTGTCCACTGGAAACCGTGTGTATTGATTTCCTCAGTTACAGGTTCAAACGATTTTCAGATTCACGTGGGGTGTAGTAGTAAGTGGGCAGGTTCTGAAGTCATGTGCGTCTGCTGTATTTCTCCCGCCACTTACTCGAATCCGCCCCTTTCAGTGATGTCAACGGAGAGCTCTTTGAGTGAAAATAGGAAATAAGGGTTTCTCCTGTCACGTTTCCATATATTTACCATTTTTTTGTAGACTATTCGTTTACTGTAGCTAGTTAACTCGGTTTGTATTGTTTTGAATGACATCAGACATGGTATCATGAAGTTACTGTAAGATTAGACCCACATCGACCCCATACTCAACTCCCAGTTTGATATGTTCACTTCACATAAGTTAACATTTTGAAAAGTGTATTTTTGATTTTGAGTACTTATAACAGAAATACCCAGTAATGTGATAATGGATAATACAGGGATTTTAATGTCTCGCTCAGTCTAGTTATGTAAAAACAGGCTGAGGCCTTAAATATGATTTGTAATGTAACTTCTAACTATACTGATGTCTTAGTCATGGGGCATGCCTTCAAATTCTCAGACATGTCTCATGTAATGACTTCAGGCCAGTGTGTTCTGCAGCCTTGCCCATGTGTGACTGCCCACCCTGTCAGGTGATTTCTCTCAGCAGACAGACAGGGAAAGAGAGACACGGAGAAGTAGGCTAGAGTAGATAAATTCACAGCAGTTTGGAGCTCCATGGGATATGAGTTTCTCTCCCAGGTTTTTTAAAAACAAAATGAGAACAGAAAAGTCCTACTCATGAGGATGTTGTGGGATGGGGTTGAGTTTGCTTTGAGTGGAATTTTGTGTAAATAACTTGACTGACTGTACCAAATCTACTTCCAGTTTGATCTGGCAAAGTTCCCCCTGCATGTCTCAAAGGGCCCCATCCCGGATATCTCCTACAATTTAGTAAACGGGATCCCATCTTCCCCCACTTCCTACTTATTATGCACTTCAAGGAAATAATACATTTGCAACACTATATGTGTAAAAAAATGATAATTAGAACTGATTTTTCTTGCATGGCAATGAATGGTAAAGAATGTGGTTCCTTGTCAAAAATGTATACATTTAGCTTACAGTTCCATAAATACAGCTTGCGTAATTATCTCCTAAGGGATTAATAGAAGCCTCTGCTTCCCTTAGGGTAAACTTTATTATTGCAAGGGAAGGTTCTTTACCATGAGAGTGCTCTGTGGTCATAGAGCAAGAATATGAGGGCTGGGATTTGACACTCAACACACCTGAACCCCTATTTAACCATTGTCTGACAGGGAAATAGATAGAAAATTGTGAAACATGACAATAGTGTCAGTTGATAGTAGTGGTACATTCAGGCTAGTTATGTAATTACATGAAATATGTTTTTCTTAAATGATGGATGAACACTGGTGCCTAGTAGTTATTGTACTACAGTCATAATGGTTGATGTTCAGGACTTGTCTCTACATGTCCATAGAGCTTTGCCCAGACATGTACTATATCAGGAAAGTAGGAAGGCTTTGTGAATCACTGTCTGATGGCTGTTAAATACAACTGCAGCGTTCTCAATACACAGTCCGGTTCCTCCGTTACACATATGAAGTAAGTTACAATTAAGATTTTGAGAGAGTTTTACTTGTGCATAAATGGTAAGTTCTTTATTGGTTGTGGTAGGCTATACAACTTGTTACATTTAGTATTGTTTAAGTGATTATGGTTTGATAGTTGGTTTTTGAATTATATTGGAATATCAAATTATAGGATGCCATTTACTAATTTGTTTCGGTTTGATGGTTTTTGGTGATAGGGTGATTTAAGATCATTTCATTATGTTAGTTTAGTAGTTGAGGTTTAAATCTGTGAGAAACAGTCTTGGTCTTACATATATTCTTGCTATCATCTTTACCTATGTTCAGAGAAGTATCTGATTGGTTGCAGTGGAACATTGCATGATTTTTATTTTTTTACCACCTCAGTGCTTTTAGATAGTTTTGCTATTCTGTAGAAGACTCAAGAAGGGGACTCAATAGTGTGACATACTCCAAGTACATCCGGTGTATACATTTGATATGACTTCTTTTCACATGATCTTACTGATGACGTCACTGTTTCCTGGACAGCGGCTCAGACCACTATCCTCTTGCTGTGCTCTATGTGCCCAGTCAACTAACCATGCTATCCTCTCCCTGTGTCCCCTGCAATCTAGAACCAGAACAACCATGGCCAGTCGTAAGCGCATCCTGAGCTCTCTGGGGAAAAGTCCTGCCAGGCAGAACCTGTTTGGCCCAGTTGACCGTGAGCAGCTGCAGCAGGAGTACCAGGACACCCTGCGCAGAGACCTGGAGGACGCCTGTCGCCGCTGGGGCTTCGACTTCCTGTCAGATAAGCCTCTGGCTGGGGGAGACTTCCAGTGGGAAGAGGTACCGGGCACCAAGGTGCCTCTCCTCTACCTGCCCTGCCTGTTGAGTCAGGGGGAGGCACAGAAGATCAGAGGGCCGGCAGCATCCACAGGGAGGGTCAGGGCGGGGCCATGGCACCGTGGTAAGGAAAACATCCCTTGCACCCCTGAGAAGTACAGAGCCAACCTCCATAACCTGGAGAAACCGCAAGACAAGAACGAGAACAAACTGAAGAGAAAACAGACCAACCTCACAGGTAGGAGGATTGGTGTGGTGGGTGGATGTAGGGGATGCTTTTTGGGTAGGGGATATTTTTGGGGAAGGGTTTATAAGTTGTTAGGGTTGAACTGCTGGTTTACTTCAATTAAGTTTTGAACACTGAGTCCAATGCTAATAAAACATTGTTTGGTGTCTGCAGATTTCTACCAAGCCAAGAAGAGAGTGGTGGGTACGTCGCTTAAGTCAGGCCGGTGATTTCAGAGACACAGTCACAGCTGCCAGGGAGCCAACAGTCGGACAACCACAGCAAGCACTACTTCTCTCAGGAACCCACACGCTGAATAGACTGAGTGCATACAGTACACCTACCAGGAGGAATACATAACCAATCCTCTAAACAAACACAGTGAAAAATGAAACAACCTATTTTATTGCATCCATTACCGATGCGTACTGTTTTATTTTTATATCCATGTAGGTTAACCGATGTACAATTGATTTCAATGTAAGGGGGCTTGTGTTCTCCCTGTGGTAAGGGAGGGACATTCTAATGGTGCATCCATGACCATTTGTGAGTCATGAAAGAACATCCTCTGTACCTTTATGACCGTTTAGTGTAAGGAAGACTTGAACATCTAAGTCTGGACAGTTAAGGTCCTGTATTCCACAGCACTGATATAGACCAATCGAAACCATGCCTCTGGGTCTACGCATAAATCGTCTTGTTTTGATGACATGTTGAAATTATGAAACCATACTGTTTACGGTGCTGAGTTTGAATCTACTGTAATATGGTGTCACATTGAGAGGACACTTGAAAGAAATGACCACAACAACACAATAGTCTTCAACAGTCTTTCCAGTTCAAATATCCAAATGTATGGATTGATGTTTTTTTCATTATGATGTGTCTCTCATGAAGAGGGCCAGGAATCATGTTATTGTCTGTCATTTGCAAGCACTTCTTTCCAATGTATGTATTGTTGTACATGAGATTTCACAATTTAAATATGTGTCTCAACATGTACTCATAGGAATCTACTTGAAGGGTACTGCTCTGCATAAAATTATGCAAACTCCTGTATAGAAATGGCACAATTTTTTTTTTCTCACCTTTTATTTAACTAGGCAAGTCAGTTAAGAACAAATTCTTATTTTCAATGACGGTTAGGAACAGTGGGTTATACCTGCCTTGTTCAGGGGCAGAATTACAGATTTTTACCTTGTCAGCTCGGGGTTTTGATCTTGCAAACTTCCGGTTACTAGTCCAATGCTCTAAACACTAGGCTACCTGCCACCCAATGTCCCCCCTTTCTACCTAACTAGGGCTTCTTGCTATAATACTCTTGGGAATTTGTTGATAGGGACCTCTGCTATGTTCTTTCAAGCTTTTTACAAAGTCTATTTAGCATCTGAACACAAAGCCAGACATTCGCGTTTCCTTAGATACAGTGAGGGGGAAAAAGTATTTGATCCCCTGCTGATTTTGTTCGTTTGCCCACTGACAAAGAAATGATCAGTCTATAATTTTAATGGTAGGTTTATTTGAACAGTGAGAGACAGAATAACAACAACAAAAATCCAGAAAAACACATGTCAAAAATGTTATGAATTGATTTGCATTTTAATGAGGGAAATAAGTATTTGGCCCCCTCTCAATCAGAAAGATTTCTGGCTCCCAGGTGTCTTTTATACAGATAACGAGCTGAGATTAGGAGCACACTCTTAAAGGGAGCGCTCCTAATCTCAGTTTGTTACCTGTATAAAAGACACCTGTCCACAGAAGCAATCAATCAGATTCCAAACTCTCCACCATGGCCAAGACCAAAGAGCTCTCCAATGATGTCAGGGACAAGATTGTAGACCTACACAAGGCTGGAATGGGCTACAAGACCATTACCAAGCAGCTTGGTGAGAAGGTGACAACAGTTGGTGCGATTTTTCACAAATGGAAGAAACACAAAAGAACTGTCAATCGTGGATTTGCAATGATCATGAGAACGGTGAGGAATCAGCCCAGAACTACACGGGAGGATCTTGTCAATAATCTCAAGGCAGCTGGGACCATAGTCACCAAGAAAACAATTGGTAACACACTACGCCGTGAAGGAGTTTCTGCAAGGTCCCCCTGCTCAAGAAAGCACATATACATGACCGTCTGAAGTTTGCCAATGAACATCTGAATGATTCAGAGGACAACTGGGTGAAGGTGTTGTAGTCAGATGAGACCAAAATGGAGCTCTTTGGCATCAACTCAACTTGCTGTGTTTGAAGGAGGAGGAATGCTGCCTATGACCCCAAGAACACCATCGCCACCGTCAAACATGGAGGTGAAAACATTATGCTTTGGGGGTGTTTTTCTGCTAAGTGGACAGGACAACTTCACCGCATCAAAGGGACGATGGACGGGCCATGTACCGTCAAATCTTGGGTGAGAACCTCCTTCCCTCAGCCAGGGCATTGAAAATGGGTCGTGGATGGGTATTCCAGCATGACAATGACCCAAAACACACGGCCAAGGCAACAAAGGAGTTCCTCAAGAAGAAGCACATTAATGTCCTGGAGTGGCCTAGCCAGTCTCCAGACCTTAATCCCATAGAAAATCTGTGGAGGGAGCTGAAGGTTCGAGCCAAACGTCAGCCTCAACCTTAATGACTTGGAGAAGATCTGCAAAGAGGAGTGGGACAAAATCCCTCCTGAGATTTGTGCAAACCTGGTGGCCAACTACAAGAAACGTCTAACCTCTGATTGCAAACAAGGGTTTTGCCACCAAGTACTAAGTCATGTTTTGCGGAGGGTATCAAATACTTATTTCCCTCATTTAAAATGCAAATCCATTCATAACATTTTTGACATGTGTTTTTCTGGATTTTTGTTGTTGTTATTCTGTCTCTCACTGTTCAAATAAACCTACCATTAAAATTATAGACTGATCATTTCTTTGTCAGTGGGCAAACATACAAAATCAGCAGGGGATCAAATACTTTTCCCCCTCACTGTAAGTAGCAGCTTTATCTTGATGTTAATATCACTGTTAAGCAGTGAAACATTTAAAGTTTTCTTGCAGTATTGCACAACATTTTTTTCATGTAGCCAACAGCAGGTACAAGTGCCTGTATGGTATTTGAATCTAAACAGAGAGATTGTGTCCTCAAAAACAGCTATTTTTGACTGAGCTATAGCCTCCATTCTATTTGAAGTTTTTATCTGCCTCAAACTGTAAGCTATTGGTGCATAATGGTTATTTATTGTTATGATGGCTGATCCTGCTGCTATGGGTAATTTGAATGGTGGTTAGACAACATCACTGTATGGCAACATTCCGAACTTAACTAATAGCTTTGCTTAATGTTCACAGCACCTTATGCACTGCTATGCAAATATCAGCATACATTACCCCAAAAGTGCACCTATTTTTATAGATGTTGGTGCACAGGCTTACATAGTGTTTTCATAGCTACAACTAAGACATTCTTATTTATTGTAATACAAAGTAGATATGTGTAATTGGTTAATTGACAATAAATACATACAGTGCAATTGGAAAGTATTCAGACCCCTTGACTTTTTCCACATTTTGTTACGTTACAGCCTTATTCTAAAATAGTTTTTTTTTTAAAGCGTTTTCCCTCATCAATCTACCCATAATGACAAAGCGAAAACAGGTTTCCATTGATCATCCTTGATGTTTCTACAACCTTTTATTTAACCTTTAATAACTAGGCAAGTCAGTTAAGAACAAATTATTATTTACAGTGACGGCCTACCAAAAGGCCTTCTGCGGGGACAGGCTGGGATTTAAAAATATAGAACAAAACACACATCAAGACGAGAGACAACACAACACTACATAAAGACCTAAGACGATAGCATGGCTGCAACACAACGTGGCAACAACATGGTAGCAGCACAAAACAGGGTACAAGCAGTATTGGGCAGAGATAACAGCACAAAGGGCAAGAAGGTAGAGACAACAATACATCACGCAAAGCATCACGCAAAGCAGCCACAACTGTCATTAAGAGTGTCCACGGTTGAGTATTTGAATGAAGAGATTGAGATAAAACTGTCCAGTTTGAGTGTTTGTTGCAGCTCGTTCCAGTCGCTAGCTGCAGCAAAATGAAAAGATGAGCTACCCACGGATGTGTGTGCTTTGGGGACCTTTAACAGAATGTGACTGGCAGAACGGGTGTTGTATGTGGAGGATGAGGGCTGCAGTAGGTATCTCAGATAGGGGGAGTGAGGCCTAGGAGGGTTTTATAAATAGGCAGAAAAGGGCAGTGTACCATCTAGCCATACTCTCAAGTACTTATATGAGGTCAAGCTCTAATCCCTCAGAGGTAGTACTCACACCTGTGGGGAGAGGGGCATTCTTCTTTCTTTTTTCTTTTTCTTTTTTTTTTTACCTTTATTTTACTAGGCAAGTCAGTTAAGAACAAATTCTTATTTTCAATGACGGCCTAGGAACAGTGGGTTAACTGCCTGTTCAGGGGCAGAACGACAGATTTTGTACCTTGTCAGCTCGGGGATTTGAACTTGCAACCTTTCGGTTACTAGGCCAATGCTCTAACCACTAGGCTACCCTGCCGCCCCTTCTTACCAAACCACATGACCTTTGTTTTGGAGGTGTTAAGGGCAGAGAAAGCTTGTTGGACACTAAGAAAGCTTTGTTGTAGAGCTTTTAACACAAAATCTGGGGAGGGGCCAGCTGAGTATAAAACTGTATAATCTGCATATAAATGGATAAGAGAGCTTCCTACTGCAGCTACTGCCTGAGCTGCCTGAGCTATGTTGTTGATGTAAATTGTGAAGAGCGTGGGGCCTAGGATCAAGCCATTGTGGTATACCCTTGGTAACAGGCAGTGGCTGAGACAGCAGATGTTCTGACTTTATACACTGCACTCTTTGAGAGGTAGTTAGCAAACCAGGCCAAAGACCCCTTAGAGACACCAATACTTAGTTGGCCCACAAGAATGGAATGGTCTACCGTATCAAAAGCTTTGGCCAAGTCAATAAAAACAGCAGCACAACATTGTATGAATCAAGGGCAATGGTGACATCAGTGAGGACCTTTAAGGTTGCAGTGACACATCCATAACCTGCGTGTAAACCAGATTGCATACCAGAGAGAATACTATAGACATCAAGATAGCCAGTCAGTTTTTCCAACACTTTTGATAAACAGGGAAAAATAGAAATAGGCCTATAACAGTTAGGATCAGCTTGATCTCCTCTTTAAATAAAGGACAAACCGTGACTGCCTTCCAAGCAATGGGAACCTCCCCAAAGAGGAGAGACATGTTAAAAAGGTCAGAGATAGGCTTCGCGATTATTAGAATAAGAAGGGGGTGGGAGATGAGGAAATGTTGGACGGGCAAGGAGGCATAGCTGAGTCAAATAGGAATTGAATGAAGTGGTGATTAAAAAGCTCAGCCATGTGCTTCTTGTCAGTAAAAACCACATCATCAACTTTAAGGGACATGGGCAGCTGTGAGGAGGAGGGTTTATTCTCCAGGTCTTTAAACGTTTTCCAGAACTTCTTGGGCTTAGCCCCACAAAGAGAGATAGTTACTTTAAGGAGCAGTTAACTTTGGCCTTCCGGAAAGCCTGAGTGCACTTATTTCTCATTTGCCCGAATGCGAGTCAGTCAGCCTGAGTATGTGTGTGCCGAGCCTTTTGCCAAATCAAATTCTTGAGGTTGAGTAACTCTGCAAGATCACGGTCGAAGCAGGGGATAAATCTGTTTTTAATTCTCATTTCCTTTATGGTGGCGTGTTTGTTAACAATATCATTGAAAATTTTGCCATGAGGCCAGGACATGAAGGAAGGATTGCTCATTAAAGTTTTTTAGCAAGCGACTATAACAAATCAGGACAGGTCGTTTGACTGAGCAGTCATTACGAACACAGGCTGTAAAACTGTGATCACTAAGGTCGTTACAGAAAACACCAGACTGAAAACTATCAGGTAGACCCCGACCTGTGGAATATTAAATTGACTGGACATGATTTGGAAAGGCACACACTTGTCTATATAAGATCCCACAGTTGACAGTGCATGTCAGAGCAAAAACCAAGCCATGAGATCAAAGGAATTGTCTATAAAGCTCAGAGACAGGATTGTGCCGAGGCACAGATCTGGGCAAGGGTACCAAAACCTTTCTGCAGCTTTGAAGGTCCCCAAGAACACAGTTGCCTCCATCATTCTTAAATGGAAGTTTGGAACCACCAAGACTCTTCCGAGAGCTGGCTGCCTGGCCAAACTCAGCAATCGGGGGAGAAGGGCCTTGGTCAGGGAGGTGACCAAGAACCCGATGGTCACTGTGACAGAGCTCCAGAGTCCCTCTGTGGAGAACCTTCTAGAAGGACAACCATCTCTTCACCACTCAAACCAATCATGCCTTTGTGGTAGAGCGGCCAGACGGAAGCCACTCCTCAATAAAAGGCATGTGACAGCCCACTTGGAGTTTACCAAAAGGCACCTAAAGAACTCTCAGACCACGAGAAACAAGATTCTCTGGTCTGATGAAACCAAGTGTGAACTCATTGGCGACACATCTTAAGCGTCACATCTGGAGGAAACCTGTTACCATCCCTACGATGAAGCATGGTGGTGGCAGCATCATGCTGTGGGGATGTTTTTCAGTGGCAGGGACTGGGAGACTAGTCAGGATAGATGAACGGAGCAAAGTACAGAGAGATCCTTGATGAAAACCTGCTCCAGAGCGCTCAGGACCTCAGACTGGAGCGAAGGTTCACCTTCCAACAGGACAATGACCCTAAGCACACAGCCAAGACAACGCAGGAGTGGCTTTGGGACAAGTCTCTGAATGTCCTTGAGTGGCCCAGCCAGAGCCCGGACTTTAACCTGATCTAACATCTCTGGAGAGACCTGGAAATGCTGTGCAGCGACGCTCCCCATCCAACCTGACAGAGCTTGTTAGGATCTGCAGAGAAGAATGGAAGAAACTCCCCAAATACAGGTGTGGCAAGCTTGTAGTGTCATACCCAAGAAGACTCAAGGCTGTAATCGCTGACAAAGGTGCTTCAACACCTACTGAGTAGAGGCTGAATACTTAAGTAAATGTGATAGAATGTATTGAAGAATGTATTGTAAAACTGCATTAATTTTGACAGACCCCAGGGAGAATAGCTGATGCCTTGGCAGCAGCTAATGGGGACCCATAATAAATACAAATACAAATGTAATTGCTAAAATATACTTAAATATCAAAAGTAAAAGTACAAGTATAAATAATTTCAAATTCCTTATATTAAGCAGATGGCCACATATTCTAGTTTTTATTTATTTACAGATAGCCAGGGGCACACTCCAACACTCAAATATAATTTACAAATGAAGTCTGCCAGATCAGATGCAGTAGGGATGTGTAACGGCTTTCTTCCTGGGAAGGAGAGGCGGAACAAAACACAGCGTGGTTAGAGTTCATGTTCTTCAATAAGAGACCCTTAACATGAACTAACTACAAAACAATAAATGTGAAAAGCGAACACAGTCTTATCTGGTGCATAGACACAAAGACAAGAAACAATCACCCACAAAACCCAACACAAAACAGGCTACCTAAATATGGTTCCCAATCAGAGACAATGACTAACACCTGCCTCGGCTTGAGAACCATATCAGGCCAAACATAGAAATAGACAAACCAGACACACAACATAGAATGCCCACCCAGCTCACGTCCTGACCAACACTAAAACAAGGAAAACACAAAAGAACTATGGTCAGAACGTGACAGTACCCCCCAAGGTGCGGACTCCGACCGCACAACCTAAACCTATAGGGGAGGGTCTGGGTGGGCATCTGTCCGCGGCTATGGCTCTGGCGCTGGACGTGGACCCCACTCCATCATTGTCTTAGTCCACCTCCTTAGTGCCCTTTGAGTGGCGACCCTCGCCGCCGACCTTGGCCTAGTAACCCTAACAAAGGGCCCCACTGGACTGAGGGGCAGCTCCGTGCTGAGGGGCAGCTCGGGACTGAGGTAGCTCAGGACTGAGGGGTAGCTCAGGACTGAGAGGTAGCTCAGGACTGAGAGGTAGCGCAGGCCTGAGATGTAGCTCAGGCTGGTTGACGGCTCTGGCGGCTCCTGGCTGACTGACGGCTCTGGCGGCTCCTGGCTGACTGGCGGCTCCTGGCTGACAGACGGCTCTGGCAGCTCTGGCGGCTCCTGGCTGACAGGCGGCTCTGGCGGCTCCTGGCTGACAGGCGGCTCTGGCGGCTTCTGGCTGACAGGCGGCTCTGGCGGATCCTGGCTGACTGGCGGCTCTGGCGGCTCCTGGCTGACTGGCGGCTCTGGCGGCTCCTGGCGGCTCTGGCGGATCCTGGCTGACTGGCGGCTCTGGCGGATCCTGGCTGACTGGCGGCTCCTGGCGGCTCTGGCGGATCCTGGCTGACTGGCGGCTCTGGCGGATCCTGGCTGACTGGCGGCTCTGGCGGATCCTGGCTGACTGGCGGATCCTGGCTGACTGGCGGCTCTGGCGGATCCTGGCTGACTGGCGGATCCTGGCTGACTGGCGGCTCTGGCGGATCCTGGCTGACTGGCGGCTCTGGCGGATCCTGGCTGTCTGGCGGCTCTGGCGGCTCTGGACAGATGGGAGAATCTGCCGGACAGGCGGGAGACTCCGGCTGCGCTGGAGAGGAGGAAGGCTCTGGCAGCACTGGACTGAGAAGCTCTGGCGCCTCTGGACCTAGGGGCTCTGGCGCCTCTGAACTGAGGGGCTCTGGCGCCTCTGGACTAATGCTGCCTCTCTGATTTCGCTGCCTCCAGCTCGGCTTTGGGGCAGCAATATTCCCCAGGCTCTGCCCAGGGTCCTTTCCCATCTAGGATCTCCTCCCAAGTCCATTTTTCCAAAAGGTGCAGCCTCTCCCACTGCTGCTGCTGCTGCTGCTGCTTTTGCTGCTGCTGCTGTTGCTCCTGCTGCTGCATCTCCTGAATGTAGTGAAGTAAAAGTAAATGTTGTCAAAAATATGAATAGCAAAGTACAGATACCCCAAAAAATGACTTAAGTAGTGCTTTAAAGTATATTTTTACTTAAGTACTTTACACCACTGCTACTACATCATACTAACATTGTCCCTATACCCATCATGAGGTTGCTACAACCTAGCCTATGAATGATAGTTTACAATGTGACAGACAGTGCCACATGGACAGACAGTGACACATTCAATACCTCCTTGCACACTCTTGCCTGCATCTAGCTGATCTAGGGCGTAATCATTAGTCCAACAGTTGCAAACGAGAGTTTCTATTGGACAAATTCAGGTCTGTTTATCCCCGCTTCGTTCCGTTTGCTTCCGTTTAAGATTTTTTTTCAACAGAATTGGCATAATGAATACACACGTAAACAGTTCACTTTCATAGCAGCCACGTTGTGTTCCTTCTTGCATCTATGCGCTCTCCTCCTCTCACTTTTTCCCATTTTGTGGCGTCAGGTAGCCTAGTGGTTAGAGCGTTGGATCAGTAACCGAAAGGTTGCTAGGTCAAATCCCAGCGCTGACAAGGTAAAGATCTGTCGTTCTGCCCTTGAACAAGGCAGTTAACCCACTATTCCTAGGCCGTCATTGTGAATAAGAATTTGTTCTTAACTGACCTATTTAAATAAAGGTTAAATAAAATAAAAATCGCTTGTGGACTTCAATGCACAACACATCGCCTGTATGTGTCCAGGTTGAAAAAACCTTTCTAAGCCAAACCATATCATAACCGCTACACACAGCCTACATTGTTGTCACCGTATTAGCTAAAGTAACATCATAGTCATCATAGTCAATAATATATAAAAGAAGACAATAAATACAGCTGGGCATAAAATAACATGAGTACATAGACGAGCACTGATATATCATAGTCTTCATATATCATAGTTTTCCTGACAATACTTTTATTGTTCCTAAACAAGATCAATGGGGGAGCTTTTTGACCTGCATTTCTTCACTGTTCTTTCAAGAGCAATGACACACCTGGCCTCTCACCTGCCTATCAGATAATACCTCTATCTTGTGGATATACTGTATATTGAACATTGGTGCAAGTTAGTAAACCTGTTAAACAAGTTAGTAAACCTGCTACAATCATGCAGTAACATTACAGTGTACAGTCAGTAAGCAGTTTAGCACTTACACCGGCAGGTCCCGGTGGCAATAAATTAGTAAAACCAACAGCTTACCTTGACTTGGAAGAATCCAGTGTTGTGTTGGATAGTCATAGCCAGCTAGCTAACATAGCATCGCTCTCTTTGAACAGGGTGTTTGAGTAGGCTAAACTAGCTAGCTGCATTTGCTAGCTAAGTAAGTGAAACTGAAAGTGGAAAAAAATGACTAAATGTCTCTCTCTTGCTAGCTAGCTGTAGCTTATTCTTTCAGATCTAGATTAATTCTCTGATCCTTTGATTGGGTGGACAACATGTCAGTTCATGCTGCAAGAGCTCTGATAAGTTGGAGGACGTCCTCTGGAAGTTGTCATAATTACTGTGTAAGTCTATAGAAAGCGGTGAGAACCATGAGCTTCCTAGATTTTGTATTGAAGTCAATGTACCCAGAGGAGGACGGAAGCTAGCTGTCCTCCGGCTACACCATGGTGCTACCCCACAGAGTGCTTTTGAGGCTACTGTAGACCTTCATTTCAAAACAGTGTGTTTTAATAAATTATTTGGTGACGTGAATATATTAAAAGTAAAGTTTTATCTAAAAAGGATAACTTTTAAAGTGTTTAAAAATGTTTTTGTTGATGATGAAATTCACTGAGGAGGAGGGTCCTCCCCTTCCACTGGCATAGGCCTGTGTGGCCACACCACACATAGAACAATGAGACAGATATTTTACCGGATGTATAAAAGTGAAGTAAACGCTTGCCGTTTACACTCACTACCAATTATGGTAGTGAGAGGAAGCCCTGTGGTTGGCAGTGGGAGAATTGATTTTTGCCGACATCCTGCAACTTTTCTCATTGATCAAACATTGATTTCAATACAGTTTTCTGTTCCTAAAACGAATATGTTATGAACAGAGTGGACAAAGTTTTGTAGAACTTTGCCAAAGTGTTCAAAAATCTTGTTGTTTCAAAGGGGTGCAAAGGCAAATCGAGTTACTGTACACGCGTACTTCACAGAGTAGGCGTTCCCTAATGGAAATACACAAATATTTGCTCGAACACGCCAATAGGATCTCGCTAGCTTGTGTTTGGCTCTACCCACCTCCTTGCTTGTTCTGTCCAATATGACTCATTTGTCCCGAATAGAAACGACAGGCTGTGGTTTATCTTGGGTTAGTTATAAAAATATTTTGCCACACTATAGGACGACTTCGGGGAATGATGATCGACAACAGTATCAGAAGTAAAAATACAGCCAGACTGGCCTGCTACTGTGCCTTTGTATAATCTGTTGAGAGTAGACCCACAACTGATCTAAATGGAATGAATGGAACGAAACGTTCAAATAACAGGGCTTTAGCGCCATTATTCTAATGAAATTTCCATTGCAGTTTACAGCTTAGAGTATAATTGTTCTCATTTGCACTCACTTGAAAACAATACAATTATTCATTGGATTGTGGTGTTGTAGATATTCTAGGTAAGATACTTGTATTGTTCCTAAACAAGATCAATGGTGGAGCTTTTTGACCTGCATTTCTTCACTGTTCTTTCAAGAGCAATGACACACCTGGCCTCTCACCTGCCTATCAGGTGGTATGACTGCTATTTAACCTATTGTAGATCTGGACAAACGATCCAACTACCATTATTGTCATTATAGATAGAGCGCAGGATAGACAGTTGACTATACCTGTGGTATAGTATGTGCACGTAAAAAGGGTAGTGCATAAGGGAAGCACCAAAACACCTTGATAGAGGGCATACAAACAGATGAGGAAATTTGATTATATACTGTATAAGACATGATAAAGTAAAACCTGTAAAATGCAATTGTAAATCAGAAAGTATTCATACACCTTGACTTATTCCTCAACTTGACACACTGTACCCCATAATGACAAAGTGAAAACATTTTTGTAGAAATCTTTGCAAATGTATTGAAAATGACATACAGAAATATCCTATTTACATAATTATTCACACCCCTGAGTAAATACTTTGGGGAAGCACCTTTGGCTGCGATTACAACTGAGTCATCTTGTGTCTTCGCACATCTGGATTTGGGGATTTTCCCCCATTCCTTTTCTCAAGCTCTGTTAAGTTCGGGATGGGGAGTGGCGGTGAAGAGCAATCTTTAAGTCTTTCCACAGATTCAACCTGGGCTTTGGCTGGGCCACTCAAGAACTTTCACATTCTTGTTCTTAAGCCATTTCAGCATTGCTTTGGCTGTATGCTTGAGGTCATTTTCCTGTTGGAGCATCATTTTTCGCCCCATTCTAAAGTCGTTTGCACTCTGAAGCAGGTTTTTCTCGTGAGTGGCTTCCGTTTGGCCACTCTCCCATAAAGCCCAGATTGGTGAAGTGCTGTAGAAACTGTTCTCCTATTTCAACCAAGGAACCCTGTTCTGTCAGAGTGGTCATTGGGTTCTTGGTCACCTCTCTGTTCAAGGTCCATCTTGGTCAGAAGGCCCTATGGTGCTACCCAGTGCAGCAGAGAACACCACTGCTGACCTCTCTGTGGACTCAGGGCAAGGACCCTTACCAAAAAGTACTGTACTGATGGCAACACTTATTTTTTACAAAATAGCAAGAAATGTTAGTTACTTCCATCTAGCAGACAAAAAAACAGTGAATAGTTATCCAAATCTAGCTTTGTGCATTACAGTACCTGGTATTTCTTTCTCCAGTTCAGCTACCAAGCCCCCACTCACTTTCAGCCTGGCCTCCATGGCTATAATGACATAAATAATTGAAGGATATTTATCAAATAAAACAACAGTAGTTGACTTGATATATATCTGACTGTACCTTCATTATACAGTATATGCTGAGTTTGTCCACCACACCCTCTATGACGCTCAACTTGACATCTGTGTCTCTCAGCACTATGCGTTGCTCCACTACCATGTCTCTGACAGCCAGGAGTTCAGTCCAGATGTTGGTGGGGCAGCTGTTCTTTTCATCCATCGGAGCTGCAAGGACTTGACTAAGGGGGAGGAAGAGGGGAAGAAAGAGAGCAAGAGCAATGACCTACTTTGTGTTGTTCATGTTTCTGATGCTCTTCTTGTTGTGTGAGGTGCTCTTATGCCTCTGCTCTGCTCCTCACTTCTGATGAATGAATAACTGGGAACGGGAAAGGAAAGGGGGTAACCTAGTCAGTTGTACAACTGAATGCCTTATTTGTCATATGCGCCGAATACAACTGTGAAAGACTTACTTCCAAGCCCTTAACTCTTCTTGAACTGCACTGTTGGTTAAGAAAATATTGACCAAATAAGCTAAAGTAAAACATTATAAAAAGTAACACAAAAACATAACAATAACAAGGCTATATACAGGGGGTACTGGTACTGGGTCAGTGTGCGGGGGTACAGGTTAGAGGTAATTTGTACATGTAGGTAGGGGTAAAGTGACTATGCATACAGAATAAACAGCGAGTAGCAGCAGTGTAAAAACTAATGGAGAGGGGAGATCAATGTAAATAGTCCGGGTGGCCATTTGATAAACTGTTCAGTCTTATGGATTGTGGGTAGAATCTGTTAAGGAACAAGGAATGGTGATGTGAACTTTAGTTCTGTGTGGATTTTCATGATTGCTGATATCTGTGATATGATCCTCCAGTGTGTGTGCAGGTTATTGTATATTGTTGAAAATAAATGTTAATCCAAAAAATAAAAACCTTTATTGTGCTTATTCATAAAGAACCCTCAATAAAAACAAATGATGTTATAAACATAACGGAGAATGTAAGTATGACTGTGTGAGACATAGGCTATCAGTAATAAATAATGTATCAAACATGATGTATCAAACTGTTAGAGTAATTCAATAATTTGACAAAGTCAAAGTTATCCATTGAAAAATATTGTATTTAAAGCATTGTCATCAAAGTGGTGAAATCCTCAAGCCAGGTACTAAAGTTACTTGTGCCTTGGTGACCAACTCGTTGTCAAGATGACAATAACTAGTTTACATCCCCCTTTTCCCCAACCTTTCCATTCAGGAAGTCTGAGGAGAGCTCCTGACAACCCTCCAAATCCCTACAGACTCCACAACCCCTTACCACAGAGAAATAAATAAATATATAAGAAATAAGGGCATCAAATATGAACCCCTCCATCACAAATAGACTATTATTAGTTCTCTATTTTGGAATCCCGCACCAAGCACACTATAACCAGTGTGTATTTCTATTTTCCTTTTGTATGAAAATGGTTTTCATTGTATATCGGCCTGTATAATGCTGCTGCATCGTGGGACACTGAAGATAGGGAACTCATTTTTAAGCCTGGCCGTAGCTCCACATTCTTTACAAACCACTGCAGCAGCCCTCCATAAACATGCGTGGGGCGGTGTATATTCAGGATTTAATGGATGAAGGGGCTGCGATAGGTCCTGACACAAGCCCTTCTGTTCTCCCATCCTCCCTCCCCTGGTCTCAGCCCACACAGTCACATGCACGTGTGAGCTAAACTGTCCCCCCCATCTTCTGTGACTCAGCTCACGCAGCTGCGATAGAGCAGGGTGGCTAACGTTTGAGAAGGGGAAAGAGAGGGAGGGAAAGAAAAAGACGCAGAGGCAGACAGAGCGAGCGTACAATATACAAAAGAGAGCAAGAGCAGAGAGAGCGAGCGAGAGAAAGAGAGATGGAAGACAGGGAGGCTGCAGACATCTTTGCTATCAACAATGGAGCATGAAGCTCTGGTAAGGCGATAGGCTGACATTGGGGAGGGGAGTGACATTGAGGAGAGGGGGTCTCGTGTGACCACGGGGAGGGTGGGGGGGGGGTGAAGGATGGGCCTCCAACATAGACCTGCAGTGGCACTGCCAATCTTGGATTAAACAGTATGGTAATGTTCTCAAATTAATCTGTCACTGCACAGGTTTTGTCTCATCATCCTTTTATGTTGACGTCCATTCTCATTGACACGGTGCATGTCTCCTCCTCACATGTGAAGACCACTTTTTTTATGCCACAGCCGTCTGTCATCCCCCTGCTTCTGCTCTGGTTTCCAGGAACATCGGTCATTGCTGTGTGTGTGTGTTATTTTTGTCTTATTATCCATCCAGAGAGGAATGAACATTGTGTATTTCTTCCCTTCTTCATCCAGTCTGTAACTACATAAGCTTTTCATTAGCTCTCATTGGAATAAAATGAATAGATTAATTTGTCCTTTAAAATCATATGCTTATGTTTCAATACAGCGACCTGATTGTAACCTACTTTCTTAAAGTGTTGCCTGCTTGTCAGTGGATCTGTTGGAAAATAGTTCAGGGCTGTTGGGCTTATCTGAGACCTCTTTCACATGCTAGTAAAATGCTAATAAAGCCTCAGTGGCCTGACTAGGTGAATTAGGGTAGCACTAACTGAAAGATGTGTGGTGTCAGTTGTCTTCCCTGGTTCCTGTCTGCTCTGCTGGGGTTGGTGACAGTAATGTTGTGGTGTCTGCCCAGTCAACATGGGGTAATAATTAAACACAACAAATCCCCCATCAGAAACAACTAGATGTTTTTTCATCCTATGTAAACAGTCCACAGATGGTTGTCTTTCAGTTAGATATTGTTACGAGCTTCATCACTGAGGGAGATTAGACCCATTGTTTGTTGAGCTGCCTGCCACGTTGCAGGGTTGAAGTGATGGAGTACCCTCCCAGGCTTATGTCATGCAGCATCACACCACTAAATCATACATCACACAAGCTTCAAAAGGATAGAATTGGTAGTGCAGATTTTTATACAAAGCAGGCGACTGTTGTGTTTTATTAACTAAAATAGCTAATAATCATGGTATGCATCATTGTCTTAGGCCTAACCCTCATCATCACCATCATCAGGGCAATGTGTTAAGATATTCATGTGAATTAAAATATACATGATATATACAAAAGTATGTGGATGCCCCTTAAAATGAGTGGATTCGGCTATTTCAGCCACACCCATTGCTGACAGGTGTATAAAATCGAGCACACTGCCATGCAATCTCCATAGACAAACATTGGCAGTAGAATGGCCTTACTGAAGAGCTCAGTGACTTTCAATGTGGCACTGTCATAGGTTGCCACCTTTCCAACAAGCCAGTTTGACAAATTTCTGCCCTGCTAGAGCTGCCCCGGTCAACTGTAAGTGTTGTTATTGTGAAGTGGAAATGTCTAAGAGCAACAACGGCTCAGCTGTGAAGTGGTAGGCCACACAAGCACACAGAACGGGACCGCCGAGTGCTGAAGTGCATAGCGCGTAAAGATTGCCTGTCCTCGGTTGCAACACTCACTACCAAGTTCCAAACTGCCTCTGGAAGCAATGTCAGCACAATAACTGTTCGTCGAGAGCTTTCTGAAATGGGTTTCCATGGCCGAGCAGCCGTGCACAAGCATAAGATCACCATGCGCAATGCCAAGCCTCGGCTGGAGTGGTGTAAAGCTCGTCACCATTGGACTCTGGAGCAGTGGAAACTCGTTCACTGGATTGATGAATCACCTCACCGTCTGGCAGTTCACCCCCAATGCATAGTGCCAACTAAAGTTTGGTGGAGGAGATATAATGGTCTGGGGCAGTTTTTCATGTTTCGGGCTAGGCCACTTAGTTCCAATGAAGGGAAATCTTAACGCTACAGCATACAATAACATTCTAGACGATTTTGTCCAACTTTGTGGCAACAGTTTGGGGAAAGCCCTTTCCTGCTTCAGCATGACAATGCCCCCATGCACAAAGCGAGGTCCATACAGAAATGGTTTGTCGAGATCGGTGTGGAAGAACTTGACTTGACAACCACATCGAACTCCTTTGGGATGATTTGGTACACTGACTTTGAGCCAGGCCTAATTGCCCAATATCAGTGCCTGACCTCACTAATGCTCTTGTGTGGCTGAATGGAAGCAAGTCCCCGCAGCAATGTTCCAATATCTAGTGGAAAGCCTTCCCAGAAGAGTGGAGACTGTTATAGCAGCAAAGGGGGGACTAACTCCATATTAATGGCCAGGATTTTGGAATGAGATGTTCGATGAGCAGGTGTCCACATACTTTTGGTCATGTAGTCTATATAGTTTGCGTTTACAAGTACAGTATGCACTATGAAAACCCTTTTATTGAGTAAACTGTGATGGGAATGAGACATGTTTATTAAAGTTAGTGTCCTTAGTTACTACATCCATTTTTGGTATCATAAATGAATGATATATACCCATTGACTTCTTGAAGATAAAATATATAAATGCCTCATGAGTTCCCTATCAGAACCCAAAATATAAATGTAAACACTGTATAGCCTCCAAACATGGCTAGATGGTCAGTCCTTGCATCCATAGCACTGTTTATGAATTTGAGAGTGGTTACTTCACATCAATCATGGCAACCACTTTCTTTCTGTCTGTGCACTCTGTTACCCCCCTTCCCCGCTTAGCTGGATAAAAGCGAAGTGACAACGTTGTGCCTGCCTCCCTCAGCCAGCCATGGTGGCTCTGACAGTAACATCAGCTTGGATGGGGCCGGGGTGGGGGCTGAAGGTTCAGGGGTCGTCGATCCACAACGAACACGGCTCGCTCTGGAGCACCTGCAGCAGAAGACCCTGAAGATCACAGAGCAGATTCGCATAGAACAGGAGGCGCGAGATGACAACGTAGCTGAGTACCTGAAGCTGGCCCACAACGCAGACAAGCTGCAGGCCTCGCGCATCAAACAGGTGTTTGAGAAGAAGAACCAGAAGTCTGCACAGACCATTGCCCACCTGCACAAGAAGCTAGATCACTACCACAAGAAGCTAAAGGAGATAGAGCAGGTGAGTGTGTGTGTTTTTACCCTGACTGCTGCTTTCTGATGAGATGGCACATTGTCACTTTCTAAGTAGGGTTGGATGGTATCTACATTACCATAATTTTTGTGGAAGTAGTGCCGTAACAGCGAGTAGTCAAAAATACCTATTTCAATACCTGGGTTTGAAAAAACAAGACATGAGATGTCACTTATTCACTACCTAAAGAAAAACTTGTATAATAGAAAAACAAATAAGAATGATTAGCTTTATCTTTCAACCACTACACACATTGATTGCAGGTATTTATTTAAAATGTACAAATATTGACCATTTCCACGGTATTGTAAATCATATCACCAGTACTTCAAAATACCCTGGTATACAGTATTATCACATACTTGCCCAACCCTATCCCTAACTAGATTATCTGAGTATTCGGTTCAGACCTCTTATTGATGTGTTTATGTTCTCTGATCTCAAACCTCTGTTGTCTCACCTCCACCATTCCACTTTTATTTCCATCCCTTTCTCACCACTTCTCCATCCATATATCTACTGCTCCTTCACATCCTGTCAATCTATTTCCCTCTTCTTCCCCCTGCCCCATTTCTTTTAATTTCTCCCTCTCATCTTCCATCCCCCGCCCTCCCTCTACCCTCCTTATAGAATGGTCCAGCTCGTCAGCCTAAGGATGTGCTGCGGGACATGCAACAGGGGCTGAAGGACATGGGGGCCAATGTACGAGCAGGGTTCCATGGCTTTGGCGGGGGTATGGTGGATGGGGTCAAAGGGGGGGTGGAAGGGGTCAAAGGAGCTGTGGTGTCTAAGCCACGGGAGTTCGCCAGCTTGATCCGCAACAAATTTGGCAGTGCAGACAACATCTCCCACCTCATAGAGGACGGGGTGGGAGGGCACTCGGAGGACGTGCCTGCTCAAAGAGCCCTGAGTGGCAGTGCCACCCTGGTCTCCAGCCCCAAGTACGGTAGCGACGACGAGTGCTCCAGTGCGTCCTCTGGCTCAGCACCAGGCAGTCACTCAGGTTGGGCCGGGGGAGGAGGTGGGATGTTGGGGCATGGGCAGGCTGGCCTGGGGAGCCCCAGATTGGAAGGGCACCACCACCACCACCACCACATCCACAGCTCCTGGGACACTCTGCTGGAAGGCCTGCAGGAGATCAAGGCCAGCCAAGCCCACATGGAGGATGCCATCGAGGACATGAAGAGTCAGCTGCAGAGTGACTACTCCTACATGACCCAGTGCCTACAGGAGGAGAGATACAGGTACAGACTAACACCTTGGCCAAGACACTGAGTATGAAATAAGATTTGGTGGTATACATTGTTCTCACACTAACTGCTGAGCAAGCTGATTTGCTTTTAGCTTGTTTCAGACCAGCAGTGTAAATCATGTTCAGTGTTTTCACTCTACATGATTTATGCTGAATGATATTCATGAGGATAATTAAATAGGTCAGTAAAACTGGTACAACAGGTTTGGTACATTTCCAATGGTCAAAATCAGAAGTAGTTGTTTTAACACATCAAATAGATTCTCAAATTAAGTGGATTGAGTGACATCTTGAAAACACCATAAATATGTACAAATATTTCTCTAACTCGTTGAATTGGTCTTCACTTTGCTGGTCTAAATTATACACACATTTTTATCTATCTTTCTTTTTAGGTATGAGCGACTGGAAGAGCAGCTGAATGACTTGACAGAGCTGCACCAGAACGAGATGACTAATCTGAAACAGGAGCTGGCCAGCATAGAGGAGAAAGTGGCCTACCAGTCCTATGAGAGAGCCAGAGACATTCAGGTAGATACTTGGATTTACAGTATAATATGTAGTAAGATAGCACAATACTTTTTCTGTGTGACTCCAGAAATGAACCCCTAATTCTGTTGTAACTTTGTGTTTGTGTGTGTGTGTGTTTGTGTGCTGTGTATACATGCAGGAAGCAGTGGAGTCGTGCCTGACTCGCATCACTAAGTTGGAGCTCCAGCAGCAGCAGCAGCAGGTGGTGCAGTTGGAGGGTGTGGAGAACGCCAACGCCCGTGCCTTACTGGGCAAACTCATCAACATCATCCTGGCACTCATGGCTGTAGTGCTGGTCTTTGTCTCCACCCTGGCCAACTTCATCACCCCACTCATGAAGACCCGAGCACGGGTGGCCGCCACGGTCATGCTGGCCCTTTTCCTGTTCATCCTCTGGAAGCACTGGGACTTCCTGGAGCTGTGGCTACTGCCCAGCTGAGCTCCCCACAGCCAATCACCCACTCCCCTGTGTCTGAGTGACCAGGATGTGGACAGAGGGACCACATTTATACACTAAGCTGCCCCAGACAAACTTAAAGTCTGGAACCCAGTCATATTTCTGAAAGGGAACCGTTGCACTTTTTTCAAAGGGTTTATGCTTGGAGAGTTGTAAGGCACAAAACCTTTTCTTTACAAAGCAACTGACGAAGACTCCCGTTGGATGGCAGATGGTGGCCATTTTTGGTTGAGAGACTTTTTAGGAGGTGATTTAATGGTGATTACAAGGAACCAAAGAAACTATCTGCCTGGTCGTTTGGCAACTCAAGCATTTGCTCTTTCTCTTGACTAATCTAGTGGCGTCAACTCACCATCGTAGTCACTATGATTTAATAACAATTTGGGAATGAATGTTGAAATTCTTTGACACATCTCAAAATTGTAGTGTAGGCCAACACTTAAAAATGATAATAGATAGAAAAACAAATTATGCTTTGCTAAACCACGTTTGCTGTTACAGTTCCTTTGTACTGAGCCAATTGTATATTTGGAGGACATGGCTAAGCAAAAGGATTGCTTTTTTTCTGAATGTTAGGGTATGTACTACTCATGCATGTCCTCACTTGTGCATTTGTACCTGTGTGATGCACTTGGCATGAGTAACATTCCAACACCAACAGAAATACACGTTGCTCTTTTCTCAGTATTCTGTTGTTTATAGACAGTTTGTACCTAAATGTTCTTCTCCATATTAATTCTAAAACAGTCAACTAAATCACTTCTGGTGTTTAAACTACACTTTTTGGGCGCATCAATCGTTTTCATCTCTTATGTGTGATGTAAAGGAGAACTTGAGGGCCAGGATGTATTCTGGTGAGATGGATCCTCACAACTACTGAATGATCTATTAGCTATTCTGAGCATCAATGCCATTTCATAACCACTGTTGTAGAGCAGCTAAGAATCTATGTAACGTCAGATCCACAGCACGTTTGACCATTGCTTCCATATTTCTATCCAGTTTGCTAACTCCATCACAACTCTGTTCCATTCTTAATAAATACATTCTGAAACTATGCTAATGTTGCATGATATTGGAAAGTCGGAATGGTTTTCATGGAACTGTGTATATCTAACAGTATTGACTACAGTGAGAAGAATAATAATAATAAGTAATCAGTGACAACCTGTGATCTGTATCATGAAAAAGGTACTAATTTCAAAGACAGTCCCTCAATGTACCCCCCTGCAAAATTGAACTCCAGGCTGGTTCAAGCTAAAGGTTTGTATATCAACTCCCTGTAGGAGACAGTTTGTTTAAGCAGTAACCTATAATAAGTGCATCTTTTTACTAATCGAGTGTCCATCATGGGGCAGCAGCGTAGCCTAGTGTTTAGAGCATTGGACTAGTAACCGAAAGGTTGCAAGATTCAATCCCCGAGCTGACAAGGTACAAATCTGTCGCTCTGCCCCTGAACAAGGGCAGTTAACCCACTGCTCCTAGACCGTCATTGAAAATAAGAATTTGTTCTTAACTGACTTGCCTAGTTAAATAAATATATATATTTTTTAATTCAGTGTGGGCTGGGTTGAGTTTACAATTGGTTTCACATGTAAAATACTGTATGTGCTTACAAACATGCTGTGAACAGCCTCTAAAAATAATTCTGTAATCCTTTAATCCACATATGTGACCAGGTAACCAATTGGATTTCAAATGGTTTGGGAAAGACAACACATATAGGTTTGTTCTGTTGCCAAAATTTACGAGTTCACTGTTCTTAGCAACAGTACAAAATAAACTAACTATGGAACACTTAAAGGATAAGACTGAGCCCTAAAAAAAAATTGATTTGTCATGGTTGCCAGGTGCAGTTTGACCTCCCTTGATCAATTTATAAAAATAATATCCATATTTTCCACCAGGAGGTGCCTTTGTGCAGATGAAACTCACCTATGGGATTGTGGATATGAATATTATTTTTGTAAATTGATAAAGGGAAGTCTTACATGTTCAAGGGAATTCTTATTTGATGTGCTAGTAGTTACCGCGACGAAATCAAGAACTTTACTGAAACCTGAAAAATCGACTCTAGAAAAACACAGTAAGCTAATATAGTGAGAAACACTGACAGTTTAAGACAGCCCATCAATCTAAGCGGTTACAGCTGGTAGTACATTAAACAAAATATGCAAGTGACACACAAAAACATAAGTATTTTCTTGTTTTTTAATCATTGTCAGGCAAACCCCATATGACAATTACATTGATGACAGGTGCTTTTACAATACAGAAGAGATCATGACAGGCCAATGGAAAGGCCATACCTGACCTTAAAAAGTAAGACATTCATCGTCATTAGATTATTCCAACTTTACAGTTCACATAAATGAATTTTGTACACTGAACAAAAATATGAACGCAACATGTAAAGTGTTGGTCCCATGTTTCATGAGCGGAAATAAAAGATCCCAGAACTGTTCCATACACACAAAAGCATATTTCTCTCAAATTCTGTGCACAAATTGGTTTACATCCCTGTTAGTGAGCATTTCTCCTTTGCCAAGATAATCCATTCACCTGACAGGTGGCATATCAATAAGCTGATTAAACAGCATGATCATTACACAGGTGAACCTTGTGCTCGGGATAATAAAAGGCCACTAAAATGTGCCGTTTTGTCACAACACAAAGCTACAGATGTCTCACGTTGAGGCAGCATGCAATTGGCATGTTGACTATAGGAAAGTAGATGAAACTGTGGGTTTGCACAACCAAATAATTTCTGCACAAACTGCCAGAAACCGTCTCAGGGAAGCTCATCTGCATGCACACCATGGTCTTGACCTGACTGCAGTTCAGCGTCGTAACCGACCAGTGGGCAAATGATAATCTTCCATGGCCACTGGCATGCCAGAGAAGTGTACTCTTCATGGATGAATCCCGGTTTCAACTGTACCGGGCAGATGGCAGACAGTGTGTATGGCGTTGTGTGGGTGAGCGGTTTGCTGATTTCAACGTTGTGAACAGAGTGGCGGTGGGGTTATGGTATGGGCAGGCATAAGCTAGGACAACGAACACGATTGCATTTTATCGATGGCAATTTAAAAATGCAGAGATACCGTGCCAAGATCCTGCGGTCCATTGTCGTGCCATTCAGCTGCCGCCATCACCTAATGTTTCAGTATGATAATGCACGGCCCCATGTTGCAAGGATCTTCACAGAATTCCTGGAAGCTGAAAATGTCACAGTTCTTTCATGGCCTGCTTACGCACCAGACATGTCACCCGTTGAGCATGTTTGGGATGCTCTGAAGTGTACGACAGCGTGTTCAGGTTACCGACAACATCCAGGAACTTCACACAGCCATTGAAGAGGAGTGGGACAACATTCCACAGGCCACAATCAACAGCCTGATAAATTATATGCGAAGGAGATGTTGAGATGAGGCAAATAGTGTTCACACCAGAAACTGACTGGTTTTCTGATCCACACCCCTATTTAAAAAAAAAAAGTATCTGTGACCAACCGATGCATATCTGTATTCTCAGTCATGTGAAATCCATAGATTAGGGGCAAATTAATTCATTTAAATTGACTGATTTCCTTATATATACTCAAATCTTTGAAATTGTTGCATGTTGCGTTTATATTTTTGTTCGGTGTATTTGATTCATATCAAGACCAGCAGTACAATAACTCTTGAGAACCTGGCAAACTAAGACCCCAAATAGAAACAGCAGAGTAGAAAAAAACAACGTATTACAAAGCTGAAGAATTCCTGATTTTATCTTGATTTCATGTCATGATGTCACACATATATTGCTTGCAGGTGCTCCACTCCAGTGAAATGGATACCCCTCTTAACCCAAACAATTATCCCAACAACACACTCTCCAATATCTCAGTCCTTTGTTCATTCTTCCATCCATTTCTAACCATGAACAGAGTTACAGTGCACCGGACTCCAACCAGAGCCTAAACTAGCCTCTACAATTAAGGTAGGAGGAGAAGAGAGCTGCCACATGACATAGAAGTCAATAAAAGATCAGAAGGAGCCCATTGATCATGGGATCAACGACCTAAGCCCCTCCTCCATAAAGGTGCAGCATGAAGCCAGTTGGCTCAATACAATTCCCATCCATCTCCAAAGTAGCTTTCTGCCACACAACTCCATACCTCTGTTCAAGGTAGGGGAACGGAGTACATACAGGAATATCTACACACCATCTATACCGTTCATTCTGTTGGCCCAGACCAAGGCCTTACAGCCTGAGATATCCACAGCAGAACGAGAGAGGTCATAGTGAGATACAGATGACACTGGGTTGGAGACTAAAATGCCCTTGGCTGACATCTCATTGTGGTTGAGAATACAGAACAGAGGTAGGCTAGGCAACATTGGTTATGGAGTGTCAGATAGTATCTGCAGGCTTGCCGTAATCCACCCAGGCTCTGAATCACCTGATGCAATTAATAATCTCTGATCCTGAGCCACAAAGGGAAACTCAATTAGTTTAGCCACAGAAGAATTCCTATTCCGTTCCAAATGGCTGGTGTTCATCATCCCAGGAGGGAGATAAACATTGGTGGAGGATGAGGCAAGTTAACTCCTATACAATGTAAAGCACTTTGACACCTGGTGAAATATATAACTAACCGTGATCAACATTGCCTTCCCTTGTGGTACAACGTTCAGTAGCTCTCACATGGCTGTTAGCATACCAGCCTCAACAAATGTGGGCTGAGTTGTTTCAAGCCAAGGGAAATCTAGGTGTAAACCAGGATGTAGCCTGGTAGAGGAAGTGTAACATGCCCAGGCAGACCTCTAGGCAATAGACACAGATATAGGTCTCAGTCCCCCAGACCAGGTAGACATCAGTCAGGTAGTACACCCTGGTCTAGGGTGTAGGAGGGAGAGGGGCCTAGGCAGACCTCTGGGTATAGAACAAAATGTAGGCCTGAGTGTTGCACACCTCCTCCACACTGCACACGTTCATCTCAGAGTCATTACAGTGGACCCAGAAACCTGGAAACACACACAGGTAGAGGGCTGGTTACGGCTTGGTAAACTGTGCCACCTACAGTCCCAACAGCAACTCATGTAATCTCACAGTATCAGGTTATATGGGGCAACAGGTAGCCTAGTGGTTAGAGCGTTGGACTTGTAACCGAAAGGTTGCAAGATCAAATCCCCGAGTTGACAAGGTAAAAATCTGTCGTTCTGCCCCTGAATAATGCAGTTAATCCACTGTTCCTAGGCCGTCATTGAAAATAAGTATTTGTTCTTAACTGACTTGTCTAGTTAAATAAAGGTTTAAAAAATAAATTAAAAAATGTTTTAAATACTCGGAGCAAAACGTTTATGAGAGTCAACAACTAAACATTTGACCAATTCATCATGTTTTTTTTAATCTGAAAAGACCAAGTGAAAATCCTGCCTAAACTACAGGCTATTCTAAAACAGAGTTATTAGCTTGGATGCAAGTGTCTGGTATCTTGGTCCCACTTACCTCCCTCGGTGTTGTAGCAGTATGCAGTGTAGTGCCCTGAGCCAAAACCTTTCCCGTGGTGCATGACTACAGCAGATAGGTCGTAGGTGTAGCCCTCTCTGTGAACCGACTGGCCTGAGTCTGTGCAGCAGTAGGGCTCTATGTTCAAAACCTGGTCAAAGGCCACATGGACGCCAATCTTCTCCCTGTGGTTCCGGCCTGACCATCTGTCACAGAACAGGGATTGGTTATCTTATGCTTGTCCTTGTTACAAGACATCCCCTTGCAGAAATATACAATCATACCAACTAAACCATAACACACATTTGGAAACCAAGAAGGACAGACAATCGGTGGGTGTAAATCTCGACTGTCTTCAAATGCAGTAGACAAGTCTTCAAATGCAGTAGACAAGTCTTCAAATGCAGTAGACAAGTCTTCAAATGCAGTAGACAAGTCTTCAAATGCAGTAGACAAGTCTTCAAATGCAGTAGACAAGTCTTCAAATGCAGTAGACAAACTGGGTGTTTGAAGCTAACCTGAAGCGTTTGAGGTGCAGCCGTAGAACCTGAGGTAGGCGGTAGATCAGCAGCTGCTTACATGCCTCTGACAGAACCAGGGGCTTGTGGGACGTCTTCCGTCTTCTCCCTGACAATTATAAAACATACAGGTCACAGACGGGTAACGTGTGTGACATGGAGGTACAGGACGTGACCACTAGAAAAGCAGAACTATATTGTGATTACCCCAAAAGCACAAACTCAGTTTCACTTTCAATATCAATCAATTGGCTAATTAGTCAAATCAAATCTAGCCCGAAAAGAGAGAAACACACAATAGTGCTCCCCAGCGTATAGTCCTAGAAAACAGAATTTAGTTACCTCGGGTTCATTCAACCATTCCTATGGGGAAACACATACTTAGGAGATCTTATAGGTTTTGTTCTATGAGATAATATCAGTCAGTTAACATGATCTTTATGAATTATGACGCCGTTGTGCTTTTTAAAAATTAAAGGCTTAAAAATTCAGTTGATTATGATCTCATAGAACAAAATGTAGAAGATCTCCTAAGCTTGTGCTTATCACAGACCTTATTTTCAGCATGTATCCAAAACCTACAAAAACATGAATTACCCCATAGGCTTTGTCTAACAAACCATGGCGGCATTAGTGCCTACAAAAAGACGCCATTACTATTGCTCTCTATAGGCCTACTTCCCTAACCATGATTCCGGTCGAATAGCTGAATAAAAAGAACAGCTAAATAAAGTACAGGAGGATTTGTCTATTCCATTAACAGACATTAGTCTCTGTCCCAGTACTAACTGTTGCAGTGGTTGCAAGCATAGATGCTGCCCTCCAGAGCCTCTGTCTCAGTGAACTTGGCCAGCATCTCAGTGAGGGAGCAGCTGCGCTGGTAGGCCAGAGACGCAGCCGAGCCCTTCTCTGTGCTGTGGTAGCGCTCCGGGAACTCCAGGGACAGGTCCCAGAATGGCTCCACCGTGTTTGACTTGTGCTTACAGGACAGACAAGTCACCTGGAGGGATAAAGGGATAACCAAGCAAACATTTCACCAAGGGGTTATTGTTTGAAAACCCAGACAGAGCCGCCATCTAAGTCCTGGTTTGCAACTGTGATTAATAAACAAGTGACTACCCTCAGCCATGATAGGGTGTTGAAGGTCAAACCTAAATGAATGTGTTGAGTACTGTTGTCATGGGAATGAGTAGAGTCCCTTACCTGGCTGAGTAGCTGTCCGTGAAAGATCGTGTTGAGGACCTTGAGCACCTGCTTGGACAGCTTCCTCTGGGTGATAGGGATGACGATCCTGCGCTTGCTGCCCTCTGACTCCAGCTCTTGCTGCACCTTGTCCAGCAGCTCACACAGGAACTCCTGGGCATCCTGCTGGTCGTAGCCACGGAACGCTGGGATCAGGTTCCACACAGAGTGCAGCATGGCAAAGGGCGACACCAACGACCATCGGCCAGACCACATGACCCTGAACAGTGTGTGTAGCTCGTGGCACAGTGACATCTGCTGGCGGGTGGAGGATCGCGGCTCCTTGGGCTGGACCAGCTCTGCTGCGTTTAGGCAGGGGGGCGAGCTCTGCTTGCTGACAGCAGGGAGACCCCCACTGGCTGCCTTCCCCATGCCACGTCCCAGAGGGCAGCCTGGTGTGACTGCACTACCACTCCCCACCACAGCCCCAGCCACACCCTGGTTTGTCTTGGCCAGCAGCTCCTCAGTCTCACACATGTCCAATGTGAGGAAGCACTCCCTGAATTTCTGCAGGTGGCTCAGCACCTGTAAGATAGAGTTCATGTAGCACGTGTTCCCAAGGTTGCGTAGCCCAGTGACCCCCGGGGCCAGTCTACGACGGGTTCCTTTATGGGAGGAGTAGTACCTCCGTACTTTGAGTTTACGAGTCCTGCCATTGCTGGGGGGCTTCAGGGATAGAAGGGAGGGTTTTTTGGGCGGAGGCAGACGCTCCGGAGGGTCGCGGAACTTCAGGGGGATAAGTGTGATGGTTGAGCGGGGCGCCTGGGTGAGCAGCCTGGCACTCTTCCTGGGCGGCACATTGGCCAGCTCTCCCATGAGTCTCCTCTTCATCTCATTTTTCTGGCGCCGGACCTCCTCCTTCTCCTGCTCAAGTTTCTCCTCCCGCTGGCTCTGTTCCTCCTGCTGCCGGTTCCTCCAGCGGCGCAGCATCTTCCCCAGCAGCACCTTCCTTCGGTGCCACAGGGCCGTCTGCATAGCAGGCTGGGGCCCGCTCTCACCCACCCAGGGGTTACAGTCACCCCCTGCAGAGGAGCGCAGGGAGCGCCTGCCAGGGCTACGCACAGTAGAGAGCGCCCCCCGCAGGAGCTTGAGGTCTCCTTCAGCATTGTCGTTGAGCACATAGTCTCCACAGGCGAAGCAGAAGACATCCAGCTCCCGCACTTCCATGGCCAGGGGGTGGTTTGACTCCTGGAAGTGTTTGAGGGAGTGCTCTTCCATGAAGCGGCCACAGGCCACGTGAGAGCACTTGAGACAGGCCCACACTGACTCGGTGGTGCAGCAGTCCATGCAGCGCCATTTCTGTGAGTTGAGGATGGAGTGTTCGTGGCCTAGGCGAAGACGCCCCACGTGCTTACAGCGGTCCATCTCTCCAAATGCACATGTGCCTGCCCACAGCGTCAGGACACACGCCTCTGTGCCAAGCAGCAGCTCATCCTGCAGGAGGGAAAAGGAGATCAACTTCAGTAAATCACAGGGATAGAAATCAACCGCTTCATTTCAGATATGCTAAATACAAAACGTGTTCTCTATTTGAACGTAAACTGGCTGGTGTAGTGTATGGAAAAGATTGAGGACCAATAATATGAACTTGCACACCATGTAAGCTTGTTTTACTTACTGTAAAAAACACTGCTAGCTGATTTAGGTCAGTGTTCTTTCAACATAAGCAAAGGGACCTTCACAGGTGCAATCAATCAGCTTCACTCATGTCTGGTTCGGGATCCTGAATAAACTGAAAATAAAATCGGAAAAAGAGGTTGTGCTTGTATAGCGAGTTTTTAAAAAACTTAACAGTAGACAGATTAAGACATTAATTTGACAAAGCAAACACGTTTCTAACTAACTTAAAGCATGTAGCTAGTTCACTATGTCTGAACATTTACTCGACAGTTTCTTAGCAGAATTTAACACAGTTTATAAACAAATCATAATCATGTTAGGCAATTGAGTTGAGCAGTTTAACACTATTAGTCTATTTTAAAATTAAGAAACAATCGATTTATCCATAACAAACAAAGGAATCAAACTGCATACTTTTTTTCTGCTGGTCAACATGCATTGGTTTGGCGACCAATCATTTCGTTCGATTCAAACTACTAACTAGTTAACTTAGGTTAGCAGTTTTCCATCTTGGCTTGCCAACTTGCACCAGTTTTGCCATATAACGTGGCGTCTCGGCTCGTGCCACAATGAAAATGTAACGTTAGCTACTCACTCCAGCTGACCACTCGACGCGGGTTAGAGTATGTTCTTGTTCACGTAACTAGCAAGTTCCAACTTATTGTCATGTTTAATTAGCTTTAACGTTACCTAGCTCGCCAATAGACAGATATCTAGCTACTTGTTGGTAACGTTAGCGAACGTTAACTACCCAGCTAGCTATGATGGTTAGCTAGCTAGGGCGATTAAGTTTTACAACACATTCACTGTATTTCTTCAATCATTTGGCTAATGGTACAATAGCCGACATTGTGATCAAATAAAGAAAATCTAAAATGTCTTCATAATGTTGTCCCTTATACCGGTGTAATATATTTATTTAGTTTAACACATTGCAGAGAAACAATAGCCTGATGGCTAGCATTTGCTAAGCTAGCTAGGCTTGCTAGCCATCAGAACAAAGACTAGTCTGAAATCCACACTTGTGAACACTGAACAACTTCTAGTTGATATGGTTGACTACACGGAGGGGGTGAAAAAAAAATCACTGCGGTTTTGTCATTTAACTAGCTAGCTTGCTAGCTAGAATCCACAGAGCCGCAATGTAAACAAAGCTAAATGTGTCGTATATAAACTTTTGAGTACATCTTCAAACAACACACCGGGAGGTCAACATACAAATAAAGTCACAGATACTCAGAAAACCTGCAATGTAGCTATCTAGCTAACCGTAACATGAACCCATAACTTTCAGAGGTTGACAAAACAGTACACGACAATGTCAGTAGTTGATCCATAAAATAACTGTTTGTTGTATTTGTAAAAAATACAAAATGAATTTCGCTTCTATTTACCGCCATCATCTGCACGCGAAAGCTGTTTTAGACCTCGAGACAACCGAACTATTTCGGTCCTGGAATCAAGTCATTCTGATTGGATTGAACTGATCCCTCTTCCGTCGAGCTTTAGCTCTCATTGGTACACAGGATGTAGCGTTCATTACTATGGTCGTGAAAAGATCCAAACTGATCGGATGGTTATTATTACCATACCAAACCATTTTTGTTATTACCCATAGTAGTCCTCATGAGCTCAGTTGGTAAACCCTATGTCATTTTTACAAGTCATGGCTTTTCACCTGGAGACTGATACATTATTGGCATACTTGTTCCATTCATAACAGCTGACAAAGTCCCCTATAAACCATTCATGACAGGACTGTACTTGGTGAAAAACACCAGCAACAGTATACAAAATATGCATACGGTTAATAAATCTAATATATTTCCAAAAATACTGTTATGAAAAAGAGGATCTTAATCAAGTAAGGTAAACATAGGTTTATTGAGTAAAAACAAACAAACAGTGTTACTAAGTGTTGTCAGACAATTTTTTAAATAAAAAATAACCAACTATTAGTAGGACCATAATGCCCAGATACAACATTGGTATCTAAACTGAAGGTCCTTTAAACCGATTACTCACAAGTATAATCCACAAGACACATTTGGGACACATCATTATTCCTTCAAGAGTTCAGACTTCAACCAGTAAGGTTTTGTTCTCATTTTTGCCATGATATATTCCTTGCAGTGGTTGTGAAATGCTTCAAAAAGTTTGAGTTGCTGTACTGACACTCAGTACAATTTAAATTACACAACATTGTGGTTTACGATTACATGTTGCTTGTGTTGGGGTGTGGAGGAAGTACTGCTGTACTCTTGGTGGTGCTTCTTTATCGGCTGAGATTATCCAGGACATTCCTGCTACCATGAAGATGTCAACGTGTGGTCCCTGGGAGCACCTGCTGTTTGCGCACTTTGCTGAACAACTCCAGGTACTGGGTCATGGTGTCAACACAGTCCGCGGGCACATAGAGGCCCTCAGGCTTGGTGGCGAACACAGAGGGCAGCTCCGGGATGCTGGGGCCCAGGAAGCTTTGCATGAACTCTTTCATCAGGTTCCAGCAGTCCCCAGGGACCACACAGGGACAGTACTCCACCTAAACAAATAAAGAGATTTGATCGTGGACATCCATTTAGAAAAAGTGTAACACAGATCAAAACCCCCTTTACCCTCCATTTTGATAATTGTATGTACAGACCACTCACCTCTACTGATATTCCCCTCGCGCTGGAGCTCATTGTTACTGCTCCAACCTTTATCAGGAAATCACAATAGCGGTAGCGGGAACCACGGCTCTCTACCTTGTGCCCCTTGGCGTTCTGGAAGTGGCTTTTCAGCTTAATCATGAGCACGTCAAAGTTTCCATCTGCTGTGAGGCAGGGACCTCCTTCGAACAGGGCTAAGCAGCTCAGGGGGGTTTCTGAGTTATGCATCACATACAGGAGTTTGGTGGGCTGGCCTGTGACAAACAGAGAGAAAATAAATATGGTTGTTGCCCCCTTGTGGGTATTTGAATGATGTAGTCCAATGAATTACATGACAAGATATGAAAGACAATTTTGTTTATGTCATAGCTTTGCAGTACAACTTTAGTTACCGCTGGCATTTCCTGTGGCATGGTACGTCTCACAGTCCACAGTAAAGTTTCCCTGCTTCACAGCGCTCAACTGCTCCAACTTCTTGTGCAGAATGTCTATTGTCTGCTGCACACTCTTTCCCTCTGCCAAAGGCACCTGACACACACTAAGCAAGGGAGACAGCACACAGAGTATAACTGTTAATAACATTAAGATATTGTTCAGCATTAACTTACTGATTTCCAAAACTCACATATTGAAACAATGTCAGATCTGAATGGTGATGTAAGATGATAGGAAGCTTGGAAGAAAAATCAACCAGGTGACAGATCATTGAGTTGTGAACTGTTTCATGTGGATCCACATGGGATCTACGGCTATGTAAAATACCAGGTGTGATAAGTAACGTAGCTAGCTAGCAATTTATATTTTGTTAGATACAAGTTTGATTTTTTAAAAAGCAAACAATAGAATCTCACCAAGTCACCCCCATTGATTCCACACGGTTGTTATTTTCTTACTACGAAAATGTACACGCTTCCTGCTGAAAAACGGTCTGTTTCCGGTATTAGGAGGAAATTAGGTAATCTGTCTGCGCCTACGTTTTTCTCGTGCGAAGAACATTTTAATACACTCATTTTGTTCATATAATTTTTTTGAAGATGGAACAATTCCAATATATCCAGTAATACATACCAAAGACATATGCGAAGTTTCCTTTTCTAAATGTCTCTGGTATTATGTTTCGTCTCCGATAGTACGTCACTTCCGTTGGATAAAAAAAAGCACGTGTGTTGACTGGGGCTTTGGTGAGAATTTCCACATTAGCTACTTTATGAATTGTTAAACTAACTAGCTAGATTAATAGTACATTTCTAACAGATCTGTATAATAAACTAGCACAGATGCCGAAAGTGAAGAAACCCAAATGTGGAGGTGGGGAGAAAAGTGGCGACGGAATGGTTGCGCTTGCTGACCAGATTCTTCAAGGGGATATGGTTCGAGTACATGGCCGAGTGAAGACCAGGGATCAACGGGGAGAAGATGAAGATGAGAACGAGTACGTGGATGAACGCCTATCAAGGAAGATTCTGGAGCAGGCACGAATCCAACAAGAAGAACTACAGACAGAATATGGTTTGGCACCAGAGGTCAAGAAAAAGCAAGCCACTGTTTTAGGTAACGTTGAGGTGGATTTGCAAGCCAGAAAATGCCTATCTGCTTTTGTTTTTTTGTCTTGCTAGCTAGCTATCCACAACAACCACACATTACTTTACACTTGACTACTGAGAACTTTTGCATGGAGGTCAATTCCAGTCATTGTTATTCTTGAAGTGTTGTGCTATGCTCAGTTATACTGGTGGTACAGTTTCATGGAATATCGATGTTGTCTTATATCCTTGCAGGGCCAGATTCTCAGGATGCAGACTCTGATGAGGAGTGGCCGGCACTGGGTGAAGCCGGGGCCGGTGAGGAGGCAGAGGCAAACTGTGGGACAGAAGTGGTGGTGGACCCAGAGGATGAGAAAGCTATGCAGATGTTCATGAACAAGAATCCTCCCATGAGGTACAGCATGAGGCCCCAAAACTCTGAGCCAAACCACTGAGCTAAAAACTGTTATTGCAGTGAAAAGTCTTGATGATGAATGATTTGCCATTTTCTGTCTTTTTTTATTTTGTGTGTTAAAGACACCTAGATTCAATTGAATGACAACAGCTCTATCATGCCATAAAAGGGAATTTCATGTTGTCTCTTCCAAAAATGAATTAGAACTTTGTAGCTGAATATGGATTTCCTCAGTGTTGTCCTTGTTCTGGGGTTTTGTTCAGACGAACTCTAGCAGACATCATCATGGAGAAGATCACAGAGAAGCAGACAGAGGTGGGGACAGTGATGTCTGAGGTGTCAGGAAGACCCATGCCCCAGCTGGACCCAAGGATCATTGAAGTGTACAAAGGTGTCAACAAGGTAAGCCATGCACCTGCGTCCTCCTGTATTAATTTGCTTGGCCACGTCTTATTTTCCACTTAATCAGATTTCAGTCAGAGGCTGAATATTACCAACTATTATGAACTTGTTTTTTTTCGGTTGCTCCAGGTTCTGTCAAGATATCGTAGCGGCAAGCTGCCCAAAGCTTTCAAGATCATTCCAGCACTGTCAAACTGGGAGCAGGTTCTGTACTTGACAGAGCCTGAGACCTGGACTGCTGCTGCTATGTACCAGGCAACAAGGTCTGATAAAAAATTAACAGGATGATTTGTTAACATCTATCAAAAACCTTTATTTAATTATTAGAAAGCATCTTATGGATATTGATTTTTCTTTTTTCTGAACAGAATCTTCTCATCCAATCTGAAGGAGCGAATGGCCCAACGGTTCTACAACTTGGTGCTACTGCCAAGAATACGAGATGACATTGCAGAGTATAAAAAACTAAACTTCCACCTGTACATGGCCCTGAAGAAGGCTCTTTTCAAGCCAGGGGCATGGTTCAAAGGTGAGACAAATCAAGAACATGTATCAAAGGGGAGAGAAATAGTCAGGTAGATAATTTAAAAGCTTGGTTGATAATCAATGTATGGTTGCCAGGATGTAATAATGGGGGGTGAAAGTAATTAAGATAATACACATTATCTGTCAGGTATTCCATTTTTTCCCCCAAAGATGCTACTTAGTGGGTTTTGTTCTGAGTTTACTTTGGCAATCAGCCAAAAGATGGTCTTTGTCACTAGGTGGCAGTATTGTCTAACCAGATCACCAGAATCAGATTTAGAAGGTTCTTTCAGTTCTTTGTGAATTTGGTTGGGTTGCCCAAAAAGTTACATATTGCAGCTTTTAACATTTCTTGTGCATTTGTACTATGTGTTGTACAGTATTTTATCTATTTGTTTCCAGGTAATGACTTTGTACCCCTTAACCCAGCATATGTTTGTGTTACTGTGTGTTCACACATTTCTATTTTTCTCACTCAGGCATCCTCATCCCGCTCTGTGAATCTGGAACATGTACTCTGAGGGAGGCTATCATCATTGGCAGCATACTCACTAAGTGCTCAATCCCTGTACTGCACTCCAGGTAAGAGACACTCTTTTACCTGTGTTATGTGTGCAATTTTGTAAGGTCTATGATGCCCTAATGTGACTGCTCGGCTTGCCACTTGGCTTGGGACTTGGTTTTTAACCGTTGCAGCTTGACTGTTGCTGATCATGTAAGTGGGAATTCATGTGAATGTATGGTACAACAGTATTTAAGGTAGTAGAACAGCATGGCTTGTCAGAAAATAATGCAGATAACAAATGACTGATTCTCTCTGCAGCGCTGCCATGCTGAAACTGGCAGAGATGGAATACAATGGAGCCAACAGCATCTTCCTGCGACTCTTACTGGATAAAAAATACGCCCTGCCCTTCCGTGTCCTGGATGCCCTGGTCGGCCACTTCCTGTCCTTCCGCAGTGAGAAGCGTGTCCTTCCTGTGCTGTGGCACCAGAGTCTGCTTACCCTGGCACAGCGCTACAAGGCCGACTTGGCATCCGAACAAAAGGCTGCTCTACTGGAGCTACTTAAGGTGCAGACACACCCCCAGATTTCTGCAGAGATCCGCCGGGAGCTGCAGAACTCAGAGTCCCGTGATCTGGAAACCGCTATGCCTGTCACAATGGCCATGGACTGAGTATGGAGCTGAGCAAGGCTGCACCCTCTCAGTCCCCACCTTTCCCCTCTTTCTCCCCAATTCACTAAACTGCCCACAACACATACACGTATGAACTGTTTTCCCCCTGCCAAATGCTCTATCATTGCTATGGAGATAAGAGTAAAGGCCACAAGATGGATTACAGATTAACATTCATTCAACATCCTGACTATCAAAGTGATATTATGGAATTCCTTTCTGATGTGCAAGTAAGGATGTAATTTACAAACTGAAATACATAACTGTTGTAAACATACATTACATTTATTGAGTGGAAATGATAGAGATGTGTTTGCCAGTTTTGAGGCAATGTCGGTTTCACAAGTAAAGATAATGTACAGCTGACTTGTTTGTATGACACCTACATTTCCAAAGGAATTTAGAGAAGCTACAGCACACTGACCCTTTTGGTGGAAAAAAAAACTTTTCAATGAGTGCATGTTTGTAACATGGTTAAGTAACTTAATGAAGGAAAATTATACAAAATACTATTCAAATGTTACTGTAAAAATTAACATTTTGAATAAATGATTTCCTTGGTTTAAAGTGAAATGTCGGAAGTTGCATTGCCACCATTCACAAAAAAATCCCATAGATGCTGACTGATATCCTGGCCAGGTGTGACTGCTCGAGCGTTTCTGAAATTCCCACAGTGTTAGGGGCAAGAGGACATTTAGCTAGAACTCGTACCTATGGATGCCTGTTCCCACTACCCAAAAACAAATCTGACTATGAGAGAGTAAGTCTGGATCATGGACGTTGAATAGTCCTGCAGATCTGCCCCCTTTAAAGGGGCAATCTGGGATTCAAACTAACAAAGCACCCACCCTGTCACTTTATTTTGTAAACAGCTGAGGAATGGGGCAGGAGAAATGTAACCACTCTCAAATACATACCGGTAGTATACACAAGGACTCTCACATATGGATACAAGGACTGACTATCCATGAGATCAAAATGATAGTTATGTTTCACTATATGTATCACTCTGCAGTGGAGGGATACATCTGAGGTGAGGATTTACAGATTTACTCCCGTGTACACCTGTGTCATGGCTGGGGTCCGCCCCTATATATAGGCCCCATGGCCGTGACACACGTTCTCTTTCATTTTCTCGGCGGATGGCCGTATGGTTTGAGGAATAAACTTTCTGAAGTTCGCTTGGTATGTCACTGGTAAGTGTAATATCTTGCGTGGATGTATACTCACAGGCTGTTTGCAGCCTGGAGCAGCTGGCCACATGCCCAGCCCCTCTTGAGTGCTGCGCACGGTTGATCTGTATCTTCTGCCCGTGGTTTGTCGTTTCGTTAGCATTACACGACAACTCCGTGTGCATTAAACCGGTAGGTAATATTGCAGCTGGCGTAAAACAAAAAAAACCTAATCAAGTCCATTACCTGTTTGCTGTTTTTTTGTCTGCCTGTTTTTCCCACAGGGGTCTGCCCCTGTGTTTGCAGAGGTGCTGGGTAATTTATTTCTCACCGGGTTCCTATTCCTCCAAGGGGTCACGACATAAGCTCTCCCAGGGCGTCGGACCCCTGCTCTGTGACCTTGTTGGCTTGGCTGAACTTATTGCTTCCCTTTGTGACAGGTATGATGGTGGCATCCCCCCTGGGGATCCACATACCTAGTGTATGCCCTGCCTGTGTTTGAGTCACACGGTTAGGGCGGTGGAGCGCCCTACTGGATGCCTGTTTTGTGTGGTGTTCTCAGAACGCCTGCACCTGACGCGAATGGAGGCCATGCGCGAGTGGGTCAGCCAGGCTCGTGCTCAGGCTGGGGACGAGCTCCCTCAGGAGTGGTGTGTCAGCGAGCTCTCTACTGGACCCAGTACCCCTCCCAGGAAGCGTGGCCGGAGCCACTGCAGGAAGAGCCCGCCTGCTACCAGTCCTGGACAGGAGCATGAGTCGGACTGCTGGGACTACCTTGAACGGAGGGCGCATGCCCTGTGTCAGGAGGTTGATAGCTTCGATGGCGAGGACAGCTGTTCTCTGTTGGCCAGTGATAGGCTGTTCATGGGGGGCGATGCTGGCACTGTTCACCCCCGTGAGCGGGGCTACCAGGCTGACAGACCATCAGAAGCCGCCAGCGGGGCTTCATAGCCCCCAGTGGCTCTGCAGGCCTACCTGCAGAATCTGTTTTCCTGGCTGCAGAAGGGCACATAGGAGATCCTCTGGGAAGTGATGGAGATGTCTCGTCTGCTTTCCCTGCTCCAGAGGGATGTGGCCCACGTCAACGGACGGGCCATGGTGCAGGTGGTTACCTCCCGGCGCCATCTCTGGCTGGCCCAATCCCGCCTGCCACCTGCTTTCTAGAGCACATTTGCCACTCACCCCATCACCCCAGGCCTGACGTTTGGCCCAGGGGTTGATGACATTCTAGAGCAGACCGATAAGATTCGCAGGGACCCTGAGACGGTTCATGTTGGCTCCTCAGGATTGTTTATCCTCAATTACCTGGACGATTGGCTGATTTGTTCCCCAACCAGGACCGAGGTCCTGTCAGACAGAGACATACTCCTGACCCACATCAGCAGGCTGGGCATTACTGTAAACGACAAGAAGCGTCATCTGACTCACACCCAGAGGGTGGCCTTCATTGGCATAGAATTGGACTCAGTCAGTCCTGAGAGCACGCCTGCCCACCAGAAGGATTCAGGCGATCTTATCTTGCCTCGACCACTTTCGGCAGGGGCGGGTGGTATCCGACCTGAACTGCCAATGCCTGCTGGGCTTGCTGACGGTGGGCTCGTTGCTGATTCCTCTAGGCCTGCTCCATTTCTGGCCTCTTATAAGGTGGTTCAACTCTCAGCGGCTGCACCTGAAGCGCCACCGTCACCACCAGCTGTGGGTGACCACACAGGGCCTCAAGGCGTTGTTGAGGTGGCGCTGTCGCTCCTTTCAGGTGGGGTGGAGATGCTGAGGATGTGCTGCCGGGGGGGGGGTTACCAAGTGCAGGTCGGCCAGCGGCTATTGGCTACCCCCTTGGAGCGGCAGGCACATCAATACACTAGAGCTCTGAGTTGTACTGCCGGCCCTGCCGTCTTTCCTTCCACATCTGAAGGGAAGACGTCCTGGTGAGAACGGACAACACCACAGTGGTGGCTAACATCAATCATCAGGGTGGACCTAGGTCCCACCACCTCAATCTTAAAGCAAGGGAGCTACTTCTCTGGGCTCAGGGACGTCTAGTGTCTCTATGCGCAGCGCGCGTACCTGACATCCTGAGTGTGGCAACGGATATGCTCTCAAGGGAGGGCCTGCCTCCTTGGGACTGGAGCCTACATCCCCAGGTGGTGCAGCACCTGTGGGACAAGTTCGGGAGGGCGCAGGTGGACCTGTTTGCCTCCCTGGACAATGCACACTGCCCCTTTTGGTACTCCATGTCAGATGTTCTGGGTCACGATTGGCCAGGGCTGGAGCTTTACGCATTTCTCCCCTTTTTCCCTGATCCAGGTTGTGCTGGACAGGACCAGGATGGCAGAGCATTGTCTGCTTCTGGTGGCCCCATACTGCCCCAGGCGACCCTGGTTCAGCCTTCTCCTGTCCTGTTATGTGGGACACCGTGGCAACTTCCCCTGAGACCTGACTTTCTGCCTCAGGCCGGGGGAACCCTGTGGCATCCGAGGCCGCACCGCCTCAGTCTGTGGGCTTGGCCACTCAAAGGCACCAATGGTCCATGTTAGGACTACAGGGGATGAAATGAACACCATGTAGAGCACAAGGGCTCCGGCTACAACCGTGGCATACCAGTGGCACTGGCGGTTGTTCTGCTCTTGGTGCACTGGTATTGAGGTTGTGGGGGCGGTGTTGCAATCTACTGCAAAGATAGCCTGCAGAGTTCTGTCCTACTATCCAGGTCTGTACCCAAACAATTTGAACTTCTACTTTTAAAAATCCACCTCTCTAAAAACAAGTCTCTCACCGTTGCCGCCTGCTATAGAACACCCTCTGCCCCCAGCTGTGCTCTGGACACCATATGTGAACATATGTGAACTGATTGCCCCCCAATCAGCTCGTGCTGCTAGGCGACCTAAACTGGAACATGCTTAACACCCCAGCCATCCTACAATCTAAACTTGATGCCCTCAATCTCACACAAATTATCAATGAACCTACCAGGTACCCCTCCAAAGCCTTAAACACGGGAACCCTCATAGACATCATCCTAACCAACTTCCCCTCTAAATACACCTCTGCTGTCTTCAACCAAGATCTCAGCGATCACTGCCTCATTGCCTGCATCCGTAATGGGTCAGAGGTCAAACGACCTCCACTCATCACTGTAAAACGCTCCCTGAAACACTTCAGCGAGCAGGCCTTTCTAATCGACCTGGCCGGGGTATCCTGGAAGGATATCTCATCCCGTCAGTAGAGGATGCCTGGATATTTTTTTTAAATGCCTTCCTAACCATCTTAAATAAACATGCCCCATTCAAGAAATTTAGAACCAGGAACAGATATAGCCCTTGGTTCTCCCCAGACCTGACTGCCCTTAACCAACACAAAAACATCCTATGGCGTTCTGCATTAGCATCGAACAGCCCCCGTGATATGCAGCTGTTCAGGGAAGCTAGAAACCGTTATACACAGGCAGTTAGAAAAGCCAAGGCTAGCTTTTTCAAGCAGAAATTTGCTTCCTGCAACACTAACTCAAAAAAGTTCTGGGGCACTGTAAAGTCCATGGAGAATAAGAACACCTCCTCCCAGCTGCCCACTGCACTGAAGATAGGAAACACTGTCACCACTGATAAATCCACCATAATTGAGAATTTCAATAAGCATTTTTCTACGGCTGGCCATGCTTTCCACCTGGCTACTCCTACCCCGGTCAACAGCACTGCACCCCCAACAGCAACTCGCCCAAGCCTTCCCCATTTCTCCTTCTCCCAAATCCATTCAGCTGATGTTCTGAAAGAGCTGAAAAATCTGGACCCCTACAAATCAGCCGGGCTAGATAATCTGGACCCTTTCTTTCTAAAATTATCTGCCGAAATTGTTGCCACCCCTATTACTAGCCTGTTCAACCTCTCTTTCGTGTCGTCTGAGATTCCCAAAGATTGGAAAGCAGCTGCGGTCATCCCCCTCTTCAAAGGGGGGGGGGCACTCTTGACCCAAACTGCTACAGACCTATATCTATCCTACCATGCCTTTCTAAGGTCTTCGAAAGCCAAGTCAACAAACAGATTACCGACCATTTCGAATCTCACCATACCTTCTCTGCTATGCAATCTGGTTTCAGAGCTGGTCATGGGTGCACCTCAGCCACGCTCAAGGTCCTAAACGATATCATAACCGCCATCGATAAGAAACATTACTGTGCAGCCGTATTCATTGATCTGGCCAAGGCTCGTTGGCTGGCCCTCGCTTCATACTCGTCGCCAAACCCACTGGCTCCATGTCATCTACAAGACCCTGCTAGGTAAAGTCCCCCCTTATCTCAGCTCGCTGGTCACCATAGCATCTCCCACCTGTAGCACACGCTCCAGCAGGTATATCTCTCTAGTCACCCCCAAAACCAATTCTTTCTTTGGCCGCCTCTCCTTCCAGTTCTCTGCTGCCAATGACTGGAACGAACTACAAAAATCTCTGAAACTGGAAACACTTATCTCCCTCACTAGCTTTAAGCACCAACTGTCAGAGCATCTTACAGATTACTGCACCTGTACATAGCCCACCTATAATTTAGCCCAAACAACTACCTCCTTCCCAACTGTATTTAATTAATTAATTTATTTAGCTCCTTTGCACCCTATTATTTTTATTTTTACTTTGCACATTATTCCATTGCAATACTACCATTCCAGTGTTTTACTTGCTATATTGTATTTACTTTGCCACCATGGCCTTTTTTGCCTTTACCTCCCTTCTCACCTCATTTGCTCACATTGTATATAGACTTGTTTATACTGTATTATTGACTGTATGTTTGTTTTACTCCATGTGTAACTCTGTGTCGTTGTATCTGTCGAACTGCTTTGCTCTATCTTGGCCAGGTCGCAATTGTAAATGAGAACTTGTTCTCAACTTGCCTACCTGGTTAAATAAAGGTGAAATAAATAAAAGGTTGTGCCCGAGTCATACGGGGTGCAGTATGTCATCCAATACCTGCAGTCTCGCTTAGATGAGGGCTTAACAGCCTCTACACTGAGAGGGTATTTGGCTGCAATATCTGCCTGCCATGTGGGGTCGATGGACAGGCCAGTGGGGCGCCATCCCTTGATCTCCAGTTTTATGAAGGGGGTTTGTCACCTGCGTCCAGCTAGGAGGAACCCCTCAATGGCGAGCTGTGATCTGGATGTGGTCTTGGCAGCTTTGGCAAAGCCGCCTTTCCAACTGTTTGAAGTCTGCCTCCCTGATACACCTCACTATGAAGGTGATTTTTGGTAGCGATTACTTCCATGTAGAGGGTGGGTGAGCTCCATGCTCTTTCGGTAAGTTCTGAGTGCTACCGGATGGACCTCGGGGGGAGGAGTATATCTCTCTGCTCCAACCCTTCATTCCTCCCGAAGGTTCTGTCAGACAGGCATGTGAACATCCTTTTATTCTGTCTGCTTACGGCCCCCCGGCAGTGGTAGGGGAGTCTGGACTTCCCTCCGGCATGCTGTGCCCTGAGCGGACACGGTCAGTGAGAACAACAGACCAGCTTTTTGTCTGCTATGGTGACTGAGTCCTGGGGGCTGGGCTATCAAAGCAGAAGATCTCTCACTGGATCGTAGAAACGACTACGACAGCATACCGCCTGGCTGGCAGGCCAGTGCTGGGATCTGTGGTGGCACATTCAACATGAGGTATGGCTGCATCCTGGGCTCTCACTGATATCTCTGCTGCAGCCAGCTGGGCTTCCTCTTGCACCTTTGCTAGGTACTATCGGGTAAATGTGGCACCTCCCTCTGCCGTTGGTTCAGGGGTCCTGGGCGTCGCCTCCCCTTCTGGGGACTGTGCCGGGACCCCCCCTTCCACATTGACGGTCCCTGCGTCTCGGTCCCGCGCTGGGACTTCACCGCTGGCTGGCTGGCCAGGTCCCTCTAATACCGACTGTTACGGGTATACCAATATATTGGAATGATCCAATATAGCTCACATAACGAAGGTTACGTATGTAACCACGGTTATGTGAGCTATATGGACCACTCCAATCCTCTACAGTGCTAGAGGCGCCTCAAAAATTATGTAGAGAACGTGACACAGGTGTATACGGGAGAAAATCTGTAAATCCTCACCTCGGATGTATCCCTCCGCCGCGGAGTGATACCAATATATTGGAGTGATCCATAAAGCTCACATAACCATGGTTACATACGTAACCTTCGTTTTAACTATGTTTTGAAGCTATACAGTGTTTGTTTACAATTCCATTCTTTATAAACAATGGAGTAAAACAAGCTTATATTTTGGGTTCTGACCATTGCTCATGAGGCATTTCTAAGTTTTATTCTTGAATTTATATTCTTGAATTTATGAATGAATTAAATCTGACATCATCCAGATGTCATCAAACAGTCGCCAATTCACATTAAAAAAAACTCTCCAATCCATTAATATGGAACAATATCACCACAAACTCTCTCACGCACGTCCGCACACAAACACCCACACTAAAGGATATACATAATGTTATCCTTGAAAGTTAAGGAGGGCCTGATGCAAAGTGCACATTGGATTCATGTGATACAGATCGCCTAAACGTATCTCATAATGACTTATCTCATAATTATGACTTACATATCTCATAAAAATTACTTACTATCTCATAATTTGTGTTGTAAAGAATTTAAGTAAAAATACTTTAAAGTGCTACTTAAGTAGTTTTTTTTCGGGGTATCTGTACTTTACTATTTATATTTTACTTTTACTTCACTACATCCCTGAAGAAAATAATGTACTTTTTACTCCATACATTTTCCCTGACACCTGAAAGTACTCATTACATTTTGAATGCTTAGCAGGACAGGAAAATGCTCCAATTCATGCACATATAAAGAATATCCCTACTGCCTCTGATCTGGCGCACTCACTAAACACATGCCTCCTTTGTAAATTATGTTGGAGTGTGTCCCTGGCTATCCGTAAATAAATAAAAAGCAAGAAAATGGTGCGATCTGGTTTGCTTCGAACATTGTATAACTTTCTGTCCCTGGAAAAGACCAGTTGGGCATCACCATCATCTCTAAATAGTATCACAAATAGAGACACATTGGAGGACTACAGTACAAAAGCTACAAGAAAACAGATTATGAATATGATGAGATCTCCTCTCTGACCAGAAAGCTACCATTCAAGCTACCATTCAAGCTACCATTCACCATCTCTGCAAGAGTTATGTCAAAATACAAGCAACCTATTTTTTGTTTTGTATTTGACCGCTCCTTCGGTCAAAACAAGAAATTTAACATTTTTGGGTTGCTTGTACATTTTTATTTAGACATGGTGGAAAAATTTACTCAGTATGACAATTTGGTAAAGTAAAGACACCTTAATAGAAAATGACTAAAGTAAAAGTGAAAGTCACAGAGTAAAATCCTACTTAAGTAAAAGTCTAAATGTAAAAATAAAAAGTCCTTATATTAAGTAAACCAAATGGCACAATTTTCTTGTTCTTTAAATTTACAGATAGCCTGGGGCACACTCCAACACATCGGCATCATTTACAAACAACTAATTTGTGTTTAGTGAGTCTGCCAGATCAGAGGCAGTAGGGATGACCAGGGATGTTCTCTTGATAAGTGTGTGAATATAGCAATTTTCTGTCCTGCTAAGCATTCAAAATAGAACGAGTACTTTTGGGTGTCAGGGAAAATGTATGGAGTAAAAAGTGCATTATTTTCTTTAGGAATGTAGTAAAGTAAAAGTATAAAATAATATAAATAGTCAAGTGTAGAGACTCCAAAAAACTCCTTAAGTAGTACTTTAAATTATTTTTACTTAAGTACTTTACCCCACTGCTGGGAGGCTTATGGGAAGTACACGGCGTAACGCAGTAAATTACAATATGCATATTTTTTGAGTGACGAATGTATTTTGACATTATAACGCTTTGCAGAGTTGGTGAATGGTAGCTTTCTGGGCAGAGAGAAAATCTGGTCATATTCATCAGCTCCTTTGCCTAGATACTAATGCATGAGGATAGAAACAAATCCATCCATGAAGCCAGTGTAGTCGCAGTTTATCATTGCTTAACATACTTCTTTCCTCCAACAGGTTTGCAGGGAGCAGATGTGTGAGGGTGAGCTATTTCCTTTGGCCATCCACTAACTGGACCATTACTTGAGTCTCTTTCCTGTTCAATGGGCCAACCTGCAGCCTTTAGGGGCTGCTTGCATGTTCCTGGCCTCAAAACTTTAAGAGACAGTACCTCTGAGCGCCAGCAAGCCATGCATCTATGCTGACAATGTCATTCCAGTGTCAGAGCTCCTGGTAAACACAATATTTATTTTCAAGTTCCATTCGCTTTTGCCATAAGAATGAGTTTTGACTCAATAAGTGTGTTATTACTTTGTTATAGCAGGTTGAATATACTGTCATTTTGGTTCTATGTTCTGCTTCTCAGTCAGTGGGAGCCTGTTTTCTGTTGATATAATAACCTACATATTTATCTGTATTTATCTGTTATGCAGCAGCTGGAGCTTATGGTTGATTTAATGTAATGTGTGTGTTTTGCAGCAGTGGGAACTTGTGGTGGTGGCAGGGTTAAAGTGGGACCTGGCTTCTGTGTTACCCTCTGACTTCCCGGAGCCAATTCTTCATGGCATACCCATAATCCCTCACAACCTCCATGCCTTGCACAGGCATGTCCACTCCTACATTGCACTGGCAGCCACAGGTAGGGGCAGACATTTGGTAGCTCATGGCGAGGTGTGACTGTTGATACTAGCAATGCAGAAACATTTAGTTCTACAAGTCAAGTATTTTAGGAAGCACCCACCAGTAGTTTTAGCATAGAAAAACAAACATCTCATTGTTATTCTATGTGATATGTGCATGGCACTTATTTGATGAATGATGATAATAGCTTGTGTTTCATTTATTCAAAGAAATCATGCAGCCCTGTGTGTGGCAAAGGGCACACAGCAGCCATAACTTTGATTATGTGTCAGCGGTTCATTTGGGAGACGGGGTGCTGAGTTTGTGTAATCCTGTATTATGCGGTGTTATAGACCCATGCCCGTACATTCAACTGCCTGATTTCCCATGAATCTCACACAATGTTGCCAGAGGCAACTAGTCACTGGGATACAGTCAAAGCCATTTTGACTGGGCTGTTTCATTGTATCTGGATTCGGCCCATTCCTGACTCCTGAATTTGAAACCTATTCCTCTACTCCTATGAAATCCTGCCTCAGTGATTCGGGAGCAGCATACATCCTTAATCCCTAACTCCCAATTGTTAAATACATTATTTTCTGTCGCACAACCTGGTATTATGTTCCTTGTCCACAAAGTGGGTCTGTCAACTGCTATGTCATCTAAACAGATTAGTACAAAAGACTGGTCAAACCTATTTCTGCTAATCTCGTGAGTATCTCCCTGTCTTTAGAGCATAAATTCTGTGTTCCTGCCCTCCATTATTGCCTATGCCAGTGTGGGCACTGCCATTCATAGACTGAAGCTCCTGGATGGAGCTCTATCCAATGATTCACTCATGCAGCTGCTAGCAAACATCTTGGCCATTGATCTGGTGAGGCCAATATTTAACTAGAAACCTTTTACTCTCTTTAAACCTTGTCTGTTTCCTCATCAAACAAATGTATGTGTGATCTCGCTCTCCGTAGCCGTTATGAGTAAGACCTTTAAACAGGTTAACATTCGCGGCTGCATGGCCGCGCACGACTCCAACGCCATCATAAAGTTTGCTGACGACACAACGGTGGTGGGACTGATCACAGACGACAATGGGGCAGCCTTTAGGGAGGAGGTGAGAGATCTGACCTTGTGTGGTGCCAGGACAACAACCTTACCCTCAACGTCAGCAAGACAAAGCAACTGATTGTGAGCTACAGGAAACGGAGGGTCGAGCACGCCCCCTTCAACATCGATGGGGCTGTAGTGGAGCGGGTCGAGAGCTTCAAGTTCCCTCCGTGTCAGCACCACTAAGGAATTAACATGGTCCACAGACACCCACACAGTTGTGAAGAGGGCATGACAGTGCCTATTCCCGCTCAGAAGACTGAAAACATTTGGCATAGGCCCTCAGATCCTCAAAAAATTATACAGCTGCACCTTTGAGAACATCTTGAATGGCTGCATCACTGCTTGGTACAGCAACTACAAGGCACCAGACCACAAGGCGCTACAGAGGGTGATAAGTACGGCCCAGTACATCACTGGGGCCCAGCTCCCTACCATCTAGGACCTCTATACCAGGCAGTTTAAGAGGAAGGCCGAGGAAATTGTCAAAGACGCGAGCCACCCAAGTCATAGACTGTTCCCTCTGTTACCACATGGCAAGTGGTAAAACCGCACCAACTCAGGAACCAACAGGACCCTGTCACGCCCTGGCCTTAGTTATCTATGTTTTCTTTATTATTTTGGTTAGGTCAGGGTGTGACATGGGGGATTTGTGTTTTGTCTGGTCTAGGGGTTTTGTATGTTTATGGGGTGTTTCTATCTAGGTGTTTATGTAAGTCTATGGTTGCCTAGATTGGTTCTCAATTAGAGGCAGGTGTTTATCGTTGTCTCTGATTGAGAACCATATTTAGACAGCCATGCTTTGGGTATTTTGTGGGGGATTGTTTCCGTGTCTGTGTTTGTTTCACCACACGGTACTGTTTCGGTTTTTTAAGTTTCGTTTCGTGTTTTGTACTGTTTCGGTTTATTCATTAAAATCCACTATGGACACTTACCACGCTGCATTTTGGTCCAATCCCTGCTACACCGCCTCTTCAGACGAAGAGGAGGAAATCAGCCGTGACACTAACCCCCAAGCCATATGACAAACAATACATTTTTTGCAGTAACTTGCACTGACTCTATGCACACACATTGGACTCTACCCACACACTCACACATACTTACATTAACACCCCAACACACACATACACACATAACATGCGCACACATGCATACTTACGTCATACACATATTCACATACACGCACACACACACGCTGCTGCTACTGTGTATTATCTATCCTGTTGCCTAGTCACTTTACCCCTACCTCGTACCCCTGCACGTCGACTTGGTAGTGGTACTCCCTGTATATACCAGTAGCTATGTTATTTGTACTCGTTTCTATTATTCGTTAGTCACTGTGTATTTATTCCTAGTGTCACAACTCAGCATTGTTGGAAAAAGACCCGTTAGGAATAATTTCACACTTAACCTACACCTTCTGTTTAAGAAGCATGTGACAAATAACATTTTATTGATAAAAAATATATATACTTGTATTTTTCCTTGTTTGTCTGGCTTCTCCCTGGAAGTACAATCTGGTCGTTCATTCCACAAGGTGAAGAAAAAAGGCCTCCTTTATTCAATAAGGAAGCAAACTGGTTTAAAAACATAGTACAAATGTAATTGTTTTCTCTGGGCCTTGGTTGGTGAGGACTCTAAGTTTGATGTGTTACAGCTTTTCATTTCACCCTTCCTAGACAATTTATTTACTGCTCTGTCCTCAAACAGGAATCTCTCTGCAGCTGCTCTGACCAGTTGGAGGGTGTGCTGGAGCTCAGCCTGCCCCCCTCCCCCAGGCACCAGGGGCTTGTCGTTCAGGGATGCCCGTCCCAGAGATCAGCTAGATCGCCACTGACATCCAAGACCTACTCGGATAGAGATGACACCAAGCAGACAATCACTTTAATGGGTCTTTCTTAACAATGACTGGGGCTTAGTTTACCATAGTGACTATCATGAGAAAGGTGTCTTAACTACCCCCTACGACAATTTTTGGCAGAGAAGTAATAGCTCAGTCACTAAAACAATGTATGTGATAGGAAGAAACATGTCTTTTAAGATTAATTGTGATCTTTTTGATAAGATGTCCATGTTTCTTTCTGTTGACATTTGTTTGAGTTCTTTTTTTCATTGCTATGCTCTTGGTGTTTTAAGGACATTTTAAAACGTTGAAGTTACTGTTGTTAGCTTCAGGGAAGCTCTCTGAAGAGTTACCACAGAGGGGTATCCTTTTAAATTAAATATGCTCTTTGTGATTTTGCCAGCTGTTTTGCACTACATTTTTATTTCAATGTTTGCACTGTGAGAGCTTGGTGAAGACATTATTCACTATTATTAAAATGCTGCTTTTCATTTTGTACCCCTTCTGACATCTCTCTCATCCTGCGAACATCAGTAAGTCAGGACTGTTACGAGTGTTGTAATACACCTCTATGCTGACTAATGTTTAGAGTTTGATCAGCACAACCAAGCATTGTTTTCTGGTATCAGCATTCTACTATAATCAGCCTACTAAATCAATTGTAATGCCACAACTATCATATGTCGCAAACAAGGTCAAAGACAACGATAGAATCATTCATGTGGGTATAGTTTCATTTCCGTTTTTTTAAATGATTCATCAGTGGGATAGAGCATAAGGTGATGCAAAAGATAAACTGGATCACGACCTACATATCATTGCTTAGATTAACCTGCATGCTGCATCTATTACCTGGCAACATATTTTTAAGGTTGTGTCGACATGAGTTGGCAAACAATTGACAAAATCGTATTTAGGTCACTTAAGGGAATTGTTTTAAAGGTTTGTAGTTCCTGTATAATACTGAAAAATCACCTGAATCTGTTTGAGCATCAAAGTGAATATCTGTGCCTTAACCTCCTTTGTCGACCACTCTTGTATACATCTAAAACCAAGAGTTATACTGTATTTCCCTTTACATTTAAAAGCATCCTATTAAAAATGCAACTAAGTAATCATCACATTCCAGTCACTGAATAGCAACTTGATGTTGCAGCCCCTTATGCGAAGCTTTGTGTGCATTTTGTTACACATTCAAGTGAAACCTGATAAACATTTGATATAATCATCAGGTTTCAATAGTCTGATTAGGCAGCTCCTAGGCACTGTCCCATGTATTGGTTTGGACTAGTTCTTCAGTTCAATGGGGAAGTTACATATTAACTAGTTACCATACATGCTAAAGACAATAAAAGTCAGTTGTAGACCCTGCAGCTCTGCAGGCCCAGATCAATCTGTCTGATTATTTATTTGATTTATTTTACCTTTATCTTACCAGGCAAGTCAGTTAAGAACAAATTCGTATTTACAATGATGGCGTACAACATGGTGATTGAACATAAAGAGAGAACAGTCGCTAAGTGCGTCATTGTAGCATGTGTAGATACTGAATTTTGAGTTTTAATCACTTAATAATTCATTGTAAAATTAAGAATTCAACAAAATATACATCACTAAAAACACTAACTAATTGATAGGTCTACCTTTACTTGTTACTTCTGTGAACTTTCATTATCCCCCCTCATGAGGGAGAGAAATTTGAAAATATCTTAAAGATATGTTGGTTTTTGGAAACAGAATTTCAAGGCACAAGGCAATGTTTCTTAAACTTATAGAAGGCAGAAACATTTCTCAAAAGTTTAATATAAGTGTTGATATTAGTTGGCAGGGGTCATTATTGTGTTTTGATGTATTTCTAATACCTTTTAAGACTTTTTCTGGTAAAAAGTAAATAACAATGACCCCTTTTTCATCTGTTTGACCAGAAATCAAAGCCTTTGCTTATTCCACATTTTAAGGATGGAAAATGGTTTAAAAATGTATATATGCCTCACATTAATTGCTCAAAAATATAGACTCTTAGCTTTCATCTGACACTCAATTTGACATGTTCCTATGAACATCACATGCTGGTGCTCATGGGTCCTTTTACATGAAAATGACCATATTTCAATATGATTGAATTAGACCTAGCATACTGTTTATATTTTAATGCAGTCATCTCAGGTTTTCATTTTATGCATTTTATAAGTTGCTGGTTTGTATCAATTGCAAAGTATTTTTATTTGTAGTCAACTTTGTTCTGAAGTTATCGGCGGTCACAGAGAGAAGGATAAATCATGTGATTCTTTTTAGCAGAGATCTTCTGTGTATAAAGTGATGTGCGAGGGCAAAAAAGCATCTAATGATGCACTTTTTATATGGCAGTTGGCAACCAACTTTAAGGTGCATTATAACCATCAACTGGACTGAAGTGTGGACCTCAGTTCATCTTTCAATCACCCCCACGTGGGTATATGCTCCTAAAAACCAATCAGGATGCTGACCACACCACTCGCGTAACGTGCGCGAGCATTGCAAAAATAAATTCACACACATGTTATTCAATCATTGCGCCCACACTGCTTGCATGGGTCAACGAGCAATCTGCATAGCCAGGCGCTAAAATCGAACTTGATTCTATTTGTGACGCTCAACGCAATGCAAGTCCCATCCTCTCCCATTGCCTGATTGTTTTTTAGCAGCATATACTCACGTGGGTGATTGAAAGATGAATTGAGGTCCACACCCCAGTCCAGTTGGTGGTGGTAAAGCACCTTAAAGTTGGTTGCCAACCACCATATAAAGTCCAAAGAAAAATAAAAAGACTGAAGGAGGAGAGATTACTAGAAACTTACTCAGTTTACCCTTTTATCTGTGGATTAATTGTTGTAGTAGAGGACCTTGTGCATTTCAGGTAAAATAACAACCCTATGTTTATATCCCAGGACAATTTAGCTAGCAACAGCAAGCTAGCTAGTTAAATTGCCATGAATGTTTCATGCTTATCGACCTGTCCCCAAATTAATATAGTTGGTTCAGAGTTCCTTTTGATATTTCAACCTGCGTGTCCTAATCACGTCGGGTGTGGATGTACAAAATCAACTCGCGTGCGTCTGCAATTTAAATTACGAGCGTTTGAGTACAACGTTAATAACGATGGTTTTGGGAAACAGCTCTGAGATTTAACGATTCTTCTACAAAGGTTCTAATGATGAACTTAGACTTCAGATCGTTTTGGGATACTGAGCCCTGATAAAGTTCCTAACATCCTGAACAAAAATGCACAATTTAGAAATCAAAATCCCAAAGTCAACATTGAAAACCCCCCAAAGCCGATTGGAACTCAATCCAGACAAATGTCACTATTAACAGCTACCTCCATGAGTAACACCAGGACTCTGAGGAGAGGATGCTGTCCTCGCTTATTTCTCCACTGGGTTGTGCTCTGGTGCCACCTCTTGCCAGGGAGGCCGCCAGCTGGTCCAGAGGCCCTAAACTCCTGCAGGCCGACTGAGGAGAACTTGCTGTTGCACTTCATGATGCCCTTCCGGTGGGGCATGCTGAGGGGCTGAGCTGGGCCTGGGGTGTCTGGGCAGAGTCACTGTTGTTTTGGGAGGAGTAGTAGCCATACTCTCGCTTGGCTGGTTTCTTCAAGATGCCTTTGAGGGGCAGCGATGCAACATTTGGGGGCTGGGCCGGGCTGGAGATGTCAAAGTCCTTCGTTGGTTCCTATATCGCTGGGGGCAGAGCCTCTCTGAGGACCTTCTGCTTCAGGCTGCATCGTCTCTTCAGAATGCCCTTGGAGGGCCAAGCGGTGGTCGCATAATGCATGGTTTGGGAGATGATGTTCTCCTTGCACTCCCGTGAGACTGCAGCAGGCAGCACACCTTGGAGCTTTTCTCCAGTAAGGGCTGGGAGTTTCGACATAGCCAACTGTCAATGCTGGCTGGGCCTCCAGACTGCTGTACGGATGCAGAGGTCTTCTCACTTGGTTGTACCAATGTCACAGTCTCACTCTCGGCCAGTAGGAAGTTCTGATAACCCCAGTTGAGCCACCAGTGTCCAGCGATCTCCTCTATGGTAGCTCTGCTCTCAGGTTTCAACATTAGCATCCAGCGAATCAACCCACAGGCATCTGAGACAGTGAGAAAGAAAACATACCTGTGTTTGCTGGGCTGAAATAAGATATTACTAAAACACACCACTTCAGGGCAGATATACATCCCAGTGAGGAGAGGCTGTACTCTGTAAAATACTCACCTGAAGACCCACCTGTTGGTGGGTTTGTGGTAGTTTCCAGTGTTAATCTGTTAGACCAGGTTCTTGTGGTTGTTCCCATCGAAGGGCATGGACCCGTATCCACATCGAGCCCCTTGTATGGCCGCCCGTTAAACATTTCTGGAGAAGCATACATAGGGCTTCCACAAACATCTGCAGGTACTCATCATCACGGTACAGGTTGGACAGCCCAAAGTCAGCAATCTGGAACATCATTCAAATAGAAGTTTGCCATTAGGTACATTCACTAAACAATGAATACTATTAACTACAAATACAAGTGAAAGTAGATGACGGGAATCGTTTGCCGCCCTTATGTGAGAGTTGTTCATGTGTAATTTCTCCAAGCACACTAGTGGAGCGTTAGGTCAATTCCATTTAAATTCTAGTCAATTCCGGAAGTGCACTGAAACTCAAATTCCAATTATGTACAATGCTTGTCAATTGGGAAAATTTGGAATTGGGTTATTTTCTGAATTGACTGGAATTTAAATGGTAAATTGACCCAACCCTGCTGGAGTATGAACGTGTGAGTGCCTCAGACGTGCAAATGCTAAAGATTGTAGATTGTCACAGGTGCTGAGACAGTTGCTCTTTGTCCTTAACTTAATATTGCATTTCCATCTAGTCAAATTTTCTCCAGCTGCAAATCTCGATGCACTATCCCATTCTGTGTGATGGGAAGATACAAACTATTAAGGTCTTCATGATATTAAACAAATAGAGATATGGCTGATATGAGTCTTTTCTATTTGCCCACAGTTACCCACAATGTGAAGCCCTCTGAGCATTTGGAGAAGAAAATAGTTTATTCCAACAGAAGATTGTTCTGGAATGTCAGCTGTGCTCCATTGTACTCCACTCTCCAGGGGTCATGTCCCTAACAGATGCGAGGAGCAATAACTTAAAGTAGCTCAACTTCAAGAAATGCAGGTCAAACTACTTTGGTCTTGCAAATCCTGTTAATTTGTAAAATGTTTAACTATGCTGAATTTCCATTTTCATTTGAGGTAAAGAAAACATACAAGGGCCAGTGAAGATTGAAAAAGAAACACTTTTAGTAACTGTAAAAAGAAAAGTGTTTAGAACATATTACTAAATGTATATTACATTAATACAGAATAGTTACTTTAATGAGGGACCACATTTTATTGGACTGACAATATTCTACCACTAAGGGCAATTCCATACAGCTCAAATAGCAATAAAGTACCAAATATCTTTACATATTTGTAAAAGGACAAACAGAATCTAAGTGGTTCTTAGAGTAATATACAGCAAAACAGTATGGCTCACATCAAAACCATCATCCCAGACACCCTCGACCCACTCGCATACCACTCGCACACAATTCGCATACCGACCCAACAGATCCACAGATGACGCAATCTCTATTGCACTCCACACTTGCCTTCTTCCATCTTGACAAAAGGAACACTGACGTGAGAATGCTGTTCATTGACTACAGTGTTCAACACCATAGTGCCCTCCAATGTCATTACTAAGCTAAGGACCCTGGGATTAAACACCTCCCTCTACAACTGGATCCTGGACTTCCTGATGGGCTGACCCCAGGTGACGAGGGTAGGCAACAACACATCCACCACACTGACCCTCAACACGGGGGCCCCTCAGGGGTGCATGCTTAGTCCCCTCCTGTACTCCCTGTTCACCCATGACTGAGTGGCTGTGCACTAGTCCAACACCATCATTAAAGTTGCAGACGAAATAACCGTGGTAGGCCTGTTCACCAACGACAATGAGACAGGGAGGATGTCAGAGACCTGGCAGTGTGATGCCAAGACAACAACCTCTCCCTCAACGTCAGCAAGACAAAGGAGCTGATCAGACGGCATCCCTAGCCGCATCCTCAGAGCATGTGCAGACCAGCTGGCTGGAGTGTTTACGGACATATTCAATCTCTCCCTATCTCAGTCTGCTGTCCCCACTTGCTTCAAGATATCCACAATTCTTCCTGTACCCAAGAAAGCAAAGGTAACTGAATGAAATGACTATCTCCCCGTAGCGCTCACTTCTGTCATCATGAAGTGCTTTGAGAGGCTTGTTAAGGATCATATCACCTCTACCTTACCTGACACCCTAGACCCACTTTAATTTGCTTACCGCCCCAATAGATCGAACAGACGATGCAATCGCCATCGCACTGCCCTATCCCATCTGGACAAGATGACTACCCATTTAAGAATGCTGTTCATTGACTATAGCTCAGACTTCAACACCATAGTACCCCCAAGCTCATTATTAATCTCGGGGCCCTGAGTCTGAACCCTGCTCTGTGCAACTGGGTCCAGGACTTCCGGATGGGCTGTCCCCAGGCGGTGAAGTTAGGAAACAACATATTCACTTCACTGATCCTCAACACAGGAGCCCCACAAGGGTGCGTGCTCAGCCCCCTCCTGTACTCCCTGTTCACCCATGACTGAGTGGCCATGCACGCCTCCAACTCAATCATCAAGTTTGCAGATGACACAACAGTGATTACCCATAATGACGAGACAGCCTACAGGGAGGAGGTGTGGGCCCTGGCGGAGTGGTGCCAGGAAAATAACCTCTCCCTCAACGTCAACAAAACAAAGGACTTCAGCAGAGGGAGCACGCCCCTGTCCACAGACGGGGGCAGTGGAGAAGGTGAAATGCTTCCAGTTCCTCGGCATACATATCACTGACAATCTGAAATGGTACACCCACACAGACAGTGTGGTGAAGGAGGTGCAACAGCTCCTCTTCAACCTCAGGAGGCTGAAGAATTTTGGCTTGGCCCCTAAGATCCTCACAAACTTTTACAGATGCACAATTGAGAGCATCCAACTGCACCGTCCGCAACCGCAGGGCTCTCCAGAGGGTGTTGTGGTCTGCCCAACCCATTACCGGGGGCACACTGCCTGCCCTCCAGGACACCTACAGCACCCGATGTCACAGAAGGTGAGGTCAGTACAAGTGAATCAAAGCTGGGACCGAGAGATTGAAAAACAGCTTCTATCTAAAGGCCATCGGACTGTTAAATAGCCATCACTAGCCGGCTACCCCCTGTTTACTCAACCCTGCACCTTAGAGGCTACTGCCCTATATACATAGACACGGAATCACTAGTCATTTTAATAATGAAACACTAGTCACTTTAATAATGTTTACATACTGCTTTACTAATTTCATATGTAAATACTTTATTCTATTCTACTGTATTTTAGTCAATTCCATTCCGACATGGCTTCATTCTAATATTTATATATTTCTTAATTCCATTCTTTTACTTTTAGATTTGTGTGTATTGTTGTGAATTGTTAGATACTACTGAACTGTTGGAGCTAGAAACACAAGCATTTCTCTACACCCACAATAACACCTGCTAAATATGTGTATGGGACCAATAAAATTTGATTTGAAAGAATTATAATGTTCCACACACAACAACACAGTCATGAAGATGGCCCGACAACACCTCTGCATGGGCCCCTCAGATACTCAAAAACTTCTACAGCTGCACCATTGAGAGCATCTTGACTGCTTGGCATCCGACCGCAAGGCGCTAGAGGGTAGTGCATACATCACTGGGGCCGAGCTCCCTGCCATCCAGGACCTGTATACCAGGTGGTATCAGAGGAAGGCCCTAAAAATTGTCAAAGACTCCAGCCACACAAGTCATAGACTGTTCTCTCCGCTACCGAACGGAAAGTGGTACCGATGCACCAAGTCTGGAACCAACAGGAACCTGAACAGCTTCTACCCCCAAGCCATAAGACTACTAAATAGTTATTTAAATAGTTAACCAATAGCTACCTGGACTATCGGCATTCACCCTTTTTTAGTAACTCGTTTGACTCATCACATATGCTGCTATTACTGTTTATTGTCTATCCTATTGCAGAGTCACTTTATTTATCCCTACCTACATTTGAAAGAGTAGGGTTCACAAAAGTATGTGAACCCTTTGGAATTACCTGGATTTCTGCTTAAATTGGTCATAACATTTGATCTGATCTTCATCTAAGCCACCTAATAGACAAACAGTCTGCTTAAACTAATATCACACAAATTATTGTATTTTTCTTGTTCTGCGTTAACAGGCAATGCGGTGACTGTTAATTTACCATTGAATCCCAGCTGTCACGTTCTGACCTTTATTTCCTTTGTTTTGTCTTTATTTAGTTGGTCAGGGTGTGAGTTGGGGTGGGCAGTCTATGTTTTGTGTTTCTATGTTTGGTTTCTGTTTCGGCCTAGTATGGTTCTCAATCAGAGGCAGGTGTCGTTAGTTGTCTCTGATTGAGAATCATACTTAGGTAGCCTGGGTTTCACTGTTGGTTTGTGGGTGTTTGTTTCCTGTGTCAGTGTTTGTGCCACACGGGACTGTTTCGGTTTGGTTTATTTCATGTTATTGTTTTGTATTTCATAGTGTTCAGGCTTTTCTTAATAAAATTTGTCATGAAGACTTACCACGCCGCATCTTGGTCTGATCCTTACTCCTCTTCAGACGAAGAGGAGGAAATCTGCCGTTACAACAGCCTACTTCGCCAAATTGTGATGATTTAACAAAAGCGCATTAGCGAAAAAAATCACCATCGTTGCACCAATGTACCTAACCATAAACATCAATGAAAACATCAAGTTAAAATAGATTCATGTTAGCAGGCAATATTAATTGTGTCACTTCTCTTGCGTTCTGTGCAAGCAGAGTCAGGGTATGTGCAGCAGTTTGGACCGCCTGGCTCGTCGCGAACTGTGTGAAGACAATTTTTTCCTAACAAAGACCATAATTAATTTGCCAGATTTTTTTCATAATTATGACATAACATTGAAGTTTTGTGCAATGTAACAGCAATATTTAGACTTAGGGTTGCCACCCGTACATTGTCTTTCTGTTGAACCTGTAAGAACCTTAATGCTTTTTTTCTAGGATTTAGTCGAGGTAGTTTGTACATATAGGTTGGGGTAAAGTGACTATGCATAGATAATAAACAGCAAGTAGTAGCAGTGTAAAAACAAAGGTGGAGGGGGCAATGTAAATGGTCAGGGCGTGACAATGACACAAGTCATTTTTCCAACAATTGTTAACAGACAGATTATTTCACTTATAATTCACTGTATCACAATTCCAGTGGGTCAGAATTTTACAGACACTAAATTGACTGTACCTTTAAACAGCTTGGAAATTTCCATAAAATAATGTCATGGCGTTAGAAGCTTCTGATAGGCTAATTGACATCATTTGAGTCAATTGGAGGTGTACCTGTGGATGTATTTCAAGGCCTACCTTCAAACTCAGTGCCTCTTTGCTTGACATCATGGGAAAATCAAAAGAAATCAGCCAAGAAAATAAATTGTAGACCTCCACAAGTCTGGTTAAGGTACCACGTTCATCTGTACAAACAATAGTAAGCAAGTATAAACACCATGGGACCACGCAGCCATCATACCGCTCAGGAAGAAGATGCATTCTGTCTCCTAGAGATGAACGTACTTTGGTGCGAAAAGTGCAAATCAATCCCAGAACAACAGCAAAGGACCTTGTGAAGATGCTGGAGGAAACAGGTACAAAAGTATCTATATCCACAGTAATTTTGCACGCCCAATTTTTCAGTTTTTGATTTGTTAAAAAAGTTTGAAATATCCAATAAATGTAGTTCCACTTCATGATTGTGTCCCACTTGTTGTTGATTCTTCACAAAAAAATACAGTTTTATATCTTTATGTTTGAAGCCTGAAATGTGGCAAAAGGTTGCAAAGTTCAAGGGGGCCGAATACTTTCGCAAGGCACTATATGTGAAGGTCAAGGAGACATGGTTTGACCTAGTTTGACCGAGTTGTCTTGAAAGCACTAAAAGTCTAGGCTGTTGGAAATTCTAGACTGGATGCGATAACAGCTACACACAAGATTGAAAAGAAGATACATCAATTCCATTTTACAATTATTCTATAAATGTCTAGCATACTTTTACAGCCTTTGTTTTGAGGAAAGAGTCCAGTTTTGATTTTACAGAGGGCATGAAGTCCGTCTAGAGGGTGTGTGGTCAAAGTTCTAACTAGTCTGTTATTATAACGTCTGTCGTTCGAATGAGACCAAGGTGCAACGTGGTAGGCATACATTTTCTTTATTAATATGTTCCACCAAAAAAACTATAAACGGGGCGGCAGTAGCCTAGTGGTTAGAGCGTTGGACTAGTAACCGGAAGGTTGCAAGTTCAAATCCCCGAGCTGACAAGGTACAAATCTGTCGTTGGGAACCATACCCGGCCAACAAAGAAATAGACGAACTAGAATGCCCACCCAAATCACACCCTGACCTAACCAAATAGAGAAATAAAAAGGCTCTAAGGTCAGGGCGTGACAGTACCCCCCCCCCCAAAGGTGCGGACTCCGGCCGCAAAACCTGACTCTATACGGGAGGCTCCGGTTTGGGACGTAGCCCCCGCTCCGCACGCTGATCCCTCCACTTCCGTGGAACCAGACCGTGGATCGTCGCCGGAGACTCCGGACCGCGAATCGTCGCCGGAGACTCCTGACTGTGAATCGTCGCCGGAGGAATCGGACCGCGGACCGCCGCCGGAGATCATCACTGCAGGCTCCAGGCCATGGATCATCACTGCAGGCTCCGGGCCATTGATCATCACTGCAGGCTCCGGGCCATGGATCATCACTGGAGGCTTCGTGCGTGGAGCAGGCACAGGATGTACTAGGCTGGAGACACACACTGGAGGCCGGGTGTATGGAGCTGGCACAGGATATACTGGACCTTGGAGGCGCACTGGAGGTCTGGAGCGTAGAGCTGGCACAACCCGTCCTGGCTGGATGCTCACTTTAGCCCGGCAAGCACTAATATAAGAAGTAGACGGTACATGTTTGGTTTTTGGGTTAAATGTATACATTATGATTTGCCTCTCAACTGTATGTGAACCCCTCTGCAATTTACTGGCACAAACCATTAAAAACTAGGACTTCAAATATGCTATTTGCTCTCTTTCTCTCTTAAACTGCTAGCACAAAGACTACGTGAAAATGTGTTTTTTCATAAAAGATCATGAAAAAATATATAAACTTGCCCAAATCAGCTCTACATAATTCAGCAGGGAGGTGTACAACTACCACACAGTATACCCATTATACCAGTGTAGAAACTAAGTCACCTACATAGGTATTACCATATCTCATTCAATTCACATTCCTTGCAGGAAGAACTGTTTGCAAACCTTTTAAAATGTCCAGAAAGACAGTGGTCTTAGAAAGGTATTTATACTTTAAAATACATGTTTTATGTGAATGGATGTGGATGAAAGAATTCTGCCAGTGTTTTAATGTCCTAGTTTCATATTTGTTTCTTTACCTTCAACTATATATCCAAGTGAGCTTACAGTATGAGGACCTTGGGGATCAGATTTAACATTATACCCATTGACTAAACATATAACAAACAGACACTGCTCAAAAGGAATTGTTTGTGATATTAGGTTCACCACCCTATTCACGAAAATGAATTGCTCCTACATACACCAAGTCCAGTGGTCTTGGCTTGCTAGACACTAAAGCATGCAGAGAAGTTATCAGGTATTATGTTACTGTTTGTTTGAACTTTAGAATGTGCAAAATGACAGCACAGTCTGTGATAGTCTTTTGTAACTCAGAAAAGTTCCAAAACTGTTTTTTAATAATTCCAACACTCAGCTTGTACTGACTGTAATAAACTTGAGCAGTCTATCTCCTTTCCCAGTTTCATCAACAGTTTTGAATGATGCAAAGTAGGTTGTACCTAATAAAGTGACCACTGTATCTATAGACTTTCCAGAATGTGTTCTGGGAATACCCCGGTATTAAACATTTGGCTGTAAGTGTTGAACAGTTGAATCTATTACCTCAGGGGGAAAGCCTGAAAAAGGAAATACTGATACTAGAAAATACATTTTGGGATGTTTAATGTACTTTGATGTAGGTTTGATGTAGCTACAGTAGTTATTATAATTCATGTCCATATTTAAATTTTTTTAATGAACACTGAAAACAAAACAATGAACAACCAACGAACAGTCCTGTAAGGTGCAACACAACACTAAACAGAAAATAACCACCCCACAAAACACAATGGAAAACAGGTTACCTAAATATGGTTCTCATATGGTTCCCCCCCAAAGGTGCGGACTCCGGCCGCAAAACCTGAACCTATAGGGGAGGGTCTGGGTGGGTGTCTTTCCGCGGTGGCGGCTCTGGCGCGGGACGTGGACCCCACTCTACCATAGTCTTTCTCCGCCTCCTTAACCGCCTCCGTGGCCTCTTAAGAGCGGCGACCCTCGCCGCCGACCTCGGACTGGGGACCCTAGCCACGGGTCCCGAATGGACGGGAGACTCCGGCAGCGCCGGGGTGAAGGGCGATTCTGGCATCGCCGGCGTGACAGGCGGCTCTGGCAGCTCCTGGCTGACTGACGGCTCTGGCAGCTCCTGGCTGACTGACGGCTCTGGCAGCTCCTGGCTGACTGACGGCTCTGGCAGCTCCTGGCTGACTGGCGGCTCTGGCAGCTCCTGGCTGACTGGCGGCTCTGGCAGCTCCTGGCTGACTGGCGGCTCTGGCAGCTCAGGACAGACTGGCGGCTCTGGCAGCTCAGGACAGATGGGAGACTCTGGCAGCGCTGGACAGGCGGGAGCACCTGTAGGGAGAAGACGGAGAGACAGCCTGGTGCAGGGGGCTGCCACCGGAGGGCTGGTACGTGGAGGTCGCACCGGACAGACCGCACCGTGAAGGCGCACTGGAGCTCTTGAGCACCAAGCCTACCCAACCTTACCTGGTTGAATGCTCCCCGTAGCCAGACCAGTGCAGCGAGGTGGAATAGCCCGCACTGGGCTGTGCTGGCGAACCGGGGACACCATGCGTAAGGCTGGTGCCATGTACACCGGCCCGATGAGACGCACTGGAGACCAGATGCGCTGAGCCGGCTTCATGGCACCTGGCTCGATGCCCACTCTAGCCCGGCCGATACGAGGAGCTGGAATGTACCGCACCGGGCTATGCACACGCACCGGAGACACCGTGTGCTCCACCGCATAACATGGTGCCTGTCCGGTCCCTCTCGCTCTCCGGTAAGCACGGGGAGTTGGCTCAGGTCTCCTACCTGACTTAGCCACATTCCCCGTGTCCCCCCCAATACATTTTTGGGGCTGCCTCTCGGGCTTCCAGCCGCGCTGCCGTGCTGCCTCCTCATACCGGCGCCTCTCCACTTTCGCTGCCTCCAGCTCTGCTTTAGGGTGGCAATATTCCCCTGCTTGTGCCCAGGGTCCCTTGCCGTCCAAAATCTTCTCCCAAGTCCAGGAGTCTTGTGTTTTCGGCCGCTGCTGCTGCCCGTTACCACGCTGCTTGGCCCTCTTTTGGTGGGTGGTTCTGTAACAATTGTCGTCTGGAGATAGAGAGGAGGACCAACGTGCAGCGTGGTAAGTGTCCATATTTTAAATATTTTAATGAACACTGAAAACAAAACAATAAACAACCAACGAACAGTCCTGTAAGGTGCAACACAACACTAAACAGAAAATAACCACCCACAAAACACAATGGAAAACAGGTTACCTAAATATGGTTCTCAATCAGGGACAACGATTGACAGCTGCCTCTGATTGAGAACCATACCAGGCCAAAAACAGAAATAGAAAATCATAGACAAACTAACCTAGACAACCCACCCAACTCACGCCCTGCCCATACTAAAACAAAAGACAAAACAAAGGAACTAAGGTCAGAACGTGACACCCACATGGTGAACTCATGGAACCTTGCTGTTTTTATTTCTTGGCCACTAGGGGGAGGTGTTATTTTTATTCTGCATTCAGGCTAACAGGAAATACAGAAAAAAGGAGGGAAATTATCCTTTACAGTAGTTTACAACAAGGTTGACTAGGTGTTTTAAAGGTAAACTTTGGCTCCAATGGGTTGTGTAATGCATAAAGATGATCTTTGGGGAACCCTTTGCTACTGGGTGTGGGAAGGGGGCAAAGCACAAACAGTGAGAGAACAATGTAGCACGCAACTGTGAGAGACAGATTTAGTCTTCGAAGCACAACCTTTAGAACTATGGGTTCCAGAAAGCATCTTTAAATGTGTCAACAATGCATACAAATGTGGTCCTCTTTTTTTTTTCCAGTCTTCAATGAGAAGCAAGACTGCTCAATGTGTGCTTTGAATCATCCAGAGAAAAATGATGATCATCGGACCAACTGAGTTTGTCTTTGGGTATTATAACAGTAAGCTATGAAAACTCATGTAGTTTCATCCTTCAATACATTTAGAAGTATGAAACTGTCTTGAAACGTTTTTTTTTGTCAGGGTTATCCTTGTGTTATTATTTCTCTAATGTTCTATAATCATTACACTATTTTATTATTCTACTATGAGAGATACTAGATACATACTATGACAGCAATTCACTGTAATAGGTACACACATTGTATCTGGCACAAGTGATGAGTAAACTGATTTGGATTGAAAAGACTGCCATTGTTGTAATGTTTGATATTACAACGATGTGTGATATCTTTTTTATCAACGCATATGTTTTTGCAAATGTATGCCTTTATTACTATATGATTTATATTGCCTGAATACTCAACGATGATTAACACCTCAGTTATGAGTGCTTCTACCAGGGTTGTGGTCAAATGCATGACATTTAAAGTCAATCCAGCAATTGAACAAAAAACCAATTCAATTTGAAAATGTTCCTAATTGCAAAAGCATGTAACAGAATTAGCTTATTCCAGAACTGTAATTTACATGTAAATAAACATAACCCTGTAGTATCTGTTTAATACTGCAGATAGAATGCTCTGTGTGCCAGAGATGGTACCATTCAGCTTGTCTGGGGGTGGCAGGACTTCAACAAAGCCAAAACAGAAAATGATTGGAAGGGGCCTCTTTGCTGTTAAATTAGAGACGTATAAATAGATGACTGTTGTGCCTTGTAACTACTTTAAAATGTGGAACTGTTGCACTAAAATGCAAACATTGATTTGGTATACAGTTTCAGATTATAAACATTGTCTACTTCATATAGAACAAATTGCACTTGAAATGAACATTTCTTTAAAGATGTTGCAAATAAATGCATATTTTCACTTTTTGTCCTGAGACAATCACTGAATTTTTAAATGCAGTATTTGAGATGTTATGTATTTCTATCAAATCAAAGGTTGTAAAAGTCTACTAGACATTTATAGAATAAATCATACCTAGTTTGATGATTCTGTCATCAGTGACGGTATTGATTTATATAGCTTTAAATTGCATTTTATAGATGTTATTTATTTCTATCAAGTCAACTGGAATTCTTCCTCAAAACAAAGATTCTAAAGCTATGCTAGACATTTATAGAATGAATTATACCTAGTTTGATGTTTCTGTGACAAACGGTGAATTAGTTATTGATTTATACTGCTTTAAATGGCATTTGATAGATTATGTATTTCTATCAAGTCAACTGGAATGTCTACTCAAAACAACGGTTGTAAAAGTATGCTAGACATTTCTAGAATAAATCATATCTAGTTTGATAATTCTGTGACAAACTGTGAATTAGTTATTGATTTTTACATTTTTAAATGACTTGTGGTGAATGTCTGTTGAATGTCTGTTGAATGTCCGAATGTGTGAATATAAAATCAACTTCACCTTGGTGATTCAAACAGACCACACAGAGCCCCAGGACAGCAACACAATTAGACCCAACCAAGTCATGGGAAAACAAAAAGATAATTACTTGACATATTGCAAAGAATTAACAAAAAAAACCAGAGCAAAATGTTAATGCTATTTGGCCCTAAACAGGGAGTACACAGTGGCAGAATACCTGACCATTGTGACTGACCCAAAAGTTTAGTAAAGCTTTGACTATGTACAGACTCAGTGAGCATATCCTTGTTATTGGCAGGGGCCGCTGTAGGCAGACCTGGTTCTCAAGAGAAGACTATGTGCACACTGCCCACAAAATGAGGTTGAAACTGAAACTGAACTTCCTAACCTCATGCCAAATGTATGACCATATTAGAGACACATATTTCCCTCAGATTACATAGATCCACAAAGAATTAGAAAACAAATTCAATTTTGATAAATGCCCGTATCTATTGGGTGAAATACCGCAGTGTGCCATCACAGTAGCAAAATATGTGACCCGTTGCCACAATAAAAGGGAGACCAGTGAAGAACAATCCCCATTGTAAATACCAGCCATATTTATATTTTCCTTTTTGTACTTTAACTATTTGCACATTGTTACATTATATATTTTTGCCTTTATTTAACTAGGCAAGTCAGTTAAGAACAAATTCTTATTTTCAATGACAGCCTAGGAACAGTTGGTTAACTGCCTGTTCAGGGGAAGAATGACAGATTTGTACCTTGTCAGCTCGGGGATTTGAACTTGCAACCTTTCGGTTGCTAGTCCAACACTAGGCTACCCGTCCGCCCCAATATAGCCATATTTGAAATGTCTCTATTCCTTTGTCACGTTTGTTAGTGTAATGTTCACTGTTCATTTTGTATTGTTCTTTTCACTTTTGTTTATTATCTATTTCTCTTGCTTTGACAATGTAAATATATTTCCCATGTCAATAAAGCCCTGAATTAATAGGAATTTCAATGGCCAATGAATGGTCACGTTGTCATGCTGCGTCACGCAATCCCTTCCAGAAATCAGGGATCGAGTCGAGAAACCTGCCTATTTTCCTCGTAATGTCACAATTTCAAAGCTATGCGAGAACAAGTTAATTATCTCATCCAATATGTGTAATGCTGTGTGTCTTATTCCAGTAATTTATGCAAATATTGGATTTTTGAGCTCGCACCCAATTTACTCCCATTCACTCCTTGAAGATGTGCGCGCCTTGTCCCATAATCCCCCAGAATGCACCGCGCGGGCGTTAATACCAATCGAATGGAGTTTACAATTTAATTTCTTAAAAGTATCTCTGGTTAGACATCAAATTAGCAGGGTCTCGGTAGATAGCACCAGTTTAAAAAAAATGCTTGAGGGGGCTCACGTAATGACGTCGGTTGGGGTAATGTGGCAATTATTTTAAAACAGATTAGCATGGAATACGATGCCTGGTTTGCTGGCTAGGACAGGAAGGTAAATTAAGCTACGGAGCTAGCTAGCGTAGTTGGCATTTCTCAATTCACTAACTTTGAGACCCTGCTAGCTAGTTAGGGCTAGAAACAGTGTACAGCTAATGTTAGCTAAGCCAGTCGTTTGTTCAATTATTTTGGAGGACATTGGCTATCAATTCAATTCAAGGGCTTTATCCAGTAGTTAACTTCCAATGGCAATTAAACTGGCAATTAGACTGGGACCCATATGTCTACTATATTCGGTTCATAGGGTGGTAACGTTACGTTAGTATTAAAGAGAAGAACGTTCTCCCATTTGTGTCTCATTGCAGACTCGAATTGCCATGGAGGGGATCGGTGGCGGAAATTTGCAGAAAGTGACTCCTTTAGCTCGAGAATTAACCCGGATCTTCAACGGCTACAATAAACACTCCATACAACTAAAAAATAATCTGAAAGAGACCAACGCATTTTTCCGGGAAATAAAACAGAACTACAGTAATGCCTGCGCATCGGCCGCCAGCTCCGAGGCAGCTGCTCTGGAGGCAGGTAAGATGTGCAGCTCTTCGGATTTGTTACCAATATAATTAACCATGGCATCATCACAACATAATGTAGAGTAAAACTCCCACATTTCTCAGAATACATCGTGCTTCGCTAAACATGGGTAGGGTTAGGCCTTATTGAATGTCACACACTGTTCTTGAGGTTACATTTATCCATGGTGGCTTCATGCAGCTACAGTACTTATATGCCTGTCATTGAATGACCCTGTGATTATTTTACATTCTACAGTAATTATCATTTTGTTGTCTTACATTTGGATCACAATCAGTGAAATGATAAAGAACATGATAAACCCATTTTATTAACATGTAGGCCTATCCTGACTAGCATTTGAGAAACTTATATTCAGAAAAAAAGTATGCATTTACTACTTACTCTGGATATGAGTGTCTGCTAAATTACCAAAAATCTCACACAAAAAAATACAGATTTTGCCTTTGTTGAGTGACCACTCAAACTCTTGAATTGTAATATGATTGTTGTTTCCAGCATAAAGCCCATCGACAAGCCCCGTAAACATATCCGACCACAAACACAGGAACGTCTGTCACTCTATATTAGCCATAGTTTGAATGGAAACTCTTCTGATTGTGGTCATTCTAGGAGGATTGGAAACGGCACAGCAGAATTGATACACATCCCATAATGTTCTAATTGGGAATGTGTGCAAGTTCTGCTGAGGTAGGGCATTTTCTACAGGGCACACAGGGTTCCGACCTGTACTCAATCTATATACAGTGGTGGGATGGCAAAACAGGTGGATAACTATTATTGGGGCGGCAGGGTAGCCTAGTGGTTAAAGCGTTGGACTAGTAACCAAAAGGTTGCAAGTTCGAATCCCCGAGCTGACAAGGTGCCGTTCTGTTTTGTTCTTAACTGACTTGCCTAGTCAAATAAAGGTAAAATAAAAATGAGCTGAACTGTCTTTTGAATGGGTGATGAGGTAGGCTTAAATGTCTTGTTTCCCCTCTGGGGAAAAAACAAGATTGTTCTCTCCCGGAAAGAGATTTCCTTGCCAACACGTTGACTGTAGAAAATGCATTAAATAGGATTTTAGAGGGAAAGAATGAAGAGATTAGGACCAGTAAGTCTTTCTCAACAATAGGACATAAAGTGCCACAAATATGCAGAGATTCCCACTTAAGGAACTGAGGCTAAAAGGAAACATGTACTGGTGGTGATAAACATAGAAGTAGTCACTAAACTAGTTGATTTGGGGATTGCCTGACCTCAAAGTAAGTGGGCTGATGAGCAGGGTGTGGGTGTGATTCTCACGTTCCTGTTTAGGAGATTAGTTCTTTTGAGCCAAGGTATACTGGTGGTGGTGGTGAGGAGGAGGAGGAGATTACCAAGTCTGGAAGCCACTTCACCATTTTCTGGATTTGGGTTCACTCAAACATTGTTTGAAGCTTTGTTTTACTATTGACCGGTGCAACTGATTTTGGGATTGTATATCGATTCGCTGTCCATAAATGTGTCAACTGATGTATTAGTTTGTCTCTGAATTGTTTAATCAAACTTTTTGCTGCCAGCTCCTGATATCAGGGCATAAAAACTACAATCTGTGTCCTGAATTATCCTAGTGTGCATGTGCGGCCCAGCTGTATCCAGACCCAAGATTTCCCTGGCTGGCTAGCTGAACTTTGCTAGTTTTTGTCCTCATTGCCAAACTTTATACATTGCACCCTCAACTTCAATACTCCTTTCCTAGTTATACAATCATCGAACAAAGAAATGTACTGGAAAGAAACTTGAAAATTATTTATTTTGTTGAAAAGTCATGACTGGTTCGAGCTATCATTGCTATTTAACACAGATCTAAGTTCAGTTTTGAGATCCAGCGCCGTCATTGGCGTAGGTTTTGCTGGACGTTTCTTACTGGTCTTGAAAATGTGACGGCTTCTCCCCGCATGGTTCAATGGGATATGTAGTGATTTTGCCAACACTGCTAGATATGTACAGTATTGTACTCTTCTCCTTTTTTAAAACTCTTTGTTGATTTAAATCAGACTTTATTAGTATAATGAGTTATCCAGGAATGTCAAGTTAATTGACTTAAGAAAATAGCAACTCCACATAATGTCAATGGCTACAATTAATGGCTAAATTACTTCCGGACACAAAGGCTCTACTGAGCTCCTCCTCACCACTGTATACGGCTGTCATTTAAGCCCAACCTTCCTGTCCCAAAGGGATTTCAGTCTACGAAAGCTGAGCTACGGAGCTCTGTTTGTGTTGCATTCCAAAAATTCTGTCGCGCTAAAGTTTGTATCACTATGTAGAGAGCTACTCTGTAGAGCAGGGATGGGCAACTTTTAATGGGGGTGTGGGACAGAAAAAAATCTTTATTCATCATGTGAGCAGAATATTTTAACAACCCCCTCTTGACAGCAGAGAGAGAAAATGTGTTTTGAAGTGAATTTCCTGAAAGTCTATACATTTTGCCATGGGGCATAGAGAGAATGTTGCAATTTTAAAGCATGTTTGCTGCAATTCTACACATTCTGTCATGGGGCGGAGAGAAATGTTTGCAGTTTGGAATATGATATCTGAGTGAGAGTCACTAACATAATTGATGGGGCCCCGATTGGTCATTTGACCATGATTACTATAGGTTTAGATAAGTTAGCTGGCTAAACTATCTAAATAATGTTAGCAGATATGGGCTAATTGACTGCTCAAAAGTAGGAGGACCGCTAGTTGTCCATTTTTAAGGCAGCGGTTCTCAACTGGTTGAATTATTGACATGAAAAAGGTGGGACTGTTGTTCCCTTGTCATACAATTGGTACATTTACTATCCAATATAGCATTAAAAGTAGTTTTTCGGATTGGATTTTGGCAACATAAAATCACGATGCGAATATTGGATCGCGACCTGGTTCAATTTGGGTACTGAGGTAAAGCCAGTTGAAAACCACAGCTTTAAGGTGTGTTTGGGCTTAGTATCTCCACTAGTACACACACTTGCATCCACATTTCCAATAATGTTTTTCAACATTCTCATTCTTTCAATCTAGTGCATCTAGAATGTCAAATTTAATGGGAAAAGCCAATCTAACCATACCCTTCCCATCAAGTGGGCCTATACAATATGTATGTATCTTTGTCAAACCTTCATAGTAAAGGCTAACAAACCACAGTGGCTGTCATGCTAGATGACATGCTTCAAGCTCTAGTAATCGTTTGTTTGACATTTTTAAAGTGAAAAATCGGAGTCTGTTATTGTGGAATTGCCCCGTAGACAGTACATTAGGTATCTTTTTAAAAATGCATTTCCTGTGGTTCAATCATTCATTGGATTGTTCCTGCATCAATAATGTTTTAGGTCAAACACTAGGCAGGGTAATACCAGATTAACAGTTGCAGAGCAACAGGATGGTGATAGAGGGAGAAAAGAAGGGGTGGGGAGGGAGAAAGGAGTGGTATTCCATTTCTGGCCTCTGTTCTTTGTCTCTTGTTTAACCGAAATAGACAATGACTCAGCATCATGGAGGATTATGACCACTTCCTGTGATGAGCCAGGATGAATTGTTTGTTGTTAATATGGGTTGCCACGGAGATGGGTCAGGAGATAACAGATGAGTCTGAGGGGCTTTGAAGTAAACACAATAGATTATCCCTCAGGCCTTTCATATGCCAGAAGTGCAGACAGAGCGATGCCAGACACCAGTTCTCAACAGGTCCAGTTAAAGCTGAAGCAAGTTATTTCTGTATTGTAAGCCAATCATTGAAATTTGCTCAAAGATAAAGTGGATTGTTTTGTTGGTGTTATATAACATTACATTGTATTATCAACATATGCAGATTGTTTCTAAGTCTAATACCTGAAGAATAAAGGTTCCTTCCTTACCCCTCAGAAGGGAGAGGCACAATGACCCAAGCCCCCCCTGGCCCCCAGCACTATTCCCTTCTATACATCAAATCAAACTTTATTTGTCACATGCCCGAATAAGTGTAGACCTTACTGTGAAATGCTTACTTAGAAGCCCTTAACCAACAATGCAGTTGAAGAAATGGTTAAGAAAATATTTACCAAATAAACTAAAGTAAAAAGTAACACAATAAAATAACGAGGCTATATACAGGGGGTACCGGTACCGAGTCAGTGTACATGTTAGTTGAGGCAATTTGTACATGTTGGTAAGGGTGAAGTGACTGCATCGATGATAGTTAGCAGCAGTGTAAAAAACAATTGGGGGGTCAATGTAAATAGTCTGGTGGCCATTTGATTAATTGTTCAGCATTCTTATGGCTTGGGAGTAGAAGCTGTTAAGGAGCCTTTTTGATCCTGGACTTGGTGCTCTGGTACCGCTTTCTGTGCGATAGCAGATGACTTGGGTGACTGGAGTCTTTGACAATTTAATGGGTTTTCCTCTGACGCCGCCTATTACATAGGTCCTGGATGGCAGGAAGCTTGGCCCCAGTGATGTACTGGGCTGTACGCACTACCCTCTGTAGCGTCTTATGGTCAGATGCTGAGCAGTTGCTGTACCAGGCGATGTTGTACCTTCTACATGTTGTACCTTCTCCTCCCAGGTCAGCTGAGCTACATCTTTTTCCCCCGGCATGAAGAGGAGTTCCTGCACAGCAGCGTGGGCAGCGCCCCCTACATCCTGGTTCTTGGCCAGGACTGTGCCGCACGCTACCAGCTGCTCAACTGCCTGCTGGGGGAGCGGCTCCTGCCCCTAGGTCCCGTGGCGGGCGAGGCCTGCAATGGCGTTCATGGCACGGCCTGCAAGAGGAGGAAGCTGTGCTTCACCCACGGGCGCCAGACGCGGCTCAGCCTGGCGCTGCCCGGCCAGTATGAGCTGGTGCACCAGCTGGCGGCCCACTGTGGGCGCTGGGATACGGTGCCCAGGGAGGATCTGGAGATCCAGGAGGAATGTGAGGACCCCGCCCACAGACTGGCCGAGCTGGAGATCACCCTGCACCACCCTCTGCTACAGGTACACCAGGGTTTCCGTTATCCTTAATTGCTTCTGATAATTGTTTCTGCTGGTGTGAAATGTGTTTAACAGTTTTGATTAGTGATGCACCGATATTACATTTTTGACCGAAACCGATATTTTCCTTGTCGCAAAAAACAATGCTGATATAAAACATTTTAGTGGCCTTTTAAGCATTCTTGTACAGTTGAATAGTTAACACGCACACATGGACGCAGCGGTCTAAGGCACTGCATCTCAGTGCAAGAGGCATCACTACAGTCCCTGGTTCGAATCCAGGCTGCATCACATCCGGCTGTGATTGGGAGTCCCATAGGGCGGCGCACAATTGGCTCAGCGTCGTCTGGGGTAGGCCCGCCATTGTGAATAAGAATTTGTTCTTAACTGACTTGCCTAGTTAAATAAAGGTTACACACACACACCACGCTGACCAACACATTATTTTGTTGGCATTTACATATGTCCCCACTACCAGTAAAACATAATCAAAACATTTCTTTCACTTACTTGCTGTGCTGTTTCGTTGTTCAGTTTGTCTCATTCAGGATTTCTACGGAACGCCATTTGGGTCTTTGCATGTCAAAAAAGATACATCAAATAACACTGTTTGACGTGTCAAATAAGCTCGCTTACCTGAATATCACAGCACGTCACAATTTAATGCGTTCATACATTCATACTTTTACGTAGTTATTACAAATGTATTACAAATTGATTACACGATCACTCGAATTTCATATGTCACAACGATTCATTGATACATATGCTATGATGCTGGTAGTTGTCTCGCGCACCTACAGTGCTGGTCATTAAAAAAAAGCTAGCTAGCTGATGGATGCGAACAATGTTCTTCCACAAAAACATGGCAAAACGAAAATCTGTTTCAGTAGCTATAGTTGGCTAGCTAACTTAATAGCTATGTGTCATCTAAAATAACCCTAATTTATAAGACAGTTCTTATTTGATTAACGGTGGTCGGACCCATCCGTGAAGCTAGCCACAATATGGATTAGCCACAATGGAGAACTTTGTGGTTAGCCTTCAAAATAAAAGTATGTCATTGACAGTGACGCAAATAGTATAATTATGCCATAATTGAATAGATCATGCTAAACGAGGTTGGAATGTTATATAAAATCAACGAAAGACAATTTGACAATCTGACGTAACACTGGATGTATTATACTTTAGAATTGCATTGTGGGCATACTTATTTCACTGTGCAGTCTTGCCTATGGATTGTGGATCAATGACATGGGGTATCAGTCTACTCCGTGACACCCAGAGAACATTACTGTCGTAGCTCTTATTGCGGGACTCTGAAACAACTGAACTGAGCCACATTTATTGTTAACCTATGTGTATTGAACACTATTCCTGAGGAAAAACTATACTGTGAATATTTTGGAGTCTGATAACTCTGAGGAGGATGTTGGGGGGGGTGTGTATCTTGCATATTGAGTAGACTGATACCCCGTTTCATTGATCCCCAATCCTTAAGTAAAGATGTACAGTGCAATATGAATGTCAATACACACCATAGGCTGACTGGGGAGGTGATTTCACACACTCACAGTTCCAAGATAAGAGCTACAATGCTCATTTTTGTGTAAACTCTAAACAGTTGTGTTCTGTGGGTGTCACCGAGTAGACTGATACCCCATTTCATTGCTTCACATTCCAACCTTTAACATTATATAGTCTAAATATGACATGATTCCTTCTGCATCACTTTCAAAGAGGTACTTTTATTTTGAAGGCAAACAGCAAATTCCACTATTGTGCCCTATCCTTATTGTGGCTAGCTTCACAACACATAACCCGGTACGGTTGAGCCTCACAAGCCAGATGAAGCTAGCCGGCTGCTTATAATGTTAGCTTTGGGCGACAGGGTTAAGTAGCTGGCTAGCTATTTATTTTCATGAAGTACAATTTCAATAGGCAAACAACAAGTGGCTACTTAGCTAGTACTTACTCACAAAGATTCCTAAATCATTGCTAAGTATAGTGAAAATAACTGCAGTTTCTACTGGTCATTGTTTACAGGCTAGTTGTATTGGTGCTAGCCAGGTACCAAGCTAAAGCTAGCTAGCTACCCCAGTTGCGGTCAAACAAATAATGCTTTATTACCAACCTGGTATTGTTAACACATTGTTTGTGGCTGGTGTTTGCTTGTTTGCAGACTTTTTTTGTACAGTTTTGACAGTGCTATAGATAGTAGTGGTGGCGCTTGGCTTGCTCGTGCAAATTCAGAAAACACAACATTCCATAATAGAACTGTTATTTGACTTTTTTGACAAGCAAAGACCAAAACGGCGTTCCATAGTATGTCGTGAAACTAATAGCAGTGACGCTATTACTGTGTAACTCCGGTAGGGCAACATCTGGAAAAATAGTGCACTTGGTAACGTTAGTGTGTACCGGTGCTCGACCAGTTGCGAAAGCCAACATCACCCACAACAGAGAGCGGTTGATTGTCAAGGGCAATAAATTCCATTATCTTGGCGTTAATGGATTTCGCCTTTGAGTTGTCTTGCTGAAGTTCTTACTCTATCAAATGATTGCTTGACTTGTTGACTGCTCGATCCACACAGCAGACATTATGGGCTAGGTTAGGAATGCTGTGTTGAACGTGTAGCGCAATTTTACGTGGTGTCATTACGTCATGTATCGACGTTATATAGGTATGCACGTCAGCTTTGGCATCAGTTTTGCACTGGCTTAACAAGACATTGGGCTGATACCGATGTTGGCATTTTTAGCAAATATCGTCCAATTCAGATATGTTAACTGATATATCGTGCATCCCTAGTTTTGATGGCCATGATTAAAATAACTACTTTTTATTTCTCAACTTTATTTGAATATTTATGAAATGCATATTGTTATATTTGGTAGCACACTTTGTTTTTCTTCGACTCAAACCCCATTCGATGCGTGGCACGGATGTGGGTGGGGCTAGGTCTACATAAGGGTGCTAATTTGAAAAGAAACCCACAAAAGCTCTGAAGGCCGATACGTAAAGCTTATTAACCTCTTACCTCTACCTGGGACGCTTGCGTCCCAACTAGAGCTCTGGAAATGCAAATGTGCTACGCTAAATGCTAATAGTATTAGTTAAAACTCAAAAGTTCATTAAAATACACATGCAGGGTATCAAATTAAAGCTACACTCGTTGTGAATCCAGGCAACAAGTCAGATTTTTAAAATGCTTTTCGGCGACAGCATGAGAAGCTATTATCTGATAGCATGCACCAATACACTACAACAGAAAAGCACAGCAGGGGACGTAAACAAAATAATTAGCATTTCGGCGTTACACAAACCGCACAATAAAATAGAAAACAGTCATTACCTTTCACCATCTTCTTTGTTGGCACTCCTAGATGTCCCATAAACACTATTGGGTCTTTATTTCGATTAAATCGGGCCATATAAAGCCAAGATATCGTTATATGTAGACTGTGTGATAAACGAAAAAAACAGCGATTTCACAACGTAACGTCATTTTTAAAATTCAAAAAGTAGACGATAAACTTTCACAAAACACTTGAAATACGTTTGTAATGCTACTTTAGGTATTAGTAAACGTTAATAAGCGATAAAATTCATCCGTAGGCGATGTACATATCATTAGCTGTCGTCTTGGAAAAAATTTCAGGAGAGAGCTCTTCCGGAATGATCTGGGCGGAGACCGGAGGTACGTCGTGCCCCTCTTTCGGTTCAACCAAGAATCAAAGAGGATTAAATTCACAAGATACTCGACTACATGGGGATGCTGTGGGAGTTGAATGCTCGGTCTTATCTAATTCGTCTCACTGTTAACAATTGCTGGAAGTGGCGCAAGGATATTTATTTCCATTTTCTGTGATCAGGTTTTCCTGCGCTTTCCGATGTAACGCACGTTATGTAATAGCCACAGTCGTGATTTAACCAGTTTTAAAAACGTCCGAGGGTTTCCTATACACACATTCTAACCATATGAACGTACTATATTCCTGGCATGAGTAGCAGGGCGCTGAAATGTTGCGCGATTTTTAACAAAATGTTCAAAAAAGTAGAGGGTAGGAGCAACTAGTTAAAGAGCAGTGATCCTATCAAGAGTTGTGGGTGGATTCCTAATAATTTTCCATCTCAACTGCTACCATACACCTGCAAAAAAGATAGCTCAGATGTGCGAGAGCCTTTTGAATTACTCAATTGGTAATTGCAGAGCTCCTCCATTCATGAACATAGTCTGCCTATCGCTGCCTATCATCACGTCACCTAACACTTTGCAATGTGAGCTGGAGGTAGTAAGCATTTTGAAAACGCAGTGCATTTGCAAAGTATTCAGGCCCCTTGACTTTATCCACATTTTGTTACGTTAGTCGTATTCTAAAATGTATTATTGTTTTTTCCCCCTCAATCTATAAGCAATACCCCATAATGAAAAATCAAAAACAGGTTTTTGGAATTTTTACAAATGTAAACTCAGCAAAAAAAAGAAATGTCCTTTCACTGTGAACTGTTTATTTTCAGCAAACTTAACATGTATAAATATTTGTATGAACATAAGATTCAACAACTGACATCAACTGAACAAATTCCACAGACATGTGACTAACAGAAATTTAATAATGTGTCTCTGAACAAGGGGAGGGGGGGCACCCACCAGCTACATTAAGTACTGCAGTGCATCTCCTCATGGACTGCACCACATTTGCCAGTTCTTGCTGTGAGATGTTACCCCATTCTTCCACCGAGGCACCTGCAAGTTCCCGGACATTTCTGAGGAGAATGGCCCTAGCCCGCACCCTCCGATCCAACAGGTCCCAGACGTGCTCAATGGGATTGAGATCCGGGCTCTTCGTTATCCTGTTGGAAGGTGAACCTTCGCCCCAGTCTGAGGTCCTAAGCACTCTAGAGCAGGTTTTCATCAAGGATCTCTCTATACGTTGCTTTGTTCATCTTTCCCTCGATCCTGACTAGTCTTCCTCCTGCTGAAAACATCCGCACAGCATGATGCTGCCACCACCATGCTTCACTGTAGGGATGTTGCCAGGTTTCCTCCAGACGTGATGCTTGGCATTCAGGCTAAAGACTTCAGCTAAAGGCTGTCATGTGCCTTTTACGGACTAGTGGCTTCCGTCTGGACATTACCATAAAGGCCTGATTGGTGGAGTGCTGCAGAGATGGTTGTCCTTCTGGAAGGTTTTTTACAGAGGAACTTTAGAGCTATGTGTTCGTGACCATCGGGTTTTTGGTCACCTCCCTGACAAAGGCCCTTCTACCCCGATTGCTCAATTTGGCCGAGCCGCCAGCTCTAGGAAGAGTCTTGGTGATTTCTAACTTCTTCCATTTAAGAATGATGGTCACTGTGTTCTTTGGGACCTTCAATGCTGCAGAAATGTTTTGGTACCCTTCCCCAGATCTGTGCCTCAACACAATCCTGACTCGGAGCTCTACGGATAATTCGCTTTGACCTCATGGCTTGGTTTTTGCTCTGACATGCACTGTCAACTGTGGAACCTTATATAGACAGGTGTGTGCCTTTCCAAATCATGTCCAATCAATTGAATTTGCGACAGGTGGACTCCAATCAAGTTGTAGAAAAATCAAGGATGATCAATGGAAACAGGATGCACCTGAGCTCAATTTCAAGTCTGAACACATAGCTTTTTATTTGTAATACTTTAGCAAAAAATGTCCAACCTGTTTTCGCTTTGTCGTTATGGGGTACTGTGTGTAGATTGATGAACAGTTTTATTTTTATTTCATCAATTTTAGAATAATGCTGTAACATACAATTTGGAAAAAGGGAAGTGGTCTGAATACATTTGGACATTTTCCAGCAACAGCCATGTTTGCATTCATTTTAAAATCAAACTAATTGTGACTTAGTTTGAAAATGAACTACATAACATAATGGTAAAAATAAACTGGGTAAATTAAGATGGCATAGGCCTCCTCACAATACAGGTGTGTGCATATTCAATAGGATTGTGCATGCATTGTTATTGAGCTTGTTTTGGCTGATGAGTACAGTGTATGGTTCTACAGATGACAATCTGTTTGCTTTCCATTTGGGACTTATTAATCTGCTGATCAACATTGGCATAGGACATAATATAGCCACTGCTGTTAGTTTGAGAATATAAAATAACATCTATTCAATGCAACTTATTTTTTTGTTGTCATTTTCCTTCAGCTGTCAGGAAGCATCTCTAAACAACCCAGGATGAAATTTGAAACAACTCAATTGGATAGTAACACCATCTGTCAAGAAATGGGCGTGTTGTAACTTGATCCTATGCTACGACTGGATAGAGTGAAGCTGTAACTCTGCTTCCTTTCACATCTCTCTCCATTGCTCATGTCACTTGGTGTTGTTCACTGCTGCTATGAGAACTAGCTCAATGGCGATGCCGTTTGCTACCAAGCCATAAATGTTCATAAGGTGAAACGACGATGGAAGTTCTGTCTGAATGGCTCATATCTGCCCGTAGTTTGAGAAGTGAGAATGCACACAGGCGCGCTGATCTACAGCTTTCTTGGTCCATAAACATTCCACCTTTTTATTTTGGAATTTTTAAACACTACTTTCTTTCCCTATTATGACAGTCATCTAATCTGACTAGCAACTGTCAATTTACAGATACGATGATGGCTGGTCAGATCAGCACACTAGTAAATACATTGAACAAAAATATAAACGCAACATGTAAAGTGTTGTTCCCATGGATCATGAGCTGAAATCTAAGGTCTCAGAAATGTTCCATATGTATAAAGTTTATTTCTCTCCAATGGTGTGTACAAATTTGTTTACATCCCTGTTATTGAGCATTTCTCCTTTACCAAGATAATTAATCCACCTGACAGGTGTGGCATATCAAGAAGCTGATTAAACAGCATGATCATTACACAGGTGCACCTTGTGCTGAGGACAATAAAAAGCATGTCCATCAGAGCTGTTGCCAGAGGATTTAGTGTTAATTTCTCTACTATAAGCCACCTCGGTCGTCTTAGAGAATTTGGCAGTACGTCCAACCAGCCTCACAACCGCAGACCCAGTGTAACCACACCAGCCCAGGACCTCCACATCTGGCTTCTTCACCTACGGGATTGTCTGAGACCAACCACTCGGACAGTTGATGAAACTGGTTTCGCACACCTGAGGAATTTCTGCTCAAACTGTCAGAAACCGTCTCAGGGAAGCTCATCTGCGTGTTTGTCATCCTCACCAGGGTCTTGACCTGACTGCAGTTCAGCATTGTAACGGACTTCAGTGGGTAAATGCTCATCTTTGATGGCCACTGGCACGCTGGAGAAGTTAGCTCTAAACTGATTTAATCCTGGTTTTAACTGTCTGGCAGACCGCGTGTATGGCTTCGTGTGGGTGAGCGGTTTGCTGATGTCAACATTGTGAACAGAGTGTCTCATGGTGGGGTTATGGTGCAGGCAGACATAATCTATAGACAATGTACACAATTGCATTTTATCAATGGCAATTTGAGAGCACAGATACCGCAACGAGATCCTGAGGCCCATTGTCGTGCCATTCAGCCACCGCCAACACCTTGCGTTTCATGTGAAGTACATAGACTAGGGGCTAATGATTTTCTTTCAATTGACTGATTTCCTTATATGAACTTTAACTCAGTCAAATCTTTGACATTTTAGCTTTTTTATATTTTTATTCAGTGTGGCTAATTTTACACCGCAAGTCAGATGTCTCTTTGCCAAAAATGGTTCCGTGTTTGTAAACCAGCTAACGTTAGCTAGCTACGTTGGCTATTAGCTCCTATATGACAACTCGGCACCATATTTATCTAGCCGGGTAGCTCGCAAAGTAGCTGATCTAGCTAGCTAGCACCACAGATGAAAGGGTTAGTTCTGATAATCTTTGTTAAAAGGTCACATAGCTATATGCTTAGCTTGCTTGCTTATTGCATGCATGTTGACACAAGCCTTATTAGTGAATTCACTCATATTTGTAACAGGAGTTTGATTTTGGGCACTGTGTCAATTCATCAATTTCTCAATGCTGCACCTTTGGTTGGAGATTGAGCCGCCATGCTTCTGCTGCTGATTTTCCCAGCTAGACATTCCTCGGCATTGTGCAGTGCTCATGGCTCAGGCGGTGAGTGGCGGCTGGCATAGTCCCTCTACATCGCAAAGCTGGTGCTATCGTCAAAGCTGGTAGAGAAGGGCCGATAGCTTAGAAAAGGCCAATATCAGCCTGATATATTGAACCAGACGATTATCGGTCGTTCTTTAGTCATCTTACGTAGAAAATAGTCCTGATAATATAGACCTAGGTCTACATAATATCCAAAACAACTAACACATTCATCAATTTTGAGTCCTTTTAATTGTAAAGTCATGTCTTTCTACTCCATACCGAAACTAATTTTACCAAGTCGTTAAAGTATTTATAATTTTAAGTGTATTTGGGATGTAATCAAAGCATTAGAATGTTCTAGAGGCCACTAGTATTTACCCTGGGGGGGAACCGCGCGCCCCCACCCCCCCGGCACGGAGCACCCTGGCTGGCTACTTTTTTTATTTGGCTGGCTACTCCATGTACTTGCGGAAGAAACATTAGCCACACAGTCAGCTATTCAATATCTGCACTGCCTGCGGGTAGAAGCAGTCTCCAACCAGGTGGTTTGAGATTGCCTGACGGACCGTAGGGGTGACAACAGTTAGTGAATGGGGTCCTTGGATATAGAGGTTCTTGTTTGGATGCAATTTGGACATGTGAGGAGGATTCTGATGGTGGGAGTCTGTTTACCATGTAAGCCTACAAATAGCACAGAGTAGCAGGATTAATGGTAAAGGGTCCTTTTACTTTTTGGTATGCTCATTGACGTTACAGCATTGATATTATAAATGCCTGTTTGGTTGGCACATGAGTGAGTTTCTGACTTTGCTGTTCCCGTCATCCCACTGATGATACGTTAGTTCGTTCTCTAATGGGAACTAGAAGGGTAGGCTTGTTTTTAATATTTCTCTCCAGGCTGGAAATGTAGCTCTCACACATGGCCTAGCTGACACACAGATTACTGCACAGAGTAGATTTTCCATGTTAGTCAGAACTCTCCCTCTCTGGGTTCAATTTCTTTCTGTGGCACCAGGAAAATGTGATGTGGTGTTGCATACAGAGGACTCGTTGACTCTTGTACCAGGTGGATAGACATGTAGCCCATCTTGCTCGGCTGATCAACATGTCTTGGTGGGTGGAGTGCACTGTGCTCACTTGTCACGTGCTGGCTGAAAAAAGTAGCGCTTAATCCTTCAAACAAAGGCCTCGCTTAGCTGGTTGTCGACAGGCCCCAGACAGCTCTGCAGGCATTGCCTGCACTGCTTTGTCGGCCGCCTGGCCCCCCGCCCACCCTCCACCACTTAATGGCCCTGATCTGATGCGATTCACATGACCAGGGCACATAACTTCCAAACCCTTCGCTGTGATGATGTTTCCATGGTTATGCCCAGATGCCTCCCTGAAGGCACTGTTTATTAGCACATGTCATGGTTTACCTTTTTATTTTTTCGGTGTTTTGCCAAATTATTTCTAATAGCAAGTTTATTATTTGGAGCCCAAAATGAGCTTATATATGTCAGGTTGCCCTGTTATTGGTTTTGGTCTCTTTTTTTGTGTTAAATTGTCAAGGCAGGATTCTGAGTATGAATGGCGCAGTGACAGAGCCAGAGTAAGTCTATATGTGACGACCTGTTTGATTACTTACACACATGAGTAAATATTAAGTGGAGGTGCTCCTGTACCCATCTTATTTTTCCTGTTTTGTTTTCAGTGTTAAAGGAAAGTCAGATTGGGCTCCCGAGTGGCGCAGCGGTCTAAGGCACTGCATCTCAGTGCTAGAGGCCTCACAGACCCTGGTTTGATTCCAGGCTGTATCACAACCGGACGTGATTGGGAGTCCCATAGGGCGGTGTACAATTGGCCCAGCGTTGTTAGTCTGGCCAGGGTAGTCAGTCATTGTAAATAAGATTTTGTTCTTAATTGACTTGCCTAGTAGAATAAGATATATGGTAGGCTAGATGGGGAGCTATTGCTATTGTTTACTCAATGAAAGAGACCTTACCTTAGAAGCTGTCAAATTGGGCTGTAATGTAATGTTTTATACACTTGTCAACCTGGTTTAAACTTCTCATGATAATTCAAACGCATGTGCCAGGACGGGTAGGTGGGCTAAGATGTGGTTTAATGATGTAGTCAGAGCAGTGGTTCAGAAGTGTACCCAGCTGCTGTTTACTCAGGGGCTAGAGGCAGGCAGGGAAGCAGCTCTCAGCCCACTGTGACATTCACACAGCCATGGCAGAATTGTAACGCCCCATTTTGGGAGACCAGTAGAGGAAAGCACTAACTCTCTAATTACCTCCCCACCCCATCTCCCCTGGACTCCCCACACAGTGATACACAGAACTGGGATAGTGCTAACCTTTGGATGCGTGTTTCAGAGCTACGTAACCTCCCCGACATTAGTCTGCCACACATTCATATAGCCTAGAATGTCCTGCTTGTTTTCAACAATCGGTCGAGACATCTTTAGCATAGACTATCCAAGTATGCTATTATTGGAGAATGCTGTTTTGAAGTGACACATTATAAGTTTGACAGCATGTTAGATGTCTCTATCTAGACAACTTTTCAGACTGCAAGGGGAAAAGATATGCAGATTGCGGGTTGAAACAGTCCATTGTCTGATATAGCTGTGATAAAGTAGCCCACAGATATTCAGCTGTTGGACTACATTTGGAAATCGATTGTATTATGAAAATTCAAACATTCTATTTATTTTGATAGCCTAGAAAAATTTGTTTACAACCGATCTTTGTTCCAAAGAAACTGCTCAGTTGGCCACAGCTCTTGTTTCTTGGAGACAGGACTAACTGCCTCCTTTGTGTGGCTGCGTTTGTCATTTCTCTCTCTTTTACACTGTGCTCTCCCCTCATTTCTTTCCCCCTCTCGTTCTATTTCTGTTACTGTATAATTCATCAAAAGTGGAGCAAAAATGTTTTCTTGCTTGGTTTTCTGTTGCCCTCCCATACCCTTTCCCATGACCAGACTGTTTGTGTTTATGGGGGATGGCACTCATTTATGTCCTAGTTAGAAACTGTTATGTGACTGTTGTACACTACTACCACCATCTTGTTGATGATTGTATGTTGGAGCCAATGGTGATTGAAGAAATATTGTGTACTCCCCTCTGTTTGCTCAACCTAAATCTTTGGATTAAAAAACAAATCCCAGAGAATTAGCCTTTTGACAAGTGTTTAGATTTCTCCACAACATTTATATAAGTCTCTGAGTGCTGCTAGGACCATTTTGAATGACTGAAGTATCTTCCCTGTTCTGTCAGGAGGCGAAAATCATGGTGGTGCCGTGCCCCAGTGTCCAGCCCATCGAGGAGGCCCTGGAGGACTGCACGCGTAACGTGGTTCCCATCATACTCTATGCGCTCAACCAGGACACCCTCACTGCCGAGCAGGTGGCCGAGCTGAGGAAAGTCAAAGATACGCTCCCCTTCCCCATCTTCTTCATCCGTATCCCAGCCGAGGCCTCCCCCGAGCCCAGCCGGCGCCTGGAGAGGGAGAAGAGCCCCCTTTACAAGCAACTGCTGTCCCTAGGCTTTCTCAGTACCCCAGTAGGGAACTGTTCCTGCGGAGCCCCCTCCCAGACGCCCAGCCTGGCCACCAAGCCCCAGAGCGTACTGGGGGAGGCCTTTGAGAGGCTACACCGCCTCCTGGTGCCCTTCACCCGCCAGGTGCTCCACTTCCAGCATGTGGAGGCTGCTAACCTGCTCAACGGGGTGCACTGCCGCTGCCTCGACCTCTTCATCAACCAGGGGAGTAGAGGGACTTCTGTGTGGGATTCAATCAATTAGCTAATTAAATCTATATAGTGTCACAATGTGTAACAAAGTTGTTTAATTTGAAGTAGAGAAAAATGATAGTGGTGGCAGAGACTGACTTATCCTTCTCTCCCTGGCTGCAGGCCTTTGACATGCAGAGGGACCTGCAGATCACGCCGCGGCGGCTGGAGTACACGCGGGAGAAGGAGGGCGAGTTGTTCACCTCCCTGATGGCCATTGCCAACCGCAAGCAGGAGGAGATGAAGGAGATGATCGTGGAGACGCTGAGCAGCATGAAGGAACAGCTGCTGGAGGATGCTGCCAACCTGGAGTTCACAGGTACAAAGGCCAACTAAAGACTGATGCTGTCAAAAGTCTCTGAGAAAATATCATACCATAGCTGTACTACTGACCCCAAACTGACCTTCACTTGGTGATGGATGACACTGAGTTGACAAGACACAATCTTGAGGTGACCTGTGTAGGAACTAAAAGGACCTTAATTGTTAATGTGGGACATACAGCTGACACAAAAAGTAGATGCAACCAAAGACATGATTAGTTGCAAAATGCAGAAGTGTCAAATAGTTGGTATGGTAGGGGGAGAGAGGGAGGAAGATCCATTGTTCAGTCAGCAGCAGGTGTCAATATGGTACTTTGCCAAAAACATTGAATACCACTTGACAGGTTACAAATTATGTATTTTAATGTAAGAAAGACCATTTAGCCTACTTGAAAAATGTCACTGTGGAATTTCACCACATTATCTTTCACTCACGCTTTCATTCAATGTGTCTTTCTCTGACCTCACAGACCTCATAGTGGCGACCAATGGAGAGCCTGTTACTTCAAAGGTTATAAAATCCTGCATCCACCAGATCCAGGAGCTGATAGTTGTGAGGTTAAACCAAGCGGTGGCCAACAAGCTGATCAGCTCTGTGGACTACCTGAGGGAAAGCTTTGTAGGAACCCTTGAGCGCTGTCTAAACAGCCTGGAGAAGTCCAACATGGAGTCCTCCGTCCACAACGTCACCTCCAACCACCTCAAACAGGTGTGTGTGTAAAGTCACAACGTTAGCTAATAGGATTCCTCAAAAGACGACGTAATAGACTGTATGTAATTACATTTTTCCCACGAGACAGTGGTTTTAACTTAAACAATAACATCTTGTTCTGTTTTCTCTCCATCTCTCTTCCTGTCTTGGTCAGATCCTTAACGCCGCCTATCACGTGGAGGTGACCTTCCATTCAGGATCCTCTGTTACGAGACTTGTCTGGGAGCAGATCAAACAAGTAACAATTCCCAGTCAAGCCTCTGGAATATGATTTTTTAAAGAGTAGTTTTTTGGAATAACAACAACCTTGATTTGTCATTAGCAAAATAGCAACTCACAAATGCTCTCTCTCCCGCTTTCTCTCCTCCCCTATGAAGATCATCCAGAGGATAACGTTTGTGAACCCTCCTGCCATCACACCAGAGTGGAAGAGAAATGTGGCCCAGGATGCCATAGAGAGCCTGAGTGCTGCCAAGCTGGCGAAGAGTATCTGCTCCCAGTTCAGAACACGCCTCAACAGCTCCCACGACGCTTTTGCTGCCTCCCTGCGACAGGTACACCAACCCAGCCTCTGCTAACGTTTTTGTCTCAAACTGGAAACGTTGTTTTTCATGCACCTTCACACTCTCCATCTGGTTTTGCCTTGGCTGCTACTTTCCCAGTGGGAAAAACTGTTTGCAATTATGTTAAAATGAACTATCAACCATTTTCTTGTTGTGATAATGACATTTCAACCAGTTTTGCCAGGTTCTGTTCATGTTATGTCTTGGGACTCTCAGCCTGCTTACTTGCAATGTCTCACTTAAGCCACTCGTCAGTCATGGCTTTTGTTTTGCAACAAGTTTGATTTTCTGTTTGAATTTCTTTGATCTCAATTATCAAATTGCTGTGAGGGTTGTCGCCACGACTGAGAATGTGATTGTCATGATTGCTAAAGACCCACACTGTTTTTTTTCTGATGGTGTTATGTGGAGGAATGTCGTAAACATTTGTTGGAGCATACTGAGAAGCTGTGTTTGTTTTGTACAATTGCCTATGAGATTTCAACCAATAACATGTATATGTGTAGCTGGAGGAAGGTCACACGGGGCGGTTGGAGCGTACTGAGGACCTGTGGCTGCGTGTGAGGAAAGACCACGCCCCACGGCTGGCCCGCCTGTCTCTGGAGAGCCGCTCCCTCCGAGACGTGCTGTTGCATGGTGAGTCGCTCTCGCTCTCTCTCCTCGACTTTTTCCACATTTTGTTACAACCTCGGCAATCTACACGCAATACCCCATAATGACAAAGCGAAAACATAGATTTTTTTTTATTTGCAAATGTATTAAAAAGATGCCTTATTTACGTAATTTTTCAGACCCTTTGCTATGATACTCAAAATTGAGCTCAGGTACATCCTGTTTCCATTGATCATCCTTGAGATGTTTCTACAACTTGATTGGAGTCCACCTGTGGTAAATTCAATTGATTGGATATGATTTGGAAAGGCACACCTGTCTATAAGGTCCCACAGTTGACAGTACATGTCAGAGCAAAAACCAAGCCAGGAGGACGAAGGAATTGTCCGTAGAGCTCTGAGATAGGATTGATGGGAGAACTTTCCAGAAGGACAACAATCTCTGCAACATTGAAGGTCCCCAAGAACACCGTGGCCTCCATTTTTAAATGGAAGAAGTTTGGAACCACCAAGTCTCTTCCTAGAGCTGGCTGCCTGGCTAAACGGAACAATCGGGGTACAAGGACCTTGGTCAGGGAGGTGACATAGAACCCGATAGTCACTCGGACAGAGCTCTAGAGTTTCTCTGGAGATGGTTGCCCTTCTGCAAGTTTCTCCCATCTCTGCAGCACTCCACCAATCAGGCCTTTATGATAGTGGCCAGACGGACGCCACTCCTCAGTAAAAGGCACATGACATCCCGCTTGGAATTTACCAAAAGGCACCTAAATACTCTCAGACCATGAGAAACACGTTTCTCCGGTCTGAATAAACCAATATTGAACTCGTTGGTCTGAATGCCAAGCGTCACTTCTGGAGGAAACCTGGCACCATCCCTACGGTGAAGCATGGTGGTGGCAGCTTTAAGCTCGGGGGATATTTGTCAGCAGCAGGGACTGGGAGACTAGTCAGGATCGAGGCAAAGATGAACGGAGCAAAGTACAGAAGTCTTTGATAAAAACCTGCTCTAGAGCGCTCAGGACCTCAGACTGGGGGCGAACCTGATCGAACATCTCTGGAGAGACCTGAAAATAGCTGTGCAGCAGCAACGCTCCCCATCCAACCTGACATGGCTTGAGAGGATCTGCAGAGAAGAATGTGAAACTCCCCAAATACAGGCGTGCCAAGCTTGTAGCGTCGTACCCAAGAAGATTTTATGCTGTAATCGCTGCCAAAGGTGCTTCAACAAAGCACTGAGTAAAGGGTCTGAATACTTATGTCAATATGATATTTCAGTTTTTCGACACTTGTTTTTACTTTGTCATTATGGGGTGTAGATTGAGAGGGGGGAAAAAACATTGAATCAATTTTAGAATAAGGCTATAACGTAAGTGTTGAAAAAGTCAAGGGGTCTGAATACTTTCCGAAGGCACTGTACACATACACACACACTAGTGGTGCGCGGGTCAGATGTTTGTAAACCCGCACCCGCCCGCAATTGCTAATAACCCATCCACAATCGCCCGACTATATGTGAAAAACTGAGTCTTACCTGCACAGATAGAAAATACACTATAAGCTACAGTCAAAGACAGCAGAATGATATTTTTTTGACAGGGGGTCTGGATTTTTTGGGGCCTGATTTTAGATGTTTCTACTTATAATTTCTGACATTTTGGTAGGCCTTGTCTATAATTAGATGCATGCAGATTCTCTACGGTCATATGTTGCCCTAGAAGACTAGATAAACCTTTACTCGCCAGAATGTCATAAATCAATAAAATGAATGCTTCAATCTAGTTGACATCGGTAAAGTTTTCTGTCATCTTCTTTAATGGAACAAAGACGTTTGGGGACTACATGCAATAACAAAAAAAAAGATGGCAAATATTTTCCTTGCTGAATTCCATCAGTTTGACCGGTTTTAAGGAAATGGAAAGCTGTTAAAACAACCCAACATGTTTCTGATACAAATGTTATGTGGTTGAAATACTATCAGCTTTTATGATGCTGATAAATATGGTGCCGCTACAGATGGTATCTAACTGAGCATTCGCATTCTCTCAAGATGCTGAAAGAAATATAATATTTCTTCACTCCTGTTACCGAGTCAGCATTTTGCCTACATTTGGTGTATAATTTTACTGCAAGAAATGCTTAATTCTGCAGGCTATGTGGGTGATTGTAGGGCTAAAGATTTCAGTTTCCATTTAACCCATCTGAACAGTAGACTGCAGTTCCTTTGACGTGACAGGCATATTTGAAGTCCCCGTCTTGAGACTGTCAAATTTGTATAGAGCCTCACAATCATCACACTACGATCATCCTCTTTTACCACGTCGCAAAATCTTTCCCAAACATTACTTTTCTGTCCATTCCTTGATAACCCCCTCCCCCCCAAAAATAATAATTTTTAAGCCTTGAGACATGGATTTTGTACCTGTGCCGTTCAGAGGGTGAATGGGCAAGACAAAATATTTGTGCTATTAAACGGGGTATGGTAGTAGGTGCCTGGTGCACCGGTTTGAGTGTCAACAAATCAAATTTTATTTGTCACATGCACCAAATACAACAGGTGTAGGTAGACCTTATAGTGAAATGCTTACTTACTTACAAGCCCTTACAAGTTCGGGTAGCCATTTGATTAGATGCTCAGAAGTCTTATGGCTTGGGAGTAGAAGCTGTTTAGAAGCCTCTTGGACCTAGACTTCGCGCTCTGGTACCACTTGTTGTCCGGTAGCAGAGAGAACAGTCTATGACTAGGGTGGCTGGAGTCTTTGACAATTTTTAGGGCCTTCCTGACACTGCCTGGTATAGAGGTCTTGGATGGCAGTATTTTATTTAACCAGGTAAGCCAGTTGAGAACAACTGCATCCTGGTCAAGATAAAGCAAAGCAGTGTGACACAAACAGTTACACATAAAACAAACACATACAGTCAATAAGACAATAGAAAAATATATGTACAGTGTGTGCAAATGTAGGGAGGTAGGCAATAACTAGGCCATAGAGGCAAAATAATTCAAATTTAGCATTAACACTGGAGTGATCGATGTGCAGATGATGATGTACAAGTAGCGATACTGGGGTGCAAAAGAGCAAGTAATATGGGGATGAGGTAGTTGGGTGTGCTATTTACAGATTGGCTGTGTAAAGGTACAGTGATCGGTAAGCTGCTCTGACAGCTGATGTTTAAAGTTGGAGGGAGAGGAGACCCTAGCTTCAGTGATTTAAAAAAATAAATATATATTTTTAGTTTTTTTTAAATATAGATTTTTTTGCAATTCGTTCCAGTCATTGGCAGCAGAGAACTGGAAGGAAAGGCAGCCAAATGAGGAGCTGGCTTTGGGGATGACCAGTGAAATATACCTGTGGAGCGCGTGCTACGAGTGGGTGTTGCTATGGTGACCAGTGAGCTGAGAAGGCGGGGCTTTACCTAGCAAGGACTTATAGATGACCTGGAGCCAGTGGGTTTGGCGATGAATACAGTTGAAGTCAGAAGTTTACATACGCTTGAAGTCCTTAACTTGTTTTTCAACCACTCCACAAATTTCTTGTTAACAAACTAGTTTTGGCAGGTCAATTAGGACATCTACTTCATGCATGACACAAGTAATTTTTCCAACAATTGTTTACAGAAAGATTATTTCACTTATAATTCATTGTATCACAATTCCAGTGGGTTTACATACACTAACTGGACTGTGCCTTTAAACGGCTTGGAAAATTCCAGAAAATGATGTCATGCCTTTAGAAGCTTCTGATAGGCTAATTGACATCATTTGAGTCAACTGGAGGTGTACCTGTGGATGTATTTCAAGGCATACCTTAAACTCAGTGCCTCTGCTTGACAGAAAAAAATTGTAGACCTCCACAAGTCTGGTTCATCCTTGGGAGCAATTTCAAAATGCCTGAAGGTACCACGCTCATCAGTACAAACAATAGTAAGCAAGTATAAACATCATGGGACCACGCAGCCATGATACCACTCAGAAAGGAGACGCGTTCTGTCTCCTCCTAGAGATGAACGTACTAAGGTGTGAAAAGTGCAAATCAATCCCAGAGCAACAGTAAAACGAGTCTGTATTGACATAACCTGAAAGGCCGCTCGGCAAGGAAGAAGCCACTACTCCAAAACCGGCATAAAAAAGCCAGACGACTGTTTGCAACTGCACTTGGGGGCAAAGACCATTGTTATGTTTGGAGGAAAAAGGGGAGGCTTGCAAGCAGAAGACCATCCCAACCGTGACGAATGGGGGTGGCAGCATCATGTTGTGGGGGTGCTTTGCTGCAGGAGGGACTAGTGCACTTCACAAAATAGTTTTACTTCCTCATGATGCCATCTATGTGGATATATTTGAAGCAACATCTCAAGACATCAGTCAGGAAGTTGAAGCTTGGTCGCAAATGGACAATGACCCCAAGCATACTTACAAAGTTGTGGCAAAATGGCTTAAGGACAACAAAGTCAAGGTATTAGAGAGGCTATCACAAAGCCCTGACCTCAATCCCATAAACAATCGTTTATCCAGTCATGGTTGGTTTCAGTGCATTCCTCTGGATGTTTGCAACACAGCCAAACGTCATTGTTTTTTTTGCGGGGAGTATTGACCGAAGTGAGTTGATTTGAAGACAACGATAAATGACTACCTTATGCACCAATAATTTTAGCGAAGCTTCATTGATTGACTATATTTCTGCCCAATGACCACTGATCTTCTTGAAATCTAGCTGGGTAGATAGCCAATGAGCTGAGGTAAACGCCAGTATGTAATCGTCTGGGGTTGGACCACAATTTCTTGTTTGTAATCGCACGCGCAGGGAACTCCATTCTCGCCTTGACGATCAGAGGAGTTGCTGTAAGGCTTTTTACGCGCAGCTGTATTTCGGAAAGTTGTAGTTTCAATGATTTCATGGTGAATAAATCATGTAAAGCGAGGTCAAAGTCTAAAGTGAAAGTGAGACAGATTTTTTGTTTGAGGAATCTTGGTGTTATGATTCAAACTAACTGAGGAGCTGTTTCTGCAAGGACAGGACGTACTTCTGGACGGGTAAGTGCTAATGCCGTTTTATGAAATATAATAATATATATAAAAATTATTTAAAAAAATTTTGCAATGAAATGTGGTTTGTGTGTGTGTGTTGGTTTGTTTGGTTGTGTGTTGGTTTGTATGTATGTGAATAACAATGGCCGGAGTTGAATGGAACAGCACTTCACCTTAGTGACTGTTCCCTCTGCTCTATACAATCCATATCTTTTTATTTTATGTGATGATAAAAGGCTCATAACATTAAAAAAAGATTTGTATTGTTTCTTTCACAGTGATAGCGACTCTGACTGGGAGCCCCCGGTGCCAAGCTGCCCGCTCTACCTGTGCCCCCAGTGGTGTTCATATGCCACAGTTCATTACTGCAGGCATGACTGTGCCTCAGGGCCAAAAGGGCACAGCATGGAGGCGTCGTTGTGTTCTGTGTCGCATGAAATGCACCACTTGTTCAGTTTGCCTCTGCGTTACATCAGAAAGAGACTGCTATGGGACATGGCACAGGCAGCAAAATATTATGACGAGGACTTCCAAGGGGTGTACTGTTTTCAAAAAAATAGATTTATTTTCTAATATTTTAAACATTTTTTTTGTGTGTGTGTGTGAGAATTGGTTTTTGATATGTTGTGTATATATAGTTATTTGCACTGCTGTATATAGTTATAGGTCATTTCACCAATTCGGCCACTTGGGTACATTTGGGCAACTTGTGTGGGACACCTGGGTGACTTCATGCTAAATGTCATGTAACTCACCCATTCCTGAAGTTATCAGTCTGAGACTTTGCACACCTACAGTTGCCCTCTTGTGTCATCCATCAAAATGATCTCCAGAATCCTATCTGACTGTGTGGCTATTCTAGTACATGTGAAATATGATACTACAACAATAAAAAACAGAAAACGTATGCTCTTTCTCTTTTCTTCCACCAGATCTGTGTTATATTCTCCTAAATTCAATTAACATTTCACTAACTTCAGAATGTTTCCATTCAAATGATACCAAGAATATGCATATCCTTGCCTCTGGGGCTGAGCTACAGGCAGTTAGATTTGGGTATGTCTTCAGGCGGAAATTGAGAACAAAGGGATGTAGCCATAACAGGTTAAGTGTCCAAAGAAGGGCCAGATGGATACAGAATGGTGTCGTCTGCGTAGAGGTGGATCAGAGAATCACCAGCAGCAAGAGCGACATCATTGATGTATACAGAGAAAAGGGTCGGCCCGAGAATTGAACCCTGTGGCACCTCAAGAGATGGCCAGAGGTCCGGACAGGAGGCCCTCTAATTTGACACACGGAACTCTGAGAAGTAGTTGGTAAACCAGGCGTGGCATTTGAGAAGCCACGGCTATTGAGTCAGTAATTGATGCAGTAATTGACAGTCAAGATCCTTTGGCCAGGTTGATGAAGACGGTGGTTGTGATATTGTTTAGGACCTTGAGCGTGGCTGAGGTAAACTCAGGACCAGCTCGGAAACCAGATTGCATAGTAGTGGGATTCGAAATGGTCGGGGATCTGTTTGTTGACTTTGCTTTCAAAAGTTTCAGATAGGCAGGATGGATATAGGTCTATAACAGTTTGGGTCTATGTCTTCCCCCTTTTAAGGGAGATGACCACCGCAGCTTTATAATCTTTGGGGATCGCAGACGATACAAGAGGTTGAATAGGCTAATTTAAAGGGGTTGCAACAATTTCGGTGGATAATGTTTTAGAAAGAAGAGGGTCCAGATATTCTAGCCCAGCTGGTTTGTAGGGATCCAGATTTTGCAGCTTTTTCAGAACATCCGCTGTCTGGCTTTGGGTGACGGAGAAGTGTGGGGTGCTGAGATGTTGGCCATGGTAGGGGTAGCCAGGTGGAAGCATGGCCAGCCGTAGAAAAATGCTTATTGAATTTCTCGATTATCATAGATTTATCGGTGGTAACAGTGTTTCCTATCCTCAGTGCAGTGGGCAGCTGGGAGGTGCTCTTATTCTCCATGGAATTTAGTGTCCCAAAAGGTTTTGGAATTAGTGCTATAGGAAGAGAATTTCTGTTTGAAAAAGCTAGCCTTAGCTTTCCTAACTGACTGAGTATATTGGTTCCTGACTTCCCTGAAAAGTTGCTATTCGATGCTAATGCAGAACGCCACAGGATATTTTTTGTGCTGGTCAAGGGCAGTCAAGTCTTGGGTGAACCAAGGGCAAGGGTAATTTGTGCTTAGTTCAACATTTTTTGAATGGGGCATGCTTATTTAACTTCTCTAGGGTAGGGTGCAGCATTCGGAATTTTGGATGAAAAGTATGCCCAAATTAAACGGCCTGCTACTCGGGCCCAGAAGATATATGCATATAACTGGTAGATCTGGATAGAAACACTGTTTCCAAAACTGTTTAAATAGTGTCTGTGTATAACAGAACTGATTTAGCAGGCGAAAACCTGGAGAAAAATCCATTCAGGAAGTAGTCTTTGTTTTTGTTTTGTAGTTTTCTATTCAATGCCATTACAGTATCCATTGACTTAAGACTCCATTTGCAGTTCCTATGCCTTCCACTAGATGTCAAGTCTTTAGAAATCGTTTCAGGCTTGTATTCTTATAAATGAGGGAGTAAGACCAGTCTGAAGGAGTGGACCCTACCGTGTCACAGAGCTTTTTCATGCACATGTGCATTTCTTGTTTACCTTTGACATTGACGACGTTATTGTCCGGTTGAAATATTATAGATAATTTTGGCTAAAAAAATAACCCGAGGTTTGAATATAAACATCGTTTGACATGTTTCTATGAACTTTACGGATACAATTTGGATTTTGTCTGATTGTTTGGACTGCTTTTGAGCCTGTGGATTACTGAAGAAAACGCGATAACAAAATAGAGGTTTTTGGATATAAAGAGACTTCATCAAACAAAAGGAACATTTATTGAGTAAATGAATGTCTTCTGATTGCCACCATATGAAGATCTTCAAAGGTAAGGGATTAATTGTATCTCTATTTCTAAGTTTTGTAACGCTTCTGCTTGGCTTGTTACTGTTTGTAATAATTTGTCAACTGGGCTATGTTCTGGGCGAAAAGCATTTTTATAAATATGACACTGGTTGGTTTAACAAGTTAATCTTTAAACCTATGTAAAATGTTTTGTTTTCTGAATTTTTATAATGAGCATTTCTGTATTTGACAGTCAAATTTTATTTGTCACATACACATGGTTAGCAGATGTTAATGCAAGTGTAGTCAAATGCTTGTGCTTCCACAACAACTACCTTATACACACAAGTGTAAAGGGATGAAGAATATGTACATACAAATATATGAATGAGTGATGGTACAGAACAGCATAGGCAAGATGCAGTAGATGGTATAGAGTACAGTATATACAGTGGGGCAAAAAAGTATTTAGTCAGCCACCAATTGTGCAAGTTCTCCTACTTAAAAAGATGAGGCCTGTAATTTTCATCATAGGTACACTTCAATTATGACAGACAAAAATCCAGAAAATCAATGAATAATGAATTTTTTCATTAATTTATTTGCAAATTATGGTGGAAAATAAGTATTTGGTCAATAACAAAAGTTTATCTCAATACTTTGTTATATACCCTTTGTTGGCAATGACAGAGGTCAAACGTTTTCTGTAAGTTCACAAGGTTTTCACACACTGTTGCTGGTATTTTGGCCCTTTCCTCCATGCAGATCTCCTCTAGAGCAGTGATGTTTTGGGGCTGTTGCTGGGCAACACGGACTTTCAACTCCCTCCAAAGATTTTCTATGGGGTTGAGATCTGGAGACTGGCTAGGCCACTCCAGGACCTTGAAATGCTTCTTACGAAGCCACTCCTTCGTTGCCCGGGCGGTGTGTTTGGGATCATTGTCATGCTGAAAGACCCAGCCACGTTTCATCTTCAATGCCCTTGCTGATGGAAGGTTTTCACTCAAAATCTCACGATACATGGCCCCATTCAATCTTTCCTTTACACGGATCAGTCGTCCTGGTCCCTTTGCAGAAAAACAGCCCCAAAGCATGATGTTTCCACCCTCATGCTTCACAGTAGGTATGGTGTTCTTTGGATGCAACTCAGCATTCTTTGTCCTCCAAACACGGCGAGTTGAGTTTTTATCAAAAAGTTATATTTTGGTTTCATCCTACCAAATGACCATTGGGAGAATCTTCTTCTGGATCATCCAAATGCTCTCTAGCAAACTTCAGACGGGCCTGGACATGTACTGGCTTAAGCAGGGGGACACGTCTGGCACTGCAGGATTTGAGTCCCTGGCGGCTTAGTTTCTGATGGTAGGCTTTGTTACTTTGGTCCCAGCTCTCTGCAGGTCATTCACTAGGTCCCCCTGTGTGGTTCTGGGATTTTTGCTCACCGTTCTTGTGATCATTTTGACCCCACGGGGTGAGATCTTGCGTGGAGCCCCAGATCGAGGGAGATTATCAGTGGTCTTGTATGTCTTCCATTTCCTAATACTTGCTCCCACAGTTGATTTCTTCAAACCAAGCTGCTTACCTATTGCAGATTGTCTTCCCAGCCTGGTGCAGGTCTACAATTTTGTTTTTGGTGTCCTTTGACAGCTCTTTGGTTTTGGCCATTGTGGAGTTTGGTGTGTGACTGTTTGAGGTTGTGGACAGGTGTCTTTTATACTGATAACAAGTTCAAACAGGTGCCATTAATACAGGTAACGAGTTGAGGGCAGAGGAGCCTCTTAAAGAAGTTACAGGTCTGTGAGAGCCAGAAAACTTCCTTGTTTGTAGGTGACCAAATACTTATTTTCCACCATAATTTGCAAATAAATTCATAAAAAATCCTACCATGTGATATTCTGGATTTTTTTTCTTCTCATTTTGTCTGTCATAGTTGGTGGACCTATGATGAAAATTACAGGCCTCATCTTTTTAAGTGGGAGAACTTGCACAATTGGTGGCTGACTAAATACTTTCTTGCCCCACTGTACATATGAGATGAGTAATGTAGGTTGTAAACATTAAGTGGCATTGTTTAAAGTGGCTAGTGATACATTTTATATACATTATTAAAGTGGCTGGAGTTGAGTCAGTATGTTGGCAGCAGCCACTCAATGTTAGTGGTGGCTGTTTTTCAGTCTCTCGGTGCCTGCTTTGATGCACCTGTACTGACCTCGCCTTCTGGATGATAGCGGGGTGAACAGGCAGTGGCTCGGGTGGATGTTGTGTCCTTGATGATCTTCATGGCCTTCCTGTGACATCGGGTGGTGTAGGTGTCCTGGAGGGCAGGTAGTTCGCCCCCGGTGATGCATTTACATTTACATTTAAGTCATTTAGCAGACGCTCTTATCCAGAGCGACTTACAAATTGGTGCGTTCACCTTAAGACATCCAGTGGAACAGCCACTTTACAATAGTGCATCTAAATATTTTAAGGGGGGGTGAGAAGGATTACTTTATCCTAGGTATTCCTGAAAGAGGTGGGGTTTCAGGTGTCTCCGGAAGGTGGTGATTGACTCCGCTGTCCTGGCGTCGTGAGGGAGTTTGTTCCACCATTGGGGGGCCAGAGCAGCGAACAGTTTTGACTGGGCTGCGCAGGAACTGTACTTCCTCAGTGGTAGGGAGGCGAGCAGGCCAGAGGTGGATGAACGCAGTGCCCTTGTTTGGGTGTAGGGCCTGATCAGAGCCTGGAGGTACTGAGGTGCCGTTCCCCTCACAGCTCCGTAGGCAAGCACCATGGTCTTGTAGCGGATGCGAGCTTCAACTGGAAGCCAGTGGAGAGAGCGGAGGAGCGGGGTGACGTGAGAGAACTTGGGAAGGTTGAACACCAGACGGGCTGCGGCGTTCTGGATGAGTTGTAGGGGTTTAATGGCACAGGCAGGGAGCCCAGCCAACAGCGAGTTGCAGTAATCCAGACGGGAGATGACAAGTGCCTGGATTAGGACCTGCGCTGCTTCCTGTGTGAGGCAGGGTCGTACTCTGCATGCGTTGTGCAGACCTCACTACCCTCTGGAGAGCCTTACGGTTGTGGGCGGAGCAGTTGCCGTACCAGGCGGTGATGCAGCACGACAGGATGCTCTCGATTGTGCATCTGTAGAAGTTTGAGTGCTTTTGGTGACACGCCAAATTTCTTCAGCCTCCTGAGGTTGAAGAGGCGCTGCTGCGCCTTCTTCACCACTCTGTGTCGGTGGACCATTTCAGTTTGTCCGTGATGTGTACGCCGAGGAACTTAACTTACTACCCTCTCCACTACTGTTCCGTCGATGTGGATAGGGGGGTGTTCCCTCTGCTGTTTCCTGAAGTCTACGATAATCTCCTTTGTTTTGTTGACGTTGAGTGAGGTTATTTTCCTGACACCACACTCCGAGGGCCCTCACCTCCTCCCTGTAGGCCGTCTCGTCGTTTTTGGTAATCAAGCCTACCACTGTAGTGTCGTCTGCAAACTTGATGATTGAGTTTGAGTCGTGGGTGAACAGGGAGTAAAGGAGAGGGCTCAGAACGCACACTTCTGGGGCCCTAGTGTTGAGGATCAGTGGGGTGATGTTACCTACCCTCACCACCTGGGGGCGGCCCGTCAGGAATTCCAGTACCCAGTTGCACAGGGCGGGATCGAGACCCAGGTTCTTGAGCTTGATGATGAGTTTGGAGGGCACTATGGTGTTAAATGCTGAGCTGTAGTCGATGAACAGCATTCTCACATAGGTATTCCTTTTGTCCGGATGGGTTAGGGCAGTGTGGTTGTGATTGTGTCGTCTGTGGACCTATTTGGGCGGTAAGCAAATTGGAGTGGGTCTAGGGTGTCCGGTAGAGTGGAGGTGATATGGTACTTGACTAGTCTCTCAAAGCACTTTATGGTGACGGAAGTGAGTGCTACGGGCCGGTAGTTGTTTAGCTCAGTTACCTTAGTTTTCTTTGGAACCGGAACAATGGTGGCCCTCTTGACTCATGTGGGAACAGCAGACTGGGATAAGAATTGATTGAATATGTCCGTAAACACCAGCCAGCTGGTTTGCGCATGCTCTGAGGATGCGGCTAGGGATGCCCTCTGGGCCTGCAGCCTTGCGAGGGTTAACACGTTTAAATGTCTTACTCACGTCGGCTGCAGTGAAGGAGAGTCCACAGGTTTTGGTAGCGGGCCGTGGCACTGTATTGTCCTCAAAGCGAGCAATGAAGTTGTTCAGTCTGTCTGGGAGCAAGACATCCTGGTCCGCGACGGGGCTGTTTTTTTTTTTGTAATCCGTGATTGACTGTAGACCCTGCCACATACCTCTTGTGTCCGAGCTGTTGAATTGCGACTCTACTTTGTCTCTACTGAGGCTTAGCTTGTTTGATTGCCTTGCGGAGGGAATAGCTACACTGTTTGCATTCCTGAGCCAGGATTCAGACACTACTAGGACATCCGGGTTGGCGGAGTGTGCTAAAGCAGTGAATAAAACAAATGTAGGGAGGAGGCTTCATGCATGAAACCAAGGCTTTTACGGTTACTGAAGTTAACAAATGAGTGCCTGGTGAATGGGAGTGATGCTGGGGGCTGCAGGGCCTGGGTTAGCCTCGACATCACCAGAGGAGGAGTAGGATAAGGGTACGGCTAAAGGCTATAAGAACTGGTCTTCCAGTGTGTTCGGAACAGAGCGTAAAAGGAGCAGATTTCTGGGTGCGGAAGAATAGATTCTAGGCATAGTGTACAGACAAGGGTATGGTAGATTGTGAGTACAGTGGAGGTTAACCTAGGCATTGAGTGACGATGAGAGTTTTTGTCTCAAGAGGCACCATTTAAACCTGGTGAGGTCACCGCATGTGTGGGGGGTGGAACAAAAGGGCTAGCTAAGGCATATTGAGTAGGGCTGGAGGATCTACAGTGAAATAAGACAAATCACTAAGGCATATTGACATTAGGGAGAGGCATGTGTCGCCAAGTGATCATAGGGTCCAGTGAGTAGCTAGGCAAGCTGGAAACACAGTGTTTCAGACAGCTAGCAGGCCGGGGCTAGCAGATAGGCCTCATTGGGGACGTCCCAACGGCAGAGCCTGTTGAAACCCCCTCGGACGGTTACGTTGGCAGACCAGTCGTGATGGATCGGCGGGGCTTCGTGCCGGCAGCAAAGGGTCCAGGCCAATTGGCAAAAGAGGTATATTGAAGCCCAGGAATTGTCTGATGGATCTCCTCGGCTAGCCGGGAGATGGGCCTAGCTTGAGACTAGCTCCAGGCTAACTGGTGCTTGCTTCGGGACAGTTAGCCAGGAGTAGCCACTCGGATAGCAGCTAGCTAGCTGCGATGATCCGGTGTAAAGTTTGAGCTTACGGAGGAATCCGGAGATGTGCTAGAGAAAAAGCAGTTCGATATGTTCTGGGTTGATATCGTACTGTGCAGATTGGCAGGAATTTGTTGGGCTGAGGCTGGCTGTCACAGTTCACGGTGATGACCGCTAGCAGTGGCTAACTGACTAGTAGCTAGTTAGCTGGCTAGCTTCAGATGGGGATTCCGGTATAACCGGAATAGTATAACAAATAGCAGATTCATACCACATTGGGTGAGGCGGGTTGCAGGAGAGTATGTTCAGTCCGTAGATGGAAATTGAGATTAAAAATATATATGAAGAAAACAATATACACAGGACGGGACAAAACAAAGACAAAACATATTGGAATGAGATGTACTGGGCTGTATGCACTACCCTCTGTTGAGATGTTGTCCTGGCACCACACGGCCAGGTCTCTGACCTCCCTATAGGCTGTCTCGTCATTGTTGGTGATCAGGCCTACCACTGTTGTCATCCGCAAACTTAATGATGGTGTTGGAGTCGTGCCATGCAATAGACTGGTTCACCCCGCTACCATCCAGAAAGCGAGGTCAGTTCAGGTGCATCAAAGCTGGGACCGAGAGACTGAAAAACAGCTTCTATCTCAAGGCCATCAGACTGTTAAACAGCCACAAAGAAGCGGCTGCCAACATAGACTCTCAATCATTGGCCACTTTAATAAATGGATCACTAGTCACTTTAACGCCATTTTAATAATGTTTACATATCTTGCATTACACTCAACTCAGGAATATACTGTATTCTATACCATCTATTGCATCTTGCCGATGCCTCTCGGTCATCGCGCATCCATATATTTATGTACATATTCTTATTCCATCCCTTTACTTAAATGTGTTTGTATTAGGTAGATTTTGTGGAATTGTTAGATATTACTGCACTGTCGGAACTAGAAGTACTACCATTTCGCTACATTTGCATTAACATATGCTAACCATGTGCATGTGACCAATAAAATTTGATTTTAGTGAACAGGGAGTACAGGAGGGGACTGAGAACGCACCCCTGAAGGGCCCCCGTGTTGAGGATCACATGGCGGATGTGTTGTTACCTACCCTTACCACCTGGTGGCGGCCCGTCAGGAAGTGCAGGATCCAGTTGCAGAGGGAGGTGTTTAGTCCCAGGGTCCTTAGCTTATTGATGAGCTTTGAGGGCACTATGGTGTTGAACGCTGAGCTGTAGTCAATGAATAGCATTCTCACATAGGTGTTCCTTTTGTCCAGGTGGAAAAGGGGCAGTGTGGAGTGCAACAGATTGCACAATCTGTGGAACTGTTGGGGCGGTATGCAAATTGGAGTGAATGTGTCTAGGGTTTCTGGGATAATGGTGTTGATGTGAACCATAACCAGCTTTTCAAAGCACTTCATGGCTACAGGTCGGTAGTCATTTAGGCAGGTTACCTTTGTGTTCTTGGGCACCGGAACTATGTTCTGCTTGAAACATGTTGGTATTAGACTCGGTCATGGAGAGTTTGAAAATGTCAGTGAAGACACTTGCCAGTTGGTTGCTCGGAGTACACATCTTGGTACTCCTGGCCCTGTTGACCTGTTTAAAGGTCTTACTGACATCGGCTACAGCGAGCGTGATCACAGTCGTACAGAACAGCTGACGCTCTCATTCATGCTTGAGTTTTACTTGCCTCGACGCGAGCATAGAAGCAATTTAACTCATCTGGTTGGCTCGTGTCTCTGTCGTCTGTAATACACTGCTCAAAAAAATAAAGGGAACACTAAAATAACATATCCTATGAATGAATTAAATATTATTATTAAATACTTTTTTCATTACATAGTTGAATGTGCTGACAACAATCACACAAAAATTATCAATGGAAATCAAATTTATCAACCCATGGAGGTCTGGATTTGGAGTCGCACTCAAAATTAAAGTGGAAAACCACACTACAGGCTGATCCAACTTTGATGTAATGTCCTTAAAACAAGTCACAATGAGGCTCAGTAGTGTGTGTGTGTGGCCTCCATGTGCCTGTATGACCTCCCTACAACGCTTGGGCATGCTCCTGATGAGGTGGCGGATGGTCTCCTGCGGGATCTCCTCCCAGACCTGGACTAAAGCATCCGCCAACTCCTGAACAGTCTGTGGTGAAACGTGGCATTGGTGGATGGAGCGAGACATGATGTCCCAGATGTGCTCAATTGGATTCAGGTCTGGGGAACGGGCGGGCCAGTCCATAGCATCAATGCCTTTCCCTTGCAGGAACTGCTGACACACTCCAGCCACATGAGGTCTAGCATTGTCTTGCATTAGGAGGAACCCAGGGCCAACCGCACCAGCATATGGTCTCACAAGCGGTCTGAGGATCTCATCTCGGTACCTAATGGCAGTCAGGCTACCTCTGGCGAGCACATGGAGGGCTGTGCGGCCCCCCAAAGAAATGCCACCCCACACCATGACTGACCCACCGCCAAACCGGTCATGCTGGAGGATGTTGCAGGCAGCAGAACGTTCTCCACGGCGTCTCCAGACTCTGTCACGTGCTCAGTGTGAACCTGCTTTCATCTGTGAAGAGCACAGGGCGCCAGTGGCGAATTTGCCAATCTTGGTGTTCTCTGGCAAATGCCAAACGTCCTGCACGGTGTTGGGCTGTAAGCACAACCCCCACCTGTGGACGTCGGGCCCTCATACCACCCTCATGGAGTCTATTTCTGACTGTTTGAGCAGACACATGCACATTTGTGGCCTGCTGGAGGTCATTTTGCAGGGCTCTGGCAGTGCTCCTCCTTGCACAAAGGCGGAGGTAGCGGTCCTGCTGCTGGGTTGTTGCCCTCCTACGGCCTCCTCCACGTCTCCTGATGTAATGGCCTGTCTCCTGGTAGCGCATCCATGCTCTGGACACTACGCTGACAGACACAGCAAACCTTCTTGCCACAGCTCGCATTGATGAGCTGCACTACCTGGATGAGCTGCACTACCTGAGCCACTTGTGTGGGTTGTAGACTCCGTCTCATGCTACCAAGAGAGTGAAAGCACCGCCAGCATTCAAAATTGACCAAAACATCAGCCAGGAAGCATAGGAACTGAGAAGTGGTCTGTGGTCCCCACCTGCAGAACCACTCCTTTATTGGGGGCGTCTTGCTAATTGCCTATAATTTCCACCTATTCTCTATTCCATTTGCACAACAGCATGTGAAATTTATTGTTAATCAGTTTTGCTTCCTAAGTGGACAGTTTGATTTCACAGAAGTGTGAGTGACTTGGAGTTACATTGTGGTGTTTAAAGTGTTACTTTTATTTTTTTTGAGCAGTGTAGTTTGCAAGCCCTGTCACATCCGACGAGCGTCGCAGCCGGTGTAGTTCGATTCAATCTTAGTCCTGTATTGATGCTTTGCCTGTTTGATGGTTTGTCAGAGGGCATAGCGGGATTTCTTATAAGCTTCTGGGTTAGAGTCCCGCTCCTTGAATGCGGCAGCTCTCCCCTTTAGCTCAGTGCGGATGTTGCCTGTAATCCATGGCTTCTGGTTGGGGTATGTACGTACAGTCACTGTGGGGACGACGTCATCAATGCACTTTTTGATGAATCCAGTCACTGACGTGGTGTACTCCTCAATGCCATGGGAAGAATCCCGGAACATATTCCAGTCTGTGCTAGCAAAACAGTCCTGTAGCTTAGCATCTGCTTTCTGACCACTTTCTTATTGACGAAGTCACTTGTGCTTCCTGCTTTAGTTTTTGTAAGCAGGAAACAGGAGGATAGAATTATGGTCAGATTGGCCAGGTTGAGGGCGAGGGAGAGCTTTGTACGTGTCTCTGTGTGGAGTTTTTCCCTTCTGGTTGCACATTAACATGCTGGTAGAAGTTAGGTAGAACAGATTTGAGTTTTCCTGCATTAAAGTCTCCTGCCACTAGCTGCTGGGTTTATTACAATCAACAGTTTCCCGTGTGTAATCAAGAATGGTTCAGCACCCAATGGACAGAAAATCACATTGTATGATTTTTAAGTAATTAATTTGAATTTTATTGCATGACATAAGTATTTGATCACCTACCAACTAGTAAGAATTCCGGCTCTCACAGACCTGTTAGTTTTTCATTAACTTATTGACGCTACCCATCCCTGTCGCGGGATCATTTGTCAGCAACCGCTGAATAGCAAAACGCAACAGTCAAATAATGGGTCTTCCAGCATGACAACGACCCGAAACACACAGCCAGGGCAACTAAGGAGTGGCTCCGTAAGAAGCATCTCAAGGTCCTGGAGTGGCCTAGCCAGTCTCCTGACCTGAACCCAATAGAAAATCTTTGGAGGGAGCTGAAAGTCCGTATTGCCCAGCGACAGCCCCGAAACCTGAAGGGTCTGGAGAAGGTCTGTATGGAGGAGTGGGCCAAAATCCCTGCTGCAGTGTGTGCAAACCTGGTCAAGAACTACAGGAAACGTATGATCTCTGTAATTGCAAACAGGTTTCTGTACCAAATATTAGGTTCTGCTTTTCTGATCTAGCAATGCAATAAAATGCAAATTAATTACTTAAAAATCATACAATGTTATTTTCTGGATGTTTGTTTTAGATTCCGTCTCTCACAGTTGAAGTGTACCTATGATAAAAGTTACAGACCTCTACATGCTTTGTAATTAGGAAACACTGCCAATTTTGCAGGTTATCAAATACTTGTTCTCCCCACTGTGTGTGTGTGTGTGTGTGTATATTTCACACAGTGCATTCGGAAAGTATTGACCCCATGACTTTTTCCACATTTTGTTACGTTACAGCCTTATTCTAATGGATTAAACACTACCCATACATAATGAAAAGGAAAAACTGTTTTTAGAATTGTTTGCAAATGTTTAAGAAACTGTCACATTTACATAAGTATTCAGACCCTTTATTCAGTACTTTGATAATATGACGCTACAAGCTTGGCACACCTGTATTTGGGGAGTTTCTCCCATTCTTCTCTGCAAATCCTCTCAAGCTCTGTCAGGTTAGATGGGGAGCGTTGCTGCACAGCTATTTTCAGGTCTCTCTAGAGATGTTTGATCGGGTTCTGGCTGGGCCATTCAAGGACATTCAGAAACTTGTCCCAAAGCCACTCCTGCGTTGTCTTGGCTGTGTGCTTAGGGTCGTTTTCCTGTTGGAAGGTGAACCTTTGCACCAGTCTGAGGTCCTGAGCACTCTGGAGCAGGTTTTCATCAAGGATTTCTCTGTACTTTGCTCCATTCATCTTTCCCTCGATCCTGACTAGTCTCCCAGTGCCTGCCACTGAAAAACATCCCCACAGCATGATGCTGACACCACCAGGCTTCACTGTAGGGATGGTGCCAGGTTTCAGGTTACTCCAGACGTGACGCTTGGCATTCAGGCCAAAGAGTTCGATCTTGGTTTCATCAGACCAGAGAATCATGTTTCTCATGGTCTGAGAGTCTTTTAGGTGCCTTTTGGCAAACTCCAAGTGGGCTTTTGTGCCTTTTTAGTGAGGAGTGGCTGCTGCCTGGCCACTCTACCATAAATGCCTGATTGGTGGATTGCTGCAGAGATGGTTGCCCTACTGGAAGGTTTTCCCATCTCCACAGAAACTCTGGAGCTCTGTCAGTGACCATTGGGTTCTTGGCCACCTCCCTGACCAAGGCCCTTCTCCCCGGATTGCTCAGTTTGGCCGGGCAGCCAGCACTAGGAAGAGTCTTGATGATTCCAAACTTCTTCCATTTAATGGAGGCCACTGTGTACTTGGGAACCTTCAATGCTGCAGAAATGTTTTGGTACCCTTCCCCAGATCTGTGCCTCGACACAATTCTGTCTCAGATCTACAGACAATTCCTTCGACCTCATGGCTTGGTTTTTGCTCTGACATGCACTGACAGGTGTGTGCCTTTCCAAATCATGTCCAATCAATTGAATTTACCACAGGTGGACTCCAATCATGTTGTAGAAACACCTCAAGGATGATCAATGGAAACAGGATGCACCTGAGCTCAATTTTGAGTCTCAATGGGTCTGAATAGTTATGTAAATAAGGTATTTGTTTTATTTTTAATACATTTGCAAAAATATCTAAACCTGTTTTTGCTTTGTCATTATGGGGTATTTTGTGTAGATTGACAATTTTAGAATAAGGCTGTAACGTAATAAAATGTGGAAGAATTCTAATAGTATACACTGCCAGGGTTGTCCTCTCTCACAGGCCAATCACAATAAAGCAATCTCTGTATGTTTCTTCGTCTTTTTGGCAGGCAAGCCCAAGCTTGGCCGAGAGCTGGGGCGGGGTCAGTATGGAGTGGTCTATCTGTGTGACAGCTGGGGGGGACGCTACCCCTGCGCTCTGAAGTCTGTGGTACCGCCCGACGACAAGCACTGGAACGATCTGGCTCTAGAGTTTCACTACACGAGGTAAGACGGCCCAGCCAGCAGAGAGGGAAGGATTTAAAGACCACCTGCTGCTTTGGCTTGTCATATATGGTCACACCTGTGACATTGATTTCAGCCATACCCTTTTAGTTTGTAGTTTCAACCATACTTTGTCCTAGCATTTCAATACAGCACGCCTTTAAACTGAGACCTGAGGTAGTAATAGAACGTTTTTAAAAAAGGTTCATTTTTTATATTGAAATTTGTCTCTACTCAATTGAAGAATAGTCCTCCAATAACCAACAGAGTGGTGCGACTCATTTGTCATCAACTAAACTCTTTATTGGTGGTGACAGGTCTTTGTATAGCGCATGTACTGGATAAATTGCCACACCCTCTAGGACACGCAATGGGCTCATTTGAGGAGTAAGGCGCAAGCTACCGACTAGACAAAAGTTGAGTGAAGTCGGGGGAGTTGAATCTGCAACATCAGAAAGTCAGAAACGGATGTGGTTTTCTAACATCTAGTCTCAGTGCCACATGGCAGTGTTGCAATAGTTTCTAAATGTTTTTCTTTGTAATATTGAATTTAACATGTCTCCAACCCCCATATCACACACTCAAACTGTACATGTGTGTACATCCTACTATCAATTGGTGAGACTCAAATCACATTTAATTGCACATAACCACTGTATACATGAATCGCGGCAAAGTTGGTTCCTGTTTCAGTCACGTCTTTGGTCAAGTTCGGATGGGTTAAACAAAAACACCTTAATTATTGGTTGACAATAGACCCTCTGACAATGCAGGTGATGAAGTTGAAGAAATTTGCAGTCAGTACTTCATGACCTTTGATCACATGGTTTTCGGTTAATGTAGTTGTCGTGTAGGTGCAAGTTGGGCAATTTGTATCCCCATAATGCAACACACTTTGTAAGGTGGTGACCACTTGACAAAAGTGATCTGCTCGGACACGCCCATAGATTTGGGTTATCAATTCATTTTGGCCCGCTGCCATACTTCCTGTGGTGCCCTGCGCTACAAGTCCCAGCATGCACTGCCAACGTGCTGCATGCCAAACGGCAGTGCATTGGAGTGTTTGAAAGTGGGTGTGTCAACAGAAGTGGGAGGATCAACAAGTTGGTTTATGGAAAGTGAATCAGCTAATTTAGCAGACTCATTTTAGCTAAGCCTAGGCCTTTTCCTAAATGTCAACTCATTCTCCTAACCTGTCACATTAATGATCCTAACCTCCTACGTTAGTTCTCTTAACCTGCAATGTAAACATTAAGCTGACCAGAGGTGCACCTGGCTATGGCCGGTCTAACCAATAATGGAGTGCAGGATGTTACACCAGTTGCTGTTGATCCACTCACTGATGTTACACACACAGCTGTTGATCAACCCACTGATGTTACACACACACAGCTGTTGAGCCACCCACTGATGTTACACACACAGCTGTTGATCAACCCACTTCTTTTGCAACGCCCACTTTTAAACACTCAAAAGTATGCAGTTACCAATACTTGGTACATTGCCACACACACCTCCATTACCGTTCTTCTGGCAGCACGATTGCAGATCGTCTTTTTCAAAATAAGGGCCCCCCTACAAAGACATGTTAAACCCTGTTTTTAACAGCATTGCAACCATCTTTAAAAAAAAAAAAATGTATTTGGCTTTTTTATATTGTATTTATACCAGCTTTTATTTGGAAAGTTTACACCAATATTGGTTTGTTGAAAGCTGTGTAGGCTATATGTTAAGATATGCAGTTTTAATAGAATACAAATATATGTAATTGGATTTAGTCAGAGTACAAAACTTAGACTAATTTATTGCTGAGCAATTTGTTTTTATTTTATTTAACCTTTTTATTTAACTAGTCAAGTCAGTTAAGAACAAATTCTTATTTACAATGACTGCCTACCCTGGCCAAACCTGAACGACGCTGGGCCAATTGTACTGCAGTGATGCCTCTTGCACTGAGATGCAGTGCCTTAGACCGCTGTGCCACTCTGGAGCCCCCACCCGGGTTTAATACGGAGCTGGTGACTCCTTACTCCATTCACTTCACTGCAATGCAATACACGGCATATGAATTATACACTGTGCATTCAGAAAGCATTCAGACCCCTTGACATTTTCCACATTTTGTTACGTTACAGCCTTATTCTAAAAATAGATTCAAAAAATATATCCTAGTCAATCTGCACACAATACCACATAATGACAGTGAGAAGTTTAAAAAATATATGTTTTAATTAAACAAACATTCCGACCCTTTGCTATGAGACTCGCAATTGAGCTCCGGTGCATCTTGTTTCCATTGATCATCCTTGAGATGTTTCTACAACTTGATTGGAGTCCACCTATGGTAAATTCAATTGCTTGGACATGATTTGGAAAGGCACACACCTGTTTTATATAAGGTCCCACAGTTGACAGTGCATGTTTGAGCAAAAACCAAGCCATGGGGTCGAAGGAATTGTCCATAAAGCTCACAGGATTGTTTCGAGGTACAGATCTTGGGAATGGTACCAAAAAAAGTCTGCAGCATTGACGGTCCCCAAGAACAGTGACCTCCATCATTCTTAAATTGGGGAAGTTTGGAACCCCCAAACCTGAGCAATTGGGGGAAAGGGCCTTGGTCAGGGAGGTGACCAAGAACCTGATGGTCACTCTGACAGAGCTCTAGAATTCCTCTGAAGATGGGAGAACCTTCCAGAAGGACAACCATCTCTGCAGCACTCCACCAATCAGGCCTTTATGGTAGAGTGGCCAGGCGGACGCCACTGCTCAGTAAAAGGCACATGACAGCCCACTTGGAGTTTGCCAAAAGGCACCTAAAGGACTCTGACCATGAGAAGCAAGATTCTCTGGTCTGATGAAACCAAGATTGAACTCTTTGGCCTGAATGCCAAGCGTCACGTCTGGAGGAAATCTGGCACCATCCCTACGGTGAAGCGTGGTGGCAGCATCATGCTGTGGGGATGTTTTTCAGCGGCAGGGACTGGGAGATTAGTCTGGATTGAGGGAAAGATGAACGGAGTAAAGTACCGAGAGATCCTTGATGAAAACCTACTCGGGACCTCAGACTGGGTGGCGAAGGTTCACGTTCCAACAGGACAACAACCCTAAGCACACAGCCAAGACAATGCAGGAGTGGCTTTGGGACAAGTCTCTGAATGTCCTTGAGTGGCCCAGTCAAGAGCCCGGACTTGAACCTGGTCGAACGTCTCTGGAGAGACCTGAAAATAGCTGTGCAGCGACGCTCCTCATCCAGCTTGAGGATCTGCAGAGAAGAATGGGAGAAACTACCCAAATACAGATGTCAAGCTTGTCGCGTCATACCCAAGAGGACTCTCCGCCAAAGGTGCTTTAACAGGTACTGCGTACAGGGTCTGAATACTTATGTAAATGTGATATTTCACTTTTTAAAAATTAATTTGCCAAACTTTATAACTTGTTTTTGCTTTGTCATTATGGAGTATTGTATGTAGATTTAATCCATGTTCTTATAAGTCCCATTTATAGCATGAGGGGAGGAGGAAAAGTGCACAGAAACGCCATATTCCTAGGCTACTAAAATGTTGCAGTCTGGCTTCGGTTTTTAAAGCTTGACAATGAATAACCAAAAGAGAACCTGCAACAGAACACCATGCAAAGGGGAAACAACTGCACAACATTTTAGCACATCATGCAGCAATGCTGCATTTTAAGTATAAATCTTACAACTTACCTAGCTACCTTTTTTGTTATTTACAGTTTTTAAATACGTTTTGATTAGGGTCAAAGCATACTATGCACATCTGTAAGTAGGCCTATATTATCAAAGGCTTGACAAATAGGCCTATATTTACTATGTTAAAATGCTATATCAAATCACATTTTATTTGTCACATGCTTTGTATACAAAATATGTCGACTAACAGTGAAATGCTTACCTAGGGGTCCTTTTCCAACAATGGAGAGTTGAAAAATATACAATAACAAAATAGAAAGTGACTCAAGGAATAAGTACACATTTAATAACAATAACATGGCTATATTCATGGAGTACCAGTACTGATTTGATGTGCAGGGATAGGAGGTAATTTTCTGCATTTTGTGTTATAGCCTGACTTGATTATTAAATAGGAAGATTTGTCACTGGCCTACACACAATACCTTGTAATGCCAAAGTGGAATGATGTTTTTTGAAATTTGTACACATTAATTACAAGTGGAAAAACTTAAATGTCTTGACTCAGCTCCTATTCAGCTCCTCCTTTGTTATGGCCAGCTTAAATCTGTTCAGGGGTAGAAATGTGCCTAAGTCACAAGTTGCATGGACTGTAATAATAGTTTTTAATATGATTTTTGAATGACTACCTCATGTCTGTACACCACACATACAATTATCTGTAAGGTTCCTCAGTCGAGCAGTGAATTTCATACACAGACCAGGGAGGTTTTCCAATGCCTCGCCAAGAAGGGCACCTAATGATAGATGGGTAAACTATTTTAAAAGCACACATTGAATATCCCTTTGAACATGAAGTAATTAATGACACTTTGGATGGTGAATCAATACACCCAGTCACTACAAAGACACAGGCGTCCTTCCTAACTCAGTTGCCTTAGAGGAAGGAAACCGCTCAGGGATTTCACCATGAGGCCAATGGTGACTTTAAAACAGTTAATGCAGAAAGGAAATGCCAGTGTCATTGTGGAAATTGACCCACAAAGAGCCTATTGTGAATACCCCATATATATATATATAAGAGCTTGTTTTACTCAGTTTCTAAAGAAATAACAATTTAACCAATCACTGTGGCCTCAAAACATAGTTAAAACTATATCATTTTGATATCATGGATGGTCAGTCCTTGCATCCATAGCTCTGTCTATACATTTTTAGAGAAGTTATTTCTCCAGCCCCATTTCTCAGCTTAGTACCGCACTAAGGCCGGTGAGACTGCTTTGTTATTGTTTTTACCACTATATTGCTGCTTTAAAGCTCACTAATGCAGGTCATGGAGAAGTAACTTCTCATGTGGCCAGATTTCAGTGTTGGAACTGGGACTGGTCTGCCCCCCTGTGGCTGTCAGAAGAATTTCATACACATGCAGCTGGAAAGGAAAAGTTGTGGTGTGTGCTAGTGAGCACTGTAAAAAGATTAGGAAACCACATTTCCACTTACACAAGAGGGTAGGATGTAATAATATGATACTCTATTGTGTATGGCTGCAGGTCCCTCCCTAAACATGAGCGTCTGGTGGATCTCCACGGCTCGGTGATTGACCACACTTACGGTGGGGGCTCCAGCATTGCTGTGCTGCTCATAATGGAGAGGCTTCACAGAGACCTCTACACAGGCTTGAAGGTAACCAGCAGACTCGCATATCTACCATGTACTCTATCTCTTATATCACAGGTCTGCCTGATCCCATGCCTTAGTGTCTCCTTTTCCTCTCTCCCAGGCTGGTTTATCACTAAAGGAGAGACTCCGGATCGCTCTGGACGTGGTGGAAGGCATTCGCTTCCTGCATGGTCAGGGGCTTCTACACCGAGACATTAAACTAAAGAACGTTCTAGTGAGTAAGGGTTAAAGGTGCTTTCTCTAATCATGCTGAATGTGTAACACTAGTGTTGTTTACCACATTGTCAAATCATATCACTTCAATTGTCTCCATTGATTTAATTTTAGACATAGTTCTAATGTTGAACTGAGTTCAACTGTGGTCATGGCTGACTGGCCACAGTAGAAACTCTCCATTATTTCAGCATTCATATTCCGGCTGTGCTGCTTGCTTGGTTATGCAAGAATAGCCCCTCCCTGCTTACACAGTATGATGTTTGGCGGTGGAACGAAAGGGCTGGGTTTTAATGAATAAACAAGTTGTAGGTGTGTCGAGGCTTGGCCCCTCAGAACATGCTCCATGGCTAAATATGTGGTTGCTTCATATTGTGTATTTACGGTCTTTTATGTATTGCGTTCTCATCAATGTTAGTCCATTATAGCAGTCCACATGTTCTAATTGCATTGCTTCAATATGGAAATGCATTGTTAAACAGGCTATAGCATTCACACTGAGCTAGGGGCTAAACATACTGTAAATGGCTAGAGCATTCACACTGATCTAGGGGCTAGGCATACTGTAAATGGCTAGAGCATTCACACTGATCTAGGGGCTAGGCATACTGTAAATGGCTAGAGCATTCACACTGATCTAGGGGCTAGGCATACTGTAAATGGCTAGAGCATTCACACTGATCTAGGGGCTAAACATACTGTAAATGGCTAGAGCATTCACACTGATCTAGGGGCTAGGCATACTGTAAATGGCTAGAGCATTCACTGATCTAGGGGCTAGGCATACTGTAAATGGCTAGAGCATTCACACTGATCTAGGGGCTAGGCATACTGTAAATGGCTAGAGCATTCACACTGATCTAGGGGCTAGGCATACTGTAAATGGCTAGAGCATTCACACTGATCTAGGGGCTAGGCATACTGTAAATGGCTAGAGCATTCACACTGATCTAGGGGCTAGGCATACTGTAAATGGCTAGAGCATTCACTGATCTAGGGGCTAGGCATACTGTAAATTGCAGTCTGGACAAACGTAGTTATTAAGCTATTAAGGCTGGAAAAGACGGTGTATAATTCGAATCAAATTCTGATAACAGCTTGTTTTAAATAGGCAATGACTGAATACAGTTTTACATTTGAGTAATTTAGCAGAAATCTTATCCAGAGCGATGTAGTTAGTGCATTTATCTTAAGATTGCTAGGTGGGACAACCACAGTCTTATTAGTAAGTACATTTTCCCTCAAGGCAGTGATCAGCAAAGTCGGCCAGTGAGTTCGTGCACATCCAAACATTTCACGCAAGCTGGATAAAGATCCAGCATAAATAGAAGGGGGGAATGTTCACTCACCAGTTTTCTGCTTGCAAATGTAATGTTTTATAAACATAATTGAACCATCTTCCAGATCATATTTTCACTTCTCCAGAAATAGCAGACAACATTTAATTGCATTTGAGCCATGTTCTTTCTAATAAGTTTGATCTTGTTTTTTGTTTAATTTGATTATAAAACGGTCTGCTTTTTAAACCAACTATTTCTAAATTGGATCTGGTCAGAAGCATGATATCATGAATCGCTTCTTTTCCATTGCAGTGTGGTGCAACATGGTCTCAGAGCATTTCGCATTATTCTGTACGTAAATCCGGGACACTATATTTAGTATGTTACGTTTCCTATGGTACCTATTAATTTGTGGATGTCCAACCAATTACAATTTGTATTATGTTACAAATTTGCTAGCTAACGTTAGCTAAGTAAGCTAGGGGTTAAGTTTAGAAGTTTGGCTAAAGGGTTAGCTAAAATGTAATTGGAAAGTTGCTAATTAGTTTAAATGCTAAAGTTGTTTAACCTTTGGGTTGCTAGACATTTGTGTTATACCATCTGTCTTATGTAACATATCGTACTAATTTGACTGTCCCGGATTTACTATGTTACATGTAGTCTGTGTGCACACGTAGGCCTACATGTCTTTACACACAACATTCACACGTCTATACAAAATACTCGGCGCCTGTCAATTGTATCGTTACCTATCTGCTGTTGATATGGCATTCTAGGGGGTTTGGAGCACAGGTCTTTGGTAATTGAACGAGGTGTGCTCTTTGAAAATGGGGATGGATAAAATGCTCGAACAAGCAAAATTAATTATTTGTGTTAATAGTGAAAAAGCATGAGGACAAAAACCTACCATATTTCAAAGCATTCTCAGACCATTTAAACCCCTTTTCTTTAGAGGCTACTTGGCTAATGGCCTGGTTAAAGAAGCACCTATGCGATGCTGCTAAACAAGCCTTGATTAAGGCTAAGCTTGGTTTTTAATCAAATTAAACGGAATGGGGGAAGAGGAAACAATCGTTTGTTTCTAAATACGAGATTCACCGGCACAAAATGCGTATCTCTTTTCCTTGGGCACTGCGCGTCATGGTTGGACAGGCTGCGCTTCCGTTCTCTAAATCAATTTTATTACTTTTAAGACCAGCAAAAAGCAGGTCTTAACTTCCCATTGGCGCTGAATGAAATTGTTATGTTTTGAATGTGTTAAAGACACACCTCATATGTCCACCACTCCCACCTCAGTGCAAGTGAGACAGGTAAAATGCCAGTGCACCAGTTTTTACATGATGAAATTGCAAACTAATGTGCCGTTTGACACTTGTGCCTCCTTAGCGCTAGCCGCAAATCGAGTTCTGTATGTGCAAGACCTCGCGTATCCTTTGAGAAACCGATATTTATGATCCTGACATGTCACGTCTTGTACACATCTTGCCAAGTGTTCCTAATGTGTTCCACTCCTCGGGCCCTCAGTTGGACAAGCAGAACCGGGCCAAGATCACAGACCTGGGCTTCTGTAAGCCAGAGGCCATGATGTCTGGCAGCATCGTAGGAACCCCCATCCACATGGCCCCAGAGCTCTTTACAGGTCAAATATCCTGTTACTCAGTCATAGTATTGCATCATAGACCACCTCTCATTCTAGGCTCTTTGATTTAACTACAAGTCTGACCTCTTTCTTCAGGAAAGTATGATAATTCTGTGGATGTCTATGCCTTTGGAATCCTGTTCTGGTATCTCTGCACTGGCTCTGTCAAACTCCCAGAGTCCTTTGAGAAATGCTCCAGCAAGGACCAGTTGTGGAATAACGTTAAAAAAGGTAATGTAGAATTAAAGCTCGCGCAGATCCATATCTAAAATACTAACTGGATATGATCAAGATTTCAGCTTGCTGTAACACTTGTATTTTATCCAGGACTTAGTGTGTAGTTTCTGTTGACTGAATTGGGCTAGAGAGCTGCCAGGGCCTCAATTGTGCCCATGTTTTCAGGCGCGAGGCCCGAGCGGTTGGCCAGCTTTGATGAGGAATGCTGGCAGCTGATGGAGGCCTGCTGGAATGGAGACCCTTCCCAGAGGCCCCTGCTCGGCATCGTAGAGCCCAGCCTGCAAAGCATCATGGTACGGCTTTGTAAATGTGGCTCGCATCAGAAAAGCAGCAGCCTGGAGGACTCAAACTGACACAAGCGGACCAGACTGTTGCGAAGGATTATGGTGAAAAGAAAATAAATTAAAAAAAAAGATGACAGTTTCCTCTTCCTTTAAAGGAGTTAAATATACACTATTTAAGATGAACTGAAACCGGACAAACATGTTCACGTATTTGTATAGTACAAACTGTCTAGCGTACACTATGCTTTCCTCCATGCTAATTGCTACTTGGTTATAGAATTGTTACTAGATATGAAATGTTTAAAAAAATATATTTTAGATTGTATTAATTGAATTCCTGCATCTATGCAATTCCAACTTTTTTTTAATAAATGATTTTGACAAAATAATCCATTTTTGCTTCACTCTTTACATAGGGTTCTGCTGTATTTATGAAGATGCTGACATGTAATTTTTGCTATTTGACTCTGGATATTTTTTTTTATACTTCATGGGTGAAGACCGGGTACAATGCACAGAAGCCCGCCTTAGTGTAGTCTCAATTTATGCTCTAGTCCTGTAATTGGAACAATGTGTCCGTCTCGCATTAGGTCGGAGCTGCAGCCCATTGAGGAAATACTCAGTGCAAGTTAACATTGTGTTTTGTTTGCAGTTCAGCATTCTACTACACAGTTCGATACAAATTCTTGGGCTACATGTGACATCCATGGAATGCTCTTATTAGCCTATTTCCCCGGAAAGAAAAACAATACCACATCGAATGTGTGAATTCACAGAAAACTACAAGATACATCAGTAACCTACTACAGGTCTTGGTTTTAAGCAGTTGATTGCTTTGCGCTCCAATTATGACAAACTGTTTGTACAATCCAGATAATGGGGGAAAAGTTGCTACTCCCTATCTAGTGCTTCAGTTGAGTAAACAAACTGATTCACTAGGAACCTGAATGGTTGCACTCATTTGTAGGCCTGATTCAAATGTTAACCTTTATCATAGTGTTTTCAACCATTGGCAATGCAGAAATTAACCTTGACAGTATCATGAATGCTTTCAGATGTCATTTTAGGGAGCACCAGTGCAAACAGTTACTTAATGCTGACAGAAAAATAACAGGTTCTCTTTCATACACATCAAATTGCCTGAACTGCTTTTTATAAGTGGGAATGTAGAGGTGTACAGTTTATGCAACATGATTCAATTGAAGATGAAGTATTAGTGTTTCTTTTTACAAAACTCTTCACAGTAAAATTGGAATACATATCAGTATTACAGCACATATTTTACAAAAACAATGGAACGATCTAATCTATAAAATACAAAGTCGCTGATTCAAATGAAAGCATATCCCCTTGGACAAATACGGGAGCATTTATACAAAAATTCACAAAAGTAAAGATATCAAAGGCTCTTTTCCTCCAATGATAATGCAATAAAATGAAGGCGAAATGGTGGAGAAGGGCAGACATTCTCACCTCTAGTGTCTATGACAGCTGACTAGTCGCTGTTGCCTTTAAACATCCTTCAGTAGTGAGAGAAAGTGTTTACAGAGTGCTTCCATTACGGGGCGTGACCCCATGACCTCCAGCCACACATCAACAGGAGTCCTTTCCTCCAGTGTAGTGGTTCGGGTGGAGCTGTTCATCCCTCTGCAGAGACCTGTTCAGTCTAAAGACATGTTGTACTGACTCTTCCTGTCCACCAGCTCAGGCTGGCAGCTTCCTGAGACCGGAGTGGAGAAATGAGTTCTCTCTACAGCAAAACTCAAACGGACCTCAGTAGAATAACTAAATCCTTGAACAAAACAACTGTACAGGTGACCCTTTCTGAGATTACAAACTAGTTAAGCTTCTTGAGGAAATTCCCTGAACTTTTAAAATCTTACAGCTGGAGGACTTCATTGTTTGAAACATAACCACAACAAAAAAAAATGAATCAGCTCCAGTAACTACCAGCACACCTGGCCTGGTAGTGTAAATTATTTTAAAAAGTGCATCACTTCAAGTATGTAAACAATGATTTACAAAGAGAGACTCATTCCATCAGTGTGCTCGAGCCTGGGCCCTTGCAGAGACTCCTGAGGTTTTGACACACATTCATGCGCGCGTGCACTCAGAAAAAAATTGGGGTTGGAGAGAGGGTTCTCCAGGTGAGGACAGTCCAACGCTCTCTGTTTTTCAGACATCAGCTCCTGTTACTCAGAGAAAAGTAAGCATGGCGATGAGGGCCGAGGCTCTATGACCTGCAAAGACACACCCCTCCGTCAGCCGGCTCATATGGAGGGGTTGCGGTGGCTGCTGGGAAAATGGGTGGATGGGGGACAAACATTACACAACACGGGGAAAACAGAAGGAACAGAAAACAATGAATGAGAATGATTCACGTACGTACACACAGTGATAACCAAATTATATGGGATTATTATTTTGGTTATAAGGGATGAAGGATTGATCGATAAGAAGACAATGATCCTGATTTCAAATGAGGATCAAGTGCTTCAGTGAATAAAATTAAAGAATAGGAATCTATGTTTTTTGGAGGGAGAGAGAGAGAGGACAGATATTGATGGTTAGTAAGCTACAATACTCTGCACTGTAGACACTGGTCATAAAATGATTTTGCTTCTAATTAAAGACACTTGTATTTAGCAGTTTATATAATGGTTCCAAACAGAGGTATAATGGTTCATCGAAAGTAGCTTTTACCAAGTCCCTCTGTTTATGGAACTAACAGTTTTTTGTTCACAACATGATAAAATCACCTGATCATGGGAGTTACTTGACATCTTACCTCATTGATGAGAATGTGACCGGTACTCTATATATTTGACTTAACAAGCTAGCATGCTAAAATCAACACTACATAGGCAAAGAAGAACAGGGGACAGACTACACACAATGGTGACGGGGGCACGACACATTCAGTGGGACAACAAATTGGAAGACTGGTGTGCAGAAAATATGACATGCAGTATACAACACAAAGCAACAAGTACTAACAAATATCTTAACTTCTAAGAGCTGTTGCTTTGGATTCTATGACATTGTGATGAACTGTATGTGTTGTTGTGTTTGTGATCTGCACTGGGTTGTGTTCAGACAGAGCCGTGTATTCTGTTTGGACGGGAGTCATGTTTGGTGCTCGGTGTTGTGATGACACTCACTCTGACCCTGATGAGTCACCGTCCACTGTCCCCGCCTTGATGCTCATGGCAACACCATTCAGCTGATCTGGTAAACTGGGCTTGGCCCCGCCCCCTCGGCTCTCACCGGAAGAGGAGCCCTGGGAGGAGGCGTGGCCAAGAGCGTTCTCTGACAGCTCGTTATGGATGCGGTTGATACCATTTCTCTCCGCAATGGGGGAGAGCTGCTTCTTCTTCAGGATTCCTGCATTTGAAAAGAAACATCCTATCCTAAACATTTCTGAAGTTCTGAAAATCCCACCTCTACAAAGAAATAGAGTGGAATAACATGTGGAATGTTGCAGCAGGGTTGACGTTAGGGTTTGTTGCTGACCTTTCTGTGGGTGTGCGCTAAGGTTGGGCAGACTGGGCAGCAGCATCACATGGTCCTTCCCATAGCCCTCTGTCTTGTCGTCTGGCATGCCTCGGTGGTCCCGTGTCTGGCCCAGTTCAGGGTTGCCCAGAGACTCTACTTTTAGCCTTCCTGCTCCCCCCAGGCCTTCACTGTTGCTAGCTGTCGTCACAAACTCCCCTGGCCAGTACAGCTTACTCAGGTTGTTATCTGACGAACACCCAGACAACTTTAAGACTACATCTTAAATGCTTGATGTATTACATCGTGGTGTAAGCCGTTGTCTCACAAGACCAGAATCGGGTAATTCAGGTGTTATTTATATGTTATTTATATGTTCAATGTTTAAGTAAGATTCATGTTCTGCTCAGAAGTGGATTCATTTAAACCCAGACAATTGTGTACAGTGTAGGTGTATTCTATTGAAGAGTTGTCTGGTATGTGTGTGATGTTTGGGTGTGGTATACTGTTAAAGCAGAAGTGTGTGAGCGGTATTATCAAGAGTGTTACTGCATGGGGCTGTGTTCACATACTACCTGCGTGTGGTCTACTGAGAGTGAGGTATTAGAGGTGTGAGGTCGTATAGAGTTGGTGACTCGGTGTATTATAGATGCGAGGTCATACCCTGAGGGTGTGGTCTCTTAGACACATTGGATGCCATGCTTTCCCAGCATTCATCTGGTGGGTAGGGCCCCTCCTCCTCGCTGTCAGAGGAGTGTGTGGAGGCGTACGATCCGCTCTGGTCATCCTCCAGAGACAGGTCACTGTCCGAGTCCGAGTCGTGATCTGTTGTTGCACCACACAAGTTAAGATGATGACAAATGAGTGTTGTAGAGATATACATACATTGACCATATGAAATGAATACTCTGTATGCATAGCTCGTGTTTGAGCTATGCACCAAAGCTGCTAAAAGGCAGTCACAGTGATCCTAATGACATTCAAATGGGAGACCTACCATCTAAATGCTCTTTAGTTTCATGGAAGAGTGAGCCGTGCTCGTTCAGAGCGATGTGTACCTGGCTATTATTCAGGCCACCATCATCCCTGAAAAAAACACAACAGGACTTGTAGCAGGACAAACAAAGCCCTGGTCTCCTCAATGTAAGTTAGTATGTGGCTTTGAAAGGGGTGTTCTATCTGTATTACAGTACATAACAATAACCATCATAAAACCCACACATTTTCAATTAACCTGGAAAGAAAACTTTTTCTAGTGCACAATGATGCAGGAGGACCTAAACAGCATGTACCAATGGGGCCTGTTGTTTCCCTCTGTGCTTACCGTACCTGAGGACAAAGGGGACATAGCTCTGCTGGCTCTTGCCGCTCTGCAGGGTGTCGTTCAGAGAGACACTGGAGTCTCCAAACGGCAGGTGGTACAGTCTGCCATCCATGTAGCTGGTGTTACAGTTATACGACTGGAGGAGGGAGAGGAAGAAAATAGGAGAGGTATAAGTTAGTAGGTAGTATTCGGTTTTATTTGTTTGGTGCTTTAGTTAATGTCCTTAGTAATATAAGTCCAAGCATAAAGATGATGATGGGGGCCTACAGCTGTGCATGTCTGTACTAGGCCTTGGATGACTGGTGACGTCCCTATACAGTACGAGAGATTTACCGAGGGCTTGGACTTGATCATGTGATCCGGGCGTTTGCGGCTGCAGCAGTAGCGCATGGCGTTCCTCGCCTCCTTGTTGAACACAATGCGGAAGAAGAAGATGAAGGGACCCTGGAATAGACAGATCAAATAATGTCAATGGAGCAAGGATACTGACAGTCAAACCAGTGACTAAGTCTTTAAATCCTAGTTTAAGTTAAACAGAAAACAGTGTTTACTTGAAGGCAGTTGAATCCAGCAAACAAGTAGTGGAAGATGATCATGTCACTGTTGACTGAGAGTATAGCTAACAGACATGTGACAGTGACCAGGAGGAGAACCCCACATGACGTCCTCAGCCCAGAGCTAGACACAGACAGACAGAAAGACACAGGTAAGATGAGAACATCACAAAGGTTACATTAGGATAAGTGAGTTCAGAGGATATAGAAATATGTTTTTCACTTTTATACAATCCATCATGAGCCAACAACCACAGCTTAGTGAATTGGCAGCTTCACTCTCCATTCAATGACACAATGCACTCTCTAAAGTGCTGTAGTCATGTACCCTTGGGGTACAACAGCATGCTTGTGTTAATGACAGAATTTGTGTTGTTTTTAATTCAGGCAGCGGCAGGCAGAACACTCACACAGGGGGCTCTTTCTTTTCAAAGCTGTGGTGTCTCATGGAGCAGGATGCTCTGGAGGCCAGGATATACAGGACGATGTTCATCTGGAAAACACAAAATACAATTAAACTATGTATTACTGTATAACATAAAGGCATACTATTATATAACTAGTATATACAGTACCAGTCAAAAGTTAAGACACCTACTCATTCCAGAGTTATTCTTTATTTTTACAATTTTCTACATTGTAGAATAATAGTGAAGACATCAAAACTATGAAATAACACATGGAATCATGTAGTAACCAAAAAAAAGTGTTAAACAAATATTTGAGATTCTTCAAAGTAGCCACCTTGATGACAGCTTTGCATTATTCTACAATGTAGAAAATAGTCAAACAAATAAATAAAAACTTTAATGAGTAGTTGTGTCCAAACTTGACTGGTACTGTAAATATCATACAATACACTGTATTGGAGATCTAATGAGGAGGTGGAATGTACTCACAGACACCACCATGGCGATGGGCCCTGCCAAGCTCCAGATCAGAGTATCGTACACGGACAGCCAGCAGAAGTCTGGGTTCCCATAACCCTCTGGGTCCAGTCCGACCGCCAGGCCTGGACGACACAACCACCAAACACACCAGTAACTAACAAATAACTACAGTAAGGCTTTCAACCGTTCTAATGGGATACATGAGTTGGCATTGTGTCTGTGTGTGTCAAGTTTGTATTGTTACGTGCACTAGTACAGTGAAATGCCTTTCTTGCTGGCTCTTTACCAATAATGCAGAACCAATATAACATTTTTTTTTAAAGTCAAGTTGATCAAAAACAAGAAATTGAAATAAGAACACGAGAAAGTAAGTAACTTAAATAAAGGATCAGTTCCAGAGTCAGTGCCAATACCACATTTACAATGTGCAGGGATACTGGAGTGGTAGGGTTAGATATGTATAGGGGTAAGGTGACAGGGATACTGGAGTGGTAGGGTTAGATATGTATAGTGGTAAGGTGACAGGGATACTGGAGTGGTAGGGTTAGATATGTATAGGGGTAAGGTGACATGGATACTGGAGTGGTAGGGTTAGATATGTATAGTGGTAAGGTGACAGGGATACTGGAGTGGTAGGGTTAGATATGTATAGTGGTAAGGTGACAGGGATACTGGAGTGGTAGGGTTAGATATGTATAGGGGTAAGGTGACAGGGATACTGGAGTGGTAGGGTTAGATATGTATAGGGGTAAGGTGACAGGGATACTGGAGTGGTAGGGTTAGATATGTATAGGGGTAAGGTGACAGGGATACTGGAGTGGTAGGGTTCAATATGTATAGGGGTAAGGTGACAGGGATACTGGAGTGGTAGGGTTAGATATGTATAGGGGTAAGGTGACAGGGATACTGGAGTGGTAGGGTTAGATATGTATAGGGGTAAGGTGACAGGGATACTGGAGTGGTAAGGGTTCAATATGTATAGGGGTAAGGTGACAGGGATACTGGAGTGGTAGGGTTCGATATGTATAGGGGTAAGGTGACAGGGATACTGGAGTGGTAGGGTTCGATATGTATAGGGGTAGGGTTAGATATGGATAGTGGTAGGGTTAGATATGGATAGTGGTAGGGTTCGATATGTATAGGGGTAAGGTGACAGGGATACTGGAGTAATAGAGGTAGATATGTATAGGGGTAAGGTGACTTGGCATCAGGATATATGATAAACAGAGTAACAGCAGCGGATATGATTGTACGCGAGTGTGTGTGCGTAGAGTCAGTTTGAATGTTTATGCATGTCATGTGTGTGTGAGAAAAGTATGTGTGTGTGTGTGTGTGTGTTGGAGTGTCAGTGTGTAGAATGTGCATAGAGTGAGTGTGTGATTGTGTATAGAAAAGAAAGTTAAAATAGACAGGTCATTGCAGACAGTTCTTATGGCTCGGGAATAGAAGCTGTCAGACCTCATCCACCGGTACCGCTTGTCGTGCGGAAGCAGAGAGAACAGTTTATTGCTTGGGTGGCTGGAGTCTAACAATTTTTCTGATATAGAGGTCCTGGATGGCAGGGAGCTCAGCATCAGTGATGTACTGGGCCGTACGCACTACCCTCTGTAGTGCCATGTGATGGAGGGCGGTGCACTTGCCATACAAAGCAGTGATGCAGCCAGTCAAGATGCTCTTTGTGGTGTAGCTGGTGAACTTTGAACATTTGAGGGCCCATGCAAAATCTTTTCAACCTCCTGGGAGGGAAGTGGCGTTGTCGCGCCTGTTCGCGTGTGTGGACCATTTTAAGTCCTTAGTGATTTGTACACCCAGAAACTTGAAGCTCTCGACCCGCTCTGCTGCAGCCCCGTCGATGGGGACGTGCTCGCCCCCGTTTCCTGTAGTCCACAATCCTTGGTCTCACTGACGTTGAAGGAGAGGTTGTTGTCCTGGCACCACACTGTCGTCACTGACCTCCTCCACCCTGTAGGCTGTCTAATCGTCGCCGGTAATCAGGCCTACCCACTGTCATGTCGTCAGAAAACTTGATAATGGTATTGGAGTCGTGCGTGGCCACGCAGTCGTGGGTGAACCGGGAGTACAGGAGGGGACTAAGTATGCAACCATGTGTGGCCCCCCATGTTGAGGGTCAGCGTAGCGGAGGTGATGTTGCCTACCCTTACCACCTGGGGTCGGTCCATCAGTGTGTGTGTGTGTGTGTGTAAGGATGTGTGTATTGTTCAGACCTGTGATGAAGGCAGGCACGCCCCAGCCGATCATGTAGTAGAATCGCATGGGTCCGTAGTTGATGTCTCGTATTTCGCTCAGCATGCGGTAGACGTGCAGGCCCTCCAGGAAGAGCCAGGAGAAGGTGCACAGGTAGAAAAAATGCAGCAGTATGGCGATGATTGTGCACAGAAACTACAGACACGGAGAGAGAGAGAGAGCGAGGGGAGAGAGAGAGAGAGAGCGAGGGGGGAGAGGGAGAGAGAGCGAGGGGGAGAGAGAGAGAGAAAGCGGGGGGAGAGAGAGAGAGAGCGAGGGGAGAGAGAGCGGGGGGCGGGGGGAGAGGAAGGGAACTTATTATACTCTATATTACAGGGCTCAAAGTGGGCAGAATGCTTTGATGATTTTTCCTTTGTTTTTAATCAGATCCATATCAGACAGCTATTCCAAACAGAGGAGAGGGAAGGTAGGATATTGAAAGTGGTGTACTGAACCCGAGATCGACAGGAGGTCAAATACAGTATTAAAAGGTAGACAGAAAATAACTTTGTTCCAGTAGTTTACCGGGTTGTCTGCCAGGTTAATGCCCAGGATGAAGATAAGTTCGGAGATGAAGAGGGCGGTGGCGCCGTTGTTGATGATGCTGGTCTTGTTGCAGTGCATGGCCCGCAGGCAGAGGAGGAAGAGCGTGGTGAGGAAGAGGAAGCCCAGGGTCACACTCACCGTGCTCCACGTCACCAGCTTCACCGGAAGGATCTCACCGTTCTGAGAAGGAAGAGAGGAAGAGGAGGGTGGAGGAAAAGTTTAGTTTAAGAAGAGCTTTGTTTGGTCATTATAGTGAACAAGACCCCTATAGGGTGTGGTCTGAGGTGTATTGAGGTTTATAAAGTGAAGTCTAGACTCGTACAGCATATGGTGAAGTTCTGTCTAGTGTTGTGGCCTTGCTCACCTCTCTCCTGGAGATGTCCATGAGAACAGCGAAGCTGGTCATGTGGTAACACTGGCAGCTGATGTGAGTGTTGTTCCTGAACACCACCTCACAGCCTTTAGCTGACCAGCCTCCGTTCCCCGCTCTGACAAACAAAAACAACAGTCAAACAATGCGATGACAGATTATTGGGTTTCAACCTAATCCTTTATATAACTTTTAAGTCTTTGTTTCTACAGCTCAAAGTTGAAATAGCTAGTGTGTGTGTGTGTGTGTGTGTGTGTGTGTGTGTGTGTGTGTGTGTGTGTGTGTGTGTGTGTGTGTGTGTGTGTGAAACTCACAGTATGGAGTGGTTCCAGAAGACACAGATGGGTTTGGAGCGCTCCTCGGTGGTGACCATGCGGAACTGCACAGTGATGGGTTCGTCCAGCATGTGCTGCAGCAGCTCCTCGTTGTCATGGACCGTGATGCTGACCACCGGGGAGTTGATGACCGGACGCTTAGGCACTCTGGTGGACATCACACGAAACCACTAATTAATTCTTCAACAGGAACCTTGTTTCTGCTCTTCCTCCTCCTCATTAATAATTTTCTCCAATTCTAAATTGGCCCCTAACCCCTACACCAGGGCTGCCCAACCCTCTTCCTGGAAATCTACCGTCCTGTGGGTTTTCAGTCCAACCCTCTTCCTGGAGATCTACAGTCCTGTGGGTTTTCAATCCAACCCTAATTTAACACACCTGATTCTACTAATTATCTGTTCAACAAGACCTTAACTAGCTGAATCAGATATGCTACTACTGTATTCTTTATGAACTCGGTCAGGCTTCGACCACTGGGATCATATAAACACACAAGACACGGAAAAATGTGTCTAATTGCAAGAAATTGGCTTAAAATCTGCAACATTTTCTCTCCGCTAACATGAGGGCTTTGAACAGTTTGGGGTTGGCATGGATTGCGAGGTGGGGGTTTGTTACTACGACAATAAAATATCAGTCTGGTCCTTTGTCACGTAGGCAATTTGTGTGACCAGACCTTATCAAATAGTACCTGCGTACCCCTGCCTTAGACCTTTGTGTAGATCTGAAAGGATCCGCAATATGGCATAAATACCACCAGGGAAATGTAGACCCATGAACATATTACTAGTATGTATCCAATTAAATCTATGTGAAGTATCTAGAGGTAGGAGGCAAGGGGTCAATATGGAATCAGGTCCCTGTCTCCCTCTGTCTCACCTCAGACTCCTCTTATCAGGGTCGTAGCTCGCAGGCAGCAACGAGGCCAGGCTGTGGAAGATGATCACGCTAGCGATGGCCTCCTGCTCAGGGTCGTCAGGACCTCGATGTCGCCTCTTCCTGCTGGACGTGTGGTTTCTCACAGAGGATTCTGGGAAGGTGTCCAGGTGGCGGTGGCCCTTGGTCTCCATGGGCGGCTTGAACACTGAGTCTGGGAGGGTGACGGCAGTCTCCTGGTCCTGAGGCCTCAGCCCTCTCAGAGACTGGTAGCGAGGGAGCTTGGCTCCGGCAAAGTTCATCTTCTGGAGGCGATCTATTGAGATGACTGTGGAGAACACCCAACACAGATGGGGTAGGTTAGACAGCAGACAAACCACTAGAAAGAGGTAGATGGCTAGATGGTTCAGTTTGTGAATCCTACAACTTATGGAATAATATTCAACAAATATTCCAACTGATAAAAAAAGTCTACATCAGGGCTCTCCAACCCTGTTCCTGGAGAGTTACCCCCCTGTACGTTTTCGCTCCAAACCCAGCTGTAACTAACCTGATTCAGCTTATCAACCAGCTCTCCAGGAACAGTGTTGGAGAGCCCTGGTCTACACAAAATTGTGTCTTTCTGTCCGACATAACGTCTATACCTAGTGTAAAGCAAAGTAGACCACACTCACCTATGTGTGGTGTGACAATGGTGAAGGGGCTGAGGTAAGTCTTCCTCATGTTCTGTGCCAGGGTGTTGGCGTACTCCTCATACTGGTGCAGTAGGGTCGCCGTGCCCCCCTCCGTCTGCTGGATCAGCTCCCAGTGTGGCCGTGTGCCCGGGGACAGGATGGCACTGCCCACCTGCACCAGGTTCTGATGTGGGGAGGAGGGCAGGGGGTCAGAGAGACAGATTGGCATAGGGTGGTGGAGGCAAATGTGTTGTGTTCAGTTACCTACAGAGTTTATCCGAGATGCATGTTGCATTGTGTCATGTGCAGAGGCTGGTGGGAGGAGCTATATGAGGACAGGCTCATTGTAATGGCTGGAATGGAATTAATGGAATGGATTCAAACATTTGGTTTCCATATGTTTGATGTGGTTGATAGCATTCCATTTTTCCATTCCAGCAATTAAAATGAGCATGTCCTCTTATAGCTCCTCCCACCAGCCTCCTCTGGTCATGTGGTGTTATGCTGTATTAACTGTGTTGCGCTGCCAGGTGTTGCCTTATGCTGCACCGCATGGTGGTGTGTTACACTCTGCAATATTGTGTTGTGTAGTGTTGTGTGTTGTCGTGTTACCTCAGTGAAGTGGACGTCCTGGGTGGCGGTCAGGCTGAAGCCCTGCTGGTGGCTCTCGTACTGCAGTAGGCTCTGGGTGAGGCGGTAGGCCACCTTCACGTCACTGCCGTAGTACTCCACCGTGTGCAGCGTGGCGTTGGCCAACATGGCTGCCATCTGCTGGACCCGCCCAGAGTCCAGGAGAGACATGTTACGGGAAAGCTTTTCCGACTGGACCAGGGAGAGAGAGAACAGTCTTACGGCACCATTTTATATATTGTATTTCATAAGTTGTGTATATGCAGGGCTCCCTTGTAAAAGTGACCTTGGTCTCGATGGCAACTAAAATAAATATAAAACAAAAAGACCTAACTCTGCTATATTACAGCAATAAAATCAGTTCATCATTCAACTTAATAGCATAAGTCATTGAAGTGAATAGATCCATATAAATGTGAGCTGATGAGGGGTAAATGAGTCTAGCTCTAGTGGAGCTGTATGAGGGGTAAATGAGTCTAGCTCTAGTGGAGCTGTATGAGGGGTAAATGAGTCTAGCTCTAGTGGAGCTATATGAGGGGTAAATGAGTCTAGCTCTAGTGGAGCTGTATGAGGGGTAAATGAGTCTAGCTCTAGTGGAGCTGTATGAGGGGTAAATGAGTCTAGCTCTAGTGGAGCTATATGAGGGGTACATGAGTCTAGCTCTAGTGGAGCTATATGAGGGGTAAATGAGTCTAGCTCTAGTGGAGCTGTATGAGGGGTAAATGAGTCTAGCTCTAGTGGAGCTGTATGAGGGGTACATGAGTCTAGCTCTAGTGGAGCTGTATGAGGGGTACATGAGTCTAGCTCTAGTGGAGCTGTATGAGGGGTACATGAGTCTAGCTCTAGTGGAGCTATATGAGGGGTACATGAGTCTAGCTCTAGTGGAGCTGTATGAGGGGTAAATGAGTCTAGCTCTAGTGGAGCTGTATGAGGGGTAAATGAGTCTAGCTCTAGTGGAGCTGTATGAGGGGTAAATGAGTCTAGCTCTAGTGGAGCTATATGAGGGGTAAATGAGTCTAGCTCTAGTGGAGCTGTATGAGGGGTAAATGAGTCTAGCTCTAGTGGAGCTGTATGAGGGGTAAATGAGTCTAGCTCTAGTGGAGCTGTATGAGGGGTAAATGAGTCTAGCTCTAGTGGAGCTGTATGAGGGGTACATGAGTCTAGCTCTAGTGGAGCTGTATGAGGGGTACATGAGTCTAGCTCTAGTGGAGCTATATGAGGGGTACATGAGTTTAGCTCTAGTGGAGCTGTATGAGGGGTACATGAGTCTAGCTCTAGTGGAGCTATATGAGGGGTACATGAGTCTAGCTCTAGTGGAGCTGTATGAGGGGTAAATGAGTCTAGCTCTAGTGGAGCTGTACACACCAGGGTCTTGAGTTTGGTGAAGGTGACAGAGGTACAGTTGAAGAGGTTGGGGGGCAGCCATCCCTTGTGTTCGTCACAGTGGCGAATAGCTGTGCCTGAGAGAGAAGGGGGAAATCTTCATAAAAGGAGAGGAACATGCTGGAAAGACCCGAGGCAAGTTTAAGTGCATAGTATAGTATATTCCATTATAGTATGGTAATTAGCTAAACTGCTGAGATTCATCGTACCGATAGATCCCTTGGGACAGGGGACTGCTGCAGGGAGACCAAACTTAGTCCTGGGCCACCAGATCCCTGCCTCCATTGCCTGGGGACAACTGTCATAGATCACTGAGAGAGAAAGACAGGGAGAGAAGGCGAGAGAGAGGAAAAGTGAGAGCGAAAGAGGAGGGAGAACAGGAAAGCTGATAAAAATGTATTGTCCAGGTGTAACTGTACACATGACATAGAATTTGCTTGGCACAAAAACACTTTTTAAAAGGCCATGTAATCACATTCATTTACTAAATCAGTGAACTAAATGAATCAGACTGGACTACAGATACATTTCTGAAGCATGTGACATTTGGTCATTCTTTACTGTCATGTGACGTATGTTAATGCTGACCTTCGCAGCCGTTGGGCGACACCTCAGCGAAGGGGTTGTCACAGTGGTTACACTGGCGCCCGATGACCCCTGGCTTACACTGGCACTGCCCGCTCTCCCTCTCACACGCCCGTGAGAACGAGCCCACTGGGTAACACTCACATAGCAGACACACCTCGCTGCCCTCTGGACGGTAGTGGTTATCCTGAGAGCAGGGAGAAAGGGATAGAGCGAGAGATAGAGGGGGAGGGAGAAGAAAAGTAAGGGAGGAAGTAAAAAATAATACCAGCCCACAGTTTCACCCATCGCCCCTGTCCACTTAAAACATCCTGCCATTGAGACACAGTAGTCAGCTGGCTCACCTTGCAGCGGCACTCCCCGCTGGTCTTGTTGCAGTCGGCATCGAAGCCCTTATCTGTCTGACAGTCACAGGGACCACAGGTCTTATGTCCCCACCAACCCCTGGGACACGGCAGGTCAGTCCTGAGGGCCACACATAGTCAGAAACACAACAGATACACAGATACATTCATATAGTGTTCTTTATAGTGATATGGACCAACAAAAACATAGTGATATGATCTGTGTATAGCAAAGATTTTTTACTAACTTCTTCTCGCAATACTGGCCAAAGTAGTTGCTGGGACAGTCACAGGTGTAGCCGCGGGAGGAGCTAACCTTCCTGGTGCAGGCTGATTGGTGCTCGCAGGGGTTTAGCGCACATACGTCTGTGCAGTTATCGCCATAGTAACCTGGCAGGTAAACAACACAATAAGAATTCATAAGTTATGTCTGGGAGGGATCAACGTAAGACTATATGGTCGTATAATATGGTTGTAAAATCTAATGATGAGGAAGATAACGCTGATGATGGTTGGCAGATTGACCGGTGAGGCAGGTGCAGGAGTGGCTGTCCCAGTCATCACTGCAGTAGCTGTTAGAGGGGCAGGTGTTAGAGACACAGGGGTCTGGTACGCTGCAGCCCTGCTCCATGTTCACCCTCCTGGCCTGAGACATGCTGAGAGACACGGAGGTGGAAGAGGTCTCCCCCACACGCAAACCCTGAGGAACACACACACCAGGGAGAACGCACTCAGACACATGGACAGACAACATAGTATGTGTGTGTCTTCTGTGTTTGCGTGACAAGAGGTTAACGAACCTGCACACAGCCGCGGAAGCCATGCTGTATTTTCCCATCAGCCCCAGTGATTCCCCCGACACTCAGAGTCTTGACCTTCGCCCCCTTCAGTTTAGTATCCACTTCCATGCTGGCCTGGATTGGTAGATCAGATCAAACAAATACATTTACATTTACATTTAAGTCATTTAGCAGACGCTCTTATCCAGAGCGACTTACAACTAATCACAACACTTAGAACCTAGTACCCAAGAACCTTGCATAGTGCTGAAATACTTTATGCTAGACTAAAATGCAACATTTTCAATATTGTGTAGGCCTAGGTATCAGAACATCAAACAAGAATGAGTTCAGCATTTTGAGTACACAGCATGTAGGCCTAGGTGTCACCAAAGCTAATAAATACAGTTTTTCTTTATTTTTTACTATTGTCTACATTGTAGAATAATAGTGAAGACATCAAAACTATGAAATAACACATGAAAACTATGAAATAACACAAATAACAATCATGTAGTAACCAAAAAAAGTGTTAAACAAATAAAAACATTTTATATTTGAGATTCTTCAAAGTTGCCACCCTTTGCCTTGATGACAGCTTTGCACACTCTTGGCATTCTCTCAACTAGCTTCATGAGGTAGTCACCTGGAATGCATTTAAATTAACAGACGTGCCTTGTTAAAAGTTAATTTGTGGAATTTCTTTCCTTCTTAATGTGTTTGAGCCAATCAGTTGTGTTGTGACAAGGTAGGGTTGGTATACAGAAGATAGCCCTATTTGGTAATAGTCCATATTATGGCAAGAACAGCTCAAATAAGCAAAGAGAAAAGACAGTCCATCATTACTTTAAGACACGAAGGTCAGTCAATCTGGAAAATATCATGAACTTTGAAAGTTTCTACAAGTGCAGTCGGCAAAAACCATCAAGCGCTATGATTAAACTGGCTATCATGAGGACCGCCACAGAAAAGAGAACCACTACTTCAAGGTCTCAGAGCGAGTGACGTCCCTGATCGAAATGCTATTAGCTCGCACCACCGCTAACTAGCTAGCCATTTCACATCGGTTACACAGCGGATAAGTTCATTAAAGTTACCAGCCTCAGAAATCAGCAATTAACTACAACTCAGATTGCAGCCCCAAATAAATTAATTCAAGTAACAGACACATCCAACATCAACTGTTCAGAGGAGACTGCGTGAATCAGGCCTGCATGGTCAAATTGCTGCAAAGAAACCACTACTATAGGACACCAAGAGACTTGCTTGGGCCAAGAAACACAAGCAATGGACATTAGACCAGTGGAAATCTGTCCTTTGGTCTGATGAGTCCAAATTGGAGATTTTTGGTCCAACCGCCGTGTCTTTGTGAGACAGAGTAGGTGAACGAATAATCTCTGCATGTGTGGTTCCCACCGTGAAGCATGAAGGAGGTGGTGTAATGGTGTGGGAATGCTTTGCTGGTGACACTCAACGATCTATTTAGAATTCAAGGCACACTTAACAAGCATGGCCACCACAGCATTCTGCAGCAATGCGCCATCCCATCTGGTTGCACTTGCACTTAGTGGGACTCTCATTTGTTTTTCAACAGGACAATGACCCAAAACACACCTCCATGCTGTGTAAGGGCTATTTGACCAAGAAGGAGAGTGATGAGTGCTACATCAGATGACCTGGCCTCCACAATCACCCGACCTCAATCCAATTGAGATGGTTTGGGATGAATTGAACCGCAGAGTGAAGGAAAAGCAGCCAACAAGTGCTCAGAATATGTGGGAACTCCTTCAAGGCTATTGGAATAGCATTCCTCATGAAGCTGGTTGAGAGAATGTCAAGAGTGTACAAAGCTGTCAACAAGGCAAAGGGTACCTACTTTGAAGAATCTAAAATCTAAAATGTATTTTTTGGTTACTACATGATTCAACGTATTATTTCATAGTTTTGACGTCGTCACTATTATTCTACAATGAAAAAAAATATACAAATAAAGCAAAACCCTTGAATGAGTAGGTGTGTCCAAACTTTAGACTGGTACTGTACCTATTTAAATGTAATTAAAATGTCAAACCTACAGTCTGTCTCCTAACAGTGTCTCACCGTGTAGAGGCCATGGTCAAAGGAGAGCACAGCCTTGTGGCGGGGCTCGCCGCCCGGGATATCTTTCAGCTCCATCTGCACATGGTGCCAGTCTCCGTCATTCACTGTCACCTCCTCTACCTGGGACAGGGTGGAGTCCTCGCCCCTCTGCAGGCCCATCACCACACTGCCACCGCGCAGCTAGGGGAAGGAGAGAGAGAGGGGGTCGGGAGAGGGAGAGAGAGGGGGTCGGGAGAGGATAGAGAGATATGTGGGAGAGGACGGAATGGAATGAGAGAGGTGGGGCAAAGGATGGGAGAGAGAGGGGGATGTGAAGAGAGATGAGGGACGGCAGGAGAGAGAGAAAGACCTTTAGCATGCAAACATCACATGCTCACAGACAGAGAGCTTTTCCTCTCATCATCCATATCATATCATCTATGGTAATACAGTAGCTAAGAAAATAGCCCTGTTTTTTTTATTTTTTTATTTTTTAAATGTACCAACTTTAAAATAGTTGCTGGACTGTTATACAACTTCAAAAAAGGCACCTGTCTAGACAAACAACAGCTGCTATCTGAAAGGCCTGGGTATGGCAGCTCTCAGATCTTGGGATGAGGCGTTTGTTAGTTGGCGGGCTTCATCTCTCATCTCATCAAATATTTAAAGTCATGCTGCTGCCCAGACAGCCAACAGGTGGAGCTTTACATCAACTAACCCACAGTCACTCTGTGTGAGCTGCTGGAGTCATGCTGGAGTTACATGCCACAATGCACTAATCTATTCCAACACCATACTGAGGGGGAAAACACATGCATAATCTGATACAAAATGAGTGAAAGGAATTCCTATCAAAACTATTGGCTGTTTGGCTCTGTCTTAGCTTCAGATAGGATGAAATCCTGTATAATATGTATTATACTGTACGTAATGACATATGAAATGGCCTACAGTAAACACCTTTGCACCTGTGAGGTGTATTTGTAGTGCTGTTCCGTATTGTTGGGTAATGCTGTTGAAGGTGTGTGCATATGCCAGATTGAGGAGGGCTGTACAGTATACTGTGATATGGCAGACCAGGCCTCTGCTGGCGTGAGACACTATAGGGTAGTAATAATAATACAAATAATTATAATAAATGGAAAATACATTTATATAGTGCTTTTCAAAGGACTTAAAATATGCTTTACAGTTGTAGAAATGAAAAAAAGAAAGAAACAAATCTAAACAAAATAATGCCAGGCTAAACAGAAAGAAGATAAACAAAGTTGGGAGTAGGGCTTAAGGAAGGTGTGATGTGCCTGTGTGTGTGTGTGTGTGTGTCTGTGTGTGTGTGTGTGTGTGTGTGTGTGTGTGTGTGTGTATGTGTGTATGTGTGGGTAGGACTGTGTATGGCGAGACTATTAGATGTGTTTTCTCAGTACCTGTATGGTGAGGTTGTGGTGCTGTCCGGCGGTGAGGTGCAGCAGGGTGGCACTAGGCTGGCGCGTGCGGAACATAAGCTCCACGTGCCATGGCACAGTGACCACCGCCACCAGGTTAGTCCACTGCAAAAGGCTGTTACCCAGGAAACGCTGTGGGTTGGCCATCACTGCAACACAGGCAGGCAGATAGAGAGAGGGGGTGAGGAAGCAGATAGAGAGGGGGAAGCAGATAGAGGGAGAGGGGGGGTAGGGAAGCAGATAGAGGGAGAGAGAGGGGGGTGAGGGAGGCAGAGAGTGGGGGAAGCAGATAGAGGGAGAGAGAGGGGGGGTGAGGGAGGCAGAGAGTGGGGGTGAGGGAGGCAGAGAGTGGGGGGTGAGGGAGGCAGATGGAAGGGGGGAAGCAGACAGAGAGAGGGGGTGAGGGAGGCAGAGAGTGGGGGTGAGGGAAGCAGATAGAGTGGGGGGAGCAGACAGAGAGAGGGGGGTGAGGGGGTCAGAGAGTGGGGGTGAGGGAGGCAGATAGAGAGGGGGGGAGCAGATAGAGGGGAAAGAGAGGGGGGTGAGGGAGGCAGAGAGTGGGGGTGAGGGAGGCAGATGGAAGGGGGAAGCAGACAGAGAGAGGGGTGGTGAGGGAGGCAGAGAGTGGGGGTGAGGGAAGCAGATAGAGAGGGGGAAGCAGACAGAGAGAGGGGGGGTGAGGGGGCAGAGAGTGGGGGTGAGGGAGGCAGATGGAAGGGGGGAAGCAGACAGAGAGAGGGGGGTGAGGGAGGCAGAGAGTGGGGGTGAGGAAGGCAGATGGAAAGGGGGGAAGCAGACAGAGAGAGGGGGTGAGGGAGGCAGAGAGTGGGGGTGAGGGAAGCAGATAGAGAGGGGGAAGCAGACAGAGAGAGGGGGGGTGAGGGGGCAGAGAGTGGGGGTGAGGGAGGCAGATAGAGAGGGGGGGTGAGGGGGCAGAGAGTGGGGTGTGAGGGAGGCAGATAGAGAGGGGGAAGCAGATAGAGAGAGAGGGGGTGAGGGAGGCAGAGAGTGGGGGTGAGGGAAGCAGATAGAGAGGGGGAAGCAGACAGAGAGAGGGGGTGAGGGGGCAGAGAGTGGGGGTGAGGGAGGCAGATAGAGAGGGGGGTGAGGGGGGCAGAGAGTGGGGTGTGAGGGAGGCAGATAGAGAGGGGGAGGCAGATAGAGAGAGGGGGTGAGGGAGGCAGAGAGTGGGGGTTGAGGGAGGCAGATAGAGAGGGAGGGAAGGGGAGAACAAGAGAGAACGAGATAAATTGAGAGCGAGAATGAGGAAATGAGGAAAAGTAGGTGACATGTGACAGAGAGTCATTACCACTCTCACAGTAATATGTTCTGTGATCAAGTCTGAACAACCCAGCTCCAGTTACTGGTAGGGAGAGTATACACAATCTATGATTACCACAGAAAACAAAGATGAGGGGGTACAAAGCCAGCAGTGCTACACGTTACACCTAACCTTACGAAAAAAACAAATTAAGACGTCAATGGAATGAAAAGCTTGGCACTCGCTGTATGGGTATAAAATAGTATGTGTGGCAATTTGAAACTAGATACCCCTGAATAAATACTGTTCACATACAGAGCCAAATACCAGAGAAGATTAAACATGCCCCCTACCCCTATTCACTAGTACTTGTGATGAGTGTTGGCTAGACAACGCTCAGGGGTGGGGTGTGTGTTCAGTTGTATGTGTCTGTGTATTTGACATGCAGTCTGTGCATTCTGAAGACAGCCATTCTGGCAGAGAGGCACTAGTGTCACTTTTAGCTGGGTGTTAGACATGTTTTTCTCTCTCATTACACAGTGGCAGGGATGCAAAACACGGCCGTCCATAATTAATGACACAAATCAAGCCTGTCATTGGCACTAGAGAGAGCGAGTGAGGGAGAAAGAGAAACAGAGGACCCAGGGGATAGTGGTTGTGGTGCAGTCTGGCACTGGTGTAAAGCTACAAAAAGATTGTAAACAGAATCTCATGAAAAGAGGTTGATACACTGAGTGTACAAAACATTAAGAACACCTTCCTAATATTGAGTTGCACCCCCACTTTTGCCCTCAGAACAGCCTCAGTTTGACGGGGCATGTTCTCTACAAGGTGTTGAAAGCGTTCCACAGGGATGCCGGCACATGGTGACTCCAATGGTTCCCACCGTTATCAGCATTTCACCTCTTTTTTTTCTTTTATCAAAAAAATGATATGTTTATTATTTTCCAATAATAATAATTTAAAAAAAAACTGCAATAAACAATGACATTCATTGTACTGTTGAATGGGATGGCCAATTTAGAGGACAAAACAAAACTTAGCTCACACATACACAAAATAAAACTAAATCCTATTAGGTGGTACATATATAAGAAGACAGCATATAGTCATTCCAAGCAGTGTAGTTAAGCCAAAAATAAGTATTGAGTGGAGTACAGCACAGAGTGGCAGCAGATCGTCAACCCAGTTATGAAGCGGGACTAGACCATTTATCCAGTATCGGCTGCCATATTTTGTAAAACACTGGACTTCTATTGGAGGTATTGTATCGAATCTTTTCCATATGTATTACGTTCCCTAAATCCCTTAACCACATTTCAAAAGGTAGGTACAGTCTCCAATTTCCAAAATTGCAATATGAGAACGTTTCAGTTCTTGACACAAACCGGTGCGCTTGGCACCTACTACCATACCCCGTTCAAAGGCACTTAAATCTTTTGTCTTGCCATTTCACCCTCTGAATGGCAGACATACACAACCCAGGTCTCAAATGGCTCAAGGCTTAAAAACAATATTTGTTAAACCTGTCTCCACCCCCTTCATCTACACTGACTGAAGTGGATTTAATAGGTGACATCAATAAGGAATCATAGTTTACAGTTGGATTCTCCTGGTCAGTCTACGTCATGGAAAGAGCAGGTGTTTATAATGTTTTGTACACTCAGTTTCTATTTGCAGTGTGTTTGGTTTAAACAGGGTCCATATAAAAAGGAAGGCATGCTCATGGGATTGACAATGAAAGTATTTGTTTCCCCCATACCCTTGTCCACCCAGAGTCAGTGGTGAACATCAGAAAGGAAGTGAGATGCTGGGGATTTTCTCCATGGTTACTAGCTGTTCTGCCCTCTCTAACCCCTAATGGCCGATCCTATTACATACTGGAAGTTTAACAGCAATATTTTGATAGTGACCTTTGTAGTGGCGTGGCATAGTTCATGTTCTTGGTAGAACATGAATGTTCATGCCATCGGAACCCACTATCTAGATTAAAGATCAGCAGCACGGTTCTAGACTACATTCTTTTCCCCTTCCGCTCTCCCTCTCTTCTTGAAATGAAGGAGTCACATGGGTTCATCTGCTTCAGTGAGAGAGGGACCCTTTCCCCATCCTCGTTCATTATCCCTCCTCTCGGGCTCCCCTTAACTATGACAAAGAAGTGGTCCTTTATCACTGGATTTTACTCTAAACTAAAACAGGGAGGCTTTTGTGTAATTCACCATTTATTGAGTAGTATCCCTTTTTCTCTTCCCTCTCGCAATCTCCCTCTTATGAGCCGTCCCAGCTCGTAAAACCAGCAAGTCAAACAACTGCAGAGCACAGAGGAGCTGGGAAGAGAAATGGACACTAGTAATGCTCTAACAAACACAACTCTCTCAAACGGAGCAATAAAATACTTTACCGTAAACATGTCCACGGTGTTACTCAAGAGAACAGGTTTAAACATATAGCTCTATTCAAATGTGACATGATCCCTCATGACAGATTCATACAAGCTTATGGGATATCGCATCTGTCATACTGGATACACATCTGGGACCCTCACAAACCCTTGTGAAATGTCTGGTATAAAACAGCAATGCTCCGTATTAGTATTTATCAAGATCTCCAATTAGCTGCAGCCGAGGCGGCGGCTACTCTTCCTGGGTCCAAACAGGAATCAACACAACAAATCAAATACTGTGTTCAATAAATCAATGATGACTGGCTTTATCTATGCCAGGAAAGAGTCGATTCTAAAACGATGAGGATATATTTCAACACTCTGCTGATTGAAGAGCCTACTTCAGTTATTTACAGCCCTGCCAATTCCCTCTACGCATCACCCTGAGCAATCTCCTCTGCGTGGTGTCTATGCAAATGTTTCCGCACTAGATTTACACTGTACACTCAAAAAGGCATGTTTCAAAATGATAAGAAAATACAATATAGCAGATGCTCTTTTAACACCACAGCACGAAGAAGCCAATTAAATGGCCAGTGTCACTGTAACCACCTGGTTGTTGAGTTAAGGTACAGTCCATCAACTACAAAGACACTAGTTAAGTGTAGGTCAGGCGAGCTGGGGGATGTTGTCTGTCTGATGGGTCACTTAGTAGTCTACTCCTAATGCACGCCTGTAGAGTCCTTGTACCTCTTTACTAAGAAGGGCCTATAATGGTAGGTCATGGGGCCAACAAAACCTGGTTAGCTTTGATCTCACGTTTTAACCATTTGAGGAAGCTTTCCAACCTCCGGCAATGCCGTTACTTCACTTACCCTTCTCGCAGTTCCGGCCTCCAAATCCTAGGGGGCAGTCACAGCTGAACGAGCCCCACATGTTGACGCAGGTCCCTCCGTTCAAACACGGGTTGTTATTGCAGAAGTGCCTTTTAGCAGAGCATCCTGGGAAGTTAAAGACATCTGAGGAATAGTTCAAGCCAACCTCATTATGCTAAGTGGTAATAAATGATTCCTGCTTCAGGTAAAACTCAAGGTACATTCACTTCCCCAACTCAGCTCATAGTGCTCAACTAAGACAGCAGGGAAGGGTGGATGCTATAAAACAGGCACAGAATGGTTCAGTCAAATGGCAATGTGCAAGGTTACTAACCTGGTAGAGTGCCGTTGTTAGCGATGAAGCTAGCCATGTCGACGTGGCGGTTGTCAATCCTCAGGTCCTTCATGCAGCCCACAAACTGGCGGTTCTGGATGGGGAAGTCCTCAGGCAGTTTGGGCACACCCCCTAGGAGGAGAGGACCAGTCAGATCCAGAGATCTACAGCAGAAAGATAGGACAGAGTCAGGCACATTTAGAATCTATCACTCAGCTCTGCTTCTATACCACAACACATTATAAACACTGAGCTCTGCTTCTATACCACAACACATTATAAACACTGAGCTCTGCTTCTATACCACAACACATTATAAACACTGAGCTCTGCTTCTATACCACAACACATTATAAACACTGAGCTCTGCTTCTATACCACAACACATTATAAACACTGAGCTCTGCTTCTATACCACAACACATTATAAACACTGAGCTCTGCTTCTATACCACAACACATTATAAACACTGAGCTCTGCTTCTATACCACAACACATTATAAACACTGAGGTCTGCTTCTATACCACAACACATTATAAACACTGAGCTCTGCTTCTATACCACAACACATTATAAACACTGAGCTCTGCTTCTATACCACAACACATTATAAACACTGAGCTCTGCTTCTATACCACAACATATCATTATAAACACTGAGCTCTGCTTCTATACCACAACATATCATTATAAACACTGAGCTCTGCTTCTATACCACAACACATTATAAACACTGAGCTCTGCTTCTATACCACAACATATCATTATAAACACTGAGCTCTACTTCTATACCACAACATATCATTATAAACACTGAGCTCTGCTTCTATACCACAACACATTATAAACACTGAGCTCTGCTTCTATACCACAACACATTATAAACACTGAGCTCTGCTTCTATACCACAACATATCATTATAAACACTGAGCTCTGCTTCTATACCACAACATATCATTATAAACACTGAGCTCTGCTTCTATACCACAACATATCATTATAAACACTGAGCTCTGCTTCTATACCACAACACATTATAAACACTGAGCTCTGCTTCTATACCACAACATATCATTATAAACACTGAGCTCTGCTTCTATACCACAACATATCATTAAAAACACTGAGCTCTGCTTCTATACCACAACACATTATAAACACTGAGCTCTGCTTCTATACCACAACACATTATAAACACTGAGCTCTGCTTCTATACCACAACATATCATTATAAACACTGAGCTCTGCTTCTATACCACAACATATCATTAAAAACACTGAGCTCTGCTTCTATACCACAAAATATCATTAAAAAAACACTGAGCTCTGCTTCTATACCACAACATATCAATAAAAACGCAGAGCTCTGCTTCTATACCACAACATATCATTAACACTTAGCTCTGATCTACGATCTTGGCTTCTATACCAAAAGACATCAACACACTGGAACAGCGTTTATTAAATATTTATCAGCTTTTCCAGGGAGGAAAACAGATACACCTCACTGAACTAAAATATGTTTACAAGCTGGACGTGACAGACTTAATTAAAAAATATATAATCTGTACCATAATGAGAGCCCTGTTTTGCTCAGCCAATTGGGATTTCTCTTTTGCTCTTGGCGTCACAACAATAGTACACTAGATCAAGAGTAAGTTCAGCTTGTGGCAAAATTTTTAAACTGAATTCATGGTTTCAAAAGGCTTTTATTCAACTCTACTATAATTGCAACTGTTGGCAAATAACAGTGCATAGTGAAATACTAGTAAGACCCTCCCATTCCCTTACTTTTTGGATCCTGATTGGCTGCCCTGGGCAGAGCAGGTGTAGTTCCCAATTACATGACCAAATCGCAGTGCCACTGAGGTGTCACAGTTGTCCACGGTTACTACGACGACCTTCTGGTCAGAGGGACCCTGGGGCATGCTGGCCTGGTTTAGGATTGGCTGTGAGGAGAGAAGAGGAGTTGTTGAGTTTGGCTCCAGTGTTATGGTGAGAGCACCTACAGCAGATGGGTGGGAAATCACCTGACACACTACTGGAAATAGCAGCACATGGTGATAGGAGTTTCTAAATAGTACAGCATTTCTATGTTATGCTATTCCTTCCTAAATGGGCGATACTGTATGTGTTTGGGAAGAACGTGGACATACATACAGTATGTGGTGTTTGGTTATGGATGGCTAGATAGATTGAGAGGGACAGGAAAGCACGCATTAGGCTATAATGAGCCTTCTGGGACTGTTCAGACGATTCTTTGAAAACAAAATCACAGGTGTATCTCAAGGACTGCTTGATGCTAAAAATATGCTGAGATTCTAGGTTTCTTCTTCAAGTTACAAAAGGCAGGTAAATGTGTGGAAGTTTATTTTTGTCTCAGAATATCCAATTTATTGTTTGTATGTGTCACTGTCAAGCATTTTTGGTTGCTCAGCACATAAATAGATTGCTTGTCTGTCTGGAGGTAGTGTGAAGTTGTGCCACACATCTCAGTATATCAGTGTGATCATAACCAATCCTGTCTAACAAGGTGTCAAAAACTCAGTAATCACACTTATTTTTCAAATGCAAAATACTAAGCGTAAAAACTAGCATTAAAAATCAAAAACTCTCACCATCTACTTTGTCATTGAAACGTTCACCCTAGAGAAGAATTTTCTCAAGTCAAGAGCTTCAAGAAGCTTTCACAACCCTAATGAAAAGTTTGAATAAATTCTGAAGAGAAAAGTCAGCCACTAGCTTTTATATTCAGCCCTACAGTATTCTGGAACATCACCCCAATTTATCTCAATGTTTTCAGTGCTTCAATCATTTAAAGCCAAACACCCACAGTTCAAGTCAGAGGCTGACACATAACCAACAGCACACACATGGCGGAAAAGCCCTGCTCAACAGCACACACACGGTGGAAAAGCCCTGCTCAACAGCACACACACGGCAGAAAAGCCCTGCTCAACAGCACACACACGGCGGAAAAGCCCTGCTCAACAGCACACACATGGCGGAAAAGCCCTGCTCAACAGCACACACACGGCAGAAAAGCCCTGCTCAACAGCACACACACGGCGGAAAAGCCCTGCTCAACAACACACACATGGCGGAAAAGCCCTGCTCAACAGCACACACACGGCGGAAAAGCCCTGCTCAACAGCACACACACGGTGGAAAAGCCCTGCTCAACAGCACACACACGGCGGAAAAGCCCTGCTCAACAGCACACACACGGCGGAAAAGCCCTGCTCAACAACACACACATGGTGGAAAATCCCTGCTCAACAGCACAGTGACGGTCTTCTTCAGCACAAAGGATCTCTTTCATTGTGTGAGGAATCAATGGAGGGAGAAACAAGACAAGGAGGGGCGGAGGGGTAGAATAACGATCCCGTCAATAAAGGTCACAACCTCTTTTCAAACACAAGCGTTTCCCGAGGTCACACAGAGCTCATATAGATCGTCAGCCCGGTTAGAGCTTGTGTCAGCAGTGGCTAGCAACACTGTAATGAGAGGGGTAACCACCACTGACCACCATCCCACTGTTGACTGACCAGGCCTGGGCACTGAGCTATGGACAGAGCATATAGGAATAGTCTCCATGTGCAGTGTGGTCTTGTGCTGAGCGATGTCGATTATTTTTTGTTTTTTAAACAGCTAATTGACCAACATCGGTTCAAATATTTGAATTCCATTACTTTCCTTTTTTTCTGTGAGCTCAAGCTCAGTCCTTTAGAGAGAAATCAGATCAAGCCCGAACTGTGCGATGTAGATTGGAGTTGTAGATTCCAACAGGCCAATATTCTACATAGTTTAGTGCAGAAAACATTGTAATTAACTACAATGACCATAACCTATTGCGCCGCCAATTTGTCCGGTCTGTGTGGAGCTGACACAGAGGGAAAGAAGAGATGGAAGAATGCGCGATCGAGATGGTCGATCTCGACGTTGGCGATGTCATTTACAAAATAGCCTCCAACACCCTACTCAACAAATTGGATGCAGTTTATCACAGTGCCATCCGTTTTGTCACCAAAGCCCCATATACTACCCATCACTGCGACCTGTATGCTCTCGTTGGCTGGCCCTCGCTTCATACTCATCGCCAAACCCACTGGCTCCAGGTCATCTACAAGACCCTGCTAGGTAAAGTCCCGCCTTATCTCTGCTCGCTGGTCACCATAGCTGCACCCACCCGTAGCACGCGTTCCAACAGGTATATCTCACTTGTCACCCCCAAAGCCAATTCCTCCTTTGGCCACCTCTCCTTCCAGTTCTCTGCTGCCAATGACTGGAACGAACTACAAAAATCTCTGAAACTGGAAACACTTATCTCCCTCACTAGCTTTAAGCACCAGCTGTCAGAGCAGCTCACAGATCACTGCATCTGTACATAGCCCAAAAACAACTACCTCTTCCCCTACTGTATTTAGCTCCTTTGTACCCCAGTATTTCTACTTTGCACACTCATCTACTGTCAAATCTACCATTCCAGTGTTTTAATTGCTATATTGTATTTACTTCGCCACCATGGCCTATTTATTGCCTTTACCTCCCTTATCTCACCTCATTTGCTCACATTGTATATAGACATATTTTTCTACTGTATTATTGACTGTATGTTTGTTTTACTCCATGTGTAACTGTGTTGTTGTATGTGTCGAACTGCTTTGCTTTATCTTTGCCAGGTCGCAATTGTAAATGAGAACTTGTTCTCAACTTGCCTACCGTGTTAAATAAATGTGAAATTAAAACAAATTAAAAAATTGACTATGAAGAACTACTAAAATAGATATTTTGTCAGACAGCATAGGCAGCAGCTCTATAGAGATGAGATGATGACTTGGAATGAAATAGCCTAATAAAGTCATCAACTAAAATATTTTATTTACGTGAATGTGAATAAAAGATAATCAATGATAAGCAGTAATGGACAGTCACTACCATCATGGGACTTTTAATTGTTTTATTCTGTGTTGTTACAGCATTCAACCCACATTTACATTTTAAAGAAAATAACCTAAACCAAAATTGAACCGACCTCAAATAGCACTAATCGCTCAGTAGCGTGGGCTACTGAGCGATTAGTGTTGCTCTCTCCTGGGTGGTGTGATTGTTGAGAGCTGAGGAATACATGTGATTTTGGGGGGGGGGTTGTGATAAAAAAAAATTTTAAAGTATCTTCTTAACAAAAATATAATTAGCTAATTTTATTCATAGCATAAGATGATCATAAATTACACTTGTGATTTGTCTACATATTCCTGCAGAGCCATAATAACTGTCTGAGCCCTTTAATCAAATGGGGCTAAGAATACAGACCAGACAAATGGAGTATAGGTGGACCTTACACACACATCTAGACAGCTGTAATATTGTAGGTCATGACAGAGCCCCATCCCTTTTCCAAGGAGCACTGCAGACAGAGGCACTGCCACATCTCCCTCACATGGTTCTCATTCCAACCCTGTATCCTATCCAGTGAGTAGATTAGATTATATCTGTGCTCGCAGCATGCTATTAATACAGCTGTCCCATTGAGGGGCTGTCTGTGAGGAGCTGAATACTAGAGGAGCTCATTGTGGGTCTTGTGATCAAGCTTGGCTGCCTCTGAGAGGATGGAGACTTAATTACATTGTTCCACTGCACTGATCAAATATTAGCCCTCCTCTTTAAACACCTCATCTGTCTCCCATTAGGCATTATTATCGTATCTAATAACTGGCAAATAGGATTAGTTGCTTTGCTGATTTGAGTCTGAAATATGTGCAGATGGATTTCATTATTCCCAACACACCGGCTACTAGAACGGTAGAAAGAACCTCTAAACCTCTTGACCAAAATGTCTTAATCCTTTAGTTGACCCCTTGTGAGGCAATGGGAAACTAATTTGTTGGGACAAACAAACCTGCAGTGTGGGATGATCTGTTAGAATGGTCACAAACCAAATCACCCGACACGCTCTTTTCCACGGTTCCCCTCAGTTGAGAAAGGTCCGGAACAGACTGGTCCAAATTCTCTGGTTCGTTCACTGACCTACGCATTGGGCCATCGCTCCCAGCAGCAATCATCAGTCATGGCTGTTGACTCTGCTATAATGACTCTCTGCTAATGTCTGTCAGCCGCTCAGTCTGCTACACAAAGCCCCGGCCTGTCAGAGCTGATTGGAGAGCATTCTTACTCAGGACTGCATAAAAACACTGTTCCCCTCATTACAGCGGGGTGACAGGGAAACATGGGAATATGAGTTCATTGTTATCCACGATGACAGGGATGGACAGGAGGAGCATGGGAGCAAACAACAGTAATATTAGGTCTGACTGGAAACACCATAGCAACCAGAGAGGTTAGCCCTGAAGCGCAGTGTCCCGCTCAAAGCCCAAGTCAAAACCTCTCTCGCCTTTCTTTTCCTCCTTTTGCTCCTCTCCCGCCCTGTTTTTCTCTCCTTGCTGGTGAACAGAGAGCGGGGCACCTTCCCCGGGGCCGCATCATTCACTGCCTATGGTCCCTTTGGAGGCCGAGCCCAGCACAAAAGCAGTGGTCATTGCCATTCTCCACACTCCCCCTCTCCCCTGAAAGGCACATTTCAATCTAAAATGCCCCCACCTCATCCCACCCACCCCCCCGCGGACAGGGACAGGCCGGCGTGAGATACCTCAGAGGGGAGGAGCCATCATTCTACCTCTATGACTCACTGGATCTGGACCAATGAGACAATGCTGCAGCAGCGGGTGTGAACTTTGATGGGGGGGGGGGGGTAGTTCAACCAAAACTCTGGGCAGTTTTCTAGGAAAATGTCCCTTCCATTGGTCTGCACCTCTGCTTAACATTATGCTAGTTCCATTATTGAGTTCATGTTTGTATTGTGCTAAAGATGAGCAGGAAACTAGGTGGTAAAATATGATAGAAAAGAAAACAGGTCATAAAAGGCGTTAGTGTGAGCAGTGGGCACTCAAGAGGAAGCACTTCTGTAGGTCACTGGAGACTGTTACTGTCTGTTTAATCCAAAAACTACTAGGTCACAATAAAACAAGCGATGGAGACTTTCATTGGACTTGTTGGTTTGTAACAAAGTGATTAATGAAAGAATAATGTCCCCGCTTTGATGGGAACCAAAGACTTTTCCTCCAATGGCCCACGAGATGTTGTGTTCCCTCACATTCTGCTGGCTGAATCTGACATGGCCCTGTTATTATAGACCATGAATAGAATATCCACACTAGGAGGGGGTTGCCTGGCAACAGCTTTATGATGCAAAGTGACTTTCTGAATAGACCAAAATGTAACATCCTGTGTGTTGGTCTGGGGGGGGGATAAGGGACAAGGGGTAGTGGTTTATAGTTCCATACATTCTTCACTGATTGATATGGAAATAAAAAAGTTGAAGCCGTCGTCAAGGAAAAATATCTTGTTTTGTATGAGTTCTATTTTCTCCAACATATACTCTGAGCATAGCTGTGAAAACATTCCTCCCACCCTTTTCTAGTGTCTCTCTCGCTCTTTATCCATCTGTCTCATCCCCCTCCATCTCTCTAGCTCTCTCTCATTCCTCCTATGTCTGTCTGGCACCCTGTCCCATCAACGGTTCTCTGGAATGACACAGCAGCAGTTCTGACAGGATGCAGCAAAGTGACAACATCCACAGAGGACCGTGGGTATTCTTCTCCCAGTGTGGTCCAGCTAGAATCCTGACTCTCATCACTCTATAGACTAGCGCCGTCAGACACTTGATGAAGTACAGCTGATCTAGTATAAATGGATGTCAAACAGGACACGAAGTACAGTGTAAAAATCTATATCCAGATCACTACACAACATCCATAAATCAATTACCGGTATACAAGTCCATTGCAGGCCAAACATGTTAAGAAAATATGTCTTGTATGTCTCATATTTCAAGTCTGTGGTAAAAGACAAACATAATTCAGTTTAGGCATGTACTGTACTGATGTTGGAAATGACCTGCTCTTCGTCCTCCTGCTCAGTGCTTCAGAGTGAGGTCTGATAAAGCCAAGTCTATAATGGGCCTTTTCAGTAGCCTAGTCTGACTCAAGTTACTGTATATGGGGCGGCAGGGTAGCCTAGTGGTTAGAGCGTAGGACTAGTAACCAGAAGGTTGCAAGTTCAAATCCCCTGACAAGGTACAAATCTGTCATTCTGTCCCTGAACAGGCAGTTAATCCACTGTTCCTAGGCCGTCATTGAAAATAAGAATTTGTTCTTAACTGACTTGCCTAGTTAAATAAAGGTAAAATTAAATTTCCCAGACCCAGCAAATCTGTGTTTTGTCTAGTGTTGAACCAGTCTATACTTTATAGGACCACAAGGCCTCGCCCAGGTTTCCCCCGACGTACCTTGTTGTAGTAGTGAACTTGCACCACATGCCACTGGCCATCACTGACACCTCCAAGGATGTAGGGCGACACAGTCGTCTTGGTCTCACCTAAAAAAAAGAACAAGTCAGCAAAGGTTATTCACACATCATTGTGTCAGGGCTCGTGCCAACACTTGTCACCATCACATGATATTAATAACAACCAACTCTAGATTTGGGATTAATTGGCTGACGTGCACTAACAGAAGCCCCTCCTACCAGCAGAGAAGGTGAGCTGGATCTGCTCGTTAATGATTTCCACAGCGATGAAATCGTGTTTCTCGTTGAAGCGGCCATTGTAGAGTAACAAACCGTTTGGCTCCTTTGTGGCAAATCTGGAAGACAGAAAAAAACAGGGCTCAGAGTGTACATTCACAGCCAAAGACTAAGAGAGTAAACAACAGTCTTTTCACTGAGGAAGGGTCTTTGTGGGGGGGAGGACTATGTGAAGATGCATTCTGCAAATATAACTAGTCATTACTGCAATAAATGCATTTTCAACAATTTTCAACCACATTGAACAGTCAGTGCTGAAAAACATGTCTAAATGGTTCTGTATCAATATCATGTCTAGAACCCCATCCAGTACCCTCGCCACAAGACAGACAGACGTACAATATACTGACTGACATGCCCTATTATAGCAGAGGATACAGATTATGAACACACCAGAAAACCTTTTTCCTTTCCCATTAGGTTACTAGGAGGGCATATTGATGCACTGTCCCTAGGGATTCCCCATTGAGGAGCAGAGAAGACAAAATGTAATAATGCTGCAATTTTCCACATACCACTGAGCACCCAACAGGGTTAACCACCACGACCACCGTTCTCTGACAGAGATGGAGAAATGCACTACAAAACAACGTAATATCTGCAGTGTTGGTGTGGAGCATGACACAGTCCATAAACTCAGACAGCATGCCGTGGACAGTGACTAAACCACAGAAATATAATGTCCATAGAGCTGGAGGTCATTGTGTTGTTGTCTTTTACTGTAACGTTAATCGACAGTTAGACACATTTAACCAATCCAGTGCACCTCTGGTACCCATCCAGAGGCCACGCCAAGTGACGCCACTAACGCTCTCGTCCAACCTGGGATTCAAGGAACAACGCGTTCCAACCGCAGAAAGACCACAGGGCATAGAAAAAAGACGGCACCAGTTCTATAAAAAACAAACAAATCAAAAATCAAATCAAATTTGATTTAGTCACATACGCCGAATACAACAGGTGTTGACCTTACAGTGAAATGCTTACTTACGAGCGCCTAACCAACAGTGCCGTTTCAAAAGATAAGGATAAGAATAAGAGATAACTGTAACAAGTGATTAAAGAGCAGCAGTAAAAAAATAACAATATATACAGGGGGGTGCCAGTACAGAGTCAATGTGCAGGGGCACCAGTTAGTTGAGGTAGTATGTAGGTAGAGTTAATTAAAGTGACTATGCATAGATGACAACAGAGAGTGGCAGTGGTGTGGAGAGCGGGGGCAATGCAAATAGTCTGGGTAGCCAACTCATTGGGTCACTGAGTTCTGAGGTGTCTTAATTTGATTCACCACAAAGGTAAAAAGCTCATGTGTGACACCGTGTTACCTTACATAATGATATTGCCGGCAGTCTAGGCCAAATGCAGAAGTTGCCAGAAAATTATAGAACCAGAAAATCATTTCCCCTCATTCATGTCCCAGGGGACCAAACAGTGGATGTGCTCCGTTTTACATTTGGAACATTCTGAACATCTGTGGGAGAACTGAGATCCCTGTCGTCTGTGTTACTGGTGTGACTCGTTGGCGCTTGTAGTCCGCATCTGCCTGTTCAGATGGAGACCGTGTCAGACGGATGAAGCCTACTTTCTTATTATAAATGAGGGAGAGATTCCAGAGATCTAAATACAGTCTCTCAGGACGCTTTCAGAGCACATTGGTAAATGTTGCGAGGCTATGTGTGTGTAAGTGTGTGTGTGTGTGTGTGTGTGTGTGTGTGTGCCAGTGTGTGAGCGTGCCAGTGTGTGAGCGTGCCAGTGTGTGAGCGTGCCAGTGTGTGTGCGTGCCAGTGTGTGAGCATGCCAGTGTGTGAGCGTGCCAGTGTGTGAGCGTGCCAGTGTGTGAGCGTGCCAGTGTGTGTGTGTGCATGCATTATCCCAGAGTGTAGCCATGGGGCACAGCAATGCTGACCTGCTTACTGAGGAGAATGATAATCATGACCTCAGACAAGAGGGAAGAGGAGAAAAACAAAAGGCACCAACTGATTACAATAGCACTGAATATCTCAAACATGTTCACCCATGACTGCATGGCCACGCACGACCGTCATTAAGTTTACTGACGACACAACGGCGGTAGGCCTGATCACAGACGACGATGAGGAAGCCTATAGGGAGGAAGTCAGAAACCAGGCAGTGTGGCGCCAGGACAACAACCTTTCTCTCAACATCAGCCAGACAAAGGAGATGATCGTGGATCACAGTAAACGGAGGGACGAGCACGCTCCCATCCATTGTGACGGGGCGGGAGCTTCAAGATCCTCAGTCTCCACATCACTACGGAATTAACAAGGTCCACACACACCAACACAGTCGTGAAGAAGGCACGAAAAGATTTGGCAAAGATACAGCTGCACCATTGAGAGCATCTTGACTACTTGGTATGGTAACTGCTTGACATCTGAGCGCAAGGCGCTACAGAGGGTAATGTGTACGGCATAATGTGTACGACTTATCTCTACTACTGCACCGCAAGCGGTACCGATGCACCAAGTCTGGAACCAACAGGACCCTAAACAGCTTCTACACCCAAGCCATAAGACTGCTAAGTAGTTAACCAAATAGCTACTTGGAAGGCTTTCCACTAGATGTTGGAACATTGCTGCGGGGACTTGCTTCCATTCAGCCACAAGAGCATTAGTGAGGTCGGCACTGATGTTGGGCGATTAGTCCTGGCTCTAAGTCGGCATTCTAATTCATACCAAAGATGTTGGATGGGGTTGAGGTCAGGGCTCTGTGCAGACCAGTCAAGTTCATCCACACCGATTTTGACAAACCTTTCTGTATGGACTTTGCTTTGTGCACGGGGGCATTGTCATGCTGAAACAGGAAAGAGCCTTCCTCAAACTGTTGCCACAAAGTTGGAAGGACAGAATCATTGAGAATGTCAGTGTATGCTGTAACGTTAAGATTTCCCTTCACTGGAACTAAAAGGGCCTAGCCCAAAGCATGAAAAACAGCCCCAGACCATTATTCCTCCACCACCAAACGTTAGTTGGCACTATGCATTCGGGCAGGTATCATTATTCTGGCATCTGCCAAACCCAGATTTGTCCGTCGGACTTCCAGATGGTGAAACGTGATTCTTCACTCCAGAGAATACGTTTCCACTGCTCCGGAGTCCAATTGCGACGAGCTTTACACCACTCCAGTCGACGCTTGGCATTACACATGGTTATCTTAGGCTTGTGTGCAGCTGCTCGGCCATGGAAACCCATTTCATGAAGCTCTCGACAAACAGTTCTTGTGCTGACGTTGCTTAGATTTTAGATTAGATTTAGATTTTATTAGATTTTATGTGCTTCAGCACACAGCGGTCCCGTTCTGTGAGCTTGTGTGGCCTACCACTTCATGGCTGAGCCGTTGTTGCTCCTAGACATTTCCACTTCAAAATAACAGCACTTACAGTTGACCGCGGCAGCTCTAGCAGGGCAGAAATTTGACAAACTGACTTGTTGGAAAGGTGGCATCCTATCGGACGGTGCCACGTTGAAAGTCAATGAGCTCTTCAGTAAGTTCATTCTATTGACAATGTTTTTCTATGGAGGTTGCATGGCTGTGTGCTGTCAGCACCGTGTGGCTCAAATAGCCGAATCCACTCATTTGAAGGGGTGTCCACATACGTGTATGTATTTACCTCAATTACCTCATACCCCTGCACATTGACTCGGTACTGGTAACCCATCTATATAGCCAAGTTATCGTTACTCATTGTGTATTTATTCCTTGTGTTATTATTTTTCTATTGTTTTTCTATTTGCGGTGTTGGGAAGGGCCCCGTAAGTAAGCATTTCACTGTTAGTCTACACCTGTTGTTTAAGAAGCATGTGACAAATACAGTTGGATTTGGTTTGAAACAGAAAATCTTGTGTTGTTTATTATGGTTAGCATCTAGAAATATTGTTTATTTTCATCTATGGCTTGGCCTTCTTGTCATCAATGAATATGTTTCCAAGGCTTGTGCACACAGCTTCCAGTTCCCCCCCGGACTGAGTGAAATCAACCATAACTGACTCCTCTGGCAACATTATATATGTCACATTAGACTGCCATTAGCAAAGTTAACAACCAGTCTACACATATTGACATGTGGAAGGGCCAATGGCCATGGTATAATGACAAGTTGATGTGACTGTATTAGACATGTGCATTGAGGAAGTCTCTAGATGGCCAAACCTGATATGAACACTAACAACGTGAGAGGTATTATTAAAATATGTGACACAAATGTTGCTACTAATGCTGTTTCTGGTAACAGACACACTTCCAACTCACAATTTCCTCTTCCTGCTAACTCTCGCTCTACTGTAGTGCAGTCTATAGGCTCCACCTCACTGAGGTTCCTCATGAGAAAAGCTCTTTACCACAGTAACCTGATCAAGCCAGGTTCAGGTAACAGAGAGCCCTGATAGACAGCCTGCTGGGTGTTAGCTGTTATATCCACAGCTTTACACACCACCTACTTCACAGCTCTGGGAGCAATCTGGGAACTACAAGGCCAAGGCTTTTAAGAAAGAGATCCAAAAGACTGCCATCTGAGCTACATTTAAACAAAGGCCACCACTTCCATAAAACTCACAAAGGCATATCATTATCACCACCACTCATGAATGGCTAGTTTCAAGCCCTGCCAAGAACTTCTAGAGTGAGAAAACATCACAAATGTATATAAAAAATGGCCATGTAATTTTACAGTGATAGCAACTGGGGGTTTTGTCTTTGCTATGATGGGATATTACACCCACGGTAGGGCTTTTATTGTCAGTTGGGAAGGAGCATTTCATTCAAATTAATGTACCCGTGTCTCATTTACATGAATGTACATCCGTGATCGACTGTGTTCAGTGTTACTCATCTGTTTTATTTAAGCACCACCATCCCCTGGCTACATCGCACAAGATACTAGTCCTTGATGTTGGACTAGAAATACAACTTGCTCTACCTGTATCAGACAAATGACACCATTATGATTTCGTGCTCATATAAAACTGGATGGTCGTTAATTGAGAGCAAATACATGTTCCCAAAATATCAAGGCATACCAGGATGAAAGCCCCCTAGGTGTAGGAGTTCATCTCATATGCGCACGCACATGTAAAGAGGTGGAAAAAGGTCTGGAAATATGGCTGAATATAAACAGTATAGCTTTTCCCTCCACAAGGAAATCAAACAAGCAAAATGCCGTTACAGAGACAAAGTGGAGTTGCAATTCAATGGCTCAGACACAAGACGTATATGGCAGGGTCTACGGGAAATCAAGGACTACAAAAAGAACACCAGCCCCGTCACGGACACAGACGTCACACTTCCAGACAAACTAAAACACCTTCTTTGCCCACTTTGAGGATAATACAATGCCACCGCCGAGGCACGCTAACAAGGACTGCGCGCCCCCCTATTCTCCGTGGCCGACATGAGTAAAATATTTAAACCTGTTAACCCTCGCAAGGCTACTGGCCCAGACGGCATCCCTTGCCACGTCCTCAGACCATGCACAGACCAGCTGGCTGGAGTGTCTACGGACATATTCAAATCACTCCCAATCCCAGTCCGCTGTCCCCACTGCTTCAAGATGGCCACCATTGTTCCTGTACCCAAGGCGGCAAAGATAACTGAACTATATTACTCGCCAACGTGCAATCATTGGACAATAAACTAGATGAGGTAAGATCACGAATATCCTACCAACGGGACATCAACAACTGTAATATCCTATGCTTCACGGAATCGTGGCTGAATGACGACATGGATATTCAGCTAGCGGGATACACGCTGCACCGGCAGCAGAGAACAGCACACTCCGGTATGATGAGGGGGGGGGTGGCCTGTGCATATTTTTTAAAAACAGCTGGTGCACGAAATCTAAGGAAGTCTCTAGACTTTACTCGCCTGAAGTAGAGTATATTGTGATAAACTGCAGGCCACACAACTTGCCTAGAGAGTTCTCAGCTATACTTTTCGTGGCTATTTATTTACCACCACAGACAGATGTTGGCACTAAGACCGCACTCAGTCAGCTGTATAAGGAAATAAGCAAACAGGAAACCGCTCACCCAGAGGCGCCGCTCCTAGTGGCCGGAGACTTTAATGCAGGGAAATTTAAATCAGTTCTACCAAATCTCTATCAACATGTTAAATGTGCAACTAGAGGGAACAAAATCCTAGATCACCTGTACTCCACACACAGAGACGCGTACAAAGCTCTCCCTCGCCCTCCATTTGGTCAATCCGACCACAACTCTATCCTCCTGATTCCTGCTTACAAGCAAAAATTAAAACAGGAAGCACCAGTGACTCGATCTATTAAAAAATGGCCAGATGAAGCAGATGCTAAACTACAGGACTGCTTTGCTATCACAGACTGGAACATGTTCCGGGATTCTTCCGATGACATTGAGGAATACACCACATCAGTCACTGGCTTTATCAATAAGTGCATTGAGGACGTCGTCCCCACAGTGACTGTACGTACATACCCCAACCAGAAGCCATGGATTACAGGCAACATTCGCACTGAGCTAAAGGGTAGAGCTGCCGCTTTCAAGGTGCGGGACTCTAACCCGGAAGCTTACAAGAAATCCCACTATACCCTGTGACGAACCATCAAACAGGCAAAGCGTCAATACAGGGCTAAGATTGAATCATACTACACTGGCTCCGACGCTCATCGCATGTGGTAGGGCTTTCAAACTATTACAGACTACCAAGGGAAGCACAGCCGCAAGCTGCCCAGCGACACGAGCCTACCAGACGAGCTAAATCACTTCTATGCTCGCTTCGAGGCAAGCAACACTGAGGCATGCATGAGAGCATCAGCTGTTCCGGACGACTCTGTGATCACGCTCACCGTCTTACGTGAGTAAGACCTTTAAACAGGTCAACATACACAAGGCTGCGGGGCCAGACGGATTATCAGGACGTGTGCTCCGGGCATGTGCTGACCAACTGCAGGTGTCTTCACTGACATTTTCAACATTTCCCTGATTGAGTCTGTAATACCAACATGCTTCAAGCAGACCACCATAGTCCCTGTGCCCAAGAACACAAAGGCAACCTGCCTAAATGACGACAGACCAGTAGCACTCACATCCGTAGCCATGAAGTTCTTTGAAAGGCTGGTAATGGCTCACATCAACACCATTATCCCAGAAACCCTAGACCCACTCCAATTTGCATACCACCCACACTGCCCTTTCCCACCTGGACAAAAGGAACACCTATGTGAAAATGCTGTTGATTGACTACAGCTCAGCGTTCAACACCATAGTACCCTCAAAGCTCATCACCAAGCTAAGGATCCTGGGAATAAACACCTCCCTCTGCAACTATATCCTGGACTTCCTGACAGGCCGCCCCCAGGTGGTGAGGGTAGGTAGCAACACATCTGCCACGATGATCCTCAACACTGGAGCTCCCCAGGGGTGCGTGCTCAGTCCCCTCCTGTACTCCCTGTTCACCCACAACTGCATGGCCAGGCATGACTCCAACACCACCATTAAATTTGCTGACGACACAACAGTGGTAGGCCTGATCACCGACAACGACGAGACAGCCTATAGGGAGGAGGTCAGAGACCTGGCCGGGTGGTGCCAGAATAACAACCTATCCCTCAACGTAACCAAGACAAAGGAGATGATTGTGGACTACAGGAAAAGGAGCACCGAGCAAGTCCCCATTCTCATCGACGGGGCTGTAGTGGAGCAGGTTGAGAGCTTCAAATTCCTCGGTGTCCACATCAACAACAAACTAGAATGTTCCAAATACACCAAGACAGTTGTGAAGAGGGCACGACAAAGCCTATTCCCCCTCAGGAAACTGAAAAGATTTGGCATGGGTCCTGAGATCCTCAAAAGGTTCTACATCTGCAACATCGAGAGCATCCTGACCGGTTGCATCACTGCCTGGTACGGCAATTGCTCGGCCTCTGACCGCAAGGCACTTCAGAGGGTAGTGCGTACGGCCCAGTACATCACTGGGGCAAAACTGCCTGCCATCCAGGACCTCTACACCAGGCGGTGTCAGAGGAAGGCCCTAAAAATTGTCAAAGACCCCAGCCACCCCAGTCATAGACTGTTCTCTCTACTACCGCATGGCAAGCAGTACCGGAGTGCCAAGTCTAGGACAAAAAGACTTCTCAACAGTTTTTACCCCCAAACCATAAGACTCATGAACGGGTAACCAAATGGTTACCCAGACTATTTGCATTGTGTGCCCCCCCAACCCCTCTTTTACGCTGCTGCTACTCTCTGTTCATCTTATATGCATAGTCACTTTAACTATACATTCATGTACATACTACCTAAATTGGCCCGACCAACCAATGCTCCCGCACATTGGCTAACCGGGCTATCTGCATTGTGTCCCACCACCCGCCAACCCCTCTTTTTACGCTTCTGCTACTCTCTGTTCATCATATATGCATAGTCACTTTAACAATACCTACATGTACATACTACCTCAATAAGCCTGACTAACAGGACTAGCCTTGCTACTCTTTTTTCAAATATCTTTTTACTGTTGTTTTATTTCTTTACTTACCTACACACACACGCATTTCACTGTAAGGTCTACACCGGTTGTATTCGGCGCATGTGACAAATATACTTGATTTGATTTGAGACTGTCCTCTCTACTAGCGGAGCTTCTAAAGACTCCAGAACAGCTAATCAAATTTCTACCCAGACTATTTGTAACCCCTCCCAATACGCTGCTGCTACTCTCTATTATCTATGCATAGCCACTTTAATAACCCTACCTGCATGTATATAATTACCTTGGCACCACCCCTGTATATAGCCCCGCTATTGTTGTGGGGGGTATTTTCTTAAAACTGCATTGTTGGTTAAGGGCTTGTAAGTAAGCATTTCACTGTAAGGTCTACACCTGTTGTATTCATCATTTCACTGTAAGGTCTACACCAGTTGTATTCATCATTTCACTGTAAGGTCTACACCAGTTGTATTCAGCATTTCACTGTAAGGTCTACACCTGTTGTATTCATCATTTCACTGTAAGGTCTACACCTGTTGTATTCATCATTTCACTGTAAGGTCTACACCAGTTGTATTCAGCATTTCACTGTAAGGTCTACACCTGTTGTATTCAGCATTTCACTGTAAGGTCTACACCAGTTGTATTCAGCATTTCACTGTAAGGTCTACACCTGTTGTATTCAGCATTTCACTGTAAGGTCTACACCAGTTGTATTCAGCATTTCACTGTAAGGTCTACACCTGTTGTATTCGGAGCATGTGTCAAATAACGTTTGACTTATACTGTATTTTATACCATCTGTGCCGCATTCACCTCTTTAGATTGTGTGCATTAGGTTGTTGGGGAATTGTTAGATATTACTGCACTGTCGGAAGAAGAAGCACAAGCATTTCGCTACCCTCGCATTAACATCTGCTAACCATGTGTATGTGACCAATAACATTTGATTTAATCCTAAGGCCCGACTGTGTGTTGCATATCTCCAGCTTCACCTTGATGAGCGAGACAGACAGAGGAGAAATAGGCCAAGCGCTGACTCAAAGCTCAAAGTGACCACTGAATGTAATCAGATCAGACTCCTGGGTCTCAGATTAATGTCCCCGGTTACACAAGGTGCCATTCCAGTCTACAGACCCCATTAGAAACCTCTCTCACCATGATACTCACCATGATACTCACCATGCTAAGGGAACCCAAACCCAGCAAGAGAAGATGAGCCTTTTAAAGACTACGGCTATCAAATGTTTCAATAACTTGTGAAACCCCAGGAAGCTTATGTAAATGAGAGGGGAGGAAGGCCGTAAAGAGGTGTGAGCGTATAAGAGCAGTTGTGGAATGTGGGAAGTGATCATTTAAAGAGAGTGCAAGAGTAATGTTCGAGAGGAGTCATAAAAATTAGAAAGAGAGGGTGGAGTGGTGAGAGGAAGAACGAGAGAGGTGTAGAGAAGGAGTGAATCACAGTACTATATTTAGGGAGCTACTTTGTACTACGAAAGTGAATGATTGAGATGGCACAATGTCCCACTGTGTGGGGTAATAGTTGTTCTTACGAGAGGGAGAGGGTGAAGTGGAAGCGCTGGCGGAGTCCCTTGAAGGTGAGGAAGGACTGCAGGGGGAAGTTCCTGGTGGTCATCTCACAGTAGGGCTTTTCATAACCGCCAGATGGACACTCACACTTGAACCCCCCCACCAGCAGGTTCACACAGGTGCCCCCATTCTTACACACAGCTGGGCCGCAGCGCCCGGAGCGGGACGATAGCTCACACCGCTTGCCTGGAGGAAGAGAGAGGGGTAGAGAGAGAGGGGTAGAGAGAGAGGGGTAGAGAGAGAGGGGTAGAGAGAGAGACCATCAGAATTACAACTATCAAGGTGACAAATTTCAGTGCCAGCCCTGGACAGTCTGTGGGTAAAAAAAGAAAGAAATTGGTCCTCCCTTCCAGTTCAACTCCACTAGTGTCTATTCTCACCAGACTACTGCTGCGGTTTAACATGGGTCAAGACAAGATGCATTATGCCTCCAGCACTTACCACGAGCCTTCTCCGAGAGGGAGGGAATGTGTGAGAGAGGCAAAGACGGTGAGAAGAGGTCAAAGGACGCAGCAAGGAAGAGACAGATTTCAAACAGTGAACAGGACAAAAAGAGAGAAAGTCAGACAGAGAGAGAGACAGAGAGTGCTATGGCAATGGGGAAGTGTTAGTAAGCCTTCATGCATCATGTAGCGCACTGCTTACAACTTCTATTGGTCTCCAGTCTCTGGATGAGAAGCTGCGGTTGCTATGGCGAGAATGCACGCCTCCTTGCAAGAGTTGGAATGTGTGTCAGAGGCACTCGGCAGTGCAGAACACTTCCACTGTGTGTAGAGTTACTGTACTGTTCACACCACACAGAAAAAGACAACATCTCTATAGACTACACACACACAGGGCTTGTGTTGTACATCCTACAGCCAATCACATGATTCTCAGTCTAAGGCAATTAAGGGAACCCTTTGTTTTACTACTGTTGTAGGGTGTATTCATTCATTCACCCAACTGCAAGGTCATTGTGGTCATTATGGATTAAGCTTTGATACGATGTGGATGTTATCCTATGATGCATTGCCATGACAGTATTGTACCGTGGTGTGCTACACAGGCAGAAGAACAGTCACTTTACCCTGGTGAACTATGACAATTTGTTGTTTCCTTGTTGATGGCGCTTGGGGACACTTGGCTACCGCTAGTAGAAAACACGCTAACTGCATGAGTGGGAAAAAACTAACTGCACGAGTCGTGAGGAAATTAATCAGTGACTCGCCTCAGGCAAAAAGTTACTTCTGTCTCTTTAAACAAATCAGGGGAAGAGGGGACATTAGTCAGGGCTTGATGTGGTCAAGCATTGCTGCAGCCAACGCTGGGCTACTGTAGGAAACGGGCCACTGGGATAGTCTTCAACTTCCTCTAAAGTCAGCTTGGGCTCTACAGTGGCCTCATTTTCACTGAGGAGGCTTCAAAGTTATATGTGATGTATTCTTCTTTATACAGTTACAATCATACGCAGGTCAAAAATTACATTTTTTTATGGTAGAAAAATCTTCTAACACTCAGAAAGGAGAAAAAGTAGCATTCTGTTTACTTCAAAATACCTACCAGCTCAGCTACACACATTAACTGTACTGGCTATACCCCATGTAAGTACCTATCCAGAAACTGTACAGAAGACAGTAAGAGACATTATAGTGAGCATCCGGTCTCCACCCTGCAGTCACCTGAGCCTGTTCTGTTGTCTATACGGTAACCTGGGAATAAACAGGGCCAATGTTTTTCCGTCAGGCATCCCTCTGGGACGCCCTCCCACAACAGGTGCAGGGTTCTGGAACAACAGCTCTCGGTTGCTAGGTGAGCTGGGCCATGTGAGGAGCTTGCAAATCAATTTTTTGGAAGCATTTACTACCCCTGCCCTCTCCAACTCTCTGTTTACTGCAAACATGAATCATTAAGGTTGTTAACATGGGACCAGTTTTAGGCAGGAGGAGACACACCACACACTTTAAACTACTCAAGCATGGTAAATATCAATGAGAGAAAGTGTACCATTTTGTGGCAATCCAATAGATATAAAACCGGCAATTCAAAAGCTCTGAAAGCATTATACTGTGGAGAACTTGACAAAATTGACCTATAAAATCATGTGGCACTTTGAAATACAAGCATTTCCAAAAGGAAAATAGGTTTGTTGGATTTCTCCTCAGATTTGACCATATATTAACATGTAATGTTTTCATGAGGGACTTGAAAGGGTAACCTTATTAAACCAATTACAACACACTAATGCAGATAACACTAATCAGAACACACTAATCAGACCATACAAACGCTCCACACCGCATGGCCGCGGCCACTCTAATCTGGTGGTCCCAGCGCGCACGACCCACGTGGAGTTCCAGGTCTCCGGTAGCCTCTGGAACTGCCGATCTGCAACAAGGCAGAGTTCATCTCAGCCTATGCCTCCCTCCAGTCCCTCGACTTCTTGGCACTGACGGAAACATGGATCACCACAGATAACACTGCTACTCCTACTGCTCTCTCTTCGTCCGCCCACGTGTTCTCGCACACCCCGAGAGCTTCTGGTCAGCTGGGTGGTGGCACCGGGATCCTCATCTCTCCCAAGTGGTCATTCTCTCTTTCTCCCCTTACCCATCTGTCTATCGCCTCCTTTGAATTCCATGCTGTCACAGTTACCAGCCCTTTCAAGCTTAACATCCTTATCATTTATCGCCCTCCAGGTTCCCTCGGAGAGTTCATCAATGAGCTCGATGCCTTGATAAGCTCCTTTCCTGAGGACGGCTCACCTCTCACAGTTCTGGGCGACTTTAACCTCCCCACGTCTACCTTTGACTCATTCCTCTCTGCCTCCTTCTTTCCCTCCTCTCCTCTTTTGACCTCACCCTCTCACCTTCCCCTCTACTCACAAGGCAGGCAATACGCTCGACCTCATCTTTACTAGATGCTGTTCTTCCACTAACCTCACTGCAACTCCCCTCCAAGTCTCCGACCACTACCTTGTATCCTTTTCCCTCTTGCTCTCATCCAACACTTCCCACACTGCCCCTACTCGGATGGTATCGCGCCGTCCCAATCTTCGCTCTCTCTCCCCCGCTACTCTCTCCTCTTCCATCCTATCATCTCTTCCCTCTGCTCAAACCTTCTCCAACCTATCTCCTGATTCTGCCTCCTCAACCCTCCTCTCCTCCCTTTCTGCATCCCTTGATTCTCTATGTCCCCTATCCTCCAGGCCGGCTCGGTCCTCCCCTCCTGCTCCGTGGCTCGACGACTCATTGCGAGCTCACAGAACAGGGCTCCGGGCAGCCGAGCGGAAATGGAGGAAAACTCGCCTCCCTGCGGACCTGGCATCCTTTCACTCCCTCCTCTCTACATTTTCCTCTTCTGTCTCTGCTGCTAAAGCCACTTTCTACCACTCTAAATTCCAAGCATCTGCCTCTAACCCTAGGAAGCTCTTTGCCACCTTCTCCTCCCTCCTGAATCCTCCTCCCCCTCCCCCTCCTCCCTCTCTGCAGATGACTTCGTCAACCATTTTGAAAAGAAGGTCGACGACATCCGATCCTCGTTTGCTAAGTCAAACGACACCGCTGGTTCTGCTCACACTGCCCTACCCTGTGCTCTGACCTCTTTCTCCCCTCTCTCTCCAGATGAAATCTCGCGTCTCGTGACGGCCGGCCGCCCAACAACCTGCCCGCTTGACCCTATTCCCTCCTCTCTTCTCCAGACCATTTCCGGAGACCTTCTCCTTACCTCACCTCGCTCATCAACTCATCCCTGACCGCTGGCTACGTCCCTTCTGTCTTCAAGAGAGCGAGAGTTGCACCCCTTCTGAAAAAACCTACACTCGATCCCTCCGATGTCAACAACTACAGACCAGTATCCCTTCTTTCTTTTCTCTCCAAAACTCTTGAACGTGCCGTCCTTGGCCAGCTCTCCCGCTATCTCTCTCAGAATGACCTTCTTGATCCAAATCAGTCAGGTTTCAAGACTAGTCATTCAACTGAGACTGCTCTTCTCTGTATCACGGAGGCCCTCCGCACTGCTAAAGCTAACTCTCTCTCCTCTCATCCTTCTAGACCTATCGGCTGCCTTCGATACTGTGAACCATCAGATCCTCCTCTCCACCATCTCCGAGTTGGGCATCTCCGGCGCGGCCCACGCTTGGATTGCGTCCTACCTGACAGGTCGCTCCTACCAGGTGGCGTGGCGAGAATCTGTCTCCTCACCACTGGCGTCCCCCAGGGCTCTGTTCTAGGCCCTCTCCTATTCTCGCTATACACCAAGTCACTTGGCTCTGTCATAACCTCACATGGTCTCTCCTATCATTGCTATGCAGACGACACACAATTAATCTTCTCCTTTCCCCCTTCTGATGACCAGGTGGCGAATCGCATCTCTGCATGTCTGGCAGACATATCAGTGTGGATGACGGATCACCACCTCAAGCTGAACCTCGGCAAGACGGAGCTGCTCTTCCTCCCGGGAAGGACTGCCCATTCCATGATCTCGCCATCACGGTTGACAACTCCATTGTGTCCTCCTCCCAGAGCGCTAAGAACCTTGGCGTGATCCTGGACAACACCCTGTCGTTCTCAACTAACATCAAGGCGGTGGCCCGTTCTTGTAGGTTCATGCTCTACAACATCCGCAGAGTACGACCCTGCCTCACACAGGAAGCAGCGCAGGTCCTAATCCAGGCACTTGTCATCTCCCGTCTGGATTACTGCAACTCGCTGTTGGCTGGGCTCCCTGCCTGTGCCATTAAACCCCTACAACTCATCCAGAACGCCGCAGCCCGTCTGGTGTTCAACCTTCCCAAGTTCTCTCACGTCACCCCGCTCCTCCGCTCTCTCCACTGGCTTCCAGTTGAAGCTCGCATCCGCTACAAGACCATGGTGCTTGCCTACGGAGCTGTGAGGGGAACGGCACCTCAGTACCTCCAGGCTCTGATCAGGCCCTACACCCAAACAAGGGCACTGCGTTCATCCACCTCTGGCCTGCTCGCCTCCCTACCACTGAGGAAGTACAGTTCCTGCGCAGCCCAGTCAAAACTGTTCGCTGCTCTGGCCCCCCAATGGTGGAACAAACTCCCTCACGACGCCAGGACAGCGGAGTCAATCACCACCTTCCGGAGACACCTGAAACCCCACCTCTTTCAGGAATACCTAGGATAGGATAAAGTAATCCTTCTCACCCCCCCTCCCCTTAAAATATTTAGATGCACTATTGTAAAGTGGCTGTTCCACTGGATGTCTTAAGGTGAACGCACCAATTTGTAAGTCGCTCTGGATAAGAGCGTCTGCTAAATGACTTAAATGTAAATGTAAATGTAATGCCACACACACGCCTCGTCTCCAACCACCATATCAAATCTCCCCAGTTGACAAGGCACTCAGATTAAAAAAATTGTTCTCTTCAGCAGAGGTGAGACAGAGGTGCTTATCAAACAACAACAGTCAATGAATCACACAATAGATAAGAGTCACCAGAACAATAGGCACACACAGAAACCTTTCAGTCTCAGCCCATAGCTGACATCATCTCCACTAATCTTTATTTAATCTAATGTGGTGATAACAGAGACAATGATTACCATGACTAATTCATATGATCCTTAGATTAGTGTAATTGTTCAGCTGCGTCTTTTAAAACAATGGTGTGTGAAGAAACAGGGGGATTAAATGTTGGGCTGTAACGAACTCCTCCTGCTGAGACCCCTTTACAGATCTAAAATGGAAACGGGCGTTTCTGTGCTGCTAGGTAACTGAAACGCATGGTCTCCTCTCCTAAGTGAAACAGAGTGGTAGAGAGTCCTCAGATGGGCAGTTTCTGTGCTGCTAGGTAACTGAAACGCATGGTCTCCTCTCCTAAGTGAAACAGAGTGGTAGAGAGTCCTCAGATGGGCAGTTTCTGTGCTGCTAGGTAACTGAAACGCATGGTCTCCTCTCCTAAGTGAAACAGAGTGGTAGAGAGTCCTCAGATGGGCAGTTTCTGTGCTGCTAGGTAACTGAAACGCATGGTCTCCTCTCCTAAGTGAAACAGAGTGGTAGAGAGTCCTCAGATGGGCAGTTTCTGTGCTGCTAGGTAACTGAAACGCATGGTCTCCTCTCCTAAGTGAAACAGAGTTGTAGAGAGTCCTCAGATGGGCAGTTTCTGTGCTGCTAGGTAACTGAAACGCATGGTCTCCTCTCCTAAGTGAAACAGAGTGGTAGAGAGTCCTCAGATGGGCAGTTTCTGTGCTGCTAGGTAACTCAAACGCATGGTCTCCTCTCCTAAGTGAAACAGAGTTGTAGAGAGTCCTCAGATGGGCAGTTTCTGTGCTGCTAGGTAACTGAAACGCATGGTCTCCTCTCCTAAGTGAAACAGAGTGGTAGAGAGTCCTCAGATGGGCAGTTTCTGTGCTGCTAGGTAACTGAAACGCATGGTCTCCTCTCCTAAGTGAAACAGAGTTGTAGAGAGTCCTCAGATGGGCAGTTTCTGTGCTGCTAGGTAACTGAAACGCATGGTCTCCTCTCCTAAGTGAAACAGAGTGGTAGAGAGTCCTCAGATGGGCAGTTTCTGTGCTGCTAGGTAACGGAAACGCATGGTCTCCTCTCCTAAGTGAAACAGAGTGGTAGAGAGTCCTCAGATGGGCAGTTTCTGGGCTGCTAGGTAACTGAAATGCATGTTCTCCTCTCCTATGTGAAACAGAGTGGTAGAGAGTCCTCAGATGGGCAGTTTCTGTGCTGCTAGGTAACTGAAACGCATGGTCTCCTCTCCTAAGTGAAACAGAGTGGTAGAGAGTCCTCAGATGGGCAGTTTCTGTGCTGCTAGGTAACTGAAACGCATGGTCTCCTCTCCTAAGTGAAATAGAGTGGTAGAGAGTCCTCAGTTGGGCAGTTTCTCCCTAAGGACGTGAAGGCATACAAGAGTTAAGATAACTCAACGCTGGGACAACAACACTACACGCTCCTGGCACTATCGACATGGCTTACTCAACACAACACCAACCCACCAATCATACTGACAGTTTGCTGGAAGAATACACTTCATTTATTCAGTTGCAGCTAACCTGGTGTGACTACCATGTAAAATCAGGTAGGGGTGAATCAAGGCCTTATCAAACATTTTTCTATATCCCATCCACTGATTCCAGTCACTAGTAATGAAGGTGAAAGAGTGGCATAATTGTGATCCCACCTCACCAAACACACTGTAGCATGGGCCAGGTGCAGTGGTGGAAAAAGTACCCAATTATCATACTTTAGTAAAAGTAAAGATACCTTAATAGAAAATGACTCAAGTAAAAGTGAATGTCACCCAGTATATACTACTTGAGTAAAAGTCTAAAAGTATTTAAAAAAAAAGACATTATTAAGTATCAAAAGTAAATGTAATTGCTTAAATGTAATTGCTAAAATATACTTGTATCAAAAGTAGCCAGGGGAACGCTCCAACACGCAGACATCTTTACAAACTAATCTTTTGTGTTTAGTGAGTCCGCCAGATCAGAGGCAGTAGGGAGGACCAGGGATGTTCTTTTGATACGTGCATGAATTGTACAATTTTCCTGTCCTGCTAAGCATAAAAGTACTTTAGGGTGTCAGAGGAAAATGTATGGAGTAAAAATGACATTTTCTTCAGGAATGTAGTGAAGCAAAAGTTGTCAAAAATATAAATGGTACAGATACCCCAAAACACTGAAGTAGTACTTTACGCCACTTACCACGTGATGAACCTGGACCAGATGACAGGCTAGCTAGACCAGAGGTGAGTGGACCAAAACCGAGACTGTAGGAGCGTTATATGAATAACAGTATCTAATATCTCACAAAACACAATCCTATGATCTGCCAAATTCAAATTCAGTTGGTGTAATATTGAAGGCTTTCCATGAGGCATTCCTACGACATGCTTTGATTTTTAAAAATTGATTAATACAACATCAAACACTGAAATATAAAGCTTTCAGCAGTTGTGTGCTATAGGCTACTGATAGAACTAACCACAACATAAAGAAATGCTTGATTAGATCAAAGTAAAAGTCTGCAGCAGCAACAACCATGTTGTACTGGGGCCTCCTTTCATATATGGGGCAGAGTGTGTGTAGAAATATGCTACAGCGCAGTATACTGTAGTGAGATTGGAGCTGAGGAGATGGTATATAAAGCATGTTAAAGGTAAGAGCTAAAAGTAGGTTGCTGTATGTGAGTATTCTCAGTCCATTTGTCCTGTACCAGACTGAGTCAGCCAGGCTTAATCATTGGCTCAGTCCTTCCCAATATGAGTGAAATTGATGGCTGCTCTGCTCTGTTATTTTTTCTCGCTTTCCATCATACTGCCATCTGGCAACGCCCACGGGCCCCTGTAGTTCCACACCACACACAAGTGGGAACACAGACATACGCGAGCGCACACGCAGCAATTACCTACCCACCCACATGGAGTAGGCAATTCAGCACCCCACACACACACACACACACACACACACACACACACACACACACACACAGAGCAGCCAGTTGACCCCCCACACCCATACACAGTGGCTCTCAGCACAGTGGGAGAGTGTCAAATCCAACAGTCAGTCATGTTGAACAACAGGAGCTGTAGATTGCATCCAGGACAACCCCATCAACCCAGCCTAGTCTTGGATAGATCTGGAGAGGAGAGATTGACTGCTCTCTCAGAGGCTTTGTTTGAGCAAATATTAGAGCAAGGCAAAAGTTGATGATTTATGAATCACGCTAACACAGGCATCCTGCATGTCTCGATCATATTACTACTCTGATTACCCAGCAGGTAGGCACGCCCAGTAGATGAAGTTGAAATGAGCTAGCCCGCTCAACGCGGTACAGACCCTGATCTAAGTGAGATTGATGAGGATCACTCTGCTGAGTTGACATGGCTCACACACCATCATCCTCCACAGTTCAGCTCTCACACACCCACAGCAGTATGGACCATGTGAAAGAGTGGTCCTCAACCTGAACCTCAGTGACACCCACTCACTATTAGAACAACATATTATGTTCTCCCACACAATCGGAATGTGTCCAATGGAAGTGGCAGAAACACATTGGGCTCCCGAGTGGCGCGGCAGTCTAAGGCACTGCATCTCAGTGCTAGAGGCGTCACTACAGACCCTGGTTCAATTCCAGGCTGTATCACAATCGGCCGTGATTGGGAGTCCCATAGGGTGGCGCACAATTGGCCCAGCGTCATCCGGGTTAGGGTTTGGCCGTCATTGTAAATAAGAATGTTCTTAACTGACTTGCCTAGTTAAATAAAGGTTAAATAAAAAATAAATACATTGATTTAGCATTATATAGAAGATACCCTTAAGTGTCTAATCCACTGAAGAGACCATAAGAGACTACCACTATAATTGATCACCATTGTAATCAGTGCCGGTGGCCCATTTAATTAGCTGCATTCACCTGGAGGGAATTCCAAAGTCAATATGATATCCTAAAACATAGGCAGCAGATCCTGAAAGGGGCATTCTATCGGTGAAATACATTGGAGTGGAGACTGCAGGGTTAATTGAGGGTATCATATCTAGAGATAATATATAGAGATCATTGCATTTCAAAATGTGGTGGTGGATACGAGTCCCTCACTGTATTGCTGCAGAGAATATCTGAAACAAACAAAACTAAAAACACCCTCTACCTAGCTAGCTAACCTAAACCAGAAACACAGATCTACAAAAACGCATAAGGTTAAACAAGGTCTGGTCTTGCCAAGATTTGAACCACACAAGAGGGTATGGTTTTAAACTGTATACGCTGTTTATTAAATGGAGACAACCCAATGGTCTAGTAAAAGTGACAACAATTATGTACATGTAAGATCAACCCTTTAAAAACTGAATCCATCTTTCTAGAAAGAAGCGAGAATCCAACCACATTTCATGATTTTATCCAACTAGAACAGCAGTTAACTTCAAAGAACATAGTATATGTCACATAGGGAGAGAGCAGGGCTTGGGTGAAATCAAATTAACTCATACAACTCCATAGCCATCTGATAAAGCAGAGGGCAAAAACTCTGGTAATCACTCATATTAGCATATTTCCATTCCCTTCTCATTCTCCCCATCCACTCTTAGTTTGTCTACTTCTCTCACCTTCAGCAGAGAGAAACCAGATTGTCTTTGATATTTTCCTGATATGCATAATATTTGGAGCAGTGTGCACATCTTTCCTTCCTAAATCTGCTTTAAGTGGAAAAAGAAGACCCATTTGAGATTGAGGCTGAGATAGTAATTGCTTAGCATCAGAGTACCTCAGTATCTTCAAAACATTGAACATTTGAAAAGTTCTTCCTTTGCACCAATCCTCACAGCCCGTCTCTACAGCGTATTCTTTGTTACACTTTTCAATTCCAGGTATTTTTTACCAGGGGGCATTATTAAGACAAGGCGGCGCACTCTCTTTCTCCCTCTCCATCTGTAGCCATGCATAATTCAGCACTTCCTTCCATTATTCCTCCCAGAGATACTCTGCTGCTGACCGGCCAAATTACTATTGTTTTCCCCCTTTCAGACACACTCATCCCTGTAATGCTACAAGCTCTATAGGACCTCAGGCCAAGAGAGGCCCCAGGAAGGCAATACCAAAGATACCTGTAACTAACCCAAGATATATCGTCAGCATCTTTTCCAATGGGAGCAAATGAAGCATAATGGGCAGAAAAGCAAGGTGGTGGGCAGAGCCAAGGACGACCTAGCGAGATTCTATTGTCATGTTTTGTCATATTTTCATTAGGGAACGCCTTCTCTGTGAAGTGCGCAGTAACTCAATTCGCCCTTGCACTCGGAACAACGCAATTTTTGGAATCTTTGGTTAAGTCTACAATTCTTAGTGCACCCTGTTCATAGCAGATTCTAGTTTGGGAACAGAAAACTGTATTGAGATTGAATGTTTAAATCGATACTGAAAAGGTGCAGAATGTCAGCCAAGTTTCATCTAGCGCCATCATCTCCCACCCTATTTGCTTCAGATTTCTATATCCTGTGAGACATCTTGTTCCATCTGTGACAATACCACACTCTGGTGCACCATGATGGACCTGGCCTGTCTTCAAAGCACTCATATTGTAAGACCCTGATGTTCGCTCAACAAAAACAGAACGTGTTGTTGATCCCGACTTCCTCCTACACATACTTCCTTTATCCCCGTTCATAATCTTTCATTGATCCCTGCTGGATTGAGATGTATGGTATGGTTTTTACTCACATACAGACTTCTCTTTTCATTCTCTCCAACAGTGGGGAAGGGTAGGAAGTATGAACAGTTAACCGGCTGGCGCATGTTTAACACAGTCCCACCTAATTGGTCTAGGGATTATTAAATCAACTAGTCATCACACTGCCTGTCCATCTGAATGGGTTCCATCACTGTATAGGCATTTAGCCAGGCTGTAACATGTCAGGGTCAATATATAGACCTGAGGGTAGGATGACATGAATGAACGGTGATGTATACATCCATAGAATTTCCCATGGGACATTAGATATGAAAATGAACTTTATGACCACGTGGCAAGAATGATGTCGTTGCATATTGTCATTGTTGTGTCTATGACCGGAATGAGGCTCTTCACTATATATACAGGAGATGTACATACATTCAATATTTTTCAAGTGGTTTTCTATGTGAAATGTACGTTTGTTAATTTATTTATTTGAATCCACATTAGCTTTTGCAAAAGCAACAGCTACTCTTCCTGGGGTCCACAAAAAACATGGCAAGTACTAAAATCACTGATACACAAAGACCGTTACACAAATTCAAAATAATATAACAAAAAAATTATACAAACAACGTAACTAAAAAAAGTGTGTGTTACATTGCGCTTGTGTGTTTCCCCTCACAGTCCCTGCCATTCCATGAGTTGTCGTTGAATCTGTTTTTAAAAGGTCATTTTTCTGTTTGCTTGAGTAATTAGAGATGGAAGGGGGTTCCATGCGATCATGGCTCTGTATAAAACTGCGTTGCTGTGAATTCATTTTGGACCCCTGGTGGCATGTGTTGTGGGATATGTAAGTAATCAAAATGGGACAAGACCAGGCCTGAACAACTAGTACAGTTGATTTTTGTGTTTTATAAGAAACGTACCCCATCTTCACAACAACTTTGTCAATATTACTTTACCATGATAATTGACCATCCAATGTTATACCTAGGAGTTCAGCTTGCTCAACTTACTCAATGGTCACACCATTTATGTACAACTCTAATTGAGGTTTAGGTCTTAGAGAACGTTTTGAGCCAAATACAATGCTTTTAGATGTATTTAAGGACAGTTTATATCTACGAAGTGAAATTTCTTAATCTGTTATGAAACATCAAATCCAGAGAGAGGTCGCTCACCAGTATAGTCATTGAGGCACTCGCAGGTGTAGCCTCCCTCTCTGCTGCGACACAGGCCGTGGGCTCCGCAGGGTTTGGAGTAGCACAGGTCGATCTCTGTCTCACAGTAGTCTCCTGTGAAGCCCGTGGGGCAGCGGCAGCGCAGCCCGGCGATGGGGTGGATGGGCCGGAACAGGATGGTGTCGGACGCCACAAAGGGTGCCAGGCTGTCGAACTTCAACACAGACACACACTTCATGTAGTTCTCACAGGGCTCTCGCAGGCAGATGTTGTCATCGAAGGGCAGCACCTGCTGGGAAGAGATATGGGCCAGCAGGCTACGGTTCAGGTACAGCCTCTCTTGAAGCTCCTCAGACCCAAAGAACTCTGCCCCGCCACTGGCCCCTGATGCCCCTCTGCCCACCCTGTCGCGCCCCCCTCCTCCCCCGGGCGAGTCCTCCCTGTGCGAGGGCACGGCAACAGACAGGCTGACGTTGAGGATGCGGGCGCTGACGTCTGTGTCATCCTGGATGTTGAACACCACCACGTCCTCGCGGTCAGCTGACAGCACGCGGGCCACGCCCTCCAGGAACTGGGCCAATAGCAGGGACAGGAAGTGCTCCTGGGAAGTGTTGGCCAATCGCAGTGTGATGCTGTTGGAGAGCATCTCGTCTGTGATGATGGTGACCTGGAGCAGACACTGGGCCGACACAGAGTGGATCCCATCTGACAGGAGAGAAAGAGGAGAGGAGTACAGTATTAACAATACAGAACCTGGATTTATATCACAAACTGTAGAGGTTTTTCCCTGGATATATAAGGGGCTTAGATGGTGGGAGTGGCAGGAGGCTTGCAATCAATGCGACTGGGTTCAATCCGGGTAAGACATTTTAGAGGCCCCCCATCTTGGCAGCAGAGAGAATTTAGTAGTTTTCAAGATTGTTTCCTGCAATTCTACACATTTTGCCATGGCTAATGCAATGTTCTTATGCTCAAACATTTTGACAAAATCAACGAGGGTCCCAATTTTTCAATTCTCCCGAACTGTTTAGCTTTTATTTTGGTGATTGTTATATTATTATATTATATATTTTTTAAATGGAAGGTACATAGAAGAGCTAATACACCTGGTTTATACTGAAAGCATTTTTCCATCCCCAAAATGTATAATAATAAACCATTTTTAAACTCAGTTTTGCATGTATTCACAACACAGATATCCATCTCCCTGCATCCAAAGGGTTAATAAAATAAGGCTATTCAGTTGTCTGTATAATGAGCTATACACATCTCAAATGTCCTTTCCCCTTCACATACAAGGACAGCTCATCCTTCTCTAGCCTTTACTACTGTTGTTTGAAACGCCATCCTATCAATTCCTTCCCACGGCCTTGCATTACAAATACATCTCAGCCCACAATTATCCAATACCTTATATACGTCAAACCCTATTGAGTGATTCCTTTAGTAAGCTGATTTGCAGAACTCATTCCAGTTACTGTAAACCACATTGACAACACAGAGGAAAACATCTTAAAGAAAATATCATCTTGAGGACTGCACAGTGAGTGAAATAATGAAAAAAAAACCCGGACAGGCTCATCATCAGAAATAACAAGAAACAAAAAGTGGAGTAACAAGTAAACCATGTCGCTAACAAGCAGAAAAGACCCATCAATAGGAAGTCATTCCAATTTTAAAGGATCCTCTCATCAAGAGAACTTACACAACATCAGTGCTAGCATTGAAAAAAGACATGGGCTGAACCTGAACCATATCACAGGCAGCTATAACCTAGGTCTCCATTAAAAATAGATGCCTTCAGGTTGCAAATGTATTCAAAGAGCAGAAATACATCATGTATTCTGTTGTTCAGAACTCCCTGATAGTAGCGGTACGTGGATACAATCACCGGGAAAAAGCCACGGAAAGAAAGGCATATTACAACCTGTGTTATGATAATTGCATTGTTTGTTCTATAACCTGTTAGTTCATATGCCTTGACATCACAAGTACAAATCCCTATGTCCATCCATGGCTAACTTAGGAAAGGGACAATTTTAGATAGCTAGCCATCGGAGGACAACGACACGAGATGCAACAATTCAAGTTCTGTCAATAACATTTGGCTTCTGATGTAATTGGTGTGAAGCCAAATCCAAAATGGGCTTCCCTTTTTTTTGGCACGCCAGGACCCTTCACAGCTGAGCTTACTCAGTTTAGCTCAACGTTGATTGGCTATTATTTTATTTTTAAAATTATCAAGTGAAGACAAATGATCGCTGGCTTCCCTTGCATTCAATGCTACGGGCAGCAACAATGTCATACTTTTTGTGACCAGAGATGAGATAGATGGGCTACACACACAGACAAAAGCGGGGCTGTTTCATTCGCTCGGATGCTTTCTCCGGTGAGATACATTCAGTCTCTTGCGAATTGAAGGACATTTATGAAACACAGAGAGATGAAAGAAATGTTTTTCTCTTGGTCCATTTTTTAGGGAAACCTGGCTTCCTTGGCATCTGTGAATACATGCCTCTGCTCCTGACAAGTCAACATGATCCCAGTTCAGGAATCATAAGTTAGACAATCACGGCCCTCTCCAACATCATCCAACCATCTCTTCTCACTAACTCAAATAGACTCTGTGGTTGAGGCATTTGTAAGGATTTGTAGGTATACAATACATTTATACAACATATTACTGGTGTTATTGATGTTCTCTGTTACAGTATCATCCAATCTCCTGTCTCCGTCTGTCTGGATATTTGTGAAAATCAATAGATAAAATTGTTCAAAAAAGATCTGAAACCAATCCTATTCTTGACTCTGTTATACATTTTATCTACAGCGTTGTGTGTTTAAGGTCACCAGAGAGAGAGAGAGGGTTTATTTGTAGCAGTGTTTGCTAGTCTGTTGCCTGAAGGACAAACATAAAACACGCCTAATCAAATCAAACCTGTCGTGAAAACAAGCCGCAGCCTCTTCCTCCTCTTCCCTTTCCACTGTAATCAATAGTCTCTTTGTCTGGGGGCTCTGGATGTGGGCCAGAGAACAGAACAGAACCCCTCAGCTGAGCTTTGGTGGAGGAGAGAACCCAACCAACCACACAAACAGGCAAAAACACTGTGGAAGCTGCCGGATCCCAGGCTGGCACAGGGCATGTTTAAACACCCAGCGCCAAAATGAGAGAGAAAGTGGGAAGAGAGTAGAGAAGCAGAGAGAAAGGAAGACTGAGCAGCATGTCTTGACACTACTTTAATCCTTCGGCTGCCACTCCCGCACTGGAACACTTCAGGCCCTGAGCAGAGTGAACAGAGCTGGAGGGAGGACTGGGAAGGGGCACTTCTCTCTCAGACACACATATCTGTGTTGTCTGTGCACACAGAAAGGTATTCACACAGAAACAAATTGGTGAGGAGAACGTGTCAGAGGGACATTAAAAATGGAAAACAGTCAGATGCTTTGGGAAAGAGGGGCAAAGCGAGATTCAATTTAACATTTAATCTAGGGAGATGAAAGTAGTGTCTCGGTGCCTTTCCCACACAGGCTTAGCTGTGTACATTGGCACGCCTTGTATCAATCATGAAATCGTAACTGCACAGTAAAAAAGTTGTCTAAGAAAGCTTATACCACATCCTATCCTTCAAGTCAACGTAGTGACGAGTGGCACAAGTGCCATCTTTATCATGACAGCACTGAGCTCATCACAATTCAGCAAACTCATCCTTAAACGTGGCAATTCACATCTTGCTTTCACTTTTTAATCGTTGTTGACATTTGCATGCTGAATCATATGTTACATGTTAGTCAGAAGACCTTCAGCAGCTTTGATAAGTTGCATAATTGAAAAATAATGTAATATTTTAATTATGTCACATAATTGGCCTATTTAAGTATATACAGTTGAAGTTGGACGTTTACATACACCTCAGCCAAATACATTTAAACGCTTCCTGACATTTAATCCTAGTAAAAATTCCCTGTCTTAGGTCAGTTAGGATCACCACTTTATTTTAAGAATGTGATATGTCAGAAAAACAGTAGAGAGAATGATATATTTCAGTTTTTATTTCTCTCATCACATTCCCAGTGGGTCAGAAGTTTACATGCACTCAATTAGTATTTGGTAGCATTGCCTTTACATTGCTTAACTTGGGTCAAATGTTTTGGGTAGCCTTCCACAAGCTTCCCACAATAAGTTGGGTGAATTTTGGCCCATTCCTCCTGACAAAGCTGGTGTAACTGAGTCAGCCTCCTTGCTCGCACACGCTTCTTCAGTTCTGCCCACAAATGTTCTATAGGATTGAGGTCAGGGCTTTGTGATGGCCACTCCAATACCTGGACTTCCTTAGGCCATCTTGCCACAACTTTGGAAGTATGCTTGGGGTCATTGTCCATTTGGAAGACCCATTTGCGACCAAGCTTTATCTTCCTGACTGATGTCTTGAGATGTTGCTTCAATATACATATCATTTTCCTGCCTCATGATGCTATCTATTTTGTGAAGTGCACCAGTCCCTCCTGCAGCAAAGAACCCCAACAATATGATGCTGCCACCCCCGTGATTCACGGTTGGGATGGTGTTCTTCGGCTTGCAAGCCTCCCCATTTTTCCTCTAAACATAACGATGGTCATTACGGCCAAACAGTTCTATTTTTGTGTCGTCAGACCAGAGGACATTTTTCCAAAAAGTACGATCTTTGTCCCCATGTGCAATTGCAAACCATAGTCTGGCTTTTTTTATGGAGGTTTTGGAGCAGTGGCTTCTTCCTTGCTGAGCGGCCTTTCAGGTTATGTCGATATAGGACTCGTTTTACTGTGGATATAGATACTTTTGTACCTGTTTCCTCCAGCATCTTCACAAGGCCCTTTGCTGTTGTTCTGGGATTGATTTTCACTTTTCGCACCAAAGTACGTTCATCTCTAGGAGACCGAATGCGTCTCCTTCCTGAGCGGTATGGCGGCTGCGTGGTCCCATGGTGTTTATACTTGCGTACTACTGTTTGTACAGATGAATGTGGTACTTTCAGGCATTTGGAAATTGCTCCCAATGATGAACCAGACTTGTGGAGGTGTACAATTTTTGGGGGTCTTGGCTGATTTCCCCATGATGTCAAGCAAAGAGGCACTGAGTTTTAAGGTAGGCCTTGAAAAACATCCACAGGTACACCTCCAATTGACTAAAATTATGTAAATTAGCCTATCAGAAGCTTCTAATGCCATGACATAATTTTCTGGAATTTTCCAAGGCACAGTCAACTTAGTGTATGTAAACGTCTGACCCACTGGAATTGTGATAGTGAATTATAAGTGAAATAATCTGTCTGTAAAAAAAACGGTTGGAAAAATGACTTGTGTCATGCACAAAGTAGATGATTGAAAATACTTGCCCAAACTATAATTTGGTGTTAAGAAATTTGTGGAGTGGTTGAAAAACGAGTTTTAAATGACTCCAACCTAAGTGTATGTAAACTTTCGACTTCAACTATGCCTAGTTGCCTATAAATACTCCTTCAGAATTCACCACGATAATATAAAGCAAGATAATAGCGTATCACTTATTTTCAAGCCTGGCATTTTATAGGATTCCTTTTTTCTTTGCCCATCATCACAGGCAGTCATGTAGCCCCTGATCCCCAAATGGAGCAAGAGCCAGAAAATAGGAAAACAAAACACATGGAATTGAGAAGCTTAAAGTTTAGGCTACGTATCAGCAGAGCAGACATTCCCTTAATTATGTTCTCTGCCATGTGGCATTCTTGGATGAAGGCTTGGGCAGAGGTCCATGACAGACAAAGAAACTTGGAAACAGTATGCGAGGAGAATCTGCTCTTTAATAGAAACCAGACCGTCTTTCAAAAAGGGGTGCCTCTGTAGAGAAGGAAGCTCTGCTTTAGGAATGGGGCTTGTTGCTGGGAAAAGGGGGTGGGGGGGGACAGAAGGGATGGTGAAGGGACAAGGTGCCAGCTCTGGAGTGTGACAGCCCTGCCAGCCCTATGGCTGACCCCCCCATGGCCTCTGTGTGCCAGGAATGCTCTCAGCAGAGAAGTGGCGCCAGGGAGAGATTAAACACACACTGAGCCTGTATGAGCGCCAGGCCACCACAGTGTGTGTGTGTGTGTGTGTGTGTGTGTATATATATTTATGACAAGATTAAGACAAAGCGTCATCGGCAACACAGCCCGCCAGACTCTAAATACAGTATAGTAAACTCTTCAGGGATCAAGCTATTCAGATAATGTTGCTGTAAATCTAGATCCCATTTATAATTTGATTATGTCAGAGTGTGAAATCCTTTTCTAATACTGTCCCTATTCAGTTCGGATCCCAAACTATTATACATAACATACACATGACTTTATGTGATTGTTACCACACACCCTGACCTATATCAACCCTGGGAGAAGCTCTAAATCTGATAGTCTGAGGGTGGGACAATAGAGGACCTCTCCACTTTATGGGAGATGTAGGCCATACACACCCAAAAATGCTTAACCTCCACTGTTATTGTAATTTTGAGAGGTTAGCATGTCTTGGGGGTATGATATTTGTGTGTCCAATTTACTCACTCATCATAATTTATAATTAATTCAGGATTATCTGTAATCATGATAGCATCCACATTCATGTATTGTGTTTAGAAACATATTCTATTCTTATTCTCAATAAAGGTGACTCCAAAATGACACAATACATTATTTAACATTCATTTCTATTGGGTACAACAGAGTGCTGGAGAACAGAGTCAAAAACTAAAATTGTTCACCGTCCCAATACTTTTGGAGTGCACTGTACATCTGTTTTAACTTCTGTTGGAATATGTCATGTATAAAAAGAGACTGCTCTGCAGAAAACATCCAGTCCCAAATCTAAATCTCTAGTCATTATTTTCTACTGTTGACGTGCTTGCTACTGCAAACTTACAGTGTGTGTGTGTGGGGGGGGCTTACACATACAGCAGAGAAAGTTCTCAGGCTGTGGCCTTTGGGAGGCAGATAGACAACTTTCATTGTCTAAAATATTAATAGAATCCTGTTTCCAACCATCCGGTAAATGTTTAATGGCACAGATTCAGCTCCCTTTGGTGCATTACTAAAGAAATGTCACCTCAACACAATGAAAAGGCTAGAAAGGATTGGATGACTTCCACCATCTATAGCCAACACCGTGATAAAATTACAGTTTGGGTCAGTTGAACCTAGCCTGGGTGCCAGCCTGTTAGGCAGCCAGTAGGCAGTCACCAAACAAGCCTGTCTCGCATGACAATTCCCAAAAAGTATATTGAAAATGTGCAAAGAATTGAAATGATTTGTAGAATTTGATTGAGGTGACGCTCAACGTAGCTACAAATGTTGACAGTTGAAGTTTCCTGGGTGAAATTGAGTTACAGTAAGGGGCAGAAGCAGAGAGAGGGAGAGCTTGAGATACATACCAGAGAAAACTGAAGAGAGACCAGAGGGAAAAGAGGGAGAGCTTGAGATACATACCAGAGAAAACTGAAGAGAGACAAGAGGGAGAGCTTGAGATACATACCAGAGAAAACTGAAGAGAGACCAGAGGGAGAGCTTGAGATACATACCAGAGAAAACTGAAGAGAGACCAGAGGGAGAGCTTGAGATACATACCAGAGAAAACTGAAGAGAGACAAGAGGGAGAGCTTGAGATACATACCAGAGAAAACTGAAGAGAGACCAGAGGGAGAGCTTGAGATACATACCAGAGAAAACTGAAGAGAGACCAGAGGGAGAGCTTGAGATACATACCAGAGAAAACTGAAGAGAGACAAGAGGGAGAGCTTGAGATACATACCAGAGAAAACTGAAGAGAGACAAGAGGGAGAGCTTGAGATACATACCAGAGAAAACTGAAGAGATACAAGAGGGAGAGCTTGAGATACATACCAGAGAAAACTGAAGAGAGACAAGAGGGAGAGCTTGAGATACATAACAGAGAAAAGAGGGAGAGCTTGAGATACATACCAGAGAAAACTGAAGAGAGAAGAGGGAGAGCTTGAGATACATACCAGAGAAAAGAGGGAGAGCTTGAGATACATACCAGAGAAAACTGAAGAGACAAGAGGGAGAGCTTGAGATACATACCAGAGAAAACTGAAGAGAGACAAGAGGGAGAGCTTGAGATACATACCAGAGAAAACTGAAGAGAGACAAGAGGGAGAGCTTGAGATACATACCAGAGAAAACTGAAGAGGGAAAAGAGGGAAAAGAGGGAGAGCTTGAGATACATACCAGAGAAAACTGAAGAGAGACAAGAGGGAGAGCTTGAGATACTACATATCAGAGAAAACTGAAGAGAGAAAATAGGAGAGCTTGAGATACATACCAGAGAAAACTGAAGAGGGACAAGAGGGAGAGATAGGGACAAGAGGAGAGGTAGAGACTGAGAAAGAGAGATGGAGAAGAGAGGACTAGAGGGGGAGACAACAGAGAAGCTCTTGGAAGGAGTGTGCCCGGCCTAATTCGAGCACAGTGCTCTACGTCACCGGTGCCCAAAAAATGCCAGCCGAGTCACAGTTGATCAGGATCATGTGGGCAGTCACCACAACACTGAGGACAGAGATGTCCCCTATAGCTCGTCCATCCCTCCGCCCTATCCGTTTCTTTCTAAAAACCCCAGACACATTGGGATAAATGTTTATGTATATGTACATTATATGTCAGTCCAAAGATGGAAACAAGACAGCAACTGTTGTTAGCCTCCAGCTACTGTAGGGGTCATACACTTAGCATAAAAGACAACCACATCAGTACCATTAATCATCATTGCTATAAATCTTATATTAATAGCACCTTTTAACCTGGTCTCAAAGCAGTTATACATCACACTGCTGTCATTACATACAGTAGGAATGTGCGAGTGTAAGCCAGGCATTACATTGCATGTGCTGATCTAGGGCAGAGTGGGGGCTGTGTCAAGCAGCAGATGTGTGTTCCAGTAGACGAGTGCCATGGCAGAGCAGAAGGTACCTCAGGGTTAGTGGGTAATGAGGTTGAGCAGAGCCACTTCCCAGAATCTTGGTTATTTCAACACCAACAGATAGAGTATGTGCAGCACGTTCAGCGCCAACTGACTACATCAAAGCCACGGTCCCATTTCCAAGTTCAATAGAGAGCAAGGTCATAAATTAGTCATCTGCTCTGAGAGAAAAAGGGCTACAGATATCTTCGCACCCTCTAAAATCGCAATCGCCAAGCTGTTCAATAAGCTATTGCCTTTCTGTTACGGTTGCTAGTTTATATCAACGTAGGAAAATCAAAATTCCCCGATGGAACTTGTTATTGTACAGTTTGAATAAGGGGCGTGCCGTGTGAACTCTTGCACAGATCATCATTTCAGAGGCAATTTGTGTAACCCTCATTTCTGACACTTCATGTTTACCAAGTGCTGACCAACCATTAAACAACGAAGTCTGAAATATCTTTGTACACATAATTATCTTGACAACAGACCAGACTGTGAGTGACCTTGGGATCACATAGTTTCATTGGGAGAGACACCTGGATCTACACCGTTCAATCTAATTAATATGAAGTGGGTAGGGCTGGCACAACTAACGTATAACTGTGTAACTGACATGTATGGATAATATATATGTTTTTCTTTTTTGGAACAAACAGCTATTGAAGATGGGACAGCCAGGCATTTGTGTGCAATTTGACATGTAAACTCATGAGTATCACCCTCATGCTCTTAAGGAAATCATGAATGTCATGGATATATTGGAACTAGTGGATATATAGAGAGACTTAAATATCCTGACCTAGTGAGTTCAATCAAGCTAGTCGTCTTGAGTTCTTTCTTATGTCATTCTCGTTGGCACCAAAAGTATTTTTTTTAAGGTGTTGATAAGGGATAGAATGCAGTCGGACCATCAGATAATAATTGGCATATCCTCTTACTGAATTTCCACGTGGCGAGTATACTGAACATTTAGTCAAAGCCTATGGGATGATAAAAACAAGTTACCTAGGACAGAGGAATTTATAACTCAACTTTTTCCGACATAACATAGGTACAGCAGATCCCCTTATTGTATAGGACACTTTTAAAATGTGCCTTTAGAGGCCATGCAATTCAGTACTCATCTCTAAAACAAAAACAATTTCAGTCAAGAGTCCATACTAACAAAGGAAATAGAAGGTCTAACAGAACAGATAGATAGCAATACAAATTGTACCATATAGGCTCAGAATAAGTTAGAGGAAAAACAAATAGAAATGAAGGAACCTATTCAAGAAAGATCAAGTGTAATATATTATAAAAATAAACCAAACTGGATGGAATAATGGGAAAAATGCACCCAAATATGTTTAAATCTTCAACATGACAGAGTCACCCATGATTCACCAAATTATATTTTGAAAGAGGAAGCAAAGTACTTTAAGCATATGTTTTTGTTTCAGTCTCCTCCATCTTCTCTAACCAAAGCTAATTGTATGAATTTATTTTCAATTAATAATGTCAAATTAACATCCGTACAGAAAGACTCATGTGAAGGCGAAATTACAGAGGAGGAACTTCCTGATGCAATAAAAGCCTTTAAGACCTGGAAAACTCGAGGGCTGGATGGCATAACAGATGAGGTATACCAAACCTTTTTTGATATACTCAGAGGGTTAGGGTTAACCACTCCTATGTAAATAGTAGATTATCAGACACTCAACAAGGTGACCTGATTTCATTATTTCGGAAACAGGATACAAGTGGGAAATATAAAGATCCAGACCATAAAAAAAATTGGAGGCCCCTTACATATGTGTTGCGAGGCAAAAATTCTAGCAAAATGTATCGTCAGACATTATTCATTCTAAATTAGAAAGATTTCTTACATGGACGATTCATTGGAGATAATATAAGTCAAGTACTGGAAACAATAGAACAATATGAAAAATCTGGGAAACCAGGACTGTTATTCATAGCAGAAAACACTTTTGATAAAGTACAACTGGAGTTTATATATAACTGCCTGGAACAATTCAATGGAAATGTGGAAGACCCATTTGCGACCAAGCTTTAACTTCCTGACTGATGTGAGATGTTGCTTCAATATATCCACATAATTTCCCTTGCTCATGATGCCATCTATTTTGTGAAGTTAACCAGTCCCTCCTGCAGCAAAGCCCCCCCCACAACATGATGCTGCCACCCCCAAGCTTCACGGTTGGAATGGTGTGCTTCGGCTTGCAAGCCTCCCCATTTTTCCTCTAAACATAACGATAGTCATTATGGCCAAACAGTTCTATTTTTGTGTCTTCAGACCAGAGGACATTTCTCCAAAAAGTACAATCTTTGTCCCCATGTGCAATTGCAAACTGTAGTCTGGCTTTTGTATGGCGGTTTTGCAGCAGTGACTTCTTCCTTGCTGAGCGGCCTATCAGGTTCTGTCAATTTTGGACTCTGTTTACTGTGAATATAGATACTTTTGTAACTCTTTCCTCCAGCATCTTCACAAGGTCCTTTGCTGTTGTTCTGGGACTGATTTGCACTTTTCGCACCAAAGTACGCTCATCTCTAGGAGACAGAACGAGTCTCCTTCCTGTGCGGATAAGAGCGTCTGCTAAATGACTTAAATGTAAATGTAAATGTACATGGTCCCATGGTGTTTATACTTGCGTACTATTGTTTGTACAGATGAACGTGGTACCTTCAGGCATTTGGACATTTCTCCCAAGGATGAACCAGACTTGTGGAGGTCTACAATTGTTTTTCTGAGGTCTTGGCGGATTTCTTTTGATTTTCCCATGACGTCAAGCAAAGAGGCACTGAGTTTGAAGGTAGGCCTTGAAATACATCCACAGGTACACCTCCAATTGACTCAAATTATGTCAATTAGCCTATCAGAAGCTTCTAAAGGCAAGAAGCTGTTTAACGGCACAGTCAACTTAGTGTATGTAAACTTCTGACCCACTGGAATTGTGATACAGTGAATTATAAGTGAAATAATGACTTGTGTCATGCACAAAGTAGATGTCCTAACCGACTTGACAAACTATAGTTTGTTAACAAGAAATGTGTGAAGCGGTTGAAAAATTATTTTGAATGACTCCAACCTAAGTGTATTGTAACTTCCAAATTCAACTGTAGGACTGGTGGAGTTGTCACACACGCAGCAAACAAAAACATATGGATATGTCTGCTCTACCCAAAACTACAACCAACTAATTGGAACATCACCGCAAGAATGGATATTGGAAGGGGGAAAAAGTAAGGAACTTGTCTGTCGGCCCTGCATTAAAGACCATAATTGGTTGAAGACAATTGTGATAAATAAAAAGTATACCCGTTTCATTTAAGGACCAAAATATGTACAGCCGTGCCATATAGATGACAAAATAGTTGGGAAGATATTTGACGTACCGATTCCATGGCACATGGTTTATAAACTGATATGCAAAACGACGCCGGATTCAAAACGTAGAATATTTCAATTTAAATTATACAAAATTCTTGCAACCAATAGAAAGTTATTTACTTTTCGCTGTATATATCAACGATGTCGCTAATGCTGTGGGTGATTCGCTGATCCACCTCTATGCAGAAAACACCATTCTGTATACATCTGGCCCTTCTTTGGACACTGTTAACAAACCTCCAAACGAGCTTCAATGCCATACAACACTCCTCCCTTGGCCTCCAACTGCTCTTAAACGCTAGTAAAACCAAATGCATGCTTTTCAACCGTTCGCTGCCCACACCCGCCCGACCAACTAGCATCACTACTCTGGACGGTTCTGACCTAGAATATGTGGACAACTACAAATACCTAGGTGTCTGGCTAGACTGTAAACTTACCTTCCAGACTCATATTAAACATCTCCAATCCAAAATCAAATCTAGAATCAGCTTTCTATTTCGCAACAAAGCCTCCTTCACTCACAGCGCCAAACTTACCCTAGTAAAACTGACTATCCTACCGATCCTCGACTTTGGTGATGTCATCTACAAAATAGCTTCCAATACTCTAGTCAGCAAACTGGATACAGTCTATTACAGTGCCATCCGTTTTGTTACCAATGCCCCTTATACCACCCACCACTGCGACATGTATGCGCTTGTCGGCTGGACCTCGCTATAGATTCGTCGCCACACCCACAGGCTCTAGGTCATCCACAAGTCTATGCTAGGTAAAGCTCCGCCTTATCTCAGCTCATTGGTCACGATAACAACACCAACACGTAGCACGCACTCCAGCAAGTATATCTCACTGGTCATCCCCAAAGCCAACACCTCATTTGGCCGCCTTTCCTTCCAGTTCTCTGCTGCCAGTGACTGGAACAAATTGCAAAAATCTCTGAAGCTGGAGACTTATATTTCCCTCACTAACTTTAAACATCAGCTATCTGAGCAGCTAACCGATCGCTGCAGCTGTACATAGTCCATCTGTAAATAGCCCACCCAATCTACCTACCTCATCCCCATATTGTTTTCATTAACTTTTCTGCTCTTTTGCACACCAGTATCTCTACTTGCACATCGTCATCTTCTCATCTATCACTCGTGTTAATCTGCTAAATTGTAATTACTTGACTACTATGGCCTATTTATTGCCTCACCTCCTCACGCCATTTGCGCACACTGTATATAGACTTTTTTTTCTATTGTGTTATTGACTGTATGCTTGTTTATTCCATGTGTAACTCTGTTGTTGTTTGTGTCGCACTGCTTTGCTTTATCTTGGCCAGGTCGCAGTTGTAAATGAGAACATGTTCTCAACAGGCCTACCTGGTTAAATAAAGGTTAAATAAAAATACATTTAAAATGTATATGGTGGATACAACCTTCCCAGCTCTGCAGATTTTGCTGCGAAGAGACAGAATCATTAGATAATTTGTTTGGTACTGTCCATATGTAGCTTGTTTTTGGTCACAGCTCCAGGAACCCTGCAGATAGCACTACTGGGTGATCTGAAAAGTCATAGTCAAATCGATCAATAATAATAATAATACAAAATAAATACTTCAATTTACTATCTGTAGAAACAATGAGAGTAGAAAGGTTCAGAACTTTTGTGAAACATCACAGCACAGTTGAAAAAGATATGCAAAGTAGAAATCCAATATGGATGGTGTTAGGAGATAGATGGGAAGGGTTGAATGGAGCTGAAGGTTGGGACTAGTAACAAGATAACTAATGTAAAACAGACTGTGCCGTAAAACGTATAGGTTCAGAACTTTAGTGAAAGAGCACAGTTTGAAAAGATATGGCAAACAGAAATCAAACCGGATGGACATCAGAAATAGATGGGAGAGGTTGAGGGTAGAGGAAAAACAGGAGTAAAAACAAACTAAATAGAACTATTGTAAAACAGACTGTCTATAAAATGTATATAATATGTATAAGCTGGAAATACAGGCCTAAGCATTGTTGTTCACTAGTTTACTCCAATTAGGGGAGGGGTGGTAGGGTTAGAAAGTAATAAAGGAAAACTTTTTTTATGTACAAAAACAATACTAAAATCATGGGTACACTCGCAATGGATGCATGGTAATGCAATAATTTCCATGGAAATGTAAAATGTTCATTAAAATGTCAACTGATTTTTGTAACGTCAGTTGAGTTGAATCACCAAACCACAGCACATATTTAAGTGATAATGCCCGATAAACTGGTGTTTGGAGGATATATTGGCAGGGGTGTTAGGCCTGAGACGAAGTCTGAGACGAATCCGTGCCAATATATCCTCCAAACGACGGCATTATAACTTTTATACAATGGGTTACCAACATATTCAAATAATGATTTACATATTTTAATTAAACACTTTATTTTGATTAATTTATTTATTTATTCCGACTCCAGACCCCGACACATTCATTACTATGGTACAGCTGGGGGTGGATTTTGAATATTGAAACGTTGCAAATGTCGAAGAGATAGACAGCAAGGTGTATACAAATATCTGCTGTTGAAAACTAAATGTTAGTCTAAAACAAATGTGAAATAATGTCTAGATGCTTTTTATAATGGCGATCAAGTTTATAAATAGCCTGGCTGGGCTGATGGAACAGAGTAAATAGTCATTTTAATGTCATAGATTTAGCCGGCGGTAAATTGTGGAATAGACACCGGCTGGAATGATGTTTTAACCAATCAGCATTCAGGATTAGACCCACCCGTTGTATAATGACAGATACACTTCCTGCTTTTATTTGCTACTTCCTGCTCCTCGCAATGGCAGCCAGTCTACCCAATATGCCATTATTATTGACTTGAATAGGGACGCCCGTTCTATTCATTCTACTTCTATGCAGTCAGAAGCAGAGGAGAGTCAAAACAAAATGTTACCTTTCTGATATTGAAACTTTTATTAAGGTGACGCAGTCATTTGGCTGTCCAATAACGTCATCCAAAATTCAATGACAGTCACAGCCCTAGACATAGCTGACCTAGGACCACTGTGGTAATACATTCATTATAGAGGGACTTTTGCACTTGGATGACCCTGGATAATTTATTACAGTTATTAAAGCTTCCCTCAGGCTCAGAGATTGTGGTAGTCATGGAACAGATTTGTTCTGCCAGCACCTTGACAGGATTATATGGCCCTGCTTCCAGTGGCCATTCATTACAGTCAAGTGCAATCAAAAGAGAGACCTACCTTTACAAAAAGATGGGTCAGTGCACAGCCACATCAAAGTGGAGGCATGCCATAGTCCATAAGGTTGAGTCTGTATAAAGTAGGCTACCTTTGAATTATCCACATGGATATGAAATTGTGTAAAAGACAGACTGGAACATTCAACATAAAATAAAGATTGGTTTGTAAACACAAGGTGAAAATCGACAATTTAATGGGAGTATTTTGAAGCCTGGCCGAGGTTGCCTAGGGTTTCATGGGAACTAAATTCAGTTCTCTTCCACCTGAACAGAGCACTGACATACAGGACCAGAGAGCTCTCAGCAGGAAAGCAGGCCTAATCCACTGCTACAAGCCAATCAGCAAGCAGGGATCACAGTCCAATCAGAATTCCATCAAAGGAGTGGGGAAGTCAGTCCTCTGGAGACATTAGTGGGTTCACCTGGGTTAAAGATTTGGGGAGGAGCAGCCGAGCAGGAGTTTACCACATGCTGCTATTGTAGATGGGGCATTTTAGCAGGGTAGGAGTTGGGAGGTTTAAATCTCTGACTGTGGAGTAGTAAACCAGCAAGAGAGCCATTTGTTAGATCATGCTAATCAGTGGGTTAGGTCGCTCATTAAATCCGCCGAGCATGCTCGCTTAGTGATGTTCTTTTAATTAAAAAGCTGAAATTTGAAATCCTGGCGATCAAAAGGAAAAAGCGGCTCTTGAGAACATATTAAAACGTCATTGGGGAATGTGCTGGATGAATTAACCAGGGCTGAAACATGAAACAGGCTGCAGTCGCTGCCTGCCAGCCTACATGGTGGTTAGTTAGTTAGTTGGGGGTGGGGGTTGCAACTTGGGGAGGGATGGAGCGAGGGAGGGGGAGTACTTGATGCTTTGCTCCAGTCACTCCTCTCCCATCCCCCACTGCATGATCCCCCACAGGACCAGCAACGCCCAAAGCGACACTCCCCTTCTGGATACAGTCCCCCTAACGCCCCCCCACCAGGCAGGCGACCAGACCCCCTCCCCAAAAAACAGTTCACGTCACCATCTTTACTGTTCGCATTCCCACAATCCTCCTCAAGACCTCACCCTCACCACACATCCAATGAGAGGTTGTCTGACAACCCTGTAATGGACTGACTGAAGCTCAGACAACAAAGCATGATAGCGGATTTAATTCTCTAAGCTCCCACAATATTGTCCATTATACAACACCAAGTGCACAATGAACCAAGAATGGAAGAAGAGGCAGTTAACTGACATCTCAATGTAGACATCTGACTCAGAGACCAAACAGTCAAACCATATGAGCTCTGGAGGGATGGGCGAGTATAAAAATGGTTTAAAAACTTTTGGAATTGTTCACACTTTCTACACTAACGTAACTGTGGCTTGGATCACTAACTAAAGCATACATTATCCTGTAAGGAGGGCAGATTGGTGATTGTCCAAAACCAATGTGCCCTTGGCCTCCAGCAGCGTGAAGGGGTTAATGGCTTGGTCCCATTGTTGGGAGACATCTGCTGTATGATTAACATGAGCACTTCATATAACACACAGCGATCCCACGTAGCCCCTCTGTGTTACTGGGGAGGGGTGACCGTGGAAAGAGCATGTTCTAACGCCTACGCAACACATTTGATGTAATTCATCTCGGAATGATGTAAAGCCAATTAAATTGCACAAAATTAATTCATTTGTTCGACTGCATCATAAAATGACTGATGAATGCAGGCAAATCTTCTTGCTCCACAATAAAACTAACAGTTGCCAAATGGATTAGTCATCTTTGGTCTGTGTCAGCGTGCACGTACGTGTACATAAGGATGGTCTGAAATGGGGGGTTATACAGTGCCTTCAGTAAGTGTACATACCGCTTGACTTATTCCAAATGTGTTACAGCCCGAATTAAAAATGACTTTTTTTTTCTCTCACACATCTACACACATTACCCCATAATGACATGTAATTTATTTATTTTTTAATTGCAAAATGTATTGAAAATGAAATACAAAAATATAATTTACACAAGTATTCACACCGCTGAATCAGCTGAGTCAACAAGTTACAATTACTAGTCTTTCTTGGTATGCTTCCAAGAGCTTTGCACACCTGGATTGTACAATATTTGCACATTATTATTCAAGCTCTGTCAAGTTGGTTGTTGATAATCGCTAGACAGCCATTTTCAAGTCTTGCCAAGCCAAGTCAAAACTGTAACTAGGCCACTCAGGAACATTCAATGTGGTCTTGGTAAGCAACTCCAGTGTTGATTTGGCCTTGTGTTGTAGGTTATTGTCCTGCTGAAAGGTGAATTTGTCTCTCAGTGTCTGTTGGGAAGCAGACTGAACAAGGTTTTCCTTTAGGATTTTGCCTGTGCTTAGTCTATTATTTTTACCCCCAAAAAACTCCATAGTCCTTGCTCATGTCAAGCATACCCATAACATGATGCCGTTACCACCATGATTGAAAAATATGAAGAGTGATACTCAGTGATGTGTTGTATTTGCCCCAAACATAACACCTGTTGTATTTGCCCCAAACATAACACCTTGTATTCAGGAAATAAAGTCAATTTCTTTGCCACATTTTGTTGCAGTTTTACTTAAGTGCATTTTTTTCTTCTGTACAGGCTTCCTTCTTTTCACTTTGTCATTTAGGTTAGTATTGTGGAGTAACTACAATGTTGTTGATCCATCCTCAGTAACTGTTTTAAAGTCAATATTGGCTTCATGGTGAAATCCCTGAGCAGTTTTCCTCCTCTTCGGCAACTGAGTAACGAAATCAAATAACATTTTATTGGTCACATACACATGGTTAGCAGATGTTAATGCGAGTGTAGCGAAATGCTTGTGCTTCTAGTTCCGACAGTGCAGTAATATCTAACAATTCAACATCAACTACCTTATACACACAAATGTAAAGGGATGGAATAAGAATATGCACAAATAAATATATGGATGAGCGAAGGCCGAGCAGCTTAGGCAAGATTCAGTAGATGTAATGAAATACATTATTTACATATGAGATGAGTGATGTAAGATAAGTAAACATTATTTAAAGTGACATTATTTAAAGTGACTAGTGATACATTTATTAAAGTGGCCAATGATTTGAGTCAGTATGTAGGCAGCGGAGTTAGTGATTGCTGTTTAGCAGTCTGTTTAGCAGGCCTTGAGATATAAGCTGTTTTTCAGTCTCTCGGTCCCAGCTTTGATGCAGCTGTACTGACCTCGCCTTCTGGATTGGTAGCGGGGTAAACAGGCAGTGGCTCGGGTGGTTGTCCTTCATGATATTTTTGTCCTTCCTGTGACATTGGGTGCAGGTAGTTTGCCTCCGGTGATGCGTTGTGCAGACCACACCACCCTCAGGAGAGCCTCCCCTCTCTTCACTGGCTCTCGGGTGGTTGTTGACTCTAACCCTATTACGGGGGCTGAGTCACCGGCTTACTGGTGCTCGTCCATGCCGTCCCTAGGAGGGGTGCTTCACTTGAGTGGGTTGAGTCACTGACGTGATCTTGCTGTCCAGGTTTGGCGCCCCCCTCGGGTTCATGCCGTGGGGGAGATCTTCATGGGCTATACTCTGCCTTGTCTCAGGGTAGTAAGTTGGTGGTTTGACGATATCCCTTTAGTGGTGTGGGGGCTGTGCTTTGGCAAAGCGGGTGGGGTTATATCCTGCCTGGTTGTCGGACGGGGCCACAGTGTCTCCCGACCCCTCCAGTCTCAGCCTCCAGTATTTATGCTGCAATAGTTTGTGTCGGGGGGCTAGGTTGTTATATCTGGAGTATTTCTCCTGTCTTATCCGGTGTCCTGTCCTCTCCCTCATTCTGAATGATCAGCTATGAAAAGCCAACTGACATTTACTCCTGAGGTGTTGACCTGTTGCACCCTCTACAACCACTGTGATTATTATTATTTGACCCTGCTGGTCATCTATGAATGTTTATAACAGTACATGGCCAAGATGTTCAATCTCCACTCGGGACAGCCAGAAGAGGACTGGCCACCCCTCAGAGTCTGGTTCCTCTCTAGGTTTCTTCCTGGGTTCCTGCCTTTCTAGGGAGTTTTTCCTAGCCACCGTGCTTCTACATCTGCATTGCTTGCCGTTTCGGGTTTTAGGCTAGGTTTCTGTATAGCACTGTGTGACATCGGTTGATGCAAAAAGGGCTTCATAAATAAATTTGATTGATTGATTGTGATTGATGGTGGTGCAGTTGCCGTACCAGGTGGTGATACAGCCCAAAAGGATGCTCTCAATCGTGCAACTGTAAATGTTTGTGAGGGTTTTAGGTGACAAGCCAAATTTCTTCAGCCTCTTGAGGTTGAAGAGGCACTGTTGCGCCTTCTTCACCACGCTGTCTGTGTGGGTGGACCATTTCAGTTTGTCCGTGATGCGTACGCCAAGGAACTTAAAACGTTCCACCTTCTCCACTCCTGTCGATGAAGATAAGAAAAAGTAGAGTACGACCCTGCCTCACACAGGAAGCGGCGCAGGTCCTAATCCAGGCACTTGTCATCTCCCGTCTGGATTACTGCAACTCGCTGTTGGCTGGGCTCCCTGCCTGTGCCATTAAACCCCTACAACTCATCCAGAACGCCGCAGCCCGTCTGGTGTTCAACCTTCCCAAGTTCTCTCACGTCACCCCGCTCCTCCGCTCTCTCCACTGGCTTCCAGTTGAAGCTCGCATCCGCTACAAGACCATGGTGCTTGCCTACGGAGCTGTGAGGGGAACGGCACCTCAGTACCTCCAGGCTCTGATCAGGCCCTACACCCAAACAAGGGCACTGCGTTCATCCACCTCTGGCCTGCTCGCCTCCCTACCACTGAGGAAGTACAGTTCCCGCGCAGCCCAGTCAAAACTGTTCGCTGCTCTGGCCCCCCAATGGTGGAACAAACTCCCTCACGACGCCAGGACAGCGGAGTCAATCACCACCTTCCGGAGACACCTGAAACCCCACCTCTTTCAGGAATACCTAGGATAGGATAAAGTAATCCTTCTCACCCCCCTTAAAAGATTTAGATGCACTATTGTAAAGTGGCTGTTCCACTGGATGTCTTAAGGTGAACGCACCAATTTGTAAGTCGCTCTGGATAAGAGCGTCTGCTAAATGACTTAAAATCAAATCAAATCAAATCAAATCGAATTTTATTTGTCACATACACATGGTTAGCAGATGTTAATGCGAGTGTAGCGAAATGCTTGTGCTTCTAGTTCCGACAATGCAGTGATAACCAACAAGTAATCTAACTAACAATTCTAAAACTACTGTCTTATACACAGTGTAAGGGGATAAAGAATATGTACATAAGGATATATGAGTGAGTGATGGTACAGAGCAGCATACAGTAGATGGTATCGAGTACAGTATATACATATGAGATGAGTATGTAGACAAAGTAAACAAAGTGGCATAGTTAAAGTGGCTAGTGATACATGTATTACATAAGGATGCAGTCGATGATGTAGAGTACAGTATATACGTATGCATATGAGATGAATAATGTAGGGTAAGTAACATTATATAAGGTAGCATTGTTTAAAGTGGCTAGTGATATATTTACATCATTTCCCATCAATTCCCATTATTAAAGTGGCTGGAGTTGGGTCAGTGTCAATGACAGTGTGTTGGCAGCAGCCACTCAATGGTAAATGTAAATGTAAATAAGGGGGTGCTCCCTCTGCTGTTTCCTGAAGTCCACAATCATCTCCTTTGTTTTGTTGATGTTGAGTGAGAGGTCCTTTTCCTGACACCACATTCCAGGTGCCCTCACCTCCTCTCTGTAGGCTGTCTCGTCATTGTTGGTAATCAAGCCCACTACTGTAGTGTCATCTGCAAACTTGATGATTAAGTTGGAGGTGTGCATGGCCACAAAGTCATGTGTGAACAGGAAGTATGGGAGGGGACTGAGCACGCACCCTTGTGGGGCCCCAGTGTTGAGGATCAGCGAAGTGGAGATGTTGTTTCCTACCTTTACCACCTGGGGGCTGCCCGTCAAAAAGTCCAGGACTCAATTGCACAGGGCGGGGTTGAGACCCAGGGCCTTAAGCTTGATGATGAGCTTGGAGGATACCATGGTGTTGAATGCTGAGCTGTAGTCAATGAACAGCATTCTTATATAGATATTCCTCTTATCCAGATGGGATAGGGCAGTGTGATGGTGATTGCATCTTCTGTGGACCTGTTGTGGCGATATGCAAACTGAAGTGTGTCTAGGGTGGCAGCTAAAGGTGGAGGTGATATGATCCTTGACTAGTCTCTCAAAGCACTTCATGATGACAGAAGTGAGTGCTACTGGGCGATAGTAATTTAGTTCAGTTATCTTTGCCTTCTTTGGTACAGGAACAATGGTGGCCATCTTGAAGCATGTGGGGACAGCAGACTGGGATAGGAAGCGATTGAATATGTCCGTAAACACACCAGCCAGCTGGTCTGCACATGCTCTGAGGACGCGGCTAGGGATGCCATCTGTGTTTAGTTTGTCTGGAAGCAAGTCGGTGTCTGTGATGTGGCTGGTTTTCTAGTTGGAGTCCATAATTGCCTGTAGACCCAGTTGGAGTCCATAATTGCCTGTAGACCCTGCCACATACGTCTTGTGTCTGAGCCGTTGAATTGCGACTCCACTTTGCCCCTATACCGACATTTCGCTTGTTTGATTGCCTTGCGTAGGGAATAACTACACTGTTTATATTTCGGCCATATTCTCCGACATCTTTCCATTGTTTTGAATGTGGTCGTTCACACTTTCAGTTTTGTGCGAATGCCGCCATCTATCCACAGTTTCTGGTTAAGGTAGGTTTTAATAGTCACAGTGGGTACATCTCCAATGCACTTCCTAATAAAAACTCACTCACAGAGTCAGCATATAAATCAATGTTATTCTCTGAGGCTTCCCATAACATTACCCAGTCTGCGTGATCAAAACAATCTTGAAGCGTTGATTCCAATTGGTCAGATCAGCGTTGAATGGTTCTAGTCACGGGTACATCCTGTTTGAGTTTCTGCCTACGGTAGGAGCAAGATGTAGTCGTGGTCGGATTTGCCGAAGGGAGGGCGGGGAGGGCCTTGTATGCATCGCGGAAGTTAGAGTAGCAGTGGTTCAGTGTATTGCCCATGTGGGTCCTACAGTCAATGTGCTGGTATAATTTAGATAGCCTTGTTCTCAAATTAGCTTGAGTTGAGTTCCTGTATGTTGTTATGATTACAACATGATTCGTTAATGATGAAGCATACACCCCTACCCTTCTTCTTCTTACCAGAGAGATGATTGTTTCTGTCGGCGTGACGCCGTTAGGAAGAACGCCTGTGACTTTGTAGTGACTGGGTGTATTGATACACCATACAAAGTGTAATTAATATCTTCAGAAGGATTACTTTATCCTATCCTAGGTATTCCTGAAAGAGGTGGGGTTTTCGGAAGGTGGTGGACACCCGCTGTCCTGGCGTCGTGAGGGAGTTTATCCATGCTCAAAGGGATATTTACTGTCGGCTTTTTAAAAATGGTTTTACCCTTCTACCAATAGGTGCTCTTCTTTGCAAGGCATTGGAAAACGTCCCTGGTCTTTGTGATTGAGTCTGTGTTTGAAATTCACTGCTCAACTGAAGGACCTTACAGTATGTGTGGTGTACAGAGATGTGGTCATTGAAAAAAAATCAACAACTTGTTAAGCACATTTTTACTCCTGAACTTATTTAGACTTGCCATAGCCAAGTGGTTGAATACTTATTGCTTCAAAACAATTCAGCTTTTCATTTTTTATGAATTTGTAAACATTTCTAAAAACATAATTCCACTTTGACATTATGGGGTATTGTGTGTAGGCCAGTGACAACATCTAAAATTTCAATTCTCCCAATCACAGCCGGTTGTGATACAGCCTGGATTCGAACCAGGGTGCCTGTAGTGTCTCTAGCACTGAGATGCAGTGCCTTAGACCGCTGTGGCAATCGGGAGCCCTATGCATAAATCTGATCCAAACCGGCAATCAAAACAATCAAGTGTAATTACCGAATGATTACTGGATATCCATTTTCTCCTCCTATAGAGCAAACCAAACACTATGTCAGTCAGAAAATCAAAAAAGATCAAAAGCATCACAACCTAGCCTCACATTTCCTTCAACTGCTGAAATTAGAAAGGGCCTCTGGAGCACAATTAAAACCACTCAGACATTTTAATCAAGAATATTTTTGAAGCAGCCACATAATGCAGGGTCTCACTCTCACAGCCCAAGGGGAGATCTGGTTGATCTGGGCGAAGTAGAGCTAGGCCGTTCCTACTGGTTTTTTGGACACCAAGCACTACAGCCTGACACAGTGGACAACTCTCCTCTGTATTAAAACCAAAGTAAATTCATTCTCTAGCATTCCACAGATATTTTTTTGTTATGCGAGAGCTACGCACCAAAGAAGAGGATCAGTGCAGTTCAAATCACAACATTTGCATATTAAAAGGAAAATCGCTGTCAACGCTATAGTAAAGAGACAGCATGCAGAGAAGTGGCCAAGCATAAGGCTGGTATTCAAGCATACTGATCCTCATTCAATATGGATGTGGATGCAGGCGTGATCATGTCCATCAATGTCACGTGACTCAAACAGAAGACTGGTTAAGTTGAAAAACATAGGCAACATCCAATATTATAGACATTTCTCAAATAGTAGAGACTCTCAAACAGTGACCAATGACCCAGTGCAGGGTAGTCTAACGCTTTCTAAGCCATGGCTTAAGATTTTTAGAAAATGTGGACCTGAAACTATAAAAAAATTCTGGAAAACCTCAATTTGAAAATAAATAATGGCGGTGACCTTGTTAAAAAATAATTTATTCCTGAATGCTGTGCAAGTGGTTGAAACAAAACATGTAAAATAATCAGATTCTGCCCAGTCCTTCTTGGCATGGCTGATAATCATATAATCATGCCACTTAAAGAAAACAATCCACCTAGTTTAATTGGAACAGCTGAAAGAGTAAGATTGATGCCATCTTCTAACAATGCCACCAAACCTAGATGGCACAAGATCATCATTGGCGTGGCTCCAGAAAAAAACATATGGCTGGAAGGCCTCAGATTGTTGTCATGCCACCCTAATTGGTGCTAATAACCATAGGAGTTTCAGCACACACTAGGAACCATTTCTTCATACCTACTACCAAAGCCTGAAGGCCCAATGCTGACATTCTACCCTCTTCGGAAGGAGCCCATGAAACCAGGTCACTGTATAATTTCTCGATGGTTTGATGGGAAATGAGTGCAATGTAGCTTGCAAGTCAGCGATCTGTTAAATAAACATATCTGTTGCTCACAGCAGCACTAGAGCAACAAAACATGTTCATGTAACAGATTTGTACTCCACCGGACTAAAATTACAGTTTCAAATGATGGAGGAACGAGTGGTAAAGGGGTTTTATTGTATACATAATAGAAAGAGTACCCCAGGTCAGAAATGATGGAGGAGGACGAGTGGTAAAGGGGTTTTATTGTATACATAATAGAAAGAGTACCCCATGCCAGAAATGATGGAGGAGGACGAGTGGTAAAGGGGTTTTATTGTATACATAATAGAAAGAGTACCCCAGGCCAGAAATGATGGAGGAGGACGAGTGGTAAAGGGGTTTTATTGTATACATAATAGAAAGAGTACCCCAGGTCAGAAATGATGGAGGAGGACGAGTGGTAAAGGGGTTTTATTTTTATTGCCAGAAATGATAAGGAGAAAGAGTACCCCAGGTCAGAAAAATGATGGAGGAGGACGAGTGGTAAAGGGGTTTTATTGTATACATGATGGAGAAAGAGTACCCCAGGTCAGAAATGATGGAGGAGGACGAGTGGTAAAGGGGTTTTATTGTATACATAATAGAAAGAGTACCCCAGGTCAGAAATGATGGAGTGGAGGGGGACATAAAAGAGTGGTCAGAAATGAAGAGGGTTTTATTGTATACATAATAGAAAGAGTACCCCAGGTCAGAAATGTGTGGCAATGCAGTGGATGGCTGAGCTATGAATTTTAAAAAAACATCTAATCTATGGAAAAAACAGTATCTTCGCCAGTCTGTATATTAATCTGAAAGTAACCAACTCATACCTTAACAACATGGCGGCACAGACCGTACAGTATGAAGATAAGCATAGAAATCCCAGATCACACTTGCAGGCGATGTCATGGCAACGTTGGCTAGCTAAGCTCATGTGTAGAAACACGTCATCGGGTTGAACGTCTCACACTGAACTACGCATGTGCAGGCCGTCAAATCTGTTGTTTTTGACAAATGAGAGCATGTCAGTTTGACAATTTCACGAGGTTGGAGTAATAACATGTTCAACAAAAGACATTGGCTCTAGTTTCTAAAATGAACAACTATGGGAGAATTTTTCACTTCTCTCATTGACTTCTCAAACTCCGGCTTGGTCTGCTTGGTCTGTGTTGCAAGCATTCCTGGAAGTCTCGCGATGTTGCGTCTCTGGATTTAGAAACTCTGAGGGTGGTGCTAGCAGGCATGGTCAGACTCCCCTGAAGACTACAGGACCAGAACAAACAAGGGGGACAAAGACAGAAGGGTACAGACCCAGACAGAGCTAAATTCCACACCCCATTGTCTGCAGTGATAGTGGGGGACAACACAGATGACCCTGCAATATGTGATAATGCCACCAGGCCTGACCCCTACCAGCTCTAATCCAAAACACTGGGATGATGTCATCCCTGCTTATCCAGACCGTAAGAGCAACAAAGCGGAGAGAGAGAGAGAGAAAAAGAGGGAGAGCGAGAGAGGGGCTAGTCCCACAAAGGAGTCGCTCCCATAGAGAAAGCAGCCAACGGAAGGAAATCAGATACCCTCTCCACACATCTGTGTCACAAAACAAAAAGTTTAGACAACACAACCTGCCCACCCTGTGCTTTACTCTGGGAAGGGTTTCACAGAGAGGTTACAGAACTCTTGAGTTGTTGACATCCATTAAACGTTAGCTTCTGTTCTCTCACCGAAAAAACAGATAACAAAGTGGTATCGTTCAAGAAGACAACCCAAGGCAAATAGTGCTGAAGGTTTAGGTCACCTTTTCCAAACTTAAAGCAATCAATTGTTTTGTCAGTAAAAAAATGGTAACCACACAGCGGCAGAATAGATTGTGTGTATCAAAATGGTTTGTCCCCTTCAAAAAAGGTCTAATGGTGAGAGAGAACAGTTAAGCAGTAGGACAGGTCACTGTGGCTGGCCTCACAGACCCCTGTGTCCAAAGCAAGACTCATTGGGATCTATGCTTCACTGGGGAGCGGGAGAGGGCAACAGTTCGCTCAAAAGTAACCCTGTTGCACTTTAGAACTTATGTGATGCCCCTCCCCCATATTCCCTCCACAAAGGGACCTTGCCCCTTGTCCCCACCCACCAGGAATTTCTCAGGCATTGCTGGGGTCACCATGACAACTGGGTGCTTAACAAAGCATTTATCTTATGCATTCTTCCTTTCACAGGGGAGAGAGGGAACAACAGTCAAAGGAGAAATGGGGAGAAAAGAAGGAGGGTGGAGGAGCTTGAAAGGATGGGGAAGGGGGCCGTGGAGAGGCTGCTGAGAATCATGGACACAGGGAGATAGAAGAGGAGGGATACATGACTGATGAATGTAAGAGGGCAAGGTGATAGGTGATGTTAGAGTGAAGAGCAGAGGTGGTGGACAAAGTGCCACAGACATTCCAAGCAGGGCTGTGACTAATGTCTTCTTGGGGGGCAACAGAGGTATGGAGAGAGATAACGGGCCATTACAGACAAGCCAGCACAAACATACACACCAACAGACAGGTGCTACATCATGGAAATTGTATGGCATATTGCGGGACAGTGTAAAGGCCAAGGGTATTTCTGAGAATAAGCACAAGTTCTCAACTTCTTGCTCCCCCTTTATCCATGTCTGCGTAGTCATGGGGAAAACCCATTGGCTTCAAACACTAACCGTTCTGCCCCTGAACAAGGCAGATAACCCACTGTTCCTAGGCCGTCAGTGAAAATAAGAATTTGTTCTTAACTGACTTGCCTAGTTAAATAAAGGGGGGAAAAGGGCGAGACAAAAACTGCTACACTAGTGCATTCATCCATACCTCAGCTAATATTAGAGCCAGTCAGACCATGTCCCCTGGCAGCAACCAGCCACAGAGGAAGTCCATCCACAGACAGTCTTAATACACTGTAATGGAATTACATCAACTGGGACTGGTTTGACGCAAATTTAGATGTGATGAATGAGTGGCTTCCTAAAAAAGTCCACTCTTGTCCTGTTATGTTGTGTGGTGAATGGTGACAGTGGGAAAATGGACACCTTACAAAACACAGAATATGGACTCACTGCCTGGGCTGTGTGGGAGTCGGGAGAACTGTCTCACATTCAAATAAGATATTTCAATATTCAAAACAAGCTGAACATTGTAAATGCAGTTAGTCTTTTCAAACAATATTTGCATGTGTAATGGTCTTGAAATAGGATTTGTGACAGATAATCACAGTGCAATGTACTACAGAAATTGATTCTGTTGTCAACATCTTAGTCCTAATTCCAAATTCAGATCCAACTCCTTTCACATTTCCTTAATCCCAGTGGAACCGATAAATGTGTAGTCTGATGACATAGGGAGTTCACCAAGACTGGAACTGAGAACAGTTTGAGGTCAGGGGTCAGCTGTGATGCTACAGAGGGTTTGGTGAGAGGAGTTTCCCTATGGAAAATCCCCAGTATACTGACTACTGATGATAAAGCCAGTGACAGTACCTCCCGGGGCAGAGACCACCTAGGTAGACAACATAGCATGCTTGCTATTAGCATGTCATCTATGAGCTAATGCATGCCTTGCCGTGCACTCTGAGGCAAATCAAGCTGCTATGTTCAGTCAGAGGGGAGAGCTTGAGCATTTCATCTCAGTGCTGATGACTATAACAGTGGGTATGTGCAGTATGTTGCCTACGGAGGAATCTGGCTTCACACATTTCATCAAAGGAACAAACATTCCAAAGTAAATACCATGGTGTTTATTCTAGAACGATATTCAGGTAAGAACACAGGGAGAGAGTATTCCATCAAACTCAGTAGTGAGGATGAGAGGAAGGAAGATAAATCCCCTCAGCATCAAAAGCACACACACATTAATGCAAGCTCACACATTAATGCAAGCTCACACATGCAAGAAGCAGCAGTAGATCAGCTCAGCAGTATATCAACGCTGGAGCAACAGTGCACAGGTTCTGCCACATCAATTATCTATCTGCCAGCCTGGTACAACTCCTGGTTGGGCTGATCTGGTGTCAGTTCTGTTGCTCAGCTCAGGAGGGAGAATAGGATCCAACAATCCTCACAAATCTGTAATCAACTGTATTTACAACTGTAATCTGGGCTGCAGCAATTAATCCAGAGATTGTAACTCCCCTGGCAGTGACATGGAATGTCTACCCACAAATCTGTAATCAGATGTATTTACAACTGTAATCTGGGCTGCAGCAATTAATCCAGAGATTGTAACTCCTGCAGCAATTAATCCAGAGATTGTAACTCCCCTGGCCAGTGACATGGAATGTCTACCCACAAATCTGTAATCAACTGTATTTACAACTGTAATCTGGGCTGCAGCAATTAATCCAGAGATTGTAATCCTCTCCTGGCCAGTGACATGGAATGTCTACCCACAAATCTGTAATCAGATGTATTTACAACCGTAATCTGGGCAGCAGCAATTAATCCAGAGATTTCAATACCCACGACCAGTGACATGGAACGTCTAATCCAGCACATTAGCCAGGTTATCCCTCGTACCCAAGTTTATTGATAAGGGACATACGCAGAGCACCATGGCTGAAAACTGGCTGCCTAACTGGCTAAACAAAGGATTCATTAAAATGTAGAATTGCCAGGGCTGCTATCTGAGCAGCTACAAAGAGTGCAATATGGACCCACCATGCCAATCAAAGGCTATTCAACCCTGCACCACTCCGATTAAACAGTATAATAGAGATGTATATAGCTCTTTTCAACCCTTTTCAGACCTTTTGTTGTTCCTCAGCATATCTAGATAGAGTAACAATATATACCTGAAGTGATGCACCTTAGCAGTATAGTTTATGTGGTTGAAGGGATATGATCTGTTGCATTTCATCACAGACTAGCTAAGGTTAATGGAATCATCCATCATATGGCATCACCTCATAAATCAGAGAGCAGAAAGGGAAGATAATGGAAGGATATGAAGTCGTCAAGGGAAGAGCTCTCAGAATTGGGGTCAACAACTTCTATTCTACAGGCAGGCACCAGTACCGTTCATTTAAGTCTCTCCCTCCCTCTCCATCTCTCTACCATAAACCCTCTTTATTTACCTTTCTCATTACCTCTGCATCTTCACAAGTTCTATCCATCTTACACCAACGTGATTTTCCTATCCTTTCTATGAACCACCTCCCTCTCTCTCCTTCTTCCCCTCTTTCACCCGGAGGGGTATTGACACACATACCCCAGCAGGTGCGGGACGCGGCGAGAAGCCGGCCGTCTAATTGGTCCTTGGTAGAGTCACAGCTGTTGCCCCCAACAAGGGCCTAGCATGAGCTCCTCTCGCCTGCCTCTGAATCGATCGCTCGCCATTGTCTCCCAGAAAGACAGACAGCCATCTCATCTGTCACCGGGGACTCACCCATTAAAGAGGCTCCAGGGAGGAGAAGCAGTAAAAACACAAAAAACAAAGCAGCGCTCCAATACATTTTAATGGCTACCCACTGCTGACCATATAGTATCTGGCACTCAGGACCAACTCAGCCAGCCTAGCACTGTCTATTGGTCTAGTAAATAACTCAAAATAGGAATGCTATACTAATATTCACCAATCATTCCATGATTATATCTGAGCCTCTCACATTAGACTACACCTGTGCATCCATCAGAGTAAAGGTTTTAAAAAATAGGAAAGTTTTAATCCATCTGGTTAAACTTATTTTATCTAGTTATATGGGCGCTTTGATGTTAAATCCCTGACTGAGAAGCTGTGCCACATTTAAAAAGGTGCCGTTTGCTGCGGTTGCTCCTCTCTTTTAATTAGAGCCAAGGCCATAAAGGAACCAGCTCTACAGCCTGGCTCCCAGAAAGCAAGGGCCACAAATCTCTCTCCCAACTCTCCCGCAGCGATTCAAGTTTAGTCACATTTTGTAGCAAATAAAATGCTCTGTAATTAGTGCTGACAGGTGAAATTACCAGTGCAGAGTGCAAACTCAAAGACAAACACGAGGTTAGAGAAGACCACGCAAACTCAAAGACAAGCACGAGGTTAGAGAAGACCACGCAAACTCAAAGACAAACACGAGGTTAGAGAAGAACAAACTCAAAGACAAACACGAGGTTAGAAGACCACGCAAACTCAAAGACAAACACGAGGTTAGAGAAGACCACGCAAACTCAAAGACAAGCACGAGGTTAGAGAAGACCACGCAAACTCAAAGACAAACACGAGGTTAGAGAAGACCACGCAAACTCAAAGACAAACACGAGGTTAGAGAAGACCACGCAAACTCAAAGACAAACACGAGGTTAGAGAAGACCACGCAAACTCAAAGACAAACACGAGGTTAGAGAAGACCACGCAAACTCAAAGACAAGCACGAGGTTAGAGAAGACCACGCAAACTCAAAGACAAACACGAGGTTAGAGAAGACCACGCAAACTCAAAGACAAACACGAGGTTAGAGAAGACCACGCAGCTCCCTGGTTTCCATGAGCTGGCTACTAGAACTCTCCAAACGCTTTATCTTTGCAGTGAGTCAAAAATGAATTACTTTCCAGTCTAAAAGGTGTATGTTCATAGATGGCTCTGTCCATCATGGCTTGAAACATGACATATAGGCCTAGCATAAAATATAGCCATAAGGCCTATGTTTGGTTCATGCTATATTTGTTAACAAAGGCAATTCAAATGCTGAGAGAACAATGTAAACACAGGGTGTGTCGTGCTCAGTCTGATATTACAAAGAATGACTGAGTAACTAGGGAAATATCATGCCAATCTGGTATGTGATACAAAATATATGGGGAAAATGTTGTTTTATCCTAGTTTGACATCAAATGTCATATTAGCGTGTCATCATAGCGTGAGAACACAGACTATAAAACAGTCCATAATTGAATTAAATATTGTGTGCTTGCTGAAAATGAAGGTTTTATGTTGGCCAATTATAGAAAATGATTCATTTTCAGAGTGCATTTCCCACAGGAGCAGGCCATCCAGTTGCAGACATGCACAGATGAATTTAAATAGCAGTTTAGGACAACACATTGATCTACATCAGGCCTGGGTACGGCTGCCTGCTCTTTAACAAGATGACAAACACTATAACATAAAAACAAACCCCAAGAAGATGAACTAAAATGCACTAGTAAACCAAACAAATCTCCTGACCTGTGATATTGCATCCTCCTGCCCGGATGCAAAAAAGCACAATCTAGTCTAGAAATGACTTCTCCCTAAAAATGAAACATAAGTCTTGAGGAGACACACTAAGATTACCCCCTGAATGTTAAATTTAACTCATGATTAATATTGAATTAATGAAGTTTTAATATTGAAACACTGAAGCAGAGGAGGTCATACGTAAAAAAGTGGCTATGGCAGTCAAAGTGTGTCATAAAAAGTACATATCGGAAATTGTAATGTTGAAAATGTTCAAGTGAAAAACACAAGTAGGAACAACAAGCATACCAGAAAAGGGCCTAGGTATTAAAAACAACTGAGGACAGGGTTAGTCTTACCTGAGACAGATATCCTCATGGAGGCCTCCAGGGGTCTGTTGTTGTCCAGGGCCTGGCTCAGCCGGATCTCCCCCGTGCTCTGGTTCAGGATGACCAGGTTCAGCTCATTACCAGCCTCAAAGCTGTACTGGAGCTGGTCTGAGGCGTCTGGGTCATGGGCAGGGATCCGCCCAATCACCCCTGTGGGGAAGCTACTGGACTTGTCAGTGACATAGTTATTGAAGATGATCTGGAAGTTTTTCAGCACTGGTACGTTGTCATTCTTGTCAACCAGCTTGATGTGCACAATGGCACGGCTGACAAGTGGGGCAGAGGTGGCCTGGACCACGATGACATACTCTGACCGTGTTTCGTAGTCGAGATCTGTCAGAGCAGTCAGTTCTCCTGAGAAGATGTCCAGCTGGAACACCTCTGGGATGTTTCCCTCTACTATCTGGTACATGATCTGGGCGTTGCTCCCCTCGTCTGGGTCCGAGGCAGATACGTGGGCCACTACCAGGCCTATTGGGCTGTTCTCCTCCACAAATATGTCAAACTCATCCTTCTCAAACACAGGAGGGTTGTCATTGACGTCTAGAATGGTCACCTGGATGTCCACGGACGTCTTGAGAGCAGGAACACCTTTATCCACAGCAAAGGCCTGCAGGTTGTAGAATGGCATGTTCTCTCGGTCCAGGCGACGCAGCGTTCGCACAATACCAGAGGTGGACTCAATTATGAAGTCTCCATCGCCGTCCTCTCCCCCCTGGAAAGTGTAGAAGACACGTCCATTGAGGCCAGAGTCTCGGTCAGTGGCAGAGACCTGGACGACGCTGGTAAACACTGGCACGTCCTCCATCACAGAGCCTAGGTAGTGGTCTCGGAGGAACCGAGGAGAGTTGTCATTCACATCATTCACCAGGATCTCCAGGTAGGTGGTGTCAGACTTCTGTGGGATGCCGTTGTCCCGGGCCGTGATGGCTAACGTGTAGGACACCTGATCTTCATAGTCCAGCTCCATCTGGGTGGTGACAGCGCCTGTGTCGGAGTCAATGTCGAACTGGGGGATGCTGTCATCCATGAAGTAGGTTATACGTGCATTCTCCCCAGTGTCCTCATCTGTAGCACTGATCACCACAACGGTGGTGCCAACAGGTCTGTCCTCATTGATGTTGACGGTGTAATGGGAGCTCTGAAACACGGGCCTGTGGGTGTTGGCGTCGGTGACGTTGACGAACACCTTGGCGGTGTCAAAGAGTGTGCCGTCAGACGCAGTAACACTTAGAACGTATTGGCGCTCCAGCTTGTAGTCAAGGGGCAGGGCCAGGGTTATGAGGCCCCCTCCACTCTGGCTGGTGATGGAGAACCTGTTCCTGGTGTTCCCACTGGAGATCTGATACGTCACCACACTGTTGATATCCTGGTCCACTGCAGACACCGTCACCACGCTTGTCCCCACGATGGCGTCCTCATTGAGGCGCATGTAATATGACCTCTGTGTGAACTCTGGGTTGTTGTCGTTGACGTCAAGGATGGTCATGCTAACGCTAGCTGAGGAAGACATCACCGGGTGGCCATGATCACGGGCCTCCACCCCAAAGTTGTAGAAGTCCATGCTCTCCCTGTCCAGATCAGCGGCTACGACTATCCAACCAGTGCTGTTGTTGATGGAGAATGGGAAGTTGGGCATGGTTTCAATGAGGCGGTACTCCAGCCTAGAATTGTCACCAGAGTCTGCATCAACAGCCTGGATGTGAATGATGGAGTAACCCACCGGCACATTCTCTAGCACAGTGGCCTGGAAGGGGGTGCTGACGAAAATGGGGGTGTTATCATTGACATCCAGCACCTGCACTGTTACCAGGCCACTGATGTTGGAGAGCGGCGGGCGTCCCCCGTCCTGAGCGCGGATGCGAATGGTGTATTCCTTGTTAGCCTCGTAGTCCAACTGACTGACCAGGTCCATCTTGCCTGTCTGGGCGTCAATGTAGAACTGGCCCCTGGTGTTGCCACTCATGATGCTGAAGTGAACCATGGCATTACTCCCTCTGTCCTGGTCTGTGGCAATCACCTGCAGGATTTCTGTGTTGGGTGCCATATCCTCCGGAACCTGCACCACATATCGCTTTTCACTGAACTGGGGAGCATTATCATTGTCGTCCTCTACAATAATGTGAACAGTTGCGGTGGCACTGCGGGGGGCGGGGTCACGACCCTGGTCGTTGGCCTCTACCAACAGCATGTAGGCCTCCACCATCTCTCTATCCACTGGGCCCTTCGTGCGGATCACCCCCGACCTGGAGTCAATCTCAAAAACATTGTTGGAACCGTTGCTGTTGAGGACGTGGTACAGGATGTTACCGTTGACCGGGGCGTCTCCGTCTGTGGCCCTGACGGTCAGCACCTCATAGCCGATCTCTAGGTTCTCCCTAACACTCTCCTTGTAGTCCTGTTGCTCAAAGACAGGATCATGGTCGTTACTGTCACTCACTGTGATGGTGAGGGTGGCCATGGCCGTACGGCGGGGAGTGCCATGGTCAACAGCGGTCACGCGGAATACATGGGTGTCCTTCTGCTCTCTATCCAGCACCTCCACAGTGGAGACTGCACCATTGACTGGGTCCACAGCAAACAGGTTGTTGGAGCGGCTGTCAAACAGGGCCTCTAAGAAGTACTCCAGCCTGCCTGCATCCCCCTCATCAGCATCTACTGCCTTCAAAACAACTACAGGAGTTCCAGCTGGCTTATTCTCTGCCACAGCCACCTGGTACATAGGAGGCTGAAACTGGGGGCTACTGTTAACAGCCCTCTTGCTCCTGCTCACAATGCCTGATTCAGACTGGGCAGCCTGCTGTAGTAACTTCCCCAAGTGGCCCTGTTTGAAGGAGCCTTGACCCACCCGCCAGTGGACTGAGATGCTGTTCACTCTGGATTCCCTCTCATCTCCTGTGTATTGGTTACAATGTAAGTCTAGCTCAAGAAGTGTGTCGTGTTTCAAACACAGCGTCTTGGACACAAACAACTGCCCCTCAGAAAAATATAACTCCGAACTCCGAATCACCTTGCAGTGCATACTGCTGTGGGTTGGAGAGCCGGGTAGTAGATCCCATACCCGGAGGAGCGCAGTACCAGACTCGTGGCATTCTAACTGATGATTATGGGCTTTAAACAAACTGATTATCTCCAAGTCCCATTGCGATTTCCTTTTGTGTTTACTTGAACAGTTCCTGCCGTGTACATACACATCATACTGGCTTGTGAGGAGGTGCCTCAACCCTGGGACATTGTTCATGCAGTCCACAACAGTGTACACGGTGAAAGGGTTGGAGCTGAGCGAGGCACAATTTAAACTACCTGAAAGGAACACAACGCGCGCGGACGCATCAGTTTCAATAAAGGTCTTTGAGAATTTAGGAGCGATTACCTGATCCAAAGTGCATGCCCCGCTCTGTTCAACACTTGCAATCACCGTCCGCTGCTCCGCATCCTGACTGATGTGTACATTGTAGCAATTCGACAGTGAAATGAGTTCAAACCAGCCGAAAATAATAAACAACAAATCCCACTTAATGACGGGCATTGCTCCACGATGATGTTCAACCAGGTTTGAACGTAGGCTAATTACTGCCGCTTTCCTTAAACTTTCAGTCGAGTCGTTCCCTTTTGTTGCCGCGTATCCATGCTTTCACTACTATACAGTAGCTAATCCAATTGAATTGAGAGAAACCGCAGTCACCTTGCTTGCCAAAGCTTCTCACCATGCAAACAAGCCGACACCACCACTCCATCCGCGTGAATGATTAAAATGGCTCCAACTACCCCTGCGCCTTGAGGCTTCTCATTACCATAAACCTGTTTCAGTGTGTTAGAAAGAGAGAGAGAGATAGAAAGAGATGGAGTGGAGGGGGACGTTCTCACAGGAGCCACACTGAGCTGTAAAGAAAGAGATGACTGGCCTCCTAGTCCCCTTTGAGTGTTTTTGCAGTACATGGATTGCTAAGACTTTCTATAATGCAAAAACGTTTTCCTTATGCCTTCACAAACGCTCTCACTATTTGAACACAGAAATAAGCCTAAACTTGTGAGGGTCTTTCAGTTCTCATCCACGGGGCACAGAAAGAGAGTGAGCAACATTTACTATATTTTCCTACCACCTGCTGGTACATCTGCATTACTGCAGACAGCAATCAGATTGCAACTAATCACATCCACCAGCCAGCTATTTCGGTAGCAATTGAGACTGGGAATGAGGTTAGACTGCAACTCAGCTTTCAAGAGAAGGCCACAGATGTCTTTTACAGTGATCCTGCCGTAGTCATTCAACAGTCTTGATACAATAATCTTAATTCAGCCACCTATCACTGTGAAATGATGTTAAGTTTACAATGTGCACTTAAATCCACATATGGTCAAAGGTACCTGAGGAGAAGGCACACAAAGGTCTAGTTCCAGAGGAGATGAGAAATGTATTCCTACATTTATTGATGCGAGTGAAAATCACCCATGCAGTGTGTGGAGCTGAACTCCTGTGCCCAATGAGTCCTGGTGTCACTAATAAGAAGCTGACCAGTACTGTAAAAGCACAGTAACCTCAGTGTCCACATCAGTTCTCTATAAACAGGTTTATTAAAATGATCATCTTTAGATGACCTAAAACCACTCTGAAGTAAAACATTTCATCCATGTGAGTGATGGACATGCAGAACAGCAAAAATTACAATAAAGATAGCTTTTTACTGTTTTTATTGTTGTTGGAGGCTCTAATACAATATGAATCATAAGCTTTACAAAATTAAAACAAAAATACAACAAAAGATCCCCCCCCCAAAACAGAAACTGTCAAAAGCTTCTGTCAAGACGCAAAAAGACAAACTGTGAACCCCAACATAGACAAGGGTGAAAGAGAGAAAGAGACAGAGGGAGGGACAGAGGGATGCAAATCGTCATGTTATACACAGTGTAGGGGGGGGGGTTAATGACATGGGTATACACAGTGAATTTAACAGTCCATCCCCATGTTTTAGCAGTCTACATCTCCATCTAGCCATCCCAAGATCCCATGCTCCCACAGACTCAACGCATGAGGATAGAGTGGGACAAAGAGCAAACCGTTGACCAATCCTGACAATACATAATATCGTGAGACGCCCTCTTCCCATTCCGTTCCCTCCAATACATCGCTCAGGAAATTGACAGCTATATTGACAGCTATATGTCCATACAGATATATAAGGTGGTGGCAAAGACACTTTGATATAATGGGTGCAAGTAAGAAACTGTTGGTAAAAATGTCATGTTTGAATGCCCAGCCTGCTCCATCTACAGAACAGTCCGTCAGCCCCGTCCCTTAACCAGAGGATAGGAGAGCTGATGTCACTCATTCAAAACGGACTCAGCTGTGAGAGCGCTATAGGGATAAAAACACTGCTGTCACACTGGAAGATTATCATTAACCGTCATAATACTATCATACTATTCATAACAAGTCAGAGAGAGCGAGAAGGTGAATGGCTCCATAGAGAATGAGATGCCTCAAAACAATGCGTGCAAATAAAACAAATGGGAAAAAAAATGCTTATCCATTTTTCTCCTTTTTTTTTGTTTTTCCATGAATGAACAAGGACGCAGCACTGAAACAGGCATACAGGGATGGAAGGAGAGATACAAACAGAAACAGAACAAATATGGCGGGAGAGGTGGAAGAGGGTGTGAGAGGAACAGACAGAGAAAGACAGAAAAAATAACAATAGCATCTCTAGCTTTGCTGTTTGCGTTTAAGTGCCAACATCAGGTCGTTCTTCAGAGCCTCCTGCTTCGATTTGTCAGCCAGGGTCTGAACACTCCTATCAGGGGAGAGAGGGAGGAGTGAGTGGGGCAGATTAAATATACAATAGATTACAAAAATCAACCCAACACCTACCCCCTAAGCACTTCTGTAGAATGTTTATTTTTCATCTAAGCAATATGATAAAAGTTCCACTCAGTCTTACAGATGCTAAGGTGAGGCAAGTACCATACAACTATCCAATAGTTTCAGATATACAGGAGTGTCAAGGGGAATAGGGGTCAATTTGAAACTCAGGAATAGATGTAGTAGCAGTGAGTTTGTCAGAAAGCAAATAAGGTACCAAGGTACATGCAGGTTTCATGAAGTTGAATTTAAGATTATCATTGGTATTTTTACCACCTTTTTTCGATCTTGTCTCATCGCTGCAACTCCCCAAAAGGCTCGGGAAGCGAAGGTCGAGTCATGCATCCGCCGAAACATGACCAACAAACCGCGCTTCTTAACACCCACCCGCACCAGTGTCGGAGGAAATGCATTTCACCTGACGACCGAGGTCAGCCAGCAGACCTTTTTAAAGCCACTTGGAAAGCAATTTAATACCAATTTAAGGTCTGCGTGCACCACACACCTGCTAATGTTCCTCTCCAGAAATGAGCCCATTTTGGCAAAAAGGAATATTTTTGCCAAAGGCAATAGCCTACATGGATCATATTATCAGGCAGGTGTGCTATTTGAGCAATGAGCATTCTCCTCCAGCCTAAAGGATGTAGTACCATAGTGGCTATTCTACCGATGGCTGAAACATGGTGTTGCACATCTGCATTTGTTTAGGCTACCCCAATGGGCTAATCGTTAGATTGTTTGATCTAAGTGTTCAGAATTCTGGCTTCAATACCAGCTTAGTACAATGATACTCAATACCACTTTGAAAAAGTGCCGTAAAGTCAAATATACAGCACTGTTATTGTATAAAACAGAGTCAACACTCCATTGCACTAGGTCACCAGGTGTACAGGCTTAGTGTTGTTTATCAAATTGTATAGGCTACCTTGCGCTCTCTTCTCTCTCACTGGCACATAACGCACACACAGAGGAGCACGTGGTTAGATCTCTAACATCTTGAAAGTGCACCTGGCACATGACGCACACACAGAGGAGCACGTGGTTAGATCTCTAACATCTTGAAAGTGCACCTGGCACATGACGCACACACAGAGGAGCACGTGGTTAGATCTCTAACATCTTGAAAGTGCACCTGGCACATGACGCACACACAGAGGAGCACGTGGTTAGATCTCTGACATCTTGAAAGTGCACCTGGCACATGACGCACACACAGAGGAGCACGTGGTTAGATCTCTGACATCTTGAAAGTGCACCTGGCACATGACGCACACACAGAGGAGCACGTGGTTAGATCTCTGACATCTTGAAAGTGCACCTGGCACATGACACACACACAGAGGAGCACGTGGTTAGATCTCTGACATCTTGAAAGTGCACCTGGCACATGACGCACACACAGAGGAGCACGTGGTTAGATCTCTAACATCTTGAAAGTGCACCTGGCACATGACGCACACACAGAGGAGCACGTGGTTAGATCTCTAACATCTTGAAAGTGCACCTGGCACATGACGCACACACAGAGGAGCACGTGGTTAGATCTCTAACATCTTGAAAGTGCACCTGGCACATGACGCACACACAGAGGAGCACGTGGTTAGATCTCTAACATCTTGAAAGTGCACCTGGCACATGACGCACACACAGAGGAGCACGTGGTTAGATCTCTAACATCTTGAAAGTGCACCTGGCACATGACGCACACACAGAGGAGCACGTGGTTAGATCTCTAACATCTTGAAAGTGCACCTGGCACATGACGCACACACAGAGGAGCACGTGGTTAGATCTCTGACATCTTGAAAGTGCACCTGGCACATGACGCACACACAGAGGAGCACGTGGTTAGATCTCTAACATCTTGAAAGTGCACCTGGCACATGACACACACAGAGGAGCACGTGGTTAGATCTCTAACATCTTGAAAGTGCACCTGGAGTATTATTTTATGTTCAATACCACTTTGAAAAAGTGCCTCTTCGTAGTGGCAACAATTAAGCAGTGACACAATATAAAACTGAAACACTGTAGTCATGTCCACCGCAGCTTGGAAGAACTTTGAAAACGGAATGTAATATATTTTAAGACTTAAGGCCTTTAAATCAGATAAATTGGCTACCCCAATGGGCTAATCGTTAGATTGTTTGATCTAAGTGTTCAGAATTCTGGCTTCAATACCAGCTTAGTACAATGATACTCAATACCACTTTGAAAAAGTGCCGTAAAGTCAAATATACAGCACTGTTATTGTATAAAACAGAGTCAACACTCCATTGCACTAGGTCACCAGGTGTACAGGCTTAGTGTTGTTTATCAAATTGTTGCTACCTTGCGCTCTCTTCTCTCTCACTGGCACATAACGCACACACAGAGGAGCACGTGGTTAGATCTCTAACATCTTGAAAGTGCACCTGGCACATGACGCACACACAGAGGAGCACGTGGTTAGATCTCTAACATCTTGAAAGTGCACCTGGCACATGACGCACACACAGAGGAGCACGTGGTTAGATCTCTAACATCTTGAAAGTGCACCTGGCACATGACGCACACACAGAGGAGCACGTGGTTAGATCTCTGACATCTTGAAAGCACCTGCACCTGGCACACATGACACGTGGTTAGATCTCTAACATCTTGAAAGTGCACCTGGCACATGACACACACAGAGGAGCACGTGGTTAGATCTCTAACATCTTGAAAGTGCACCTGGAGTATTATTTTATGTTCCATTTCTTTCTTCGTAGTGGCAACAATTAAGCAGTGACACAATATAAAACTGAAACACTGTAGTCATGTCCACCGCAGCTTGGAAGAACTTTGAAAACGGAATGTAATATATTTTAAGACTTAAGGCCTTTAAATCAGATACATTAATTCAAGACAATGACTTCAAGGACCCGTGGACACCCTGAAGAAAGCCTGATAAACACAGATGGAAAAACAGCAAATTAATTTTGAAACACAATAAGCGGTGAGGATTTCACACAGTCTTTCACTGTTAAGAGGTGCAATCAATGTTAAATGTTTAGACAGGTCAGTTAATCTAGGGCTCTTCCTCATGCAACTCCATGTTGGAACAGCTGCGACAAACACTCCTTGAGAAAACGTCAGGGGGTTGCAACTGTCTGAGAAACCACTCATTCACCACAAACAAAACCACACACCATGCCACTACATTACTTGCCCAATCTCTCTTTTTCTCTCACGCGCAGGCACACACACTCCAATGCCACAGACACAAACAGCGTGTTGTCCCATGCCAGATGATACCTCTGGCCCTAGTCAATGAAGATCTGGCGCTGGGTGAGGACCTGAGACAGCTCCTTCTGGAGCTGCCGGTACTTTTGGTTATCAGGCAAAGAGTCAATAGATCTAAAGCACAGTGGAGAGGGGACAGGAGGTAAAGGAGGAGAGGGACAGGCAGACAAATGAAGGACAAGGCAATATAGAGTAGAGATGGAAGGACAGCAGGAGGAGGTGGAGGAGGAGAGGAGATAGTGGGATGAAAGAGAGAACAGGAAGAAAATGGGATTGAATAGGGGAAATGGAAATAAATAAACAGGGTTGGAATTATAGAACTGAAAACCATGGGAAGCAGATAACACAAAATGGAAGAAAAAAAGAGGGAAAATCCCAGTTAACAGATACAGCCATGGGTAAAAAGGAGTACGGAGGAACTCCTGAGTGGCGCAGCGGTCTAAGGCACAGCCGGCCATGACCGGGAGACCCATAAGGCGGCACACAATTGGTTCAGCATCGTCCGGGTTAGGGGAGGGTTTGACCGGACAGTATTTACTTGTCACATCGCGCTCTAGCTACTCCTCATGGCTGGCCAGGCGCCTGAAAGCTGACCTCAGTCGCCAGCTGGCCGGTGTTTCCCCCGACACATTGGTGCGGCTGGCTCCTGGGTTAAGCGAGCAGTGTGTCGAGAAGCAGTGCGGCTTGACAGGGTCGTGTTTCGGAGGACGCATGGCTCTCGACCTTCGCCTCTCCGGAGTCCATAGGGGAGTTGCAGCAATGGGACAAGACTAACTACCAATTGGATATCATGAAATTGTGGAGAAAATGGGGTAAAAGTACATAAAAAAAAAAAAGAGTATGGGTGAAAGACGCCAAACAAAAAATGCAGTAGATGAGTTTCAAAACAACTCCTCGATGAGTTCAGATTGTGGTTCGCACCCCCATCGAAGTTGCCCAAACCTGATCAAAACTGGTGTATCATGGGTAAATTATGAGACTGACTGATCTACAAATAATATTGATTAGCTACTAAGGATACAAGGTGATTTGTAGATCAGTCAATCTCAACTCTCCTTTAAAAGGTAGATGCAATGTCGAATGCGCACACTGACTTTCTACCAATGTGACGTGTGTGTGCCCCTGCATACCTCAAGCCATTGACGATGTCCTTGGTCTTCCCAAAGTAGATCTCATTGAGAGTGGAGCGAATCTTATTCTCCATATCCTGAGGTTACAAAGTCATTCACATACAAACATTAATCTTGTGATATCAATATACTGCAGTCATTTTACTGTAACTAAACACAGTATTACTGTATACATTTAAGTATTACTTGGTTCACATGGGTTTACTCTATAATTATTTCAGCTAAGGAAACCATGTGAACCACCATGTGCGTAACTCTATATGTCAGTGAGTGAGAGTGTATAAGGGCATGCACGCATAAGGTGTAGTTCTGCCCACCTCCACCAGGCGGCCAATGTTGGCAATGTGTGGGGAGGACTCTCCAACTGTCTCGTCTTTCTCCATCTGGAAGTAAAAGATAGGGATGAGGGTATTGTAAAGTCCAGTACAGTAGTAGTGGAGATAAGAATGTTGCAAAAAGTAAACCAAGAGATATCACGAAAGCATGCGGACAACCCCCCCCACCACATAGTTGTATTTAGAATGAAAAAAAAAAAGTTATAGTTCATAAGGAAATCAGTCAATTGAAATCAAATTCAATAGGCCCTAATCTACAGATTTCACATGACTGGGAATACAGACCTGCACCTGTTGGTCGCAGATAGCTAAATTATTATTTTTTCAAAAAGTAGGGTCGTGGATCAAAAAACAGTCAGTATCTGGTGTGACCACCATTTGCCTAATGCAGCGCAGAATATCCTTCACAGAGTTGATCAGGCTGTTGATTGTGGCCTGAGGAATGTTGTTCCACTCCCCTTCAATGACTGTGCGAAGTTTCTGGATATTGGTGGGAACTGGAACACACTGTCGTACACTTTGATCCAAAGCATCCCAAACCTGTTCAATGGGTTACATGTCTGGTGAGTATGCAGGCCATGGAAGAAGAAACATTTTCAGCTTCCAGGAATTGTGGGGCCTTGCATTATGCTGAAACATGAGGTGATGGCGGCATATGAATGGAACGACAATGAGCCTCAGAATCTTGCGACGGTATCTGTACGTTCAAATTGCCATTGAAAAAATGCAATTGTGTTCGTTGTCCGTAGCTTATGCCTGCCCATACCATAAACCCACCACCATGGAGCACTCTATTCACAATGTTGACATCAGCAAACCACTCTCCCACACAACACCATATGTCCTCTGCCCGGTACAGTTGACACTGGGATTCATCCGTGAAGAGCACACTTCTCTAGAATGCCAGTGGCTATCGAAGGTAAGCATCTGCACACTGAAGTCAGTTACGAAACCAAACTGCAGTCAGGTCAAGACCCTGGTGAGGACGAAGAGCATGCAGATGAGCTTCCCTGAGACGTTTTCTGACAGTTTGTGCAGACATTTCTCAGGTGTGCAAACCCAGTTTCCTCAGCTGTCCTGGTGGCCGTGAAGAAGCCGGATGTGGAGGTCCTGAGCTGCCGTGGTTACACGTGGTCTGCGGTTGTGAAGCCAGGTGGACTTGAAAAAGGAGAAATGCTCACTAATGCACAATATTTGAGAGAAATAATATTTTTGTGCATATGGAACATTTCTGGGATCTTTGATTTCAACCCATGAAACATGAGAGCAACACTTTACATGTTGTGTTTATATTTTTGTTCAGTGTAAGTACCTGTCTTGTCAGACTGCCACCCAGGTTCATGGTTCCGGACCCGGTCTTGGTCGTCTGAAGCCACAGCATGACAGTGGAGGTGAGTTTGTAGTGAGCGGTCCGTCCGCTGGACTTCTCCTGCACCTCCACCACATGGATGGAGTCCCAGCAGCCTTTGATCTTCTTGGAGCCGTCTCCGGCCTTCTTGATGAGGATGACCCCGGCGAAGCCATGATCCAAGTCCCACAGGTATACAGAGGAAACACCGCCCTCAAAATACCTAACAAACACAGAGGGCATGGATAATAAGACTGTCATTGGTGGTTTTAACAGGTTCTCTCATTGCGTCATAGACGTGGTATATCATCTGCCATACAAAAGGTTGGAATGCTGTTTTGGCCAATCAACATTGAGGATCCCAACTTCCCATTTTATAATGTGTTAATGATATTACTATGGTAGAATGATAAGCAAACGTCTCTGTACTGGTTTGCTGGTAACACTAGTGGCCTACTGATATTAACGGGTCTCTATACTGATTTGCTGGTAACACTAATCGCCTACTGGTATTAACGGGTCTCTGTACTGGTTTGCTGGATACAGTAGTGGACTACTGTTACTCACAGGTCTCTGTACTGGTCGAAAGCGTTGTTGGCCTCAACCTCTAGTTTGCGCAGGCGGGCAGATGGCATGGCACCATCGTCGATGGGAGGCTCATACTTATTACTCCACGGGGATCTGAGAAACAAGAACACAAGAATGAGCAAGAGTAAATCCAAATCAAGGGTTGTCGCTCTGTATCATTTGTGTGCGTGGTCATATTTCCATGTTTGACAAACAAATCATTCTAAGTAATTGTTATATATGGTTCCTGATGACATTGACTTGTGGGAAAGAAAGGACGGCGGTAAAAGAGGAGCTGCAGGCTGTCAGGTCTTACCTGTAGGAGTCCCCATCTCTGTTGTAGTCACAGAGCAGGTAGTCTTTGCCCACCACTTTGTCCCGGGCGATCTTCAGAGGCTGGTCCACAGAGGAGAGCAGGTCCTCACATAGACTGGGCACCTGGACACACACACACAGAGAGAGAGAGATATCTTTCACTACATGTAACAACAACACACTTCCGATAGTATTCTACATGCTCACACAAACACACTTTCAACAAGAAACTTACCCGCAAAGCTTCTCGCAAACATTCAAATGATCTCCAAAACGTTTACTAAAATAAGTCTCTCGCTTTCAACTATATTTCCAAAAAGCTATTTTTTTAAGCATACTGTACAATTTCAAACACAAAACAGTTTATTTAAAACAGGTACCATAGTAACTTACGAACAACCGATTTCATATACAGCTAATATGATTTGAAACCTATCAATTTGTACTTGTGCATCAACCCACTAAAAGCCCATTTAAGATAAATAGAGCAATGACTCACGTGAATTTAGTCTGACTACAAGGGTGTGTGTCTAGGGTGGTGGTGCTGGGGGTAGCAGGAAGCAAATTTACTAAAAGAACGTTGTCTTTGGCAATTCAATCCACCTTTAACAGTTGCCAACTATGCTGGGCTAGACAGTAGGGGTAGAGAGAGGGCATAATGTGCGTGAGAAACAGATGAGGCGGGGAGACAAGAGAATGCCGGCATATGATATCCTTGAATCAATATGAGGGGGAAATAAGGTTAAGCTGTTTTTTTCCTCATTCCGCCTCCTTGCTAAGTGGGAAATGACAGAGGGAGGGAGAGGAGGGAAAGAATTTGAAGGGATATCAATGGGTCTCAGGGGATAAAGGGGTACAAATAACTTCTCAAAGTGACATGGACCCCCCCCCTCCTACCCACTCCTTAATCAGAACACACAGACACAATGCCTTCTCTGTTCCCTGGACACAGCCCCACACACCTGGCAACCACCAGACACACAGAGGGGGAACAGGGACAGACAGAATGGGGAGACGGGGGTCGACAGTAGAATCACAGAGGAAATAGAGTGGGTTGGGGGGACAGAAGAGTAGAGAGGGGGAAAGGGTAGTGCTAGAGGAGGACATGGGAAGTGAGCTCATTGGATTCCCAACCATCAGGAGTGAGCGTAAGGAGAGGGCGGGGGCTAAATGGGCCCATGTAGAGTGATTGACAGCTTTTCTAATGACCGCTAACAACTAGCTACATAGGAGCGGGCTGAGGCGGTCAAGGAGAGTGCTGGTGCCCAGGGGAGAGAGGTGTCAAAGGGGAGAAGGAAGGAAGAGGAGCAGACTGGGGTCTGAAGGGAAGAATGGATATGACCATAAAAAAAAGTGGAGAACGATCACTGGAGAAAGTGTGGTTTGATTTATGTCCAATTCAGGTTAATCTCTCAGGTCTGGTTGCACTATGGGAGATTTCAAGCACAGTCCGGGCTGTGTATAGGACTGTGATTGGTTGTCGTCTACCGGCAGCTCACCAAGTCGATGAGGTCACTGAGGTTCTTCTCGATCTGCTGGGGAGGCAGACGCCTCATCAGGTCCAGAGCACAATCCAGCTGCTGGTCATTCTGAAATACACAATGAGTCAGCTTTTGATACACATTCCTACACACAAAATGCATAGGCCTAGTTCTGCAAAAGAAAGTCTAAAAGCAAGTTGTACTTTACATTTTTTTGTCCATTTCACAAGAGAAAATGTGTGTTTCACTGTTCATTTTACATTGATTGGAAGCAAATTTGAACCTTGCCAAGTTCACCCCTGCACAAAAATTCTCAACCGTTTAGGCGGGTCTTGGAACATAACAGGCTAGCTGTTTTAACAGTACAGTTTCATTCATCTTCTGAGATTAAATTGACTTTTAAAAATGCTCAAATGCATCACTATCACGGTCTGAATTGAATCAACTAAAATAGATTGAATTGAACACAGAGCAAACAAAGCTCCCAGCCTCTCACACAGCTCCAGCAGACTGAGGGGGCAGCCATTGATGGATGCATGTTACCTTCTTACGGTGATAGGACAGGGGCGAGCCAAGCCAAGCCAGGCAGTGACTAGGCTATGTAGGGAACATTCAAACCCTGGCAAACATAGCCATACACTCACTTAGGCGGTAAACCGTATGTATTGAGGAGAATTTGGAAATATTTTTTCTAAACATTTTAATATTTGTAGCTACTTTTTAAGTAAATACCTGCAGTCAACGTGTGCAATATGTCAGAATATAAAGCAGATTGTGTTCTTCATTTCACCTGTCCCATTATGAAGCTTACCATACTTCCACAGAACAGTTTAGCCAGTCAACATGTTTGTAAATAGCACAACTGGAGAAAGCAGGAGCAGGTGATTCCAGCTGTGTATTGACATGGGTCTGGAAGCCACAAGTAGGCTAAATGAGCTTACAATTGAAAAGCCAGGTCTTTTTTGCAAAAACAATGCATATGGCCAGCACGGTCGCTTCAAAACAGCATCCAGGATGTCATCTAGTGTATATAAAAATCATTGGGCTGGACTCATTGGTGGGTCATAACAAGTTCACGCCCCAGGACGGTATGACGATATGAAAATCCGGATACCACTCAACTCAACACATCCTGAGATTACAAAAGTCATGGAGCTAGCTGCTTATGGTTTCAGTCACGAGACTTTATCAAAGCAAAACTAAGTGGCATGAGACAAAGTTCTGGATTTGCCCCCAAATAGCCTAGTTGTTCATGTGACAAGCCCATCTAGTAGCCAACACTAGGTCTGGGCCTAACTGCAGTTGGTCTGGACCAATGATGTATATAAACCCTGTCTGTTGATGCTATGTTTTGGCCATGGAGAGGCTTTGAAGCTACCGGTCGGCCATATTAGCACTCCTCAGAAAAGCAATCCTCCATAGGAATGAATGGAATTCTACAGTATTTCATGTTTAGCTCACATAATATAATAAAAGTATGCATTAAGGTATTAAATATAATAAACATGCCCAAAAACAAAATGTAGACATTAGTAAAGGCATTTCTATAACTTCCATTTTTTTAATTTTATGACTATGGTGGGGGAGTGGCAAGACGGCTTCAAAATAGCATCCAGTATGTAATCTAGTGTATATATAAATCATTGGCCTGGACTCATTGGTGGGTCACAACAAGTTCACGCCCCATGGCAGATTCCTTTAGGGAGCGTCTAAAACCACAACTGGGCCTTGGATAAAAACATTGGTTTTGTTTACTTGTAGGGGCAAAATAAAACACTAAAAACCTTTTGACTGGGTCAAAGATTTGTTTTTAAATTGATAGGCCTAACCATGGTAGTTGGAAGACTGGTTACCATATAAGGCAAGGCTTTTAATCATCCTGTTATTGATACAGGCCCGTCATTTTATGGTATCTGGAAAGGTCAACATTTTTTGAATGCTTGAGCGCTCATAAATGAAGACAAGTTTCCAGCAACTGAAAATGTTGCTAACCCTTAACAAAAATATGAACAATTCCCTCCACTGCCTTTTCTACTTGTTCTGCTAGAAAACTCTGCAAGTACAAACCTTTGCGAGGAAAGAAAAGACTGCTCATTTTAAAAATGACTCATTCGTGGAGAATGAGTAGCCATTAACTCAATAATCTGCTCCTACAAGCAAGGATTTTTCACTGTAATGTGAAATTGTCCAATTTGTCTCAGTTGATTGTCGATAACTAAATGGCTGGTTTAGTGATTCTGTCCTAGTCTTTTCGAACTGGCCAGAGATGTGCCCTGGGAGACCAATATTGAGATAGATCAAGGAAGAACTGCCTTATGACTAACTAGAGGTCGACCGATTAATCGGAATGGCCGATTAATTAGGGCCGATTTCAAGTTGTCATAACAATCGTAAATCTGTATTTTTGGGCGGCGTTTTTTTAAAGACCTTTATTTAGCTAGGCAAGTCAGTTAAGAACACATTCTTATTTTCAATGACGGCCTAGGAACGGTGGGTTAACTGCCTCGTTCAGGGGCAGAACGACAGATTTTCACCTTGTCAGCTCGGGGGATCCAATCTTGCAACCTTACAGTTAACTAGTCCAACGCAATAACAACCTGCCTGTCTCTCGTTGCACTCCACAAGGAGACTGCCTGTTACGCGAATGCAGTAAGCCAAGGTAAGTTGCTAGCTAGCATTAAACTTATTTTATAAAAAACAATCTTAAATCACTAGTTAACTACACATGGTTGATGATATTACTAGATGTTATCTAGCGTGTCCTGCATTGCATATAATCTGACTGAGCATACAAGCATCTAAGTATCTGACTGAGCGGTGGTAGGCAGAAGCAGGCGCGTAAACATGAATTCAAACAGCACTTTTGTGCGTTTTGCCAGCAGCTCTTCATTGTGCGTCAAGCATTGTGCCGTTTATGACTTCAAGCCTATCAACTCCCGAGATGAGGCTGGTGTAACCGAAGTGAAATGGCTAGCTAGTTAGCGCACGCTAATAGCGTTTCAAACGTCACTCGCTCTGAGCCTTCTAGTAGTTGTTCCCCTTGCTCTGCATGGGTAACGCTGCTTCGATGGTGGCTGTTGTCGTTGTGTTGCTGGTTCGAGCCCAGGGAGGAGCGAGGAGAGGGACGGAAGCTATACTGTTACACTGGCAATACTAAAGTGCCTATAAGAACATCTAATAGTCAAAGGTTGATGAAATACAAATGGTATAGAGAGAAATAGTCCTATAATTCCTACAATAACTACAACCTAAAACTTCTTACCTGGGAATATTGAAGACTCATGTTAAAAGGAACCACCAGCTTTCATATGTTCTCATGTTCTGAGCAAGGAACTGAAACATTAGCTTTCTTACATAGCACATATTGCACTTTTACTTTCTTCTCCAACACTTTGTTTTTGCATTATTTAAAACAAATTGAACATGTTTCATTATTTACTTGAAATTGATTTTATTGATGTATTATATTAAGGTAAAATAAGTGTTCATTCAGTATTGTTGTAATTGTCATTATTACAACAAAACAAGAAGAAAAAAACAGCCGATTAATCGGTATCGGCTTTTTTGGTCCTCCAATAATCGGTATTGGCGTTGAAAAATCATAATCGGTCAACCTCTAGATATAACACCTCAGGGCTCAGACTTGTCTTTTATAATACAGGCCTGTTCGACTTTGTCAGACAAGCCCATATAAATGAATGTGATTGAACTGAACTTCAGAAAGGATGAATATGGATCGAGTCATGGCATCAGTCAGTCTCTCCACAAGCTCCCTGGCTGTTCACTTACTGAGGAGATCTAGCAGGGGCCCAGAGGGGATTGTGGGTAATAGGGAGAAGCTGAGCTAGCAGACAAGGCCACATAGCAGAGCCTTCCCGGATTGTGTTCTTCTCTCACTGAACTATGCGGTGAGCAGCAGAACATTAGCGTGGAGGGCAGGCCAGCCACAACATGAAACCACTGAGAAATGTACAGGACGGAGATTTGGCAAGGAGATAAGGAGCTGCAGGCCAGAGAGGGTCCATAAAAATGTTGCGCTTCACCAATACATTTGTGAAAACAAAGTTCATCTTTGTATTACGGAAATGAATCAAAGTGCTTTGACTGATGAAGGATTATTATTTTTAATTACATTATGTTCTGGGCCGATATAGAAGAAAAAGAAACGCACACCTATTAAGACGAGGTGCTGGCTAGCGGAGTAGAAACGTGAAAATTAAAGAGAGCCGCACACTCTAGGAGCTCAGATGCAAAAATTGAATACCAACGTTTCGACAGCCAAGCTGTCTTCATGGATTATACCCTGATGAAGACAGCTTGGCTGTCGAAACGTTGGTATTACATTTTTGTATCTGAGTTCCTAGTGTTCGGCTCTCTTTTATTATGTTCTGGGCCCCCAGGCATCATGAAGCGAGCTAAACTTTCTATATAATAGCACTGATTGACCGATGACAACTTTTGCTTTAAATTGAAACTTTTCAGCAACCCCAGGCAGTGTAATCTGAGAATTTTGTGGAAGTGAAGCTCGCTGCTGTGCAACAAGAGTAACATTTCAGATACTTTTTTTTGTCTGTGAGGTGATCTATTGCCTGACGACTCATACTGAATTTAATTCCACTGCTCTATCACTAGTTATTAGGGAACTCGCATTACTTTGGTGCCAATACAATATGTATTGCAATTCTCACGATTCAATATGCATGCTACTCAATATTGTGATTTCGATATTCCAAACATATTGCTCACTATATGTCTGCTGCAGAGGGACAAGAGAGAGCCATGAGAAAACCAGTTTTGATCAGTCATGGATATAAAAGTGAGGTAAACAAATTGGCTCCCTATTTAAAAAGAATATGGAGAACAAGCTAGGAGGGAAAAATACTGTTTTGGTGCAGGTACAGCCAACTAGCGCAAAAATAATATTGCGATATTGTTAAAACGATATAGTCAAAAATAATATCCCGATATGTAACTGTATCAACCCCCCGACTAGCTACATACATTCAGTCTGAGCCTGATGTCAAAGTGAGGGGCGTTGTACAAAACACCCACCAGAATGGTTTGAATGTGTTCACATTTGATAAGCTGTCAGGAAGGAGAGAAAATCCTGACTCGTTGTGGAGACAATATGTTCGTGGGCATGGCGTTTGGTCGCAGCGTTGTGGATGGGTAACCAGGCAAGATGATCTCTGCTGTATTGAAGTTATACTGTAAAATACTTCCATTTCAGTCAAAACAAATGTGATCATCTACCTGGAAAGTCAAGTCCATGAATATTCCTTGATTCCCACCTAATATTGTTGTGCATGTATGAACTCAACCGAGGAATGCAGGTATCTGAAGCAAGTCAAGTCGCACTCATCAAATCTGCACTAATGCAGTTCCGACTATAGTCATATTATAATGAAAGTCAAGAAATCTAGTAAGTACTGAAAAATACTATCTAGCGCAGGGAACACATTCTTGAAAGATGTAAAGATTAGGCAATATCTCAGTTTGTCTGTAGAGACCACCAATCTAAAGTCTCCTACTGTCATTCTCATAAACAAAACACACCAACTGACAGATTCCAATATACAATACAGATAAATTCGATAAAATACCAACTCAATGTCTTTGAATCAATACCAAGTCATCAGATGAAACCAAGGTAGAGACTACAAGCCAGATAAGAGCAGCTGGCTATATCACACACCCAAAATCATTCTTTCCCTAAACAAACTTCAGTCTGCTTTCTCCCGAACACAGCCAAGGTTTTCAGATCATGTACTGCATGCCCTCTCTCACACTTTTGGTTTCTATCTAGGTTGTTCTGGGCAGATGAAATAGTCTTGTTCAGCCGACACCTGCGCTCCCTGACACTGTGTTTACCAACGGCCCGGTCTTGTGTAAACACTGGACCAATTGCCACAGGGTTCCAGAGGCGGCGGTGAGGCTGGACCAACAGGATGGATGAGGTGAAGTCAGGGGGTGGCTGGGGAGACAAGCCATCTGCTCTCCACTATAGGAATATTGTATCAGACATTCATTCCAAGTGTGAGACATTCATAAAAGGGGGACTATTGAGTCCAGTGGAGTTGGAGGTGAAGAACAGTGTGAATGTTGCTAGTTGACAGGGCAGCCACACATCACTTCAAATGTTTAAATCCATTAGGTATTTAAAAATATTTTTGCTATATTGGAAAATAGACATAAAAGTGACAACGGTGGTTGAATTTCCTTCTTCAGGTGCACCACAATAAGCTTAAAATTCAAGGATGTTTGATGTGTGAATATTCTTTCCTATTAGTATTTAAAAGTGAGTTACATTATTGCGCAAAACGGTGGATAAGTGGTGTAAAACGTGTTATACAAAGTTACACTGACAGTGGTGTCAACAAAAGTCACTTAACACGTAAATCACATTGTTGAGGCCAAGTAAAAGTTAGGAATTGTGGTTTACGTGTCACCTCCAATCCATGCGAGAGAATGGGCGGAGCAGGCCGATTTTAGCGACAGGCAACCCGGCGCTTGTACTATTTTAACCATGGGGTGTGTGTCTGGAAGAGGAGGGGGTGGCGAGAGCGAGACCCTAGTCTCTAATCCCTGAACTAGTTTCTCAATCCAAAACATCCTGCAACTTCAACTAATTGGCTAGTTAACAATGAAATTCGGACTAGCAATCATAGGTTGTTTAGTTAACTGTGAGTAGCGTATATACATGTCTATGCCATTTTCGAAACGCAACACAGCACTTCCTATAAAAGGACAGCTAGCTACTGTAGCTGGCTAATATCCCTTAGTAGCCCCACCAAAATCTACCCATCCCCATTCCTCCAGCTCGTCTCCGCGGCCTTACCATGTCTGCGGCGCTCGGTGACGATCTCGGAGGGCAAATATGTTTTCGCCGATGGCTTTACACGTTCGTTGTACTGTGCTTGCACGACTTGTTCGTCTATGCTATTGTTGTTTTTACCCCCACCAGATAGATGTTGTTTCGCCTCCCTCACTGAACCCAGCCTTGTCAGCGAATTCACTTCCTCAACCGGGGTACAGGAAGGAAGGGGGACGGAGAAAACAAGCGGCGATTGCATATCCGGGTCACGCTACTCGGTCTCTGAAGCAGCCAATCGGAGAGGAGTAAGTAAGGTATTGCCAAGTATGGAAAGAGGAGAGGAGTGGTGAGTGGTAAAAAGTAGGCTATAATACAGAACGAACAGAGAGGGCGATAGAGGGAAGGTATGATAACGGGGCTGCTACACTGAACACTTTTACTCATGCTTGTCATAATAATACTCTGATCTACAAGATTAATATTTTATTATTTGTAAGAAGGGTACAAGATCCTGATGTAGTCTGTATGTGACCACACCAGGACTAAGTGGTCTAACGAATAAACCTAGGACTGACTCAACCTGGTAATACTGGTCAACCAATCCGGCAAAAGATCTTTGACACATTACATAGCAGAAATATATCACAGCTAGGCTATTGCAATTGTTGGTATCAACATCATTTAAACTACCATGCATGTATGTGCCACTTGTGAATTATAATATGGGAAATAGGCTTAGTGCTTGTCTGAGATTGATGATAATAAATAGGTGATTTTACAGTAGTTCAGTCTTTTCGCTCAGACATTGACCCAATATCAATTGTTGTCATGCCTCTGAACTCCTCATAGTTTGGTCATAATACAACTTCCCTCAACAAAGTACTCTTAGATATACTGTAGTCTACCAGGCTCTCCAACCCTGTTCCTGGAGATTTAACATCCTGTAGGTTTTCGCGCCAACCCCAATATAGCGCACCTGATTCTAATAATTAGTTGGTTGATAAACTGAATCAGGTTAGTTAGAACTGAGGTTGGAGCAAAAACCAACAGGGGGATAGCTCTCCAGGAACAGAGTTGGAGAGGCCTGCATAGTGCATCTCTCTAACCCACTGGCACCTCTTCTGCCCATGATTGATAAGGGGATTTTTTTTGCGGTAGACCTACATATGGAACTGATATCTGCTGCAAATAGATGCTTTTTGTTCACCTATTGCACTTATCCACATGTTTGTGTCCACTGATTAAGCAAAGGTTGCAGGTAAAGATTCTGCTTGTTTGCTTTACTGATTTCATTGCAAGCATACACAACCAACAACTTATGCAATGGAGTGATACATGACCATTGACCGCTGGATATCCTAATGATCATGGTTTGAGACTTAGCTAATACAAAAAAAACTGTAATAATAGCCATTTGGATGATTTAATTTCTGAATGCTTCATCCAAGCTGATGCAAATCAGTATGTGAAAGCAGTGATTTACATTGTGGATGTGTGACAATGTCATACATTGCATTTCATATTTATTTCAGTGGCACAACCTACTTCACTACAGTTTCTAACATTGCAATGTTGTCGAAATGTTGCAGAAATTAAATAGTCATATAGAGCAAATCTTGTCATCACATGCATCCATGTAAAACACATATCTGCAACATTGTTGACGTAGGTGATCACATGACCTCAATCTCGCGATTTATGAAGATGTGAGGAGTCAGAAGCTGAAAACATGGCAAATGAACACGGACAGAAGTGGGACCGATGCTTAGCTGATAGCGCTGTGAAGATAGGTAAATATTGATATGCATTTACTAAGAAATTGATTCAAACAAGAGTACAACCTAAAAATGCGCAGTGTAAGCCGGGGACCAGGTGCATGAGCTTAGCAAGGCCACCTGTCTACGTGTAGTGTGGGCCATAACTTACCCGATGAGGTCCATTAACATAGGGTTTTTTTCCCCTATTTTTGGTATGGTTTGTTGTAATTATATTTCAGGCAATTGTGTCGAAGAAACGGACCAAAACATGTGCGCTGCTCATGTCCTATATGTTTGAATTATTCTGCGACCAGTCCAGGAAACACATTGTGCTCTTCACGCCGTCAGTTACGGGTTTGAGTTAACTTTTCAGTGACAGTAACTAGTCCTATAACATGCTGTAAAATGTTGCTTACATTGCATTGATATAAAATCAAAGAAATACTGAAACTGGCATGACAGTCCTCTAGGGTAATATGATTAACTGCACCAATAAACTATCCCGTAACGATGCACATGAAATGCATACTCAAAGCATAGGACTGCATTACACATTGTGACATGACATAACTACATAAAGCATCAGTGACATTTGTTAGGTTTAGAATTTCTGCACGTGACATTAACTTGAAACATGCATGATTTAAAATGTTCTATCAACACATGTTTAAAAGTGTTTCATCACCTCCACGATCCAGCAACTGTAATAGTAAAGTAGCTTTATGATTAAGTAGATTAGGGAAAGACAGTATAGTGCAACTGGGCAAAACTGTCTTTGCTGACGTTTCTGTAAAGTGTTGTAACAATTTCCATTAAAAGTAAGTTAAGGAAGCATACATTACACATCATATAAATATATTTAAATGGGCTTGATAAGGTGATCAAGAGGCAAAATAAATGCACACCAATTTAGGTGAGGTGCTGGCTAGCGGAGTAGAACACTTGAAAAATGTAAAGGAGATTCCCACATTCTAGGACCTCAGATGCAATAATTTAATAACCTAATTACCAAAGTTTTGACAGACGAGCTGTCTTCATCAGGGTACAGGGTCACTTGTTTTATATAGTGTCAAAGGACACACACGTGTCTGTAATCATGGCTGGGTGTGGCCTGATATCATTGGTTAATTCTCAGATTTTTTTAAATTTATTTCACCTTTATTTAACCAAGTAAGTTAGTTCAGAACAAGTTCTCATTTATAACTGCAACCTGGCCTAGCTAAAGCAAAGCAGTGCGACACAAACAACAACAGCGTTACACATGGAATAAACAAGCATACAGTCAATAACACAATAGAAAAAAAGAAAGTCTATATACAGTGTGTGCAAATGGCGTGAGGAGGTAGGCAATAAATAGGCCATAGTAGCGAAGTATTTACAATTTAGCAGATTAACACTGGAGTGATAGATGAGCAGATGATGATGTGCAAGTAGAGATACTGGTGTGCAAAAGAGCAGAAAAGTTAATGAAAACAATATGGGGATGAGGTAGGTAGATTGGGTGGGCTATTTACAGATGGACTATGTACAGCTGCAGCGATCGGTTAGCTGCTCAGATAGCTGATGTTTAAAGTTAGTGAGGGAAATATAAGTCTCCAGCTTCAGAGATTTTTGCAATTTGTTCCAGTCACTGGCAGCAGAGAACTGGAAGGAAAGGTGGCCAAAGGAGGTGTTGGCTTTGGGGTTGACCAGTGAGATATACCTGCTGGAGTGCGTGCTACGGGTGGGTGTTATTGTGACCAGTGAGCTGAGATAAGGCAGAGCTTTACCTAGCATAGACTTGTGGATGACCTGGAGCCAGTGGGTGTGGCGATGAATGTGTGGCTAGGGCATACAGGTCGCAGTGGTGGGTGGTGTAAGGGGCTTTGGTAACAAAACGGATGGCACTGTGATAGACTGCATCCAGTTTGCATAGTAGAGTATTGGAAGCTATTTTGTAGATGACATCGCCGAAGTCGCGGATAGGATAGTAAGTTTTACTAGGGTAAGTTTGGCGGCGTGAGTGAAGGAGGCTTTGTTATATAAAAATAACATACCAAAAACATGAATGGATAGCATATGATCATAGATACAATTTGGGTACACAGGCCTACAAACATTTTCAATAGCAAAATCACAAGAATGTCTTCAGATCAAAGTCTACGTTGAGACCGAAGGGAGCACGGGTCTTTAAATTAAAGATCCAGGCAGCTTCTCATTTAACAATAAATTGTTGAGTTCACATCCTCTCCTAGGGAGGGTGACATGTTTGATGCCGATATAATGTAGGGACGAAATCGAGTGGTTCGCTTCCAAAAAGTGGGTTGAGTTTTTGCACCTAATGGTGCTAATATGCTCTGAGATTCGTACTTTTAATTTGCCCTTTGTTTTACCCACGTAATTTTTACCGCAAGGACAAGTTATAAGATAAATAACTGCCTTAGTGGAGCATGTGATAACACCTTTGATTGGGATCTGTATCCCTGTTTGGAGGTGTTTGAAGGATCTACATTTATAAGTGCCATTGCATTGGTAAATCAGAGTTTTTACCAATTGATCTCTGAGACAACATAAAGGTGATCACACAATGTCAACAATGCAGTGTGAAGGTGGTGTCTAATATCCATAATAAAGGAATATTGTCTAAGAACATGACACACAACATTCTGATCTGGAACCAATGATATTCCTGCACCCTTACAAATATTTGGGGAAATTGTCTATGTAAGTAGTTTTGCTTAAAGAGATTTGATGATCATTTCTTACAGAGGTATTTGATTTTGGAATGTTTGCTAGCTTTGGAGCAACTAGCCATGAGGACTGCCAAACGTAATATTTTCCTTGTTTTTAGATTTACTGTATTCCCCGAAAAGGTATGTGGGTTGACAACAGCTGGGTTTACAATAATCTACACTTACGGTGTAAAGAGGCCAAAGGTTGTGAAATCACGTTGCCCCCAGCAGGGAGCCTGTAATAGCCAGCCTATCAGGACAGACAGGAAAGCTGCTGCACAGTAAGAGGGGAACAACAGAAGAGAAGAATGATGGATACACAGTCAAGAGAGAAAGGGGGAGGAGGAAGGAAAGGTAAAGATATCAGAGGAACAGAGGGAGTCAAGCTGTGGTTGTATAGAGGTTCATAATAGTAAATCTGTTGCAGATCTGGCCTCATATTTGGCCAGCTCCACTGCTTTTCGGCAACAATCAGAGGGAGAGGGAGAGGGAGGAGGAGACATGGAAAGGAAATGAGAGAGAGAGTGGGGCTAAAGAGACAGAAGTTGTCTGTAAATCTAAAAGGCCAATTGCTGTCAAAAGTTTATTTTTTTGTAAGTTTTTAAAAAATATATATATTTCCACACTTTTGGACTAATACTGTGAAATTGTGAAGATAATAGTTCCCTTTTTAGTGTAAGAGCTGTTTGAAAATTTCAAACCCTGTTTTGGTTGGATAGAGTTTTTGCCAGCCTGGTGACATCACCAGGCGGTAAAGTAGTTTAATAGACCAATAAGAACGTTCCAAACCTCTCTGCCAATAACCACTCATTTCCAGTTTCCCCCTCCCCAGACAGTTCAAGCAACAATCACAGTAATGTACTTAATTGTTACCCAGAACTGATTTGATATTGTGGGTTAAAAAAACTGCTGCATTGGATCTCTTTATTTTATTTTATTTTTTAAAAGTTCAGACTGGAAAGTGTGGGGTGGGGGGGGCAGGAAGAGGTTGTAGATGAGCATGATGTGTCTGTCTATCAGCAGCAATAAACATGTCTCGGATGTTGTCCCTTTGTTTTTGTGGTCTTGTTTGACATTTGTAAGTTGTGTAATTGAGACGGAGGGAGCAGTGTCTGAGTGCTTTGGCAGCTGCGTATCGGTCATGCTGCATAGCTCTCTGAATCCAATTAAGAAGTGGAGGGGCCCAAACTGTTGTTTTTATTTATTTCTGCGCTGGCTTGCCCTTGGAGCTGGGTGGGGCGCTGCACACAGCGAGGTGAAGCTAAGCTCACAAACACATTCTATCTCCTCAAATGCCCCCTCGGGTCCACACTTACACTCTATCATTGTGTCTTATTTGTGTCTTGTCTGTCCATCTCCCTGCCATGAAGATCACCTCACCTGGACCCTCTGCTTGACCTGACTGGACTCTCATTCTCCCTAACTTAAACATCACAGATCTCTAGATCACACTGCTAGCCCTCTATCTCACTTATCCCCGCCTCTCATCTCTCCTCCCCCTTTGTGTCTTTCCTTTACAGCACTAGCTCCTCCTACCCCTTGACATCTCTCTCACTCAATTACATTTATTTTGCTCTCGTTTGCTCATTATTTTTATTTTTTTGTCTTAAGTTTACTTTCGCATGCTTTTCTTCATATTCCCCCTCTGCTTCTCTCTCTAATGAACTATGTCTGGCTGACAGGTGCTGTTTACCAGCTCTGGGGTCAGCGGTCATGTTGCCCCTCACCTCACCTCATTAGAGCAGACTAACTTCCAAGCACACCAGGGAATTCCGTACCTGTGTGTATGTGTGCATTACCCCAATACTTAATCATAGGGTGTGCTGCAGACTTGTTTTTTTGTTTCTATTCCTCTGTGGAGAGGTTTATGCACCTCCTTTCACCCCCTTTCTTTCTTTTCTTTCTTTCTCTCTCTCGCTGTCTCTCTCTAGCGACCGGCCTTGGCGTGGGGATTGTGTTCTCAGTCCTCTTCTTCAAACGTGAGTATTGCCTCAGACAGCAGAGAACAGTAATTGTAATAATAACGCTGTCCATGTGTTGATCTTTGTGGGAGTTATGGTTTGTTTCATATAAGTGAATTGTCTGTCTCATCTCTAGGGCGCACTTGGCCGGTGGCATTTGGTTCAGGTGTGGGGCTGGGCATGGGCTACTCCAACTGCCAGCAGGACTTCAGGTCACCTTACCAGCTCCATGGTCACAGGGTAAAGGTGAGAAAATCACACACGTCATGACCAAGGTCGTTGCCATTAAGGTTGAAACACAGTATTCCATCTTTTTTTCCCTCAACAATAATTGCACATAATAAAATGACTGTTCTATTTAATCTCTTTCAGGAACCGTAGAAGACTGATGAGAGTTGGCTGATGTAGAAGTTGTCTCGTCCTCTTTATTTTTCTGCTTGTTTTTATTTTATTTTGCTGCTTGTCTCTCTGCCACCCAATGTAATTACTGTGTGAGTCTCACAGGGCAGTCGTGTATTTGTGTGTGTATATAAGTAATGAATCATTTGACAGAATATTATTCCTGATCTACTTCTGTCTTGTATCTGTGTGAATAAAGTTTGAATGCTAACAAAGAACATGTCTATTTTTAAATGAGTTTGGCAAGCTTTGTGTGTTAGAGAGCAGGAGGGAAAAGAAGAATGACAGTATTTTGTGTGTGAACGAGTAGGAGAGTTAAACTCCTGCTGTCCTGCTGCAGCCCTCAAGGAAAGAAGGGGAGCAGGGAAAAATGAGAGCTAAAGAATATGAAGCCATGGATAAAATCTGGATGATGGAGAGGGAGGGTGTGGAACAAAGATATTCCTAAATGTACAGAGAGAGGTTAGATAAATGTTTAGTGAGAGGGCTGTATACTACAGGTAAAGATGGGCTCAGGTGGTAAATGCAAAGTGTGGGGGAAACTATCTGCTGTGTATTACTACCATCTACCAATACGACACTGTATATTGCTACCTATCACTAAGATGAATCATTTAAGCAGAGGAACTGTAGGGCATGTTACATGTTGCGCTGGTAAGAAGGATTGCACTACTTTGTTCCAGGTACAGCTACACCATGAAGACTGTCTTCATCTGGGAGTGTTTAGGAGCAGGACAATGGCAGAGTACCTGTGTTTGTGCTTGTATGTTGGAAGTGTTGGCAGTGATTGTGTAGGTGGTGCACGGAGAAAGGATCATGTTAGCTTGTGTGTCTTTTGTGAGCAATTCTCTGTCTGTGTGTTCATTGGCAGTACTGATTGTGTCTGGGAGTATGTTTTGGGACTGTGTTTGTCCAGCCCCCTGGTGCAGCAGAATTTGTGGAATGTTCTGGAATGCCAGTTCTGGACTGAAGCTCAGCCCTTATTACTAACAGGTGAGTTCCGCTCCGTGCACGTCTGAACACACATTCACACTTTCACTTCAAGGCAGATATTTAAACACATGTTCATACGCATATGTACTGAAACTCACATGCTCACTCATAGGCTTAAACTATACACATTTCTTACAGCACTCATCCAGATATGAAAAGCCCCACATATACAATCTCAAACACTTATTTACAACATAGAATACATTTCAAAATTACATTCACATGTATCTCTCTCCATAGTAGATGCAGTACATTCTTCAACAGTGGTGTGTGTGTGTGTGTACAGTGTATAAGTATTTGGTCAATAACAAAAGTTTATCTCAATACTTTATTATATACCCTTTGTTGGCAATGACAGAGGTCAAACGTTTTCTGTAAGTTTTCACAAGGTTTTCACACACTGTTGCTGGTATTTTGTCCCATTCCTCCATGCAGATCTCCTCTAGAGCAGTGATGTTTTGGGGCTGTTGCTGGGCAACATGGACTTTCAACTCCCTCCAAATATTTTCTATGGGGTTGAGATCTGGAGACTGGCTAGGCCACTCCAGGACCTTGAAATGCCTCTTACGAAGCCACTCCTTCGTTGCCCGGGCGGTGTGTTTGGGATCATTGTCATGCTGAAAGACCCAGCCACGTTTCATCTTCAATGCCCTTGCTGATGGTAGGCTTTGTTACTTTGGTCCCAGCTCTCTGCAGGTCATTCACTAGGTCCCCCCGTGTGGTTCTGGGATTTTTGCTCACTGTTCTTGTGAGGGAGATTATCAGTGGTCTTGTATGGCTTCCATTTCCTAATAATTGCTCCCATAGTTGATTTCTTCAAACCAAGCTGCTTACCTATTACCTATTGCAGATTCAGTCTTCCCAGCCTGGTGCAGGTCTACAATTTTGTTTCTGGTGTCCTTTGACAGCTCTTTGGTCTTGGCCATAGTAGAGTTTGGAGTGTGACTGTTTGAGGTTGTGGACAGGTGTCTTTTATACTGATAACAAGTTCAAACAGGTGCCATTGTGGAGGCCATTGTCCTGTTGAAAACAAATGATAGTCCCACTAAGCGCAAACCAGATGGGATGGCGTATCACTGCAGAATGCTGTGGTAGCCATGCTGGTTAAGTGTGCCTTGAATTTTAAATACATCACAGATAGTGTCACCAGCAAAGCACCATCACACCACCTCATCCATGCTTCACGGTGGGAACCACACATGCAGAGATCATCTGTTCACCTACTCTGCATCTCACAAAGACTTGTCGGTTGGAACCAAAATTCTCATTTGGACTCATCAGACCAAATGACAGATCTCCACCGGTCTGTCTATTGCTCGTGTTGCAATATCATCATTGCTCATGTTTCTTGGCCCAAGCAAGTCTCTTCTTATTATTGGTGTCCTTTGGTAGTGTTTTTTTTGCAGCAATTCGACCACGAAGGCCTGATTCACACAGTCTCTGAACAGTTGATGTTGAGATGTGTCTGTTACTTGAACTCTGTGAAGCATGTATTTGGACTGCAATTTCTGAGCCTGGTAACTCTAATGAACTTATCCTCTGCAGCAGAGGTAACTCTGGGACTTCCTTTCCTGTGGTGGTCCTCATGAGAGCCAGTTTCTTCATAGCGCTTGGTGGTTTTTGCGACTGCACTTTGAAACTTTCAAAGTTCTTGAAATTTCCGGATTGATTGACCATGTCTTAAATAAAGGATGACTGTCATTTCTCTTTGCTTATTTGAGCTGTTTTTGCCATAATATGGGCTTGTTATTTTACCAATTAGGGTTATCTTCTATATACCACCCCTACCTTGTCACAAAACAATTGATTGGCTCAAATGTATTAAGAAGGAAAGAAATTCCACAAATGAACTTTTAACAAGGCACACCAGTTAATTGAAATGCTTTCCAGCTGACTACCTCATGAAGCTGGTTGAGAGAATGCCAAGAGTGTGCAAAGCTGTCATTAAGGCAAGGGGTGGCTACTTTGAAGAATCTAACATAAACAAATCAAAATATATTTTAACACTTTTTTGGTTACTACATAATTCCATATATGATATTTCATAGTTTTGATGTCTTCACTAATATTCTACAATGTAGAAGATAGTAAAAATAAATAAAAACCCTTGAATGAGTAGGTGTGTCCAAACTTTTGACTGTGTACATGTATGCATGTATGTATGTATGCATGCATGCATGCATGCACTTGGCCGGTGGCGTTTGGTTCATATTTTTGTTCAACAGACAGTGGGGAGAACAAGTATTTGATACACTGCCGATTTTGCAGGTTTTCCTACTTACAAAGCATGTGGAGGTCTGTCATTTTTATCATAGGTACACTTCAACTGTGAGAGACGGAATCTAAAAGAAAAATCCAGAAAATCACATTGTATGATTTTTAAGTAATTAATTAGCATTTTATTGCATGACAAAAGTATTTGATCACCTACCAACCAGTAAGAATTCCGGCTCTCACAGACCTGTTCGTTTTTCTTTAAGAAGCCCTCCTGTTTTCCACTCATTACCTGTATTAACTGCACCTATTTGAACTCGTTACCTGTATAAAAGACACCTGTCCACACACTCAATCAAACAGACTCCAACCTCTCCACAATGGCCAAGACCAAAGAGCTGTTTAAGGACATCGGGGATAAAATTGTAGACCTGCACAAGGCTGGGATGGGCTACAGGACAATAGGCAAGCAGCTTGGTGAGAAGGCAACAACTGTTGGCGCAATTATTAGACAATGGAAGAAGTTCAAGATGACGGTCAATCACCCTCGGTCTGGGGCTCCATGCAAGTGGGGCATCAATGATCATGAGGAAGGTGAGGGATCAGCCCAGAACTACACGGCAGGACCTGGTCAATATGACCTGAATAGAGCTGGGACCACAGTCTCAAAGAAAACCATTAGTAACACACTACGCCGTCATGGATTAAAATCCTGCAGCGCACGCAAGGTCCCCCTGCTCAAGCCAGCGCATGTCCAGGCCCGTCTGAAGTTTGCCAATGACCATCTGAATGATCCAGAGGAGGAATGGGAGAGGTCATGGGGTGTGATGAGACAAAAATAGGGCTTTTTGGTCTAAACTCCACTCGCTGTGTTTGGAGGAAGAAGGATGAGTACAACCCCAAGAACACCATCCCAACCGTGAAGCATGGAGGTGGAAACATCATTCTTTGGGGATAGCTTTATTGCAAAGGGGACAGGACGACTGCACCGTATTGAGGGGAGGATGGATGGGGCCATGTATCGCGAGATCTTGGCCAACAACCTCCTTCACTCAGTAAGAGCATTGAAGATGGCTCATGGCTGGGTCTGACAACGACCCGAAACACACAGTCAGGGCAACTAAGGAGTGGCTCCGTAAGAAGCATCTCAAGGTCCTGGAGTGGCCTTGCCAGTCTCCAGACCTGAACCCAATAGAAAATCTTTGGAGGAGCTGAAAGTCCGTATTGCCCAGTGACAGCCCCAAAACCTGAAGGATCTGGAGAAGGTCTGTATGGAGGAGTGGGCCAAAATCCCTGCTGCAGTGTGTGCAAACCTGGTCAAGAACTACAGGAAACGTGTGATCTCTGTAATTGCAAACAAAGGTTTCTGTAACAAATATTAAGTTCTGCTTTTCTGATGTATCAAATACTTATGTCATGCAATAAAATGCTAATTAATTTCTTAAAAATCATACAATGTGATTTTCTGGATGTTTGTTTTAGATTCCGTCTCTCACAGTTGAAGTGTACCTATGATAAAAGTTACAGACCTCTACATGCTTTGTAAGTAGGAACACCTGCAAAATTGGCAGTGTCGGCAGTGTATCAAATACTTGTTCTCCCCACTGTACATGCAAGCATGTATGTATGTTGAACAAAAATATGAATGCAACATGTAAAGTGTTGGTCTCATGTTTTACTAGCTGAAATAAAAGATCTCAGAAATGTTCCATAAACAACAAGCTTATTTCTCAAATTTGTTTACATCCCTGTTAGGGAGCATTTCTCCTTTGCCAAGATAATCCATCTACCTGATAGGTGTGACCTATCAAGAACCTGATTAAACAGCATGCTCATTACACAGGTGCACCTTGTGCTGTAGACAAAAGGCCACTCTAAAATGTGCTGTTTAGTCACACAACACAATGCCATAGATGTCGCAAGTTTTGAGGGAGCATGTAATTGGCATGCTGACTGCAGGAATGTCCACCAGAGCTGTTGCCAGAGAATTCAATGTTCATTTCTCTATCATGTGTGTAATAAGGCCCTTTGTGGGGAAAAACTCATTCTGATTGGCCGGGCCTGTCTCCCCTGTGGGTGGGCCTATGCCCTCCCCTGCCCAGCCATGGCAGCACTCCTTCCTAGTCTTGAAATCCATAGATTAGGGCCTAACAAATGTATTTCAAATGACTGATATACTTCTATGAGCTGTAACTCAGTAAAATCTTTGAAATTGTTGTATGTTGCGTTTATATTTTTGTTCAGTATATAAACAAATGTTCTTTCACACGAGCAAAGATAGACAGAGAGAGACACACTCTTACACATACATACAGTACATGTAAACACTCCTGCACACATTCTGCAGTGCATTAGTCACAAAGTAAGGCGTATATGTTGGCATCCTCTCAAAAACAGATTCTGTTATTTCACTCTTCCCCTGTCTATTAATATAGTATTTGTCTGCAAGAGAGCATGGGGCTTATGGATACAATCAAAGCTGCACACTTGCAGAGGGGGAGGGAAGTGGGGATAGATTTCTGGGGCATAAGAGTGTACCTGTCTGTGCCTGTCTGACAGATTCTCCAGAACGACAATCATAATCACTATTAACCTTGCCACTAATCAGAAAACACAGAGCTGGTTCAGATATCATATGCAGGTTGGCGTTTATTATCAGTAGTCTTATCCTGGAGGCAGAACTGAACTATTTCCCCTTCGATAGGGCAGCTGCAAAGTCAAAATTACCTATATTGTAAAAATGTATGAATACAAAAATTATATATTTGGTCTTCATTTAAGGTTAGGATTAGGTTTAGCATTGTGGTTAAGGTTAGGATTTAGGTTTAAAATATAATTTTATGACTTTATGGCTGTGCCAGAGAGTGACTGCTCAGCAGAGCTTCCTCCAGAACAAGATTCACGACAAAAAAACGCTAACCTGCATATCATACGCATGTCAGAATCATAATTACAACAATTTTTCCATCAGATGTGGTCTGTTCTGCAGCCAGAACTGACATGAGGGAGTGAGAGAGACAGAGCGCAGTGCCAGGGCAGCATGCACAGATTTTATTTGAGGAAAATAGAGTTCCATCCCTGTAGTGGCTGTTGAAGACATTTCTGTTCATAGAGAGGCAAAATTCCTCCATTATGCCAAATCCTAATGTGGAATAACCACTGGCAGTCTGGGACAGTGACTGAATGTACTAGAGTGGTGCACAGCTCATGAGTCATGATCTAAGGAGCGTCTGTTGGTTTTAATTTGTCTCTGGCACTTACTTCCTCAAGAGATTTATTGGAAGGTCCATTCATTGTTGTCAAGGTATTAATCAGTGGCTTATTCAAAGATTGGGACAAAACCAACCTGAACAGCCTGGCCCTCAAGGACAGCATGCATGGCCTGCCTACTGTATCTACACTTCCACTCTGAGCCAGAGGGGGGTCTACTAAGCTAACACAGATGGTCATATTTTTTTAAGATGGTCATACCATGGATCATTTAGCGGTTTGATTTAGAATTTTAGGACCCTTGTAGATATATATATGTATATTTGAGGAAACATTAAATTTGGCCTTACTGCTACTAGCCTATAGAAACACATTGAATGACACATTCATAGATGGTAAATCAGATAGGCAATACAATAAATCAAAAGGAAGTGTGAACTGACACAAGTGATGCATTGATCACTATTTGCAATATATAGGGGTTCACAGCGAAGCTATTCTTAGATTTAAAAAAATCTTTGACATCGTCAAGTAACTCAAGCATAGATTGTTTACTGTTTTTAAATTTGGCACAGAAAAAAGAGGCCATGAGTTACCTGGTAAAAATAAATGGCACCGACTGGCCTGTAGGTGGAGCTATTAGAAGGGTCAAAGATCATACCACCAAGGCATGCTAACATCCCTTGTTATTGGTAATGGTGAAAGGTTAGTATGTCTTGGGGGTTTGATCTTTGACCCTCTAACTTTCTCACTCATCTTTATTCACAATTAATTCAGGATTATCCATAATCATGGTAGCATCCACATTAATGTAGAAGTGCTCAGAAACATATGCTATTATTATTTATAATAATAAAATGGCACTACATTATTTACCATTAATTTCTATTGGGCACAAAAATATCTGAAACACAATCAAAACGAACTGCAAATGCAACCAAGTTTGTAGTCACAACCTTGATGTAGTCATTGTGCAGTGGTGGAAAAAGTAACCAATTGTTATACTTGAGTAAAAGTAAAGATGTCACACCCTGATCTGTTTCACACCTGTCTTTGTGATTGTCACCACCCCCCTCCAGGTGTCGCCCATCTTCCCCATTATCCCCTGTGTATTTATACCTGTGTTCTCTGTTTGTTTGTTGCCAGTTCATTTGTTCATAGAACCTACCAGTGTTTGTTCCCCTGCTCCTGCCTGTTTCTTGCTTCTGTTTGCTAGTCCATGCCGGTTTGACCGTTCTGCCTGCCCTGACCCTGAGCCTGCCTGCCGTTTTTGTACCTTACCCCACCTAACTGGATTATTGACCCCTGCTTGCCCTGATGCTGAGACTGCCTGCCATTCTGGACCCTTTGCACCCTCTCTGGATTATTGACCCCTGCCTGCCCTTGTCGTTTGCCTGCCCTTGTTTAGAAATAAACTTTTGTTTCTTCAACACTGTCTGCATCTGGGTCATACCTAAAACGTGATAAAAGATACCTTAATAAAAATAAAAAAATAAAATTACTCATGTAAAAGTAAATGTCAGCAAGTAAAATAGTACTTGAGTAAAAGTCTAGAAGTAATTGATTCTAAATATACTTAAGTATGAAAAGTAAATGTAATTGCTGAAATATACTTAAGTATCAAAAGTTAAAGTATAAATCATTTCAAAATCCTTATATCAGGCAAACCACACAGCACCATTTTCTTGTTTTTTAATTTACGGCTAGCCAGGGGCACACTCCAACACTCAGACATCTCTACAAAGGAAGTCTTTGTGTTTAGTGAGTTTACCAGATCAGAGGCAGCAGGGATGTCCACTTGATAAGTGTGTGAATTTGACAATATAATGAGTACTTTTGGGTGTCAAGGAAAATGTATGGAGTAAAAAGTACATTATTTTCTTTAGGAATGTAGTGAAGTAAAAGTAGTCAAAAATATAAATATTAAAGTAAACATACCGCAGAAAAGGAAGATAGTTCCTGCATGATAGTGCTTGATTTGTTACCCAACTGATCTTGTGTCCTTTCTGTCATCCTGTGAACCCCGTTCATTGCTGCTTGCAGCTATATTTCACAATTATTTTCTAAATGAATCAACACATGACATGACATAAGCTTATAAACATTTTGCTCCCAAAAACCCTCTTGTGTGAAAGCAAAGAGAGCTGACACGGTGTAAGAGAAAAATGAACTGGGACAATCCCTACGTTTTGCACAGAACAGGTCATGATGCCTATGCGGTGTTGTAGGACCTATGACCTGAAATTGAGAGCGGCTCCCTTCGCTGTAAAACGGTTAAAATTCAGACCTGCCATACTCATTTTCCCCCTCACGTTCCCGCTCGCCCAAAGACACAGCGGGACTCCTTTCTGGAGGCGCAGCCGCGCCTATACCCAAATCCAGCGACCAAAGCAAAGGCGAGATAAAGTTTGAGAGAACGGAGTAGTTTACAGCTTCACCGAAATGACAGCCTACCGGTGAAACGTTTTTGGGGAGAAGAGGTGGAAACGGACTCCGGACGGGAGGGATAGAGCACGGGCGGGAGGGGAGGGACCCAGTGCGCTGATGGACTGGGAGACAGATAGTGTGCATTAGAAACTATCTCCTCACCCCTCTCCATATGACCGTCCCTCTCTGGCGGATGATGTAATTGTTTTCTATGAACCTTGCCTTTCTGAAAGCAGTTATATTTTCCATTTCCAAGTAGCAACTACAGCGCATAGACTCCACGCATCTCTCCTGTCTCCTGCGGGACGGGTGGCGAGGGAGGGTTGGGAGAGACGGGCGTTGAAGATCTAGTGAGGGGTCTCAGCGGGATATTGCTGCATTTCGGTGATTCCCAACGGTAAGTGAACGCTTTTTTAAACTAACAGCCTGTCCAGACGCAAAGTTTTGATCCCTTTCTCTGTCTCGGAGAGATGCCAAAGAGTTACAACACCAAATGTCACGTTGCAAACTTCGATACAGTGTTTATTGAGAGCTGTAATTTGTCCGGAAAACTGACCTTTCCCTTTTGAGAAGCGCGTCGTAATTGTTTCCTGGGGTTCTATTCTGTGGAGCTGTCTGATGATTATTTGCTGAACATATAGTCCTACATGATCATTAAATATTTGAGTTTTACCCTATTTAATTCGCATATTTGTCAGTTATTTTGCTATACACTGTAGCCTTGTTCTTAGAATAGTGGTTCAGCATTATACATATCTTATGACCTGATTATAAACTAGGCCCATAGAGTCAAAAGGTTTACTCATTCAAGTAATTAGACTTATAAAGGCTAAATGTGTATAATTATGTTAGTGCAAAAAAAGCGCTAGAATGCACGAAGCAGCCCATCTGTAGAATTAGCACGTATTTTAATTTTCCACAGTTTCTTGTGCGCTTCTTCTTGTAAATGCCTTCCCTCGCCAATCGCCTCTCACGCTCTCAATTTTACAGCCGCAGGGCAGTTGGTCGTTGCACAGGGATATTGAATTCTTTAGGAATGTTATTTGCCCGAAGGCACAGCAAAGCGTCTTCAATACTAAAAAGTCCATGGAAGTAAAACTGTATTTGTGGAAAGGTTTGTAGCCGAAATTACGTGACCTATTAACTTTATAAGAAACAAGAGAGTTTTTTGTAGACGTTTGTAAATGACGAAACCGACCTACGCAGCTTTAAAAGAAACCAGAGAAAAGATTTTGTGGAGGTTGATAGTTTATTAGAGTCAGGTGGTACACACTAAAAACAAATGGTTCTATATAGTGCCAAATAAGGGTTATTTGACTCGTAACGATAGCGGATCCCTTTTGGGTGCTATACTAGAACCCTTTTTGGAGGTTATTTAAAGAACCTTTATTGTGCTTTAAAGAACCCGTTCCTTAGGTTCTATATAGCACAAAAAAAAGTTTCACTATCGTTACAACCCTTGTTAAATCCCCGTTTGGTGCTGTATAGAACCCACCTTTCTCTATTTCAAAATGTGCTAGAAATAACGATTATTTTTTCGTATTTAGCCATGTTATATGGTCAAAATGGCATAGGTTTCTTTATTGTGTTAATTGTCAAGTTGAATCAGGTGTGCTAGCTCTGGAACGGCTGGGGGTTCCCGAGGAGAGGTTTGAGAACCACTGAGCTAGACAACAGTTGACACAAGGCCACATGTTAGTCTTTCACAAGGCACTGTCACTGGCCATTGTCATATTTAACATGTCATGGCATTACACAACAAATTAGAAAAACTGGAATGAAACTATGTTCTTAGTGTGTATCAAGCAGACATCTCCCCTCTCCCCCCCTTTGTCTCTTCCTTTCTCCCTCTCTGTCTGCTGGGCTACTTTGAACCAAGCAAATTGTTTTTCTCCATTTGCCAAAGCCAGAGCCAATTCGGCCATGTGAGCACAGCTCAGTGCAGGTCATTACCGTGTTTAAATGGATTACTGAAGAAGAGGATCCAGAATGCTGCAAACCAGCAACTGGCTATATTAAAGCTATGTAATCCACCATATAATGGCACACATTTTACAATTTGGTTTCTTGTGCAAAACAGTCTGCTATGTAAAACAATATACATTAAATACTTAACAGGTAAAGTAGGCTAGACCTATTATAACAATATATATATGTATATATACATATATATATATATTATTATTATTTATTTTTTAAATATATATATTTTAATCCTCCTTAAGGTGCAGTCATGTGGAAAAGAATTGTGATTTGCTGCGCGCTGCTTGCGCTCTGTTCAGCAGCACCGCCCGCTCACATCAACCGTCTGGCGCTGTTCCCTGACAAGAGCGCTTGGTGCGAGGCCAAGAACATCACACAGATAGTCGGGCACACCGGCTGCCAGCCTCGCTCTATCCAAAACAGGTCAGTATGGCGCGCGCGCACACACACACACACACACACACACACACACACACACACACACAAACTCAAGTCCATACAACACAGCACATATGCACAGGCATTTGTTTTCAAGAGGGTGAATGACTCCTCTTAATAACTGAAAGCAGGAATGAAGTTTGACTTTGAATGGCCAAATTACCCCAATATCACCTAATTTGAATGTGCACCCAGGGCATCATAACTGTTTTAGGATTTCCACACATGGGGAACATTTGTTACCATGGCCCGTTTTTTTGGCCTTTTAAAAAAGAATTTCATGCTATTCTACATAATTTACATGACTGAAGGCATGAGCTGAATCTTTTGTAATACCACACAAATTACCGAAATCAGTGGCTACTCTCACAAACTGAGATCAATCTGGTCTTTAATTCCAGCAAACAATAGCCCAGGCCAATGAAGCGTACCATATTGTACAGTATGAGGAGGCAAGATATTGTAGCGACCCGCACAGACAGCTGTGTGTTATGTGTTAGGCTAGTAGGTGGTTGTGTTGTACTTACCAGTACCCAGTGTTCGCGGGGTCCAACATGCCAATCAACCTGCTATCTACCAATCACGGGAATGCCTGGAATGTTCTGATGCTGGGCATCCTGGCGGTTGGCGGAGTGGCGTGGAGGGGGGTTGGGCAGGGGGATGGAGCATTGGAAGTTAAGACCAGGTTTAGCCTTTGTTCTCTCTCTTACGTCTGGGCTTCACAAGAGAAGGTCATGATTGGCCTGTGGGTTACCTTTCATTTATTTGGCGTGGGCTACGGCCAAACAGTAGCCTGTGTAAAGTTGGTTTAATAAACCGTCAATTCGTAAACTCAATCCTCTGTCTGGACAATTGTTCCTTTATGATCTAGTCAGGTCATTACAATATATACAGTGCCTTTGGAAAGTATTCAGTCCCCTTTACTCTTTTCACATTTTATTACGTTACAGCTTTCTTCTAAAATTGATTACATTGTTTCTTTTCCTGTCAATCTACACACAATACCCCATAATGACAAAGCAAAAACAGGTTTTAGACATTTTTGCTAATTTATAAAATAAAAATGAACTGAAATATCACATTTACATAAGTGTTCAGACCCTTTACTCAGTACTTTTGGCAGCGATTACAGCATAGGGTCTTCTTGGGTATGATGCTACAAGCATGGCACACCTGTATTTGGGGAGTTTCTCCCATTATTTTCTGCAGATCTCTCAAGCTTTTATCAGGGTTTTATGGGTTTTTATCAGGGATCTCTCTATACTTTACTCCGTTCATCTTTCCCTCGATCCTGACTAGTCTCCCAGTCCCTGCCGATGAAAAACATCCCCACAGCATGATGTTACCACCACCATGCTTCACCGTAGGGATGGTGCCAGGTTTCCTCCAGATGTGATGCTTGGCATTCAGGCCAAAGAGTTCAATCTTGGTTTCAACAGAACAGAGAATTTTGTTTCTCATGGTCTGAGAGTCTTTAGATGCCTTTGCTGCAGAGATGGTTGTCCTTCTGGAATGTTCTCCCATTTCCACAGAGGAACTCTAGAGCTCTGCCTGAGTGACCATCGGGTTCTTGCTCACCTCCCTGACCAAGGCCCTTCTCCCCAAATTCTCAGTTTTGCCGGGTGGCCAGCTCTAGGACGAGTCTTGATGATTCCAAACTTCTTCCATTTAAGAATGATGGAGGCCATTGTGTTCTTAGGGACCTTCAGTGCTGCAGAATGTTTTTAGTACTTCCCCAGATCTGTACCTCGACACAATCCTGTCTCGGACCTCTACGGACAATTGCTTCGACCTCACGGCTTCGTTTTATCTCTGACATGCACTGTCAACTGTGGGACCTCATATAGACAGGTGTGTGCCTTTCCAAATCATGTCCAATCAATTGAATTTACAACAGGTGGACTCCAATTAAGTTGTAGAAACATTTCAATGATGATCAATGGAAACAGGATGCACCTGAGCTCAATTTTTTGTCTCATAGCGAAGGGTCTGAATACTTATGTAAATAAGGTATTTCTGTTTTAAATTTTTAATAAATGTGCAAACATGAAAAAAACATTTTTTTTAGAGTAAGGCTGTAACGTAACAAAATGTGGAAAATGTCAAGGGGTCTGAATACTTTCTGAATGCACTGTACTACAGTGACCAAAAGTATGTGGACACCTGCTCGTTGAACATCTACATTTACATTTACATTTAAGTCATTTAGCAGACGCTCTTATCCAGAGCGACTTACAAATTGGTGCATTCACCTTATGACATCCAGTGGAACAGCCACTTTACAATAGTGCATCTAAATCTTTTAAGGGGGTGAGAAGGATTACTTTATCCTATCCTAGGTATTCCTTAAAGAGGTGGGGTTTCAGGTGTCTCCGGAAGGTGGTGATTGACTCCGCTGTCTCATTCCAAAATCATGGGCATTAATATGGAGTTGGTCGCTACACTTTGCTGCTATAACAGCCTCCGCTCTTTTGGGAAGGCTTTCCTCTAGATGTTACAACATTGCTGTGGGGACTTGCTTTCATTCAGCCACAAGAGCATTAGTAAGGTCAGGCACTGGTGTTGGCCGATTAGGCCTGGCTCTTAGTCGGTATTCCAATTTATCCCAAAGGTGTTCGATGTGGTTGAGGTCAGGGCTCTGTGCAGACCAGTCAAGTTCTTCCACACCGATCTCGACAAATAATTTCTGTATAGACCTTGCTTTGTGCATCGGGGTATTGTCATACTGAAACAGCAAAGGGTCTTCCCCAAACTGTTGCCACTAAAGTTGGAAGCACAGAATTGTTGAGAATGTCATTGTATGCTGTAGCAGCTGCCGAACCCAGATTCTACCATCGGACTGCCAGATGGTGAAGCGTGATTCATCACTCCAGAGAATCCATTTCCACTGCTCCAGAGTCCACTCCGGCTGATGCTTGGCATTGTGCATGGTGATCTTATGCTTGGGTGCGGCTGCTTGGCCATGGAAACCCATTTCATGAAGCTCCTGACGAACAGTTATTGTGCTGATGTAGTGCGTGTTGCAACAAAGGACAAACGATGCGTACGAGCTTCAACACTCGGCGGTCCCATTCTGTGAGCTTGTGTGGCCAAACATTTCGTGGCTGAGGCGCTGTTGCTCCTAGACATTTCCACTTCACAATACAGCCTTTAACGTTGCCCGGAGCAGCTCTAGCAGGGCAGAAATTGGACGAACTGACTTGTTGGAAAGCTGGCATCCTATGACGGTACCACATTGAAAGTCACTGAGCTCTTCAGTAAGGCCATTCTACTGCCAATGTTTGTCTGTGGAGATTGCATGACTGTGTGCTCGATTTTATACACCTGTCAGCAACAGGAGTGGCTGAAATAGCCGAATCCACTAGTTTGAAGGGGCATCCATATACTTTTGTATATACAGTACCAGTTCAACATTTGGATACACCTACTCATTCCAGAGTTTTTCTTTATTTTTAGTATAATAATAGTGAAGACATCAAAACATATATAGAATCATGTAGTAACCAAAAAAGTATTAAACAAATCAAAATATATTTTATATTTGAGATTCTTCAAAGTAGCCACCCTTTGCCTTGATGACAGCTTTGCACACTCATGCATTCTCTCAACCAGCTTACCCTGGAATGCTTTTCCAACAGTCTTGAAGTGTTAAACAAATCAAAATATATTTTATATTTGAGATTCTTCAAATTAGCCACCCTTTGCCTTGATGACAGCACATCATCTTGCACACTCTTGGCATTCTCTCAATCAGCTTCATGAGGTAGTCACCTGGAATGCATTTCAGTTAACAGGTGTGCCTTGTTAAAAGTTAATTTGTGGAATTTCTTTCCTTCTTAATGTGTTTGAGCCAATCAGTTGTGTTGTGACTAGGTAGGGGTAGTACACAGAAGACAGCCCTATTTGGTAAAAGACCAAGTCCATATTATGGTAAGAACAGCTCAAATAAGCAAAGAGAAACCACAGTCCATTATTACTTTAAAAGATGAAGATCAGTCAATACGGAACATTTCAAGAACTTTGAAAGTTTCTTAAAGTGCAGTCGCAAAAACATTAAGTGCTATGATGAAACTGTCTCTCATGAGGACCGCCACAGGAAAGGAAGGCACAGAGTTACCAGTGGTGCAGAGGATAAGATCACGAGAGTTACCAGAGTCAGAAATTGGCAATTAACTACACCTCAGATTGCAGCCCAAATAAATGCTTTACAAGTAACAGACACATTTCAACATCAACTGTTCAGAGGAGAATGCGTGAATCAGGCCTTCATGGTTGAATTGCTGCAAAGAAACCACTACTAAAGGACATCAATAATAAGAAGAGACTTGCTTGGGCCAAGAAACATGAGCAATGATGAGTCCAAATTTGAGATTTTTGGTTCTAACCGCCATATTTTTGTGAGATGTAGAGTAGGTGAACGTTTCCCACCGTAGAGTAGGTGAATGGTTCCCACCATGAAGCATGGAGTAGGAGGTGTGATGGTGTGGGTGTGTTTTGCTGGTGACACTGTCAGTGATTTATTTAGAATTCAAGGCACACTTAACCAGCATGGCTACCACTATCATTTGTTTTTCAACAGGACAATGACCCAACACACCTCCAGGCTGTGTAAGGGCTATTTGACCAAGAAGGAGAGTGATGGAGTGCAGCATCAGATGACCTGGTCTCCACAACCACCTGACCTCAACCCAATTGAGATGGTTTGGGATGAGTTGGACCGCAGAGTGAAGGAAAAGCAGCCAAAAAGTGCTCAGCATATGTTGGAACTCCTTCAAGACTGTTGGAAAAACATTCCAGGTGAAGCTGGTTGAGAGAATGCCAAGTGTGTGCAAAGCTGTCATCAAGGCAAAGGGTGGTTCATTTGAAGAATATATTTTTGATTTGTTTAACTTGTTTGATTACTACATGATTCCACGTGTTATTTCATAGTTTTGATGTCTTCACTATTATTCTACAATGTAGAAAATACTACAAAGAAAGACAAACCCTTGAGTGAGTAACTTTTGACTGGTACTGTATATATATATTTATCACAGGCTATAGGCTACTAAATAAAATTCCCTGTGGCACACGGACTCACTAATGATGAAGATAAAGCCATAGGCTACTTGTCACGCCCTGACCATAGAGAGCCCTCGGGGTTCTCTATGGTGTTTTAGGTCAGGGCGTGACTAGGTGGTGTTCTAGTCTTTAATTTCTATGTTGGTGTGAGTATGATTCCCAATTGGAGACAGCTGATGATCGTTGCCTCTAATTGGGGATCATACTTAGTGTGGTCCTTTTCCCACCTGTGTGGTGGGATATTGTTTGTGTTTAGTGCTATGTGTGCGATGAACTGCACGTTCATTTATTTATTTGTTGTTTGAAGTTTCACCTCAATAAATATGTGGAACTCTACGCACGCTGCGCTTTGGTCCACTCATTATAACGAACGTGACACTACTACTCACGGTGATGGCCGATACGCTCATCTTGGCAATAGCCTATCTCAAGATGAGCTACTTTGAAAAACAGTAGACCTACTGCTGTTCCCTAAAAATTGGGAGTTGTTGAGAAAAAAAAGATTATATTGATTCTACAGACATTTTTCAGCAGTCGGCTTTTGCTTTCCAAACTTTATGTTTTTTTCACGTGATTGTATTTAGAAATGTACAATAGGCAACCAACCATAGAAATATAATCCATAGATGGCATTTCCCATTCAAGTCAGTACTGGCTGCCATTGCCTGTGTACACACACGTTTAATAGTCAAATTGCAAGGGTAAGAGGTTCCAAAACCCTTCTATGGATTATATGTCTATGGCCACAATGCAACAAGTTATATATTTGGTGGACAAATTGTGGCCTTCCTGACTGTAGTCAACTGGTAACTGCCAAAATAAAGGAAACACTTGAGTAAATGAGGGATACAAATAATATGGTCATGGTGTGGGGTGCATTTTCCTGGCATGGTTTAGGTCCACTTGTAGAATATATGCCAAGGCACATTGAAGCTGTTCTGGCAACTCGTAGTGGCCAAACACCGTTGTGTTGGTGTTTCCTTTATTTTCGCAGTTACCTGTATGCGCTTATGATAAAATGTTATCCACAGTTATTTTGGAGAAACTGTTAAGCCTCTGTGGCTAAATTAAGCTCTCTCTTGAACATTCATAGTGGGCTCCTGTGGTTGGATAAAGCAAATATTATAAAAACAATTATGTGTAAGCCACTGACTCACAATTGACCAGTCACATTTATTTACTATGCAGTTACCCAATCAAGGCAGAGCCCCCCAGTTACCCATGTGTGCCTCCTACCCCCTCTCATCCCCAATCGAATGATTAGCAGAGCAGCAGCAGGATGTCTACACTCATTGAAAGCGGGCTCCTGAATCCTCCTGTGGTTGGCGGTTGCAGTAAAAAAATATATATAGAGAGATGACTTGTATAATATATACTGTATATATTTCCTTTATTTTATTATTTTTACATAATGTTTTTTTTTTTGCTGCCTCTTGGGCCCCCCACGGTCCTGGGCCCAAGCCCCTGCGATAATCTGGCCCCGTGTGTAATGGTCACCTCCAGAATAAAATCAGCCATAACATATACAGATATCAAAGCTGAATGGTGACATCTTCCCTCTTTCTCTTTCCTCCCTCTCTCCCCTATCATTCCAGGGCATGTCTGGGGCAGTGCTTCAGCTACAGCGTCCCCAACACCTTCCCCCAGTCCACTGAGTCCCTGGTGCACTGTGACTCCTGCATGCCTGCACAGACTCAGTGGGAGGTGGTAAGTACACACGCAAACACATACATGCTCGCGCACACACACACACACACACACACACACACACACACACACACACACACACACACACACACACACACACACACACACACACACACACACACACACACACCAGCTAATGTTCACTACTCTTTGAATATAGACACTTCCACAGACCCCTAGTACACCTAACCACACAACCCCAGTAGCCTACAGAAACACACGACCACAACTATTGGTCCTGCATTTAATTCATTCAAGGTTTTTCTTGTCCTTTAATGGGCCTGCCTGTTTAGTAGCCAGGGATTCCAAGGTCCCGGAACAACAAAGGCCCTGTGTTGAGGTGTATGTAGTTTAAAGAGCAGCCAGACAGGTAGGATAGGAGTGGGCCTGGGACCACACAGGTGGGGTGACTTCATGCCTCGAGAAAAAACTTGATTGATGTACTGTATACAATATTGAAAAAGGAAGTGTGCCTTATCAGTCCAGCTGTTGATACATTATTTATGACTATGATTATGACTATTTTGGATCCACAAAGGCATGCCTTTGATGCTGGATAACATTTTTGTGGATTTTTATAGCTTGACTAAAAACAGTTCTCTGAGCATAAAATTGTGCTAATTGTTTTCTCAAGATTGAATATTCTGCCGTTTCCAACCATGATGGTGCATTGTCAAATTATTTCAGATCCAGCCTCCTATTGTTGATCTGGCAGCTGTGTCAAGCTTGACTGATTGACTGAAATCACACCATTACTCAGAGCGGGCTACATTGTTTGAAGATGGATGCAGAGGCTTTGTCTTAAATCTCTCTGCCAGAGACTGACATGTGTGGAAGACTCTAGGAGATAGTCCTGGCAGTGCTTTGTCTGTGTGTGTGTGTGTGTGTGTGTGTGTATGCATGTGTGCGTGTGTTTGTGCTGAGGGGGCGGGGCGAGGGGTGCATGTGGCATGTGTGTAATGCATTGTGCGTTGTGTGAATAGGTGACTTTGGACTGCCCGGGCAGTGATGATGCTCCTCGTGTGGATAAGCTGGTGGAGAGGATCCTCCACTGCAGCTGCCAGTCATGCAGTAAGGAGGGAGCCCAGGAGGGGGCACTGATGCAGCTATACCCATCAGAGAGTGCCCAAGACCCCCCTATCCTACCAGAGAGCCACCACAGTGGCACACACTCTCAGCACGCTCACACACACACAGAGCCACACACACACACATCTGATGGAGGGTAGGTCGCTCGATCACCACTGACACTTCCTCTCTCTCCATTCCTGATTCTTCTCCCAAACCTCTCCACAAGTTGTTTCTTTTACACACAGTTACAGCACTTGATGCATTTCCCTTCTCTTCCATCCAACCTCTGTTTCTACATTCAACAGCTTAAAAGCACTTTGAAAGTAAAACTTCACTTCACATGATAACTGCTTATAAAAGCACATGCAACCAAGCTCCCTTATGCTGTACTCTTCACAAGACAACCACAGTATAAGTGAACACATACAAAGACACAAGCTTATCTAAACTGTTTTTGTCATCTGACTTCTCACTTAGGAGGACAACAAATATAACAATCCTACACACACGCACATATGCACCCAGGCATGCACTCTGACGCTATAGACTTTTGAAGCTGTAGTCTTATATCTGTAAATCTGTCTTGAAAAAAATGTATTAAAAAAAAGCATAGAGCTACAAAGTTTCTTGCCTTAATTTCTGTTTATCACCAATTTGCATTAGTATCTGACCTAATGCTATATGTTCCAATGATTGCTTCTCCTATGTTCAATCTTATCAATGCAGTTCTATCTGTTATGATTTACTTAATGCATTTTTGTCTATTATTGTCATAATGTGGTGGGAATGTGATCTTGGACTAGTCAGCTACAGTGGGGCAAAAAAGTATTTAGTCAGCCACCAAATGTGCAAGTTCTCCCACTTAAAAGGCCTGTAATTTTCATCATAGGTACACTTCAACTATGACACACAAAATGAGAGAAAAAAATCCAGAAAATCACATTGTAGGATTTTTAATGAATTTATTTGCATATTATGGTGGAAAATAAGTACTTGATCACCTACAAACAAGCAAGATTTCTGGCTCTCACAGACCTGTAACTTCTTCTTTAAGAGGCTCCTCTGTCCTCCACTCGTTACCTGTATTAATGGCACCTGTTTGAACTTGTTATCAGTATAAAAGACACCTGTCCACAACCTCAAACAGTCACACTCCAAACTCCACTATGGCCAAGACCAAAGAGCTGTCAAAGGACACCAGAAACAAACTTGTAGACCTGCACCAGGCTGGGAAGACTGAATCTGCAATAGGTAAGCAGCTTGGTTTGAAGAAATCAACTGTGGTAGCAATTATTAGGAAATGGAAGACATACAAGACCACTGATAATCTCCCTCGATCTGGGGCTCCATGCAAGATCTCACCCCGTGGGGTCAAAATGATCACAAGAACGGTGAGCAAACATCCCAGAACCACACGGGGGGACCTAGTGAATGACCTGCAGAGAGCTGGGACCAAAGTAACAAAGCCTACCATCAGTAACACACTACGCCGCCAGGGACTCAAATCCTGCAGTGCCAGATGTGTCCCCCTGCTTAAGCCAGAACATGTCAAGGCCCATCTGAAGTTTGCTAGAGAGCATTTAGATGATCCAGAAGAAGATTGAGAGAATGTCATATGGTCAGATGAAACCAAAATATAACTTTTTGGTAAAAACTCAACTCGTCGTGTTTGGAGGACAAAGAATGCTGAGTTGCATCCAAAGAACACCATACCTACTGTGAAGCATGGGGGTGGAAACATCATGCTTTGGAGCTGTTTTTCTGCAAAGGGACCAGGACGACTGATCCGTGTAAAGGAAAGAATGAATGGGGCCATGTATCGTGAGATTTTGAGTGAAAACCTCCTTCCATCAGCAAGGGCATTGAAGATGAAACGTGGCTGGGTATTTCAGCATGACAATGATCCCAAACATACTGCCCGGGCAATGAAGGAGTGGCTTCGTAAGAAGCATTTCATGGTCCTGGAGTGGCCTAGCCAGTCTCCAGATCTCAACCCCATAGAAAATCTTTGGAGGGAGGTGAAAGTCCGTGTTGCCCAGCAACAGCCCCAAAACATCACTGCTCTAGAGGAGATCTGCATGGAGGAATGGGCCAAAATACCAGCAACAGTGTGTGAAAACCTTGTGAAGACTTACAGAAAACGTTTGACCTCTGTCATTGCCAACAAAGGGTATATAACAAAGTATTGAGATAAACTTTTGTTATTGACCAAATACTTATTTTCCACCATAATTTGCAAATATTCATTAAAAATCCTACAATATGATTTTCTGGATTTCTTTTCCTCATTTTGTCTGTCATAGTTGAAGTGTACCTATGATGACAATTACAGGCCTCTCTCATCTTTTTAAGTGGGAGAACTTGCATAATTGGTGGCTGACTAAATAGTTGTTTTGCCCCACTGTATATTGGACAAGTGATCTTGGACTAATATGTTCATATAGATGTTTATGCTGCTCTCTGTTGGTGTAAATAAGGTACTGCAGAGGGCATCTTGCTAGAGATGAAGCAGCATGCATGTGCTGTAAATGCAATCGTCCTGTGATCAGAAGAAAAGAGACAAATGCAGCATTTGGATACAGAAGTGTAAGGATATGAAAACATGTTGCAGCATTTTCCATCTCTTTGCATTGGCTACCTCTCAATCCACAGTCCTTGTCATCTCACCTACATCATTTTCATCTAGCAATAATATAGGCAACTAACACCATAGTGTTTCTGATGTTTATTAAAGTACAGAGGCTTAGGCTGTTATGATCCTAACTGTAGACTTTATATTTGTGTGTATTGGGGAGGTTTTCATCCTCACTCCTCTCTGCCTGCAGCAGTCACCATGGACACGGATGTTGTTCTAGAACAGAAACGGATTACTGATAAATAACACACAGAGCAAACACACAGAGGACTTTCCATCCATTTTAACCACCATTAAACAACAGGCATTAAAACTCCAACACAAACTCACACACACACAACAATTAGGCATTATTGTACGTATCAATGATCTGTTTTCACAATTTCAAATGTAATGTAAATGAATGCAAATTCCCACTCATTTTCCTCCACCAGCTAATTGCTCAAGTATCTGTGTTTAAGTTCATATGGACAATGTGTATTTTATACCTTTATCCTCCTGAGACCCAGCAATTCATTTTTTGTCCTTTCTAGTGGACATCAGTTCTTGGTCCATATCTTTGTATTAAGTTCTGTTGTCCCTTTGTAAGGACAGTCTGGGCTTTTCAATGTTATCACATGTGTGGTGGTGTGATATTGGCAACTTTGTCCTCCTGGTTCTTAAAGAAATGTCTGCCTTCAAAATTAGCACATTTTATGGAAATTTGAAAAGAAGTGTGAGTAATTATTAATGATAATTTTTGTGAGTTTGATATTCAAATTGTTTCTCGTAAGTGAATATCTCATGAATGGGTTAAGTGAGTTTTCAGGCCTGTGTAATCATTTTTTAACATGAAATAATATCTAAATAAGAGCTTATCAAGAAATGTCCTCTGTAGTGGACACCCAGATGCTGCAACTATGTTTTTTTACCTTCTGTACCCATTGACTGTAATGTACATTTTTTCATATTCACGTCCGAATGACCACTACAGAGGAACATTTTGCACTTTCAATAAAATATAAATTACACCATTTTTCTAAACAATGTCTTGGTAACATGTTTTTTTCCCACCCCAAACACCTACTTTATGTGAATAATAATAATAAATGCTAAACTTTTTTTCCCGGGTCTCAGGATAACTGTCATCTGATCATTTCATCACAAAGTGCTTTTGACCTGTAAATCCACTAAAATAGAAATCTTTCTGATGAGATGTCATGGCAACCCAGAGTGGGGTGTTGTAGATTGAGTTTGGTAGTGACTAAAAGCCTGGAGGGGGAGTTCTGAGAGAGAGAGAGAGAGAGAGAGAGAGAGAGAGAGAGAGAGAGAGAGAGGGGGAGAGAGAGAGAGAGAGAGAGAGAGAGAGAGAGAGAAGAGAGAGAGAGAGAGAGAGAAAGAGAGAGAGAGAGAGAGAGAGTACAGTTTGAGCTAGTCCATTAATCCAACTCTCTGCTCAATAGAGCTCACACAGGGAGTGAAGGGGATCAGTGGGGTGTCTGAGGTTAGGGAGAGACAGAGACACTAGAAAGATTCAGGCCGATATGAAGTTCCAGTAATGTTCCAGTAATTTACAGCTGCTTTGCATTGAGAGGAAAAGGAATAAACACACAGATTTTGAGTTTAAAAAATTCAAACCTTTCAATGGACAAATAAGCATGATTAGGTAACGAACAATAAAGATCACCCATAACCAAACAAACCAGCAGATGTCAGTGTGACTGCATGGAGTTGACCTGAGTATCAGTGAGAGAGGACTACCCAGGGTGGTTTTCCAGGGAAAAGGTCATTTTCGTCAAGCTTATTTTCATTCTCGAATCTCCTTCCCCCTATTCCAAGCGCAAACTCATCGTTCTGTTTTAAACCGGATGCAAGATAAATGAATTTACTCAAACATGTTAATTATCTCCCTTTTCTCCTCCCCTGATCCTTTCTTTTACATCCAACCTCACTGTCTTCTCCTTCTAATCTGTTTCTCCTGTCTCCTTCTCTACCTCCTCCCTTCTCCTCCTCTCTGTTCCATCTGATTAACTTCAGTTTAAGTGAAATTGTAAGGATTGCCGTGCTTGTCTGTCTCTCTAGTGCAAAACAAATGGATCAATCCCTTATCTCTCAATGACAGAGTGGTCAATAAATGGAGGGAGGGATAGGAGCAGGAGCGAGAGCGAGAACGAGAGAGAAAATACTCCAGGGATAGTTTTCTATTCATGGATTGTCAACCATGTCATCATCACTCCACAACTGGTCCCGGACCAGTCCTACAGACAGCAACGGAAGATGAGTGAATGTGTTTAGTGATTGCGTGAGTGTGTCAGTGAGTGTGTGTGTGTGTATTTGTTTGTTTGGGAGGGACTGCTGCATCCGCTAGTGTGAGAGTGCGACATTAGAAGGGGTTGTGTGGAGGCGTAGGACCCCATCATGTCTGACTATCGTAGCCGACAGAGATAATTAATCACTACCTCCATGTCCCCTCTGTAGGTTACCAGTAATAGAGCCTGTATACCTACATGATCCCTGCCTAAAATCAGTGTATGGCCAAGAGATGGGTGTCTGCTGCGCTGCCCCTGCATGGCTTTGGTCTTCTCATCTTTGAGGGTTTCAAACTAGTATGATCCTCCTTTACCAGAGCTTTTAATCATTTGAAAAAGCCAGATAATTAACATAGTGATACGGTGGGAGCTGTAGATGAGAGGAAGTCTATGATGCTGTAGATGAGAGGAAGTCTATGATGCTGTAGATGAGAGGAAGTCTATGATGCTGTAGATGAGAGGAAGTCTATGATGCTGTAGATGAGAGGAAGTCTATGATGCTGTAGATGAGAGGAAGTCTATGATGCTGTGATAGATGATGCTGTAGATGGAAGTCTATGATGCTGTAGATGAGAGGAAGTCTATGATGCTGTAGATGAGAGGAAGTCTATGATGCTGTCTATGATGCTGAGATGAGAGGAAGTCTATGATGCTGTAGATGAGAGGAAGTCTATGATGCTGTAGATGAGAGGAAGTCTATGATGCTGTAGATGAGAGGAAGTCTATGATGCTGTAGATGAGAGAAGTCTATGATGCTGTAGATGAGAGGAAGTCTATGATGCTGTAGATGATGAGGAAGTCTATGATGCTGTAGATGAGAGGAAGTCTATGATGCTGTAGATGAGAGGAAGTCTATGATGCTGTAGATGAGAGGAAGTCTATGATGCTGTAGATGTCTATGATGCTGTAGATGAGAGGAAGTCTATGATGCTGTAGATGAGAGGAAGTCTATGATGCTGTAGATGAGAGGAAGTCTATGATGCTGTAGATGAGAGGAAGTCTATGATGCTGTAGATGAGAGGAAGTCTATGATGCTGTAGATGAGAGGAAGTCTATGATGCTGTAGATGAGAGGAAGTCTATGATGCTGTAGATGAGAGGAAGTCTATGATGCTGTAGATGAGAGGAAGTCTATGATGCTGTAGATGAGAGGAAGTCTATGATGCTGTAGATGAGAGGAAGTCTATGATGCTGTAGATGAGAGGAAGTCTATGATGCTGTAGATGAGAGGAAGTCTATGATGAGAGGAAGTCTATGATGCTGTAGATGAGAGGAAGTCTATGATGCTGTAGATGAGAGGAAGTCTATGATGCTGTAGATGAGAGGAAGTCTATGATGCTGTAGATGAGAGGAAGTCTATGATGCTGTAGATGAGAGGAAGTCTATGATGCTGTAGATGAGAGGAAGTCTATGATGCTGTAGATGAGAGGAAGTCTATGATGCTGTAGATGAGAGGAAGTCTATGATGCTGTAGATGAGAGGAAGTCTATGATGCTGTAGATGAGAGGAAGTCTATGATGCTGTAGATGAGAGGAAGTCTATGATGCTGTAGATGAGAGGAAGTCTATGATGCTGTAGATGAGCTTGGATAAAACATTTTTTTTAAAGAGTTGAAAACGTTAGATGAGCTTCCAAAGTGAGGTAAAGGTTGGAAATGGCGATTCAGGATAAAAGAGAATAGGGGAATATAAATGGAACAGGGTCGTGCACAGACCTTTAAGGGGGCAGGTGCTCAAAATGAACAAAGGGCACCCCCATGCTTGATTTTTTACAACTTTCATAATTCATATCTTCAAATTCATAACATTGCCTACCAAATGCCTCTGTAGCGAGACATTTTCTTTCTTTAGAATAGGCCTATTTATTTCTGCAACAACACTCACTCATCAGCCAACCAGACCGAATTATGATGATGTAGGCTAAATCAAGTGTTATCAAGTGTTAATCAAATGTTATGCTACTGTGGCAGCACTGTTGATATTTAAACTAGGTACACTAAACTAGGTACACACTTGAACTAGGTACATACTTTACCAGTGACCGCATTTCTCAAGCCATGCATGTTTGGATACCGGGTGCGCGCAATCTCCATACAGGGCAGACTGGGGAAAGGGCGCAACCGGGCGCGTGCGAGCTCTCTACAGGGCAGATTATCAGGCGCAAACAACGGACAGGGGGTGGCGACCTTGACACAGATAGAGCCCTATCTGTGCACGTGCCTGAAGTGGGACATCATTCAATCTGGTGAATAGGCTAATAGTGTTATTGGTGTGCTCTGCTCGTCCCCGTTATTTCACTTTCACTCCACCGCGTGCATGCGAAGTCACTAATGTTGAAGAGGACAGTGCCGTTTCCGATTGTGATGAGGTGGACTCTCGCTCGCTCTCTCTCACACACATAGTAACCTACACCCACTCACAGCACGCGCCCCGCGCACCGCTCCGCGCACTGCTCATCTATACACTCGCATCGCTGCTACTGTCTTGCAAAAGGCAATAGGTGCGTATCCTAAAAGGTGCTGTTTTGTTTGTTTTTACTGTTCTCAGCAAACGCCTTATTCTGACATCTTCTAGAGAGTTTGGCAGCACCTGCTCCTGTTTCTGGGGTCAACAATTGCAAAGGAGACTTCTGAGAAATAGTGACAAGACAGAGTGAGGTAGGTGCAAATGTCATATTATTCCATGTAGGCCTATTTGGAATCAAATTCAGCTTGTTTTGTTTTATTTTGTGAAATACTGTATCTTAAGAGAAAAAAGGGTGTATGAAGCTAAACTGAAGGACAAGAAACATCAACACCAAACAAACATACATTTATTGGAGGAAAATAATTGTTGTATTGTGACAGTATTGGCTATCAGAGTTATTTATAGTAGTGAGAATGTCTAGAATGTATTAATGTGTTCAATGAGAGGTGATATGTCCTGGGGGTCCTGCGGTGCTGCTGCTCGGCACCCCGGTCGGTGAAGGTGTCTCACTGATTGAATTCAGAATGACGGATCAATCAGAGTCTTGGCGGGGTGGGGAGGTGAATGCGGGATCGATCGCTGTTATTGATTCCACTGAGTGACAGGGATGGGGTGGGGATAGGCCTAAGTGGAAGGGCTGTGGGGGTGATGATAAAGAGAACGATAGCATATACCTTTATTGGACACAATATCATTAAATGTATCTGGATGTGATGGTAAGGGTAACTGGGACATTTTATATAAGTCTATATTGTGTTTATGGCACAACAAGAACAGGAGAGGACAAGGTTGGAAATATAAACAGTAATCTCTCTCTCTTTCTCTCTCTCTCTCTCTCTCTCTCTCTCTCTCTCTCTCTCTCTTTCTCTCTCTCTCTCTCTCTCTCTCTCTCTCTCTCTCTCTCTCTTTCTCTCTCTCTCTCTCTCTCTCTCTCTCTCTCTCTCTCCCTCTCTCTCTCTCTCTCTCTCTCTCTCTCTCTCTCTCTCTCTCTCTCTCTCTCTCTCTCTCTCTCTCTCCTCTCTCTCTCTCTCTCTCTCTCTCTCTCTCTCTCTCTCTCTCTCTCTCTCTGTCTCTCTCTGTCTCTCTGTCTCTCTCTCTCTCTCTCTCTCTCTCTCTCTCTCTCTCTCTCTCATTGACACAATATCAGTCAAAAGTTTGGACACACCTACTCATTCCAGGATGTTCCTTTGTTTTTACTATTTTCTACATTGTAGAATAATAGTGAAGACATCAAAGCTATGAAATAACACATATGGAATAATGTAGTGACCATACAAGTGTTAAACAAATCAAAATATATTTTATATTTGAGATTCTTCAAAGTAACCAGCCACCCTTTACCTTGATGACACTTTTGGACACCCTTGATATTCTCTCAACCAGTTACATGAAGTAGTCACCTGGAATTCATTTCAAATAACAGGTGTGCCTTGTTAAAAGTTAATTTCTAGAATTTCTTTCCTTCTTAATGCGTTTGAGTCAAAGTGTTGTTACAAGGTAGGGGTGGTATACAGAAAATAGCCCTATTTGGTAAAAGATCAAGTCCATATTATGGCAAGAACAAATATTATGGCAAGATCAAATAAGCAAAGCAAAATGTGGAGTTTGGAGTTTGTGACAGTAACTATGTGAGCGTATTACAGTATTATAGACACTATGTCCTTGGATTTCTTGGATCTTCTATGTAGAAGAAGCCTTTACCTTCTAACAACTCCTGTGTAGCTTTTGAGCGTCATAGCGTCATGCACATGTTACAAAGGGTCAGAATTCCAAATGAATTCCGGTGTCGTGGTGGGACTCATTGTGTCAACACAGGAAAAGGAAGTTAAAAACATTTCTGGACGGTGAGACAAAGTGGACTTTCACCCACTGTAATAGATGCAAAAGGGAGGTCGAGGGATCAATAAGTCTTTCCTTTCCTGGATTTGTTTGCATACCTCAATAGTCGTAAGGCCTACAAACCCATTTTTATTGCTAAATAAAATATCTACATGACAGTTAAAACTGAGCGTTGCGTTAAATCAAGGAATTATATGACAGGATAAACATCTAACCGATACATGAGATTGGATCTCTATTGGAATGTGGAAAAGGCCAGCTGCTCCACTCATATGAGGTTCGGTGTGCTATTATCAGACTTCAATTATTGAAATAGCTTCACTCCTGGCTGCTGGCACTGGCACAAATCATGACAATCTACACAAGCAAACCTCCTCCTGTAATTCACATTCTCGCAGCCTAGCAAGGTTCCTATTCTGAAATTAGCTTGATCGGTAAATCGCCTAAAAAGTTGTGTTTGTGTAACTCAAAACAGTGAGAAACATGACAATCAGCCACATTAGTCATATTTCATCATCACAGATCAGACAGCTTTACACCAAATATATAGTACATTTGTTCTGTTTGTCAAAGTCTGTTTTAGAGCTGTCCATCAAACATTACTTTAGTCACAAAGCTGTGTGGTGGGCCATAACATCCCCGTGGTAAATGCATCAACGTGTGGGGAAATAGAGAAAAAGTGATTGTAGGAAAAGTAGGATTAAACCACAACAATGAAAAATGACATTCTCCTCCTGATAACACTACATGGTTAAATGTATCAAATTATTCTCTTTCCTTCCCACTGTCTCCCTCCCTCCCTCTCGCTCTCTCTCAATCAGGATGTGTGGGGTGGACCTGGATCTAGACGAGGGGGGCTCAGGCGACGAGGAGAAGGAGCAGGAGGAGTTCTGGGTGGGTGAGAGGGTGAAGATGCTGCCTCCTCCCACGGCCCACAGTGAGGGCAGCGCATGGGGTAGCCGTCGGGGAAGTTGTGGCTGTGTGGCATGCGGTGTGGGGCTGCTGCTGTGGAATGTGGGTTTGGCCTTGGTGTGTGTCCTGGTCCTGGTGGCCGTGTTTGCCTTGGTCCTGCTGCCCGCCTCACTGCTGCTCTACGCCGGCTTCCTCTGCCACTCACGGGTAAGTAGTGGCCCGCTTATAGCGCTACTCAAAGTCTCTAACACAAACTTTGACAACAACAGAATATTTTGGTTAGAATTCCAATTCCTTATGACAGCCATTTCCTGGTGCTTGGTAGGATTTCATCTCAGAATTGAGGTCACAGAGCGTCTCCAGTCAAGTCAGTACCGCTCACAGTCTCCCATCTCTGGTTAATATGTGACCTGATGCTGAGCTGAACACTGGCTCACTCTGCCAGAGAACCACACAAGAATCATGATCATAGCTGATTGGCCCTGAGGTTGAGCTCTGTAACCCATGGCAACCCTTTAAACAGCTTATTTGCATTTTTACAACAGGTGGGTCTAATCCTGAATGCTGATGAATTAAAACCTCATTCCAGCCGGTGTCTATTCCACAAGTTACCACCGGCTAAATCTATGACATTAAAATGCCTATTTACTCTGTTCCATCTGACTGCGCAATCCATTGTCTCATCAGCTCAGCCAAGCAACTTATAAACTTGATCTCCACTATAAAAAGCATCTAAACATTATCTCACATTTCTTTTAGACTAACATTTAGTTTTCAACAGCAGAGATGTGTATAAACCTTGCTGTCTGTCTCTCTGACATTTGCAACATTGTTTCAATATTCAAATTCAATCTCCTGCTGTCCCATAGTAATGAACGTGTTGTGAGTTGGGACGAGACCGACAGGCAGGCAGCGTTTCTCAGCCAGTCAAAATCATGATTCAGCTGGCATCATTTTTATGGATATATACAAAAAATTGTCAATTGAAAAAGGTCAAATGAAACGCAACTCATTTGCAGTCCTCCAGCTTCAGTTTGAAGTTATTGTCTTACTGTAGCTGTGTTGTTGGCTAGCTCCTCTGAACGACAGTGTCCTGACGAGAGCACGTTTTCTATGCCAGGGCGAAATCCCACCTCATCAGTTTATTGTTATGGATGTATCCAAATAAATGTCACTAGAAAACAGCTTAAACAAACGCAAATGCAGCTACTTTGCTGTCATTCTGGCTGCATTTTTTGACGTGACTGTAAGTTAGTCGCAGTTGGCTAGCAAGCAAGGGATAAGAATGTTGCCAGCTAGTATGGCAATGGAACATTTAGAACGAACGACTGGGTCGCATCCATAGATACAGAACAAAAAGACTGAACGACTGGGTCGCGTCCATAGTAACAGAACAAAAAGACTGAACGACTGGGTCGAGTCCATAGATACAGAACAAAAAGACTGAACGACTGGGTCGCATCCATAGATACAGAACAAAAAGACTGAACGACTGGGTCGCATCCATAGATACAGAACAAAAAGACTGAACGACTGGGTCGCGTCTCTAGCAACCCTAGATAGCACCGGCTTCTCAGGCATTATCACTTGAATGGAACTAAAATAACCTTTACGTAATACGAACCCCACTAGTGGATAGTTAACTGTCTGCCGTGCTCTAACATGAAGATGTTTGAACATGAGTTTAAATGAAAGATTCCTTCCTTCTCCCCCCTAACCAACACAGTAAAAGTATACCGGGCATGCCCAAGTATCTAAAGAATGGTAGAATTCAGTTCTTGTTGTGCATGGAATTGATATCGAGATCACCCTGGACCAGAGGCAAACAGACACACCCTTAGGGTGGGACAGGACGTTGAGGTTCAAGTATCTGTCCAAGTGGGAGTATGTAGAGTATGAAGAGTAGGGGGCAAGTACAGAACTCTGGGGCAAACCCTGTGTGACTTCAGCACTGGGTCTGGGAACACCCTGGATCAGGGGCAGACAGATACCCCTACATTTCTGGGTAAGATATGACATCCCTGTCAACCTCTGTCAGCCTCACCCTTCTTTAGAGATCACCCAGAAGATGACATCACTTCATTGGCCTATTATACTACAGTAGTAAATTCCACTCAAAAACTATCCTGCTTCATTAGTCCACTGTTGATACAATCCCAAAAATGTTTTACATGTCAGCAATCAAGTTTTCAAGATATAGACTTTAAAAATAAAGAAAGTGTCTGATGCATTTTGCTTGCCAAAGGAAAATAATCCTGCAGCAACAGGAAATGTGAATTATTATGTGGATTATAATGAATTGACTTTTTATTAGGGGTTGATACATTTTTCGTACGGGAAAATCAAGTGGAAATTACAAACTTCAGAAGACTTTTTAAACCTCAATTAAACTTCAAGTTTTACATTTCCTGCATTACAGGAAACTTTTCCTTGAACCTGTATTTTCCTTTAAAGATGTTTTATAAAGGTTTTGTATAATTTCAGCCAGTAGTTTTGAAAGTAGTGTTCACAAGCTAAAACGGGTCCCCGGAAATTGTGCACAATTGTGTACTACGTCATCCATTTTGTATATGATATGTTCCGTCCAGAAAAAAATACATAAAACATTCTGTAATTCGAATGATATGTTACCAATTCCAATTCGTACAATATGTTATGGATTTGTAAGTGCTTAAGATCCCGTTCAATCTCTTTAACACGTCTGACAAACGTCTGACAAACACAAAGACCACCTTTAAGAACAGGTGGACTGTGTCTAAAACAGGATTATGATGTGCATTTTGAAGCGGTCCTCCTTAGACACGCCACGAGGACCAGATTCATGGCGCGGACACGCCAGTAAACGCTATCAGTCTCATAATGATGCCAAAGTGTCCTCTAAGATCTACAGCTGTTGCCCTTGGCAAACTACCCAAATCACCTTCTGACAGCGCTGTGCGGTCATATTTCCTCAGCCCCTCATCTGGTAGAGTTGGCACCGTGCCAGGTGGCCTTGCTTGTCTCCATTATTGATGTTACATTAAAATATGTCTCTGTTGTATTTCGTCTTCCTTTTACTGCTGTTTGCTAACTTTTTTGACATTTGGAAGAAGTTTGTGTACGATCAAACACACTGATTGCTCTTTCTTTGGAAAGTTGCCTTTAATTAAATCAATAGCAATTTATTTAATTTATTTGATTTGATTTTAATTCATTCTTCATGTCTTAAAGTGTCCAGAAGACACTGGCATTTTCAAGACGTCTTCATTAGTGATGGCTGGGAAGGATGTACAATATACAGAATGTGAGTGGTATGTGTAATGTGTAATGTGTAGCCTAATAGTATGTTGTGAACATTACTATATATAATATAACAGGTGCCAGTATAGACCCTTGCTGCCTGCCACAGTTGGGAATGTCAATCAACTGTTGGAGAAGTGAAGGATTGGACAGTGAGAGAGGATATCCATGAGAAGACATGATTGTTGAATTAGTGCCAATTAGTCCCCAGCTGGGCCCATGCCTATGCTGACAAGACAGAAAGAATAAAGTGGAGAAAATGTGTGCATGTGCGCGTGCCCGTGTGTGAAGATTGATGATGGCTCGAGGTTGCAGCGTTCAGTTAAGGTGGGTGGGGAAATTCCTCTTGAAAATGCTGACAAAGAGAGAATTATACGCCAGAGGGTTCTTATAGAATGTAGCCCTAACGAGAACACACTGAGTGTTTGTGTACTTGTATGTAAGTGTTTTTGTGCATTTTTGAATATCTGTCTGTTTGTGTGTGCATGAGCGTGTCTGTCTGCCTGTCTGACCCACTCTGTGTATCTGTATCACTCTTTCTTCCCTCTTGCTGACAGTGTCTGTATATAGTACACTATGTATACAGAAGGAACCGGCTATTTCAGCCACACCTTTTGCTGACAGGTGTATAAAAACAAAGCACACAGCCATACAATCTCCATAGACAAATATTGGCAGTAAAATGGCCTTTGAATGTGGCGCCATCATAAGATGCCACCTTTCAAAACAAGTCAGTCTGCCCTGCTAGAGCTGATATTGTGAAGTGGAAATGTCTAGGAGCAACAACGGCTCAGCCGTGAAGTGATATGCCACCCAAGCTCACAGAACAGGACCGCTGAGTGCTGAAGCGCGTAACTTAAAAAAAGAAATCTATCCTCGGTTGCAATACTCACTACAGAGTTCCAAACCGCTTCTGGAAGCAACGTCAGCACAATAACTGTTTTTCAGGAGCTTCATGAAATAGGTTTCCATGGCCGAGCAGCCAAACACAAGCCTAAGATCACCATGTTTAATGCCAAGCGTCGGCTGGTGTGGTGTAAAGCTCACCACCATTGTACTCTGGAGCAGTGGAAATGCATGCTCTGGAGTGACGAATCATGCTTCACCACTTTAGCAGTCGACGGACGAATCTGGGTTTGGCGGACACCAGGAGAACACTACGTGCCCCAATGCATAGTGCCAACTGTAAAGTTTGGTGGAGAAGGAATAATGGTCTGGGGCTGTTTTTCATAGTTTGGGCTAGGCCCCTTAGTTCCAGTGAAGGGAAATCTTAAGTCCTTGCTGCAATGTTCCAACATCTAGTAGAAAGCCTTCCCAGAAGAGTGGAGGCTGTTATAGCAGCAAAGGGGAGACCAACTCCATATTAATTCCCATGATTTTGGAATGAGATGTTCAATGAGCAGGTATCCACATACCCTGGTTTATGTAATGTATGTCACAGATGATCAAGTCTAGTAAGCAGAGCAGGGGCTCCATTACCTATCTGTCTCTCTGTCTCTCTCATCTCATCCCAGTCTCTCTCTCCACCTTCCTTCCTCCCTCTCTCACCCTCCCTCTATCTCTTTCCCTCTCTCTATATATCTCTCCTGTTTTCTTTCTGTCGTGCTTACAGGTGATTGACAGCCTAGGGATTGTATTGGCAGCTCTGGGCTGCTTCTTATCTGAACAGTGAAAAGCAGAGGGAAACTGGAAAAGAGTCTGTCACACACCCCAGTACCTTCCGTCTTATGGTCCCTCTTGTGTACACACACGCACACACACACCTCTTCTTCCCCCTCAGTGTTAAACTAAAGCACAAACATTTGCATCACTAACAAAACCAACTCAGAAACACATACTGTATCAATGGAATTGTCCCTATCACTGGAGTGTGTTTCTGTCTGAATGTAACAGTCTGTGTTCTACCCCCGCAGGTCCTAGATTCCCCCTCTCCTATCTGCCGTTACCTCGACGACAACAGTTGCTCCGCCCTCATCATCCTGGGCTTTGTGATGATGTCACCGCTGGTGGTGGTGGCGGCGGCCATCTTCTGTGGGCTGCTCCGGAGGCTGCGACTCCTGCTGCTGTTTCAGCCAATAACAGGTGCATGGTACCATGGACGGGGCTTGGACTGGGGGGGTGATGTCCGTGCCTGGGTCTGATTGGACCAACGCTCGAATAAACCAGTGTTCAAAGAGTTCAATAGGTTAACAGTCAAGAGAGAATCGAGTCCTGGAGAATCGCAGTGTCAAATCTATTTAGTGTCCTATTAAACTGTAATGAATGTCATACAATCGAATGGATACAATGTGAACCAGTCCAATTGTTTAAAGACAGAGCTTTACATGTGGCTATAGGGCTGTTGCTGGTCAGAAGGAAACAGTGGAGGTAAGGGTGGAATATGCTAGCAGCTCTTCTCTGTGGATTTGTATTGGTTATGTATATTGATCTATTTTCAATTATCTGCTAACTTATATGGTTGTGAATCTTGATGCAGCAGAAAAATGTAACTGTCACTCAAATGTCTAGAATGGAAGGAAAATATGTTTACAAGCTTACTTATTTAGCAGATTTTGTTCATTCTATTGATTTCATTATATTCACCATCTTGTAAAAGTGCCATGTAAGCTACCTCAATGTAAGTATAGTTCATAAATGTAGCCTAGGTTGCTCTACATCAGTCATGTGTGAACGGGATGAGACACAATTATAGTCTTTTCTTTTTCTGTTGTGTTTGTTTTTTTGTTTAGTATATTGGCATATTTTCTTGCAAAAAATCATTCTGATGTGTTTTAACAGAGCCGTCATGACTAATTTTGTACTTATCAGATCCTACCAACGTTTCATTTCTATGTACCTAGTAATTGACTTATATGTAAAAACATTACTGGTAATTCCCCTTAATTGCGGCCACCGTAAAAGGAATTGGAGCTGAAATGCCAAGTCTTTGATCCGTCTATCTGTAGGTATTTTTCTAATGGCTGATAACGTCTCCAAGGATTGAAATAACACATAGTAGAGGCTAATGGTGAGGACACTTAGTTCAAATAGATATACAGTTTTAAATCCATGGACCTTTCACTGTCATTATCTCACATAGATCTTTATATGATGTGTGGTATGATTCATATCAGATAATGCCTAGACATTCCTCAATCTGCTCCTGAGAGACAGTGTGGTTCTATGTGATATTACTTAATAGAGTGCCTCTCTTCCTACCAACATGGTCAACTACTTTGAAAGCATTACTCAATAGTATGTTAATCGCTGTTTATCATAATTTTTTTCAATTTAACCTTTAAACTAGGCAAGTCAATTAAGAACAAATTCTTATTTACAAGGACGGCCTGCACCGGCCAAACCCGGACGACACTGGGCCAATTGTGTGCCGCCTTATGGGACTCCCAATCACGGCCGGTTGTGATACAGCCTGATCATTTGAGATCTAAAGACGTTAGTCATGGAAAGATGGCATCCAGTAGTCATGTTGTTGTCTGAGGCAGACACACATTTACACAGTGTATAGAGCATAAGCACCCAAACAAAAATCCCCATCTCATAATTTAGCTATACATTTGAATCAACTTAAATTATTACTTGAAGTGAATTGAACTCAATAGACTCTACTTCTTGAACTATGAACTATATCAGAACAGTTGATGGTTGTAGCCAATCCACATTCTGTAAATGTATGTTATTGAAGAATAAACCTGTTGACATACTTGTGTTGATGTTGAATCTTACACACACTTCAAGCAGTAATGGTGATAGAGGGAGTGCCAGTACAGTGGGTGTGCAGTGGAATGACTCACTCTGCATGGGAGAGGGTTTGATAGTCATCTCCAGACTGCTCAAACTCTCCAACTTCAAATGTACTGACTCGTACATGCACTTATTCATTTCCCCCTAATGTGGCCATATTAACTGGGGTTTAATGTAACCCATTTTCACACGGCAATATAATCGACTGTTTTAGTTTTTTTATTAACTCTGGACATTACTGTAACACAGGACATATTTCAAGTAAACATTTTAAAGTAGCCTGCTTGTCTTACTCAATTACTGTGTATGAATGGAATTAAGGACATGCTGTGCACTTTGTTTAGAAATGTAAAGCCAATACAAGGGATTTCTCTGAATACATGTATATATTTATGTCATCCCTTTACCTAGACAAAATACTTGGGGTGGCAGGTAGCCTAGTGGGTAGAGCATTGGACCTCTAACTGAAAGGTTGCAAGATCAAATCCCTGAGCTGACAAGTTACAAATCTGTTGTTCTGCCCCTGAACAAGGCAGTTAACCCCCTGTTCCTAGGCTGTCATTGAAAATAAGAATTTGTTATTAACTGACTTGCCTAGAAAATATTAATTTTGTCATTATGAGCTCTTGCATGGCAACAACATTTTATGAGAAGAAAGGACATGAGGTAATGAAGATGCTGAATTTGAAGCTGGTGTGTACAGATGTAGGACCTTAATTTGACCTATATTGTCACAGCAAAATAATCCTGCAGAAACAGGATTTGAACATTTAGTCAATAATGTTGATTGATCAGTGCTTAGGCTATTAGCTGACCAAAAGCAGGCTACATGAAAAGTTCAATACTGTTAATATAACTGTGTTAGTGCAGGTTCAGTTAATTTCTGTAAATCATGAAGGTCACCTGCATTTCCTGAGCAGGATTAAGATCCTACACCTGTACAGATGTCGGATCTTAATATGACCCATTTTGTTGCAGGAGGAAAATAATCCTCCAGCAGGAAGATATTCATATTTCGAATTGACTCCAGGTGGCTGCTGGAAGGTAGACTATGTATGTTCGTTTGAATTCGTATGTGGATTATAGAGTACCAGTCAAAAGTATGGACACACATACTCATTCAAGTGTTTTTCTTTATTTTTGTGAAGACGAACTATAAAATAGCACATCGAATCATGTAGCAACCCAAAAAGTGTTAAATATATTTTAGATTCTTCAAAGTAGCCAGCCTTTGCCGTGATGACAGCTTTACACACTCTTGGCATTCTCTCAACCGGCTTCACCTGGAATGCTTTTCCAACAGTCTTGAAGGAGTTCCCACATATGCTGAGCACTTGTTGGCTGCTTTTACTTCACTCTGCAGTCCAACTTATCCCAAACCAGCTTCATTGGGTTGAGGTCGGGTGATTGCGGTGGCCAGGTCATGATGCAGCACTCCATCAGAGGTGTGTTGGGTCATTGTCCTGTTGAAAACAAATGATAAAACCTAAGATGACTAGTGGGACTATCAAATAGTCGGGAGGAACTATAGGATATAAGAGCAACGTCAACTCACCAACATTACGACCAGGAATATGACTTTCCCGAAGCGGATTCTCTGGTTTGCCCACCACTCAATGTCCAGTCTCTTGACAACAAGGTAGACAAAATCCGTGCAAGGGTAGCCTTCCAGAGAGACAGAGACTGTAACGTTCTTTGTTTCACGGAAACATGGCTCACTCGAGACACGCTATCGGGAGTCGGTACAGCCAGCTAGTTTCTTCACGCATCGCGCCAACAGAAACAAACATATTTCTGGTAAGAAGGGCGGGGGTGTATGCCTTATGATTAACAAGACGTGGTGTGATCATAACATACAGGAACTCAAATCCTTCTGTTCACCTGACTTAGAATTCCTCACAATCAAATGTCGACCGCATTATCTACCTAGAAAATGATCTTCGATTATAAATCACAGCCGCATATCCCCCCGAAGCAGACACATTGATGTCCCTGAAGGAACTTAATTTGACTCGATGTAAACTGGAAACCACATATCCTGAGGCTGCATTTATTGTAGCTGGGGATTTTAACAAGGCCAATCTGAAAACAAGGCTCCCTAAATTCTATCAGCATATCGATTGTGCTACTCATCTCATATGTATATACTATACTCTATACCATCTACTGCATCTTGCCTATGCCGTTCTATACCATCACTTATTCATATATTTTTTTATGTACATATTCTTATTCCTTCCTTTACACGTGTGTATAAGGTAGTTGTGAAATTGTAATGAAACAGAGCACAAAATAAATATAGAACCTTACAATTACACAAATTCATATTTAACAATGCACACCTGTTAATTGAAATGCATTCCAGGTGATGACCTCACGAATCTGGTTGAAAGAATGCCAAGAGTATGCAAAGCTGTCGTCAAGGCAAAGGATGGCTTCTTTGAAGAATCTCAAATATAAAATATATTTTGATTTGTTTAACACTTTTTAGTTACTACATGATTCCATATGTGTTATTTCATAGTTTTGATGTTGTCTTCAATATTATTAAACAATGTAGCAAATAGTAAAAAATAAAGAAAAACCCTTGAATGAGTAGGTATGTCCAAACTTTTGACTGGTACTGTAACAAATGGGCAGTATTTGTAGAGGGTAGATGTTTCTTTTGTTAGGGAATTTTGTGTTTGTTTGTTGATCAACTGTTTTATTATATGTTCATAACAAGCAATAGGCTAAATAAATTCATGGCTATCTCAGTGTGTATGTGGTCCAGTGTGTAAAGCCGCTGACAAAGGCACACATTTACATGGGTTTGAATCCGGGCATGGGTTTAGTCTTCTTTTCCTTTAGTACTCTATTGACCTCTCATCCTCTACGTTGTGTATTTGACATGGAAATATAATTACACTCCCCCCTAGACCATTTTAAAAAAAAATACAGTATACTTCAAATGTATTTTTAGAAAACAATAGAAACATGAAAAATAGACTGTTTAAACAACATTAGCAGTAAGCATAAAATCTTTCACGTTAAACACCTTGTACTTCTATAAAACACAAAGGGCATATTTTACTTGCTGTTGCAAGAAGAAATAGATTTCAAACAAAGTTTCAGAAAATAAATATTGACAGGTGTAATGATATGAACAACTCTTACCACATCCTGTATTAGAAGGAAACACAAAAAATGATTGTCTACAAGGTTGATAAGGACTTCTCTAATGAACACTTCACCGGTGATCTTGTATCGTTTCAAGTACAGTCCTTGGGTCAAGGAATATTGCTTCAGCTTCAAATGGTAGATTCTCATAACCTGTAACTAAGGAAACAAAATAGTGAAAGTAGCATGTCCTGGTTTCAAGAGAAATTGATATTCACATAGATTTCCCTAAGTAAGCATGTCCCAATTTTCAGGAAAAAGTTGGAAATTTCACCTAGATATCCCTAATATGATGACTGCAGTGTATAACATAGAAGCTTATCAGATTCTGATCATCTTACTATGCTTCTTCACCCGAGATTGGCCCCTGATTGCTAATCAATCATTTCTTTATTCTCCAGGCTCCGCTTTGTACTCAAAATGGACAACCTTGCAATGAGTGACATGTATTCATTGTGATTTCCCCCGGACTTTTACTGCTGACCTCGTTATGAGCAAAACTTGATAAGGACCTTCCCATTTTGGCCCTAAAATGTCTGTTACATATTTTTTTTACCATCACCAACTGTACTGGTACTACGTCATGTCCCACCTCTTTTACTGGTCTGTCTGCTTCCCCTACTGCATTCGAGAGTGGATATGCAATAGTTAAGAATTGTGTCACTCATAAAGTGAACGTCTGCTTTTCTCAATTCTAACGTGCCTGGTAGTGACATGGATCGACCTGTGACGACCTCAAAAGGACTTAACCCTGTGGTTGGCTTGTCACCTAAAACACTCACAAACCTTTACCGATGCACAATCGAGAGCATCCTGTCTGGCTGTATCACCGCCTGGTACGGCAACTGCTCCGCCCTCAACCACAAGGCTCTCCAGAAGGTAGTGAGGTCTGCGCAACGCATCACCGGGGGCAAACTACCTGCCCTCCAGGACACCAACAGCACCCGATGTCACAGGAAGGCCAAAAAGATCATCAAAGACAACAACCACCCGAGCCCCTGCCTGTTCACCCCGTTATCATCCAGAAGGCGAGGTCAGTACAGGTGCATCAAAGCAGGGACCGAGAGACTGAAAAACAGCTTCTATCTCAAGGCCATCAGACTTTTAAACAGCCATCACTAACATTGAGTGGCTGCTGCCAACATACTGACTCAACTCCAGCCAGTGGAAAAATTGATGTAATTGATGTATCACTAGCCACTTTAAACAATGCCACTTCATATGATGTTTACATACCCTACATTACTCATCTCATATGTATATACTGTACTCTATACCATCTACTGCATCTTGCCATCTTGATGTAATGTATCACTAGCCACTTTAAACAATGGCACTTTATATAATGTTTACATACCCTACATTACTCATCTCATATGTATATACACTGTACTCTATACCATCCACTGCATCTTGTCTATGCCGTTCTATACCATCACTCATTCATGTATTTTTTTTATGTACATATTCTTATTAATTCCTTTACACTTGTGTGTATAAGGTAATTGTTGTGAAATTGTGAGGTTAGATTACTCGTTGGATATTACTGTATTGTCGGAATTAGAAGCACAAGCATTTTGCTACACTCGCATTCACATCTGCTCACCATGTGTATGTGACAAATAAAATTTGATTTGAAGTCAGAAGTTTACATACACTTAGGTTGGAGTCATTAAAACTCGTTTTTCAACCACTCCACATATTTCCCGTTAACAAACTATAGTTTTGGCAAGTCGGTTAGGACATCTCCTTTGCGCATGACACAAGTAATTGTTCCAATAAATGTTTACAGACAGATTATTTCACTGTATCACAATTCCAGTGGGTCAGAAGTTTACATACACTAAGTTGACTGTGCCGTTAAACAGCTTAGAAATTCCAGAAAATTATGTCATGCCTTTAGAAGCTTCTGATAGGCTAATTGACATCATTTGATGGCCATCAGACTGTTAAACAGCCATCACTAACATACAGACGCTGCTGTTAACATACAGACTCAAATCTCTGGCCACTTTAATAAATGGACTTAGTAAAGGCATCACTAGTCACCTTAAATAATGCCACTTTAATAATGTTTATATATTTACATTTACATTTAAGTCATTTAGCAGACGCTCTTATCCAGAGCGACTTACAAATTGGTGCGTTCACCTTAAGACATCCAGTGGAACAGCCACTTTACAATAGTGCATCTAAATCTTTTAAGGGGGAGGGTGAGAAGGATTACTTTATCCTATCCTAGGTATTCCTGAAAGAGGTGGGGTTTCAGGTGTCTCCGGAAGGTGGTGATTGACTCCGCTGTCCTGGCGTCGTGAGGGAGTTTGTTCCACCATTGGGGGGCCAGAGCAGCGAACAGTTTTGACTGGGCTGCGCGGGAACTGTACTTCCTCAGTGGTAGGGAGGCGAGCAGGCCAGAGGTGGATGAACGCAGTGCCCTTGTTTGGGTGTAGGGCCTGATCAGAGCCTGGAGGTACTGAGGTGCCGTTCCCCTCACAGCTCCGTAGGCAAGCACCATGGTCTTGTAGCGGATGCGAGCTTCAACTGGAAGCCAGTGGAGAGAGCGGAGGAGCGGGGTGACGTGAGAGAACTTGGGAAGGTTGAACACCAGACGGGCTGCGGCGTTCTGGATGAGTTGTAGGGGTTTAATGGCACAGGCAGGGAGCCCAGCCAACAGCGAGTTGCAGTAATCCAGACGGGAGATGACAAGTGCCTGGATTAGGACCTGCGCTGCTTCCTGTGTGAGGCAGGGTCGTACTCTGCGGATGTTGTAGAGCATGAACCTACAAGAACGGGCCACCGCCTTGATGTTAGTTGAGAACGACAGGGTGTTGTCCAGGATCACGCCAAGGTTCTTAGCGCTCTGGGAGGAGGACACAATGGAGTTGTCAACCGTGATGGCGAGATCATGGAACGGGCAGTCCTTCCCCGGGAGGAAGAGCAGCTCCGTCTTGCCGAGGTTCAGCTTGAGGTGGTGATCCGTCATCCACACTGATATGTCTGCCAGACATGCAGAGATGCGATTCGCCACCTGGTCATCAGAAGGGGAAAGGAGAAGATTAATTGTGTGTCGTCTGCATAGCAATGATAGGAGAGACCATGTGAGGTTATGACAGAGCCAAGTGACTTGGTGTATAGCGAGATTAGGAGAGGGCCTAGAACAGAGCCCTGGGGGATGCCAGTGGTGAGAGCGCGTGGTGAGGAGACAGATTCTCGCCACGCCACCTGGTAGGAGCGACCTGTCAGGTAGGACGCAATCCAAGCGTGGGCCGCGCCGGAGATGCCCAACTCGGAGAGGGTGGAGAGGAGGATCTGATGGTTCACAGTATCGAAGGCAGCCGATAGGTCTAGAAGGATGAGAGCAGAGGAGAGAGAGTTAGCTTTAGCAGTGCGGAGGGCCTCCGTGATACAGAGAAGAGCAGTCTCAGTTGAATGACTAGTCTTGAAACCTGACTGATTTGGATCAAGAAGGTCATTCTGAGAGAGATAGCGGGAGAGCTGGCCAAGGACGGCACGTTCAAGAGTTTTGGAGAGAAAATAAATATATATATCTATATATATATATATATATCCTAAATTACTCATCTCATATGTATTTACTGTTTTATACCATCTACTGCATCTTGCCTTGTCACGACTTCCGCCGAATTTGGTCCCTCTCCTTGTTCGGGCGGCATTCAGCGGTCGACATCACCGGTTTTCAAGCCGCCACCGATCCACTTTTCATTTTCCATTTGTTTTGTCTTCATTGTACACACCTGGTTTCCATTCCCATAATTACATGTTCCTTATTTAACCCACTGATTCCCCCATGGTTTTGTGCGTGTTTGTTCGTTGTAAGTTGGTCTCATTTGTGAGCTTGATTATTTTCCTTCTTGGAAATGTTGTTGTTTTGAGTAAAGTTACGTTTATTACTCATCTCTGAGTCCTGCGCCTGACTCCGCCTTACCTGCTACACCTATACGCCTTACATGCCTATGCCTATCATTAGTCACTTTAAATAACGCCACTTTAATAATGTTTACATATCCTACATCACTCATCTCATATGTATATACTGCTCTATACCATTTACTGCATCTTGCCTAAGCTGCACGGCCATTGCTCAGCCATATATTTATATGTACATATTCTTATTCATCCCTTACATTTGTGTGTATAAGGTAGTTGTTGTGAATGTGTTAGATTACTTGTTAAATATTACTGCATTGTCGTAACTAGAAGCACAAGCATTTCGCTACACACAGATTAACATCTGCTAACCATGTGTAAGTAACCAATACAATTTGATTTGATTTGTTATGTGTTGCCCGTATACTACATAATATCGTAGGCAATGCATCCGAGGTGTATTTCCTAATCAGATTAGGTGACAGAGGTGTACTCTTGGTAGCCGTCTTGGCAGCTCTGTCAGCCAGATCATTACCTTCACTCTCATCTGTAAAGATTTTTCCATGTACTTTCATTTTCAAAATTGCAACTTGTCCAGGTAACTGGAGACCATTCAGTACAGCCATCACCTCTGGTCCATTCATCACAGGAGATCCCAGTGATGTCGTGAATTCTCTGTTTTTCCATATTTTTCCAAAATCATGGGTAACACCAAAAGCATACATTGCGTCTGTGTAGACATTAGCTGTTTTCCTTCATCCTATTTGCATGCTTCTGTCAAAGCCACCAATTCCGCCACCTGTTCCTGCAGGTAACGTCCCTGTCACTATCACATTGTCCATTGTAGTAACTGCCCAGCCTGCCTTCCTCACACCCCCCACAATGCTTGAACAGTCTGTGAATAAGTTAAACTCTGGGTTTTCCAACGGATGACTCTTCGTAAACCCATCAGAGAGCTGATCCAAAACCAACTCACAACAGTCGTGTTCAAGTAATGTGGTATCTGGAGGAAGCATCAGAGTAGCTGGATTACATGGTGTATCACATTGTATGATGATGTTAGGAGGCTCCAACACAGTTGGCCATTTGTTCCAACAAGCAGCTGTGACCTGTGCAGCTCGATTAATTGTCAAAAGAGTATGAACAGCATGTGGACACTTGATGGTAAGATGTTGGTCCAGAACATGCGATGCCACCATCGACACAGCGACATAAGTAGCCTGCATAGCTCTGAGGCAGAGACCCCATCCCAACACCGTATCATACAATTTCTTTGAATAGTAGCCTACATGTTTCTGACAATCACCATGGTCTTGTGTCAGCACTGAGGTCATGTTGCCATCTTTCCGGAATGCCCAAAGATGGTACTGATGACAAAGTTAGTTTGAACTTGCCAAAAACCTCTTTCTATTCTTCCGTGAAGGCTACAGAGTCTTTTGAATCAGGGTCTGCCTTGAGGAGGTCGTTAAGGGGTTATGCAATTTTGGCAAAGGTGTCCACCCAGCATCTGTTGTAGTTGCACAACAGGAGCGAAGTTCTTTAATAGTAGTGGGCTCCTTGGCAGCTTGTATGGCAGCCGTACGACTTTGTGTCATCTCTCTTTTTCCCTGTGAGACCAGTTGACCAAGGTAGATAACCTGTGATTGCATGAGTTGGGCATTCTTAGAGCTAGCTTTATGGCCTTTGGCATGCAAGTGGTCTAACAGTGATTTTAGATCTTCAGCATGTGTTTCCTCATCTTCTGACGCTAACAATATATCATCAACATATTGAATGACAACAGATGACATCGGAGGAAGATCTTGGAGATGTCTCCGCAATGCCTGATGGTAAATCAAAGGACCATTATGAAGGCCCATAAGAGTCCTAGTCCACTGATACTGTTGACCATCCACAGAAAAAGCAAGCCATGGACGGCCCTCTGGATGTAAGGGTACCGACCAGAACCCTTTAGACATATCAATGACTGAGAACACAGAGTGAGCAGGTAACAATGAGGAAAACATTGTTGAAGTGTCAGCCATCAGTGAAGTGAGCTTGAAGATGGCTTCATTCGCATTCCTGTAGTCCACTGTCCCTCGCCAGTCACCACTTGATTTTTTTCACTGGACATACTGAGCTATTAGAGGCAGAATGTGTCTTTTCAACTATACCCATGTCCCATAGATCTCGAATCACAACTTTAGTAGCAGCCATAGCTTCCTTGCTAATGGAATATTGTTTTGTGCAAGGTGGGGTAACACCTGTCAAGAAGACTGGTTCCATATCCAAAGTTCCACAATAATTTTTCTTCGTAGTCCAAACAGGATGGTTCCGAACTGTAGATCCCTGCAGTTGTCTAATTTGCCACGTCACCTTCCCTTCAGAAATGTTCAGTGTAGAGTCAAGCTGCATATTAACATCAAGGCCTAAAATAGGTTGTTCAAATGAGCCTATCCACACCCCTGCATCAATCTTCATTGGACCAATAGAAATTGATAATGATTTGGTTTGTTTCATATCTGTCTGTTTCCCCCCACTCCTGTTGCTCTCATCTTCTTTCCCATTTACTGAGGACATATATGTTTTGCATAAGATATGGGCAATACAATGACTTCAGCACCTGTATCTACTAAAACATCTACTGCACAGTTGTTTACCATCATGTTCACATATATTCCATCGAATTTCATATGTACACCAGCTGAGATGGGATGTAGGAGGGGGTCTATTAGTTTCCCTCCACAGCATCCAGAGAGCTTCTTACATTTCTGCATCAACATTGTGTCGTTGGCGCTGTTGTCTTGATTCCATTGTCCCTTATATGGGCTCTGCTTCTCCTGGTCATTCCCCATAAGAACACGTCTAATTTTCTGACATTCTCGTTGCCAGTGACCAGAAATCACGCAATAATGACATACACCAGGTTTCTCTACTGCTGAACGAATAATGTTGGTTTCACTCGGAACCTGCACAACTCTGATAACAGCCAGTTTATTATTGACAACCTGTCGATGATGTCGCAGTAGTTTTGTCTCTCCCAGTCATTCGTTGTGGAAACAAAAGTGTTTTGCAAATCATCATGTATGGATTGCATCAGCTGGTGGGTGATTGCCCCATTTTTGGAGGAATTGAGTGCATCTTCGACTTCCATGTCGGATAACCCACTGTGTCTAACCACTTCTGCTCTAAACCTTTCTTCAAATTCAACAAACGGTTGTTTCGGTTTTTGAACACATTTTTGAACACATCTCCAATTGGTGGTTGCATTGGTCAGACCCTTAAGGAAAACATGTATGGCTCTTCAACACCCACAGCTCTATAAACCTTTTCTTCAAGTACACCATGTTCACGGTTTTCAAAACAAAGGCTAATCTGTCACTTTTGCCTGTCCACGACCATTCTCTTGCCTACCCTTTTGGATTATAATAAACATCACACTCAAACCATCTGCCTCCCGTGTCTGCATCTGGGTCTCGCCTTGTGCCCGTATAGATGACCAGATGCTTGAAACCCGATCATCCTTGTGCAACTCATTGTTAGTGTAGATTGAGGGAACAAAGGGTCCACATGTTGGAGTCAAGTCTGTTTTTACAACCCTTGCCTGTAATTGTTGAATTTCTCCTTTCAAGGTTTTTATCTGTTCACCAAGAGCTCTCAAACTATATTTCAATCTGCAATGTCCTGTCATGATTCTCCAGAAATAATTTCTCATCCAGTTTTGTTACTTTGGCTAAAACAGTTAAAGACCATTGTGTCTTTGTCAAGGAGTTAGACATTCTCTGTATTTTTCCCCAAGCTTTTTGTATATCAGACAGATTCCATATTCCATCTTTGTCAACAATGACAGAATATTTATTTCTCTTGCCTACACCTTTTTACTTTGAAATGGTTCTTTATCACTAGACAGTGAATTAAACATATTTTTCATGCTCACATCCAGAGGAGTTGTTCCTCCATTTTCCATAGTGGTTTTCTCTCTTAACAATTGCATTACATTAACTTCAAAAGTTGTATAATATATTTCTATGTTTATATATTTATAACCCCTTGAGGACTCCGATCTATAGAACACATTGTCTCTGTAGGGCCTGGTTACCCATAAAACTTGTGTTGACTTCAAAAGCTTATTGAAGGCTTACATTACCCACGTGTCAAAATTTCTACTCAACTAGCAACTCACTTTTATGCAACAAGAAGGTTTCATATAAAGGACTCCAACCTTTAATTAGAGGACTTGAATCCCTATAATAGAGATTTAACATACCTGTAACATAGCAAATGACTTGCACATTATAACAAAACAAAGGACTTGAACCTTATACAGTACATCACTCATTGCATGCGCAAATTTTAACCTGATTTGGTTCTTTTAAAACGATATCGGTCTAGACTCACCCAGCAATATGTTAGCAGGTCAATCAGGAGATTAAGAGTTGAATCTCGTTGGTTGCGCTCAGCCCTCTCTCTCTCTTTTCCCTGGATCAACACACAGTTGAGTTTTTCAAGACCAATTCATCCGGGTCACAGCACCAAGTGTGAGCAGTTGATGTTACTCTTCAATAAGACAGACCCCAAAGCAAATAAGGGGGAGAAAAATATGTTTATTCAAAGAGGAGATGTTATGCTAAAGAGGTAGATGTTATTTCTCCCCTGTCTTCAGTGATTCTCTTCTGTGATTCTCTCCACAGAACAAAAGGACAGGATGCAGTTTTATAACCCAGCCCTAGCCTGTGGTTGACCAATTAGAATTCCTTGCAATAAAACTGGGCCAATGGCCAAATAACAAGTATCCTATTGCAGGCTCAGTGTATAAACAATTTGGACCAATGAGAACTTGCTATATAGCTATGAGTCCAGGACTGAAATTCCTCCCATGTCTCTGACCCATTGATCGTAGCGTGTTGTTTGTGGGGAGGCAGGGTAGCCTAGTGGGTAGAGTGTTGCGCTAGTAACCGAAAGGTTGCAAGTTTGAATCCCCAAGCTGACAAGATACAAATATGTCTTTCTGCCCTTGAACAAGGCAGTTAACCCACTGTTCCTAGACTGTCATTGAAAATAAGAATTTGTTCTTAACTGACTTGCCTTGTTAAATAAAGGAAAAATAAACTAAATGAATCCCCTATTAGAGAAAAAACACTATTTACATTAATCGTTAGTACTCTATTTTCCTCTGCATCTTGGAAATATTCTTACAAAGTGGATGCTACGCTACAGGACTGTTTTGCTAGCACAGACTGGAATATGTTCCATGATTCATCCAATGGCATTGAGGAGTATAGCACCTCAGTCAACGGCTTCATTAATAAGTGCATTGACGGCGTTGTCCCCACAGTGACCGTACGTACAGTACATAGCCCAACCAGAAGCCATGGATTACAGGCAACATCCGCACTGAGCTAAAGGCTGGAGCTGACACTTTCAAGGAGTGGGACACTAATCTGGACGCTTATAAGAAATCCCACTATGACCTCAGACGAGCCATACAGGACTAAGATTTAATCCTACTACACCGGCTCTGACGCTTGTCGGATGTGGCAGAGCTTGCAAACTATAATGGACTACAAAGGGAAACCCAACCGCAAGCTGTCCAGTGACGCGAGCCAACCAGATGAGCTAAATTCCTTCCATGCTCTGCTCGCTTCAAGGCAAGCAACACTGAAGCATGCATGAGAGCACCAGATGTTCTTCACGACTATGTGATCAAGACCTTTAAACAGGTCAACATACACAAGGCTGCTGGGCCAGACGGATTACCAGGGCATGTACTCAGAGCATGCGCAGACTAGCTGGCAATTGTTGTCACTGACATTTTCAACCTCTCCCTGACCGAATCTGTAATACCCACATGTTTCAAGCAGACCACCATAGTCCATGTGCCCAATAATGTGATGGCCACCTGCCTATATGATTACTGCCCAGTAGCACTCACGTCGGTAGCCATGAAGTGCTTTGAAAGGCTGGTCATGGCTCACATCAACACCATCATCCCGGAAAACCTAGACCCACTCCCACTCTAATTCGCATACCACCCCAACAGATCCACAGATGACACAATCTCAATCGCACTCAACACTGCCCTTTCCCACCTGGACAAAATGAACATCTATGTGAGAATGCTGTTCATTGACTACAGCTCACCATAGTGCCCACAAAGCTTGTCATTAAGATCAGGACCCTGGTACAAAACACCTCCCTCTGCAAATGGATCCTGGACTTCCTGACGGGCCGCCCCCAGGTGGTAAGGGTAGGCAACAACACATCTGCCATGCTGATCTTCAAATCCAGGGCCCCTCAGAGGTGCGTGTTTAGTTCCCTCCTGTAGTCCCTGTACACAGACGACTGCGTGGCCAAGCACGACTCCAACACCATCATAAGTTTGCTAACGATTCAACCGTGATCACCGACAATGATGAGAAGGCCTATAAGGAGGAGGTCAGAGACCTGGGAGTGTGGTACCAGGACAACAACCTCTCCCTCAATGTGAACAAGACAAAGGAGATGATTGTGGACTACAGAAAAAGGAGTGCCAAACAGGCCCCCATTAACATCGACGGGGCTGTAGTGGAGCGGGTCGAGAATTTCAAGATCCTTGGTGTCCACATCTTCAACAAACTATCATGGTCCAAACACACCAAGACAGTCGTGAAGAGGGCACAAGAACAGCTTTTCCCCCTCTGGAGAATGAAAAGATTTGGCATGGGTCCCCAGATCCTCAAAAGTTCTACAGCTGCACCATCGAGAGAATCCTGACTGGTTGCATCACCGCCTGGTATGGCAACTGCTCGGCATCCGACCGTAAGGTGCTAAAGAGTTTTAGTTTAGTTTAGTTTAGTTTAGTTCATTTTATTTTTACAGGGACAGTGCACATTAATCAACGTTTCAGTAAAAGTGCCGGTTTTAGCCAGCCGGCTAATTTTCAACCGCAGTCCCTGGGCAGGTTATTAAAAACAATTGCAATATAGACAATAGCACCATAGAACAAGCAAGACATAGCATACAGACAGAGCAACATAGAACAAAAAGCAGCAAGACAAAATTCATAAAAGCAACAAAGTGTTTCCACACCTCACAAGCTACAGACAACAGACAACATGGAAAGCGGCAACACACAGCTAGGGACCATGTTCACAAATCTGATTGACCTTCAGCCAGGTCTTCAAGCATTTTGTGAAAGTGTGATATGTGGTGCAGTTATGTGTGTCTGATGGCAGTGTATTCCAGACATGGGAAGCTCTCACAGAGAATGCAGATTTACTAAAGGTGCTTTTCCTTAGGGGAACTATACAGTCACCTCTCATGGCAGACCTTGTGGATCTGCTGCCATATGTCTGGGTTTTCTGTTTAACAAAAATTAACTCTTTCCCAAAATCACATTCCCTAAGCATGGTATTAAACTGATCAAAAAACACACTTTTGGTGGAAGGTGGCCTATACATTCCAATGAGGGTAAAAGACATTTGGGGAGACAGTGTAACATTCAGGCCGATACATTCTAGTTCATTATCACATGACCACTCAATTTGTTTACATCGGATATGTTCTTTAATGTAAATCATCACACCCCCTCCTCTTCCTTCAATCCTGTCTCTCCTGAAAACATTGAGGGTAGTGCGTAAGGCCCAATACATCACTGGGGCCAAGCTTTCTGCCATCCAGGATATATGTACTAGGCGATGTCAGAGGAAGGCCCAAAAAATGTCAAAGACTCTAGTTACCCAAGTCATAGACTATTCTCTCTGCTACCGTACGGCAAGCGGTACTGGAGCGCCAAGTCTAGCTCCAAAAGGCTCTTTAACAGCTTCTTCCCCCAAGCTATAAGACCTCTGAACAATTAATCAAATGGCCACCCTGACTATTTACATTGACCCCCCCCCCTTTTGTTTTACACTGCTGCTACTGACTGTTTGTTATCTATGCATAGTCACTTTACCTCTACCTACATGTACAAATTACCTTGACTAACCTGTACCCCCGCACATTGACTCGGTACCGGTACCCCCTGTATATAGCCTCGTTGTTGTTAATTAAGCATTTTTATTGTGTTACTTTTTTTTTTTTGGATCTTTTATTAACTCTATTTCTTGAACTGCATTGTTGGTTAGACTATCAAGCTATCTGCAGTGTCAACCATGTACAGTAGAAGTCAGAAGTTTACATACACTTAGGTTGGAGTCATTAAAACTTGTTTTTCAACCACTCCACAGATTTCTTGTTAACAAACTATAGTTTGGGCTTAAATCCTCTTGATGAAACTGAAATGAAACTGCCTATTTCTCAGGCCCAGAATCTAGAATATGCATATCATTGTCAGATTAGGATAGAAAACACTCTAAAGTTTCCAAAACTGTCAAAATACTGTCTGTGAGAATAACAGAACTGATATTGCAGGCGAAAACCTGAGGAAAATCCAACCCGGAAGTGCTGTTTTTCCTGAAAGCTCCCTGTTCCATTGCCTGCCTTCGCTCCATTTAAAGGGATATCAACCAGATTCCTTTTTCTATGGCTTCCCAATGGTGTGAACAATCATTAGACATAGTTTCAGGCTTTTATTTTGAAGAATTTGCGAGAAAGATTACATTGCGTCATTGTATGGCTGGGAGCATGCGCAACAGCTTGGAGCAGACATTTTCTCTCTCTCTCCTATTGAAGAAGCTACAGTCCCTGTTGAAATATTTTGTAAAAACAGCCTGAGGATTGATTATAAAAAACGTTTGACATGTTTCTACGAACTTTACGGACATTATTTGCGAGGGCGGCAGGGTAGCCTAGTGGTTAGAGCGGTGGACTAGCAACCGTGAAGGTTGCAAGCTCAAACCCCTGAGCTGACAAGGTACAAATCTGTCATTCTGCCCCTGAACAGGCAGTTAAACCCACTGTTCTTAGGCCATCATTGAAAATAAGAATTTGTTCTTTACTGACTTGCCTAATTAAATAAAGGTAAAATAAATGTTGGAATTTTCGTCTGCTCCGTCGTGACCGCTCGAGCCTGTGGATTTCTGAACATAACGCACCAACCAAATGGAGATATTTTGGATATAAAAATAATTTTATGGAACAAAAGGAACATTTATTGTGTAACTGGGAGTCTCGTGGGTGCAAACATCTGAAGATCATCAAAGGTAAGCGATTCATTTGAATGCTTTTCTGACTTCCGTGAGAAATCTACTTGGCTGCTAGCTGTTTGTAATGTTTTGTCTACTGAGAGAGATGTCCTTACATAAACGCTTGGTATGCTTTCGCCGAAAAGCTTTTTTGAAATCTGACACGCCAGGTGGATTAACAACAAGCTTAGCTGTGTTTTGCTATATTGCACTTGTGATTTCATGAAAATTAAATCTTTTTTGTAATTTAATTTGAATTTGGCGCACTGCAATTCAGCGGATGTTGACGAAAATGATCCCGGTAACGGGATGGGTGCATCAATAAGTTTTAAGGACAACAAAGTCAAGGTATTGGAGTGGCCATCACAAATCCCTGACCTCAATCCTATGGAAAATGTGTGGGCAGAACTGAAAAAGCATGTGCCAGCAAGGAGGCCTACAAACTTGACTCAGTTACACCAGCTCTGTCAGGAGGAATGGGCCAAAATCCACCCAACTCATTGTGGGAAGCTTGTGGAAGTCTACCCGAAACGTTTGACCCAAGTTTAAACAATTTAAAGGCAATGCTACCGAATACTAAGTGAGTTTATGTAATATTCTGACCCACTGGGAATGTAATGAAAGAAATAAAAGCTGAAATAAATCATTCTCTCTACTATTATTCTGACATTTCACACTCTTAAAATAAAGTGGTGATCCTAACTGACCTAAGACAGGGAGGTTTTACTCTGATTAAATGTCAGGAATTGTGAAAAACTGAGTTTAAATGTATTTGGCTAAGTATGTGTATGTGTCACATGGGATGACAGCTGGAAAGACGAAGCAGGTACGGGAAGTCAAACATTTAATAAAGAACGGACATGGAACGAGACAGGAACAGCGTCAGCAAACATCAAACAATTAATGCAGAAGCGAGGAACAAAGCTGGGGAATTGACAAATATAGTGGAGTTAATAACAGGTGATGAATGAGTCCAGGTGAAGGCAGGTGTGAGTAATGGATGATAGGGGTGTGTGATGCAGGGCAGCCTGGAGCCCTTAAGCACCAGGGGGGGGGGGAGCAGACGTGAAACTGTACAGCCTACAGATATTGTTTGATATCAGTCTTCATAGGAGAATAGCCTACCTGTGCTGGGGGACATCTGCAAAATGATGCTGGCAGGCTTTAATTATAAATTAATGTCAAATCAATTGCACTAAGTTGTTGTCCTTCAGGTTTGCTGTCACAGTTTATCATAAGGTGTAAAAAGTTACCAATCTAAATTTGAAACTGGTACTTAAGTAGTTTTCTTACCAGATACTTTTGACTCTTACTTATATATTTTTACTATAGTAAATAACAATGTAAGAAATGTGCTCTTCTGTAAGTACAGATTTTCAGTACTCTACCCACCTCTGCAAATTATGCATAGCCTAACTATAAAATGTGGGTGAGCATCCACTATGGACAAAAGTTTATCATGCTATAGTAGGCTTACTGATGGCCTAAATCAGCTCATCAATTTAGCCAGGGAAAGACAAACAGTAGATTATTGGATTTCAGAGCTTTCATTTTTTTTACTAGGCAAGTCAGTTAAGAACAAATTCTTATTTTCAATGACAGCCTAGGAACAGTGGGTTTAACTGCCTGTTCAGGGGTAGAAAGACAGATTTGTACCTTGTCAGCACAAGGGTTTGACCTTGCAATTTACCGGTTACTAGTCCAACACTCTAACCACTAGGCTACCCTGCCACCCCATTATGTGACTATTGAAAGTCTAACAAATAGCCTACAAATAGCCTATAAGAATATAATCAAACAGCAAGGTGCCTATTCTAACCACCGATGGTACTAGATTATCACTAACCAGCGTCTCGTTAAATCATCAATTTGCTCTAAATTCACCCACACAGCTGATCTCAATTGCAACCATTATTGGTCAGCGCTACTGCTTCATAAAATATGACATCGGTGTTAAAAAATTAAATAATCAGCTTTAATGTCTATCAATATATTTGTCTGCATCATTTTCAATCCCACATCTATTTTTTTTTTTTTTAAATACAGTATATCAAATATATACCGTGCCAGTCAAAAGTTTGGACACACCTACTCATTCAAGGGTTTTTCTTTATTTTTACTATTTTCTACATTGTAGAATAATAGTGAAGACATCAAAACTATTAAATAACACATATGGAATCATGTAGTAACCAAAAAAGTGTTAACAAATCTAAATATATTTTATATTTTAGGTTCTTCAAAGTAGCCACCCTTTGCCTTGATGACAGCTTTGCGCACTCTTGGCATTCTCTCAACCAGCTTCATGAGGTAGTCACGTGGAATGCATTTCAATTAACAAGTGTGCCTTGTTAAAAGTTAATTTGTGGAATTTCTTTCCTTCTTAATGCGTTTGAGCCAATCAGTTGTGTTGTGACAAGGTAGGGGTGGTATACAGAAGATAGCCCTATTTGGTAAAAGACCAAGTCCACAGTGCCAAGAACAGCTCAAATAAGCAAAGAGAAACGACAGTCCATCATTACTATAAGAGGCACGAAGGCCAGTCAATCTGGAAAATTACAACAACTTTTTACATTTCTTTAAGTCTTTTTTGCAGTTGCAAAAACCATCAAGCGCTTTAATGAAACTGTCTCTCATGAGGACCGCCGCAGGAAAGGAAGACCCAGGCTTACCTCTGCTGCAGAGGATAGGTTCATTAATGTTACCAGCCTCAGAAATTGCAACCCAAATAAATGCTTCACAGAGTTCAAGTAACAGACACATCACAACATCAATTGTTCAGAGAAGACTGCGTGAATCAGGTCCTCATGGTCGAATTGCTGCAAAGAAACCATTACTAAGGGACACAAATAAGAAGAAAGACTTGCTTGGGCAAGGAAACATGAGCAATGGACATTAGACCGGTGGAAATCTGTCCTTTGGTCTGATGAGTCCAAATTAGATTTTGGTTCCAACCACTGTGTCTTTGGGAGACGTGGTGTAGGTGAACGGATGTTCTCCGCAGGTGTTGTTCCCACCATGAAGCATGGAGGCGGTGTGATGATGTGGGGGTGCTTTGGTGGTGACACTGTTGGTGATCCCATCTGGTTTGCGCTTAGTGGGACTATCATTTGTTTTTCAACAGGACAATGACCCAACACACCTCCAGGCTGTGTAAGGGCTATTTTACACAAGGAGTGTGATGGAGTGCTGCATCAGATGACCTGGCCTCCACAATCACCCGACCTCAACCCAACTGAGATGGTTTGGGATGAGTTGGACCGCAGAGTGAAGGAAAAGCAGCCAACAAGTGCTCAGCATTTGTGGGAACTTCTTCAAGACTGTTGGAAAAGCATTCCTCATGAAGCTCTTTGAGACAATGCAAGAGTATGCAAAGCTGTCATCAAGGCAAAGGGTAGCTACTTTGAAGAATCTAAAATATATAGATTAATTTAACACTTTTTTGGTTACTACATGATTCCATATGTGTTATTTCGTAGTTTTGATGTCTTCACTATTATTCTACAATGTAGAATGTATAATATACTGTATTTTTTAACCGGGGAGGACGGGCTAATGGTAAAGGCTGGAGTGGAATTGGTGGAATGGAATCAAACATTTACTCCGTTCTGGACATTATTATGAGCCATCCACCCCTCAGCAGCCTCCTGTGGTTTGTATGTATGCATCTGTGTGTGTATTGTTGTGTGTTTGCTGTCATGCTACTTCATGCCACAGCTGTCAGAGGCACAGAGCAGAACGGCCTCTCAATAATGGAGTTGTCTGCTGCTGCCATGGCTAAATAACCCCAAAACACACACAGTACAAACAGTACAGCCCAGTAAGGTGCACAGAATGGCAATCACGGCTCAGTTCACTTCATTCAAAGGCAGAAACTACCAAGGAGCTGGAGACATATTTTACAACTGAACACCTACATCAGCAAAGCAATACATTGTAGGGCAGTCACACTGAACCATCGCAACACCTGAATACTTGGATGTATGTCATGTAGATGCCAGTTAAGTACCGTAGCAGGGTGATATTTGGTTACTGAGGGTGTTTAAGTGTTTGTGAACTAATAGTAGGAAGTAGAAACCATTTAAGCCTTCTGTAATTGTCAGCCTTGTCACTGAAACAAAACGTAGCTGAAAATGAATTTTAAAAAACAGGGAAGTTGAGCTACTGTACTGAAATTGCCAACTGACAAGGGACAGAGAAATCAAAGGTTCAGGGTTCTGATAAGGCAGGGAAAGAATTACTGTAATGAAAACTGAACACTGCATTTATTATATGAATGTAAATGAATGGCACCACTGAAGCAGATCTGTTGATGTCGATTTCATAATTAAACTTGAAGCCAATCGACACGGCTGCTGAAGGCTTGTTCCCCCCCCAAATACTCCAAGCTTCATCACAGTGCACATAACCTCCCTCCCCACAGCTCAGACAGGAGATGATTGAGATCCTGTTTTTGTTTGCAGCCCTTTTGGTCTCTATACCTCACATTTCTTTGACGCAAATGTTCTGCTTTGTGTGACTGTAAACAGAACATGGAGAGGCTATCGTCTGTCTCTGTCTGTCTGTGTGTGTCTGTCTGTCTGGCTGGCTCTACAAATGCCATTCACAGTCACACAGCATATTTTATACCCTCCATATCCCCCGGCATTCACCTGTTTGTCTGGCAACAAACAAGATTGTGTGTGTCAAATCAAATGTATTTGTCACATGCTTTGTAAACAACGTATACACTAACAGTGAAATGCTTACTAATTTGGTTATATACACGGGTACAAGGTAATTGAGGTAGATATATATGTACATCATATACAGTTAAAGTCGGAAGTTTACATACACCTTAGCCAAGTACATTTAAAATCAGTTTTTCACAATTCCTCACATTTAATCCAAGTAAAGATTCCCTGTCAGTTTGTTGTGGGGGTGCTTTGCTGCAGGAGGGACTGGTGCACTTCACAAAATAGATGGCATCATGAGGTAGGAAAATTATGTGGATATATTGAGGAAACATCTCAAGACATCAGTCAGAAAGTTAAAGCTTGGTCACAAATGGTCTTCAAATGGGTCATTTAAGTCATTTAGCAGACGCTCTTATCCAGAGCGACTTACAAATTGGTGCTTTCACCTTATGACATCCAGTTCCAAATGGACAATGACCCCAAGCATACTTCCAAAGTTGTGGCAAAATTGCTTAAGGACAACAAAGTCAAGGTATTGGAGTGGCCATCACAAAGCCCTGACCTCAATCCCATAGAAAATTTGTGGGCAGAACTGAAAAATGTGTACGAGCAAGGAGGCCTACAAACTTGACTCAGTTACACCAGCTCTGTCACGAGGAATGGGCCAAAATTCACCCAACCTATTGTGGGAAGCTTCTGGAAGGCTACCCTAAACGTTTGACCCAAGTTAAACAATTTAAAGGCAATGCTACCAAATACTCATTGAGTGTATGTAAACTTCTGTCCCACTGGGAATGTGATGAAAGAAATAAAAGCTGAAATAAATAAATAATTATCTCTACTATTATTCTGACATTTCACATTCTTAAAATAAAGTGGTGATCCTAGCTGACCTAAGACAGGGAATTTTTACTAGGATAAAATGTCAGGAATTGTGAAAAACTGTATATCTATACATAAACTCAGCAAAAAAAGAAACGTTCTCTCACTGTCAACTGCATTTATTTTCAGCAAACTTAACATGTGTAAATAATTGTATGAACATAACAAGATTCAACAACTGAGACATAAACTGAACAAGTTCCACAGACATGGAATAATGTGTCCCTGAACAAAGGGGGGGTCAAAATCAAAAGTTAAAAAAGTGTGGCCACCAGCTGCAGTAAGTACTGCTGTGTTTCTCCTCCTCAAGGACTGCACCAGATTTGCAAGTTCTTTCTGTGAGATGTTACCCCACTCTTCCACCAAGGCACCTGCAAGTTCCCAGACATTTCTGGGGGGATTGGAACTAGCCCTCACCCTCCGATCCAAAAGGTCCCAGACGTGCTCAATGGGATTGAGATCCGGGCTCTTCGCTGGCCTTGGCAGAACACTGACATTCCAGTCTTGCAGGATATCACTCACAGAACGAGCAGTATGGCTGGTGGCATTGTCATGCTGGAGGGTCATGTCAGGATGAGCCTGCAGGAAGGGTACCACATGAGGGTGGAGCCATTCAGCCATTTCCAGCTTCCCTGTAATACACAGAATTGTGCTGGGGGACAACAATAGGTCAGTCTAAAATGTGCTATTTTGTCATGCAACACAAAGCCACAGATGTCTCAAGTTTTGAAGGAGTTTGCAATTGGCATGCTGACTGCAGGAATGTCCACCAGAGCTGTTTCCAGATAATTTTAAGTTAATTTTATGTTAATTTCTCTACCATAAACAGCCTCCAATGTTGTTTTAGAGATTTTGGCAGGACCTCAACATCCGGCTTCTTCACCTGCGGGATCATCAGAGTGGGGATGGAAGATGCGGAGGAGTTTTTCTGTCTGTAATAAATCCCTTTTGTGGGGAAAAACTCATTCTGATTTGCTAGCCCTGGCTCTACAGTGGGTGGACCTGGCTCACAACTGGGTGGGCCTATTCCCTCCCATGCCCAACCATGGCTGCAACCCTGCCCAGTCATGTGAAATCCATAATTAATTCATTTAAATTGACTGATTTCCTTATATGAATTTTATCTCAGCAAACTCTTTGAAATTGCTGTATGTTGTGTTTATATTTTTGTTCAGTATATACTGTATATTCAGATGGACATAGCCATATGCACTACGCATAGGAAAACAAACTATTCTTTGCCATTACGTTTTGATCTCGAAATCTGTATAGCCTACATCAAAGATACCACCTTCACAAAAGTAACCTATTGGACAATTAGATACAGAAACTATTGAGTTGCAAAGGAAGAAATCATTGTTAAATAATCAACATCCTAAGTTTTAGGGTAGATTTGGAGTGTTCTCCTATCTGCCTGTCCTGCCTGCTGTCCTGTACCTGCCTGACTTTGATTTGGATTACGAGTTGATTTTGGCAATCATGCGCTTCATTCTGAAAAAAGTAAAAATCACCCTTCTGTGTGGCTGGCCATCCTTCCCCCGCAGGTACATGTGATTGCCTATCAAGTTGGAAGAGATGAGTTGCTGAAATACTGAAGTCTAAGTAAATTTGCACTTCTGTCTTTCTCTCTCTGTTTCTCTCTCTTCATCTCTCTCTCTGTCTCCCACTCTCTTCCCACCTCTCTCTCTCTCCCTCTCAATTTAATCCTTTCTTTCTCACTTCTTCCTCTCCCCCACCCCCCTCTCTGTCTGTGTCTGTCTAGCGAAGACACCTAGTTGAAGGCATTTTGAATTAACATAATTTATTGCACCTATCCATTTGATTGATCAGGTTTAACGTATAGCTAGATACCTCAATATGACCGCCATATAACTACATGTATAGCGAGCAACATGTAGACAACCAACTAGCCAGATGGATAATGCTTGTTGAAAAATGGTTGTTCATAGCTAAATCCATCCAGTTATCTAATAGAAGCTAACTGCTTAACGTTATAGTTTTTTTGTATTTTACCTTTATTTAACTCGGCAAGGCAGTTAAGAACAAATTCGTATTTAAAATGACGGCCTAGGAACAGTGGAATCACTGCCTTGTTCAGGGGCAGAACGACAGATTTTTACCTTGTCAGCTCGGGTATTTGATCTAGCAATGTTTCCGTTACTGGCCCAACACTCTAACCACTAGGCTACCTGCCACCCCCTGAATAGTACCCAGAATTGTGCATTTCTCTGAATGTTGCGCCTCTTGTCGACATCAGTGGTGCCTTCATAGTACTTCGCCTGGTTGAAAAGATAAAATGAAATCTCCTCAAGGGATGCCATTGAAGTACAAGCAACATGCAAACAGAAAACTACAATAACAGTTACAGTAGCTAGCTAGCTAATATTAGTTAAATAAAACTGTCTGGCTAGCTAGCTAGCTAGCTGACTAGGCAGGCTGAAATAAATAAGTATAGTAGCTAGCAAACATCAATTTAAAAACATCTTCAATGATTTCCTCTGTATTTAATATTTTCTTCTATAAAGACAAATATATGGTAAAGAAAGTGTTTTCTTTCCAGTCTTTTCGGTCCTCTGAAGCAGTAAGTAGTCATCAGGTAGTCACTGTCAAAAACAGAATTGCTCCTTGGAGAGCAATTCTGAGGTAATAATTTTGCACAGACTGAGCGAGCGCTTCTGAGGTGAAATAGAACTTGAACTGCCCGTGTCTTCTGTCCTTACGTAAGCCGGTCAGAATTTTGCATGTTCTAGCAAAAGCCCTAGCGACGGAAGCTAGAACTCATCGAATCCCATTTTGACGCAGAGGGTGGATAGAATACTTTTGTCAGGGGGACATTATTTGGCATGACAGGCCCCCTTCTTGATGGTGAAGATAATTCTTATTTTTTTCAAGTCAATTTCCTGCAATTCTACACATTTTGCAGCTTTAAAGATGATTTCCTGCAATTTTACACATTTTGTAATGACTTAGGCCATGTTAATATGATATCTGAGTGAGACTGACAAAAAAAAATCTACTAACTACCAATCTAAAAATTGTTAGCTGACATTGCTAATCGAGTGACTGTCAGTGATTGACATAACAAGTCAAAAACTGCTGATGCACAACCACCTGGTATATTCCACTATAGTTACTTTCAATAGTAAGTTGAGACCCAAACTTTTTTTAGAATGTTATATACATTGGAACTTGCCCTCCTCTGAGCACCCACTTCTCTCACTTTTGCTCTTTTGACTCACCCACTCGCTCTTTTGTCCTGCTGTAACCTCTCTGTGCCCCACAGTCAATCTCTTTCTCTCCCTGATGGCCACTGATTTTCAGATCCAAAATAAACCTGGAACAATGGAGTCTGCCCCCTGTGTCTGCCACACGCTCACTCTCATTACCCCCACCAGAGAGGGAAAAGGGTTTCACAATGATACATTATGTAATCCTCTCTCTCCTCTCTCTCTATCTCTCACTATGTCTCCTTTCATCACTTTTCTTTCACTTTGCAGCTTAATGTTAATTTATTTTTACCAAACAATCTCATGTTCTCTATCTAGCCTTTCTCATGCCTCTTTAGTCTATCCCACTTTTCAACAATTGAATACCCTTTCCTTTCCCCCCTTACTTCTCATTATAGGCCACTGCTTACCCCCCATGACTGAGAGCCAGGTAGGTGTCACCAATCTCTGTCTCAGTACAGTAGGTGACCTGGCTGTCAACTTGTATTTCATGAAAGAACACAGTGTCCTGGCTTCAGAAAGATAGAGAGGATTATAACTGGGATATTGACCCTCTCTTTCTCTACTACCGCCACAATGTCAGACTTGTAGGCGTTCAGACTTAACACATTACTCAAGGGTTATACTCAACCCGGGGGGGGGGACTAGCCCAGAGCTAACATGCCGATTTGGTCATTTAATCATTTCACTCACTGACAAGTCCTTATGGCCTCATCAACTAGCAAGGACCATTAGTCATGGGCTATATACCGTTAGTGCAGTGGTAGATTAATAGGTATTGCAATAACAATTTGGGGGAGGTGTTTTCCATGTTAATACAAAATGCAGCCAGGATGTAAAGTAGAGTCTAACACAGGGACAGAGGAAAAGTAGAGGGGCATAGGTCAAAACGATTAGAATTTCAATGAGGCTCTACTGCAGTTCTCTTTGAAACAGAACATCTAAAGACAGCCAGGACTTTATCATGGCTACATGTACTGTTCTCCTGCTGCACAAATGAACACATGACATAAATTGAAACAGGCTGATTTTTACATTACACATCACGGTGATTACGCAATTAGACTCTCGTTTGCAGGTTTTGTATCACAATGGCCAGGCAATTTAAGTTAAATTGACTATGAATAATAGACATCATTCATTTATCACTGAACCATACAAGTGATGTGTGCCCAGCTAGCACATAACATTCTGAGAACCATATGTTTCTTAGAGCTTGGTGAGAGCGTGGTTGCCCTATGGTTATTTTGCATACAACCTTCCCACAACTTTCTGGGAATGGTGCAGGATAGTTGCTTGGCTTTGAAACATTCTCAGCACATTTAAGGAACTTGACAAAAACATTTTTTTTCTTGGTAGTTCATTACTTTAAGAGAACATTTCCTAAAAGTTCAAACATCGTTAATTTACATTTTGTTAATGTTCTAGGAACATTCTCCAACTGGTTTGATAGAGGGAATGTTCTCAAATAGTTGAGAAATTTAAGAAACAACATTCTTCGGTGGGAATTTCAGTACTTTCCCACTGGGCACACGCTGGTTGAATCAACATTGTTTCCACGTAATTTCAATTAAATGAAGTTGAACCAATGTGGAATAGACATTGAATTGATGTCTGTGCCCAGTGGGTGACCATTACATTTCCTACAATTTTACTCACGGTTTTATTTCAAATAATGTTCTCAAATTGTTCCAAGAACGTTATGAATAAAAAACATGACATGCATGCTCCATCCTGGTGGAGCAGAAGACTAATTCCATGGAAAGAGAAGATTAGAGGTTTGAATCTCCCTGATGTTGTGCCACAATAAAATACATGCGTTTGCATGATTAATGCCTAAGGAAATTAATTTACATGTGTCCTATCTGTGCTTGGAGTTCAACAAAGTTAACCCAAAATAAGCTAGCAATCTTATTGAAGAACCTGCAAATAACCTATAATTTTCGTTCTCAGGACGTTAATGTAACCTCCTAGGAAACCTTTCAATGGGCCAGAGCAAAACATTCCCAGAACAGGCTAAATGTGTACTTCTGTTCTCAGAACATTTAAAAAACATTCAGTTTTACCGGTGAGGAAACGTATGGCTTTGTTCCCACAACGAATGTGAAACCAAAAATGTACTTTCCAACAGCATCCAAGGAACCAAATGTGCTAGCTGGGTGATGACCTAATGACTCCTATTCCAGTGGTCAGGTTCTCAAATTAAATCAAATTGGTCACATACCGCCGAATACAACAGGTGTGGACTTACTTACGAGCCCATTCCCAACAGTGCAGATTTTAAGAGTAAGACAAATATTTGATAAATAAAAAAGGAAATAGTAATACAATTAAAACAATAACGAGGATATATGCAAGGAGTACCAGTACTGAGTCAATGTGAAGGGGTACAAGGTAATTGAGGTAATACAGTATGTACATGTGGGTATGGGTAGAAGTGACTAGGCAATCAGGATATATAATAAACATAGTAGCAGCAGCATATGTGAAGTGTGAAATTGTGTCTGTGTGTGTGTGTGTGGGTGGCGTCAATATGCATGTGTGTGTGTGTTTGTGTGTGAGAGTATGTAGTTTGTGTGTGTGTGTTGGAGTGTCAATGTAGTATGTGTGAGTGTGAGGATAGGAGTCTAGTAAGTGTGCATAGAGCCAGTCCAATGGACAGTGCAAAACAATTAAGATGAATAAATAATAAAGGGGGTCAATGTAAATAGTCCTGGTAGCCATTTGATTAACTGTTCAGCATTCTTATGGCTTGGGGGTAAAAACTGTTGAGAAGCCTTTTTGTCCTAAACTTGGCACTCCGGTACCGCTTGCCATGCGGTAGTAGAGAGAACAGTCTATGACTGGGGTTGCTGGGATCTTTGACAATTTTTAGGGCCTTCCTCTGACACCGCCCAGTATAAGAGGTCCTGGATGGCAGGCAGCTTAGCCCCAGTGATGTACTGGGCCGTACGGACTACCCTCTGTAGATGCACGCCATTGCTGGCGGAGGGTAGCAGATGTGGGGCTGTTGAGAGTAGCCCTGTGCGCTTTGTGCATATTATTAAGTAAGGTTGAGATGGTGTCAGAGTTCTCATCAAACTAGTCCTGATGGTTCCTTCCTCTGTAGCCAATGGAGTGGACCGCTGCCTGATAGAGCACTGAGCTGATAGAGGCACACTTCTAGTCCATGGGGTCCTCTGCGCTCAGAAGAGACTCAGTCATCCCCAGCCTTTCAGTGAGAGAGCGACGGAACTCTTCCCTTATTGCAGCTTTCTCAAGCTGGGTACAGTGCAGACGCCTCTTACTGGACTTCTGCAGGCGTTGGGGCAGACATATTCTCCCCTGGAGTTTAGCCAGTATCATACAGTGAACTGTCCAGCATCCTGCACCCCTCATGGCACGTGTCAGCAGGACGTCATTAGTGTCAGAACGTCTCACCATGATGTAGTCGATCAGGTGTCAGTGTTTGGAGCGTGGGTGCATCCATGATGTTGGATATTTGTTCTTCTGCTAGAACCAGGTGTTATTGACAATGCGATAACAGTTAGCAGTATCAAGCTGTTCTCATTGACCTGGCCAATACCATGCCTACCCAGCACTCCGCTCCATATCCTGTTGTTCTGTCCCACCCTAGCATTGAAGCCACCCAGCAGAAAGATCTTAAGAGACTGTTCGTAATTGATAGTCCCACACCGTGTTGAAGTTGTCCATGCCTGTGTTTTCTGTCTGTCTGTGCCAGTTCATTTACTTCATTCAACCTACCAGCGTTTTGTCTTGCTCCTGTCTCTGCTATAGTCCCCGTTTCCCGGTTTTGACCTTTCCTGCCTGCCCTGACCCTGTACCCTCCTGCCTGACCACTGTCTGTCTCTGACCCTGAGCCTGCCTGCCGTCCTGTACCTTTGCTTCTACTCTGGATTACCGATCTCTGCCTGACCTGACCCTGAGCCTGCCTGCTGTTCCGGTGCCTTACACCTTCTCTGGAATATTGACTCCTGCCTGCCTTGACCTGTTGTTTGCCTGCCCCTGCCTGTTTAAAGAATAAACTTAATTTCTTCTACACTGTCTGCACCTGGGTCATACCTTAAAACGTGGTACAATGTCAATGTTGTAGTGCCTTAGTTCTGCAGCAATCAAAGCTGTTCTCCGATGGAGTCCATTGTTATTATTGTCAGTGTCCAAAAGAGTTCTGATGTTACATGTTGCCAGTTTCAGGGGAATTATTTCCTTCAGCATTTTTTGACCGCTGAGTGGAACTCCTGATAGGTGCGGTAGCCTATCCAGGAAGGAGTGAGTGGGAAAGTTTTAGGCCACCTTATCTAGGCAGCTCCCCAACTGGGGTGAGCAGTGTGGCTCCTAAATAGGGCTTCTCAGTCACACAGGGGTCTGCTCAGAGCAGCTGCCACTCAAGTCCCAACTGCTGGTGACCATAATAGTCCTGTGCTGGTGTGCAGGGGTCTGATTAAGGGCTCCCAGTGCATTCACTCCTGCCCCCGTCACCAGACACCCCAATGTGCAAAGGAAGTTATTTAAAGTGTAGCTGAGGGTGTGCAGTCCCCAACAGCACTACTTCACTGTAGGAAGGTGAATTCCAGTGGCACAGGGGGAAACCCAGGACCACCCGTATCTTCCACAGCTGCAGGAGGCTGCTGGATCCCCAGTCTGTTCGCTTCTTTCGCCTACCGTCAGGGTGTGCTCCCCTAGCCTTTGTTGTACCAGACAAACCCACAAGGTAGCAGGGCAATGGGGTGGCAGGTAGCCTAGTGGTTAGAGTGTTGGACTAGTAACCGAAATCCCTGAGCTGACAAGGTAAAAATGTGTCGTTCTGCCCCTGAACAAGGCAGTTAACCCACTGTTCCTAGGCTGTCAAATGAAAATAAGAATATATTCTTAACTGCCTTGCCTAGTTAAATAAAGGTTAAGGGAAAAAAAGAAATGGTTGATGGCTGCCAGGGTGTGTCGAAACAGAGGTGGGCCTGTACAGATGTAACTGTGACCCACTGCTGCTCTGAGATCCCCTGCTGGTAAGTCTGGAGTTCAAGACAACAAGTTCTTGTGTATTGCCAAGATGAGGGCCGACTGGAGTCTTGGTCATGGAGAGGCTTTGTTCCGGCAAAGGGAGACTGGTGCATGAAGCTGCCCCCCAATTCACCACAAGGGCTAGCCAGCGGCAGCGAGCTGTAAGCGAGAGTATTCAAGCATGTGGTAGGTGGGCATGTGGCTTACCTCTACCTAGGCACTACTGCACTAGACGTGTCACAGGCACCCTGCGGTTTCCTGCTAACGCACAGTACTCTAGTATACTCTAATGTACTGTATTAAATTCTACTGTACAGTATTGATCTTTTTGTACTCACCTATACTCTACTTCATTTTGTGTACTGTATTGTACTGTGCTCTATTGTACTGTCCAAACTTGTTTAACAGATATCTATGATTAATTCAGATTTGGACTGACCAAATTTCAACTACTTTTCAACATCCAGTGGGTGAGAGGCTGGTTACAGTAAATGGAAAGAGAGGGAGGAAGGGAGGACAGTAGCAGGTGGCCCAACTGTGGTTTGTGACTATTATGAATTCCCATTGTAGCCAATTCAGTTGCAGTCATTCTGTTACAGATTTCTGGGTAATTCTGTTACTGATTAGAAAATATCTTAACGATATGTGGGTTTTTATTTATTAAACGTATAGAAGGAAAATAATCTCTCAAACTAAATATAAATGTTTATATTAGTTGACAGTGGTCTTTACTTCAACATTGTGTTTTGATGTATTTCTAATACATTTTAAGACTTTTTTTGCTAGATGTTTAATAAGAACCCTTTTCCAGCTGTTTCACCAAAAACCAAAGTCTTTGCTTATTCCACATTTTTGGGGGTGTAAAATTGTCCAAAAAAAATCAGTATATATGCCTTAATTTCTTCCAAATATAGATTTGTAGCTTTCATTTGACACCTAATTTGATGTGCTCCTATGAACTTCAAGTTAGTGCTCATGGGGCTTTTTTACATGGAAATGCCCATGAGTCAGCGATTGCCCGTGCATTCATTGAGGCTCAGAGGCTCCTGGAGAGCATTATATTAATGTCAAGCAGAATGATATAGAACGTGGTTACAATGTTCTCAGAATATACAACATTAATGATCTGGATGCATTTTATGGGATGTTGCAAGAATATTGTGTCCAGTTTTCTGAGGGTTAGGGGAATATTCCATGAAACATCACATCAAACATACACAAAACATGGTTGCCAAGATCTCAGAATACAAGATATTGTTCTAGACACGTTTCATGAGAACGTTGCAAGAACATTCCTGTGTCCAGTTTCTAATTTCGATATCAAGAAAGTTCTAAAGTATCTCATCTTCACTTTCCAGTCAAACTCCTTCCACACTGTGCTACTAGTGCAATTCTCTCCCATGATCCATCCTCCACCACTACAGTAATTACTAGTTCCCATTTTCCTTTAACACCCAGTGTGTGTTCAGATGTGGTCATCTGTATCCCTTTATATAACTGAGAGTTGCAATTCAATGGCTCAGACACGTGAGGTATGTGGCAGGGTCACAGTCAATCACGGACTACAAAAAGAAAAGCATCCCCGTCGCAGACCCCGATGTCTTGCTCCCAGACAAACTAAACAACTTCTTTGCTCGCTTTGAGGACAATACAGTCCCACTGACACAGCCCGCTACCAAAACCTGCGGGCTCTCCTTCACTGCAGCCAACGTGTGTAAAACATTTATCCCTCGCAAGGCTGCCGGCCCAGATGGCATCCCTAGCCACGTCCTCAGAGCATGCGCAGACCAGCTGGCTGGTGTGTTTACGGACATATTCAATCAATCCCTATCCCAGTCTGCTGTTCCCACATGCTTCAAGAGGGCCACCATTGTTCCTGTTCCCAAGAAAGCTAAGGTAACTGAGCTAAACGACTACCGCCCCGTAGCACTCACCTCCGTCATCAAGAAGTGCTTTGAGAGACTAGTCAAGGATCATATCACCTCCACCCTACCTGACACCCTAGACCCACTACAATTTGCTTACCGCCCCAATAGGTCCACAGACGACGCAATTGCAATTCCACTGCACACTGCCCTAACCCATGTGGACAAGAGGAATACCTATGTGAGAATGCTGTTCATCGACTACAGCTCAGCATTTAACACCATAGTACCCTCCAAACTCGTCATTAAGATCTAGACCCTGGGTCTCGACCCCACCCTGTGCAACTGGCTCCTGGACTTCCTGACGGGCCGCCCCCAGATGGTGCTGATCCTCAACACTGGGGCCACACAAGGGTGCGTTCTTAGCCATCTCCTGTACTCCCTGTTCACCCATGACTGTGTGGCCATGCACACCTCCAACTCAACCACATAGTTTGCAGACGACACTACAGTGGTAGGCTTGATTACCAACATGACGTGACGGCCTACAGGGAGGAGGTGAGGGCCCTCGAAGTGTGGTATCTGGAAAATAACCTCACACTCAACGTCAACAAAACAAAGGAGATGATCAGGAAATGAAACAGCAGAGGGCACCCCCCTGTCCACATCGACGGGACAGTAGTGGAGAAGGTGGAGAGTTTTAAGTTCCTTGGCGTACACATCACGGACAAACTGAAATGGTCCACCGACACAGACAGCGTGGTGAAGAAGGCGCAACAGTGCCTCTTCAACCTCAGGAGGCTGAAGAAATTTGGCTTGTCACTAAAAACACTCACAAACTTTTACAGATGCACAATCTCGAGCATCCTGTCGGGCTGTATCACCGCCGGGTACGGCAACTGCTCCGCCCACAACCGTAAGGCTCTCCAGAGGGTAGTAAGGTCTGCACAACGCATCACAGGGGGCAAACTACCTGCCCTCCAGGGCACCTACACCACCCGATGTCACAGGAAGGCTAAAAAGATCATCAAGGACAACAACCACCTGAGCCACTGCCTGTTCACCCCGAAATCATCCAAAAGGCGAGGTCAGTACAGGTGCATCAAAAGCTGGGACCGAGAAATGGAAAAACAGCTTCTATCTCAAGGCCATCAGACTGTTAAACAGCCCTCACTAACATAGATAGAGAGGCTGCTGCCAACATACTGACTCAAATCTCTAGCCACTTTTAATAATTCAAAATTGGATGTAATAAATGTATCACTATTCACTTTAAACAATGCCACTTTTTTATCATGTTTACATACCCTACATTGCTCATCTCATATGTATATACTGTACTCTATACCATCTACTGCATCTTGCCTATGCCGTTCGGCCATCGTTCATCCATATATTTATATGTACGTATTCTTATTCATTCCTTTACATTTGTGTGTAAAAAGGTAGTTGTGAAATTTTTAGATTACTTGTTAGATATTACTGCATGGTCGGAACTAGAAGCACAAGCATTTTGCTACACTCGCTAACCATGTGTATGTGACCAATAAAATTGTATTTTATTTGACACCTAATTTTGGCTGTTATTTGACCTTCCAATATGTTTGTGAAACATTGTTCTAAACTGGATGGTAATTTTTTTAATGCCCTCCCATTCCTTATGTGTCATTAGTGTCAAATTTGGTCTGGAGCTGGCTCCCGAGTGGCACAGCAGTCTAAGGCACTGCATCTCAGTGCAAGAGGGTGTCACTACAGTCCCTGGTTTAAATCCAAGCTTTATCACACCTGGCCGTGATTGAGAGTCCCATAGGGTGGCGCACAATTGGAACAGCGTAGGCCATCATTGTAAATAAGAATTTGTACTTAACTGACTTGCCTAGTTAAATAAATGTTAAATAACAAACAAACAAATATTTTAGGAAATTCCTTTCAAAAATCTGGTTAATCCTTATTCTGCCCTTCAACTGAAGCCTCTGTCCATTATGGATGGCAGAAAGTTAGCATTGTTAGTCATTTTCATGGCCCTTGAGAGCAAAGTTGGCATTTCCAGTTTTTTTCTTACTTGATGTCCATACCTTTTAGAGTGCATCTTATCCATTAATTCTTCAATCTAACTTTCCTCCAATGTAATTGGCCTACAAATGGTAATGAAGGAAGGGTATTCCTAGACATGAACTTTGCTCAATTTGTACCCAACCCAAAGTCTTGTTTAATCCAGGCCACCAAAGCTTTTAATTGAGCAGCCCAAAAGTATTTGTTAAAATTGGGTAATCTCAGGCCACCTTTGTCTTTGGGGGAAAAAAATGACGTTTAGTCTCACTCTAGGTCTCCTGTTTAGCTCATTTGGAAATAAGCTTATCCCACATCTTGAAGGTATAAACAGGGTCTAGAATGGTTGCCATGTTCTCAGAATGTAAGATATTAATGTTCTAGACACGATTCATTGGACGTTGCAAAAACATTTCTGTGTATCAGTTTTCAGGACGTCACCTGACGGTCCCAAAGAAACTTTCTCCCGACAAATATTTTTTTAATTACACAGCATGCATAGTTACTGTTGTGAAGTCCATCAAGGCCCTGATTAGTGAAGCACTGGTCCATTCATAGCTCGTTTTGTCTGTTGGCAAGGTTAATGTTACTCTCACACAATTCTTTCAACATTGTTTTGAATTTAGTTATTTGACATACATGATTACATTGTGCATGTTCATTTATACAGTGAATATTATTAAACATGTCCTCACCTGGGATTTAAACTCACAACCTCTTGGTTCACAGCATTCAGATCTTCCTGCTACACTTGTTCAATCCATTTCCATCAGTGTAGATGAAGGTGAGGAGGCAGGTTGAAGAATTATTTTTAAGCCCTTGAGACATGGATTGTGTATGTGCGCCATTTAGAGTGCGAACGGGCAAGACAAAATATTTAAGTGCCTTTGAACAGGGTATGGTAGTAGGTGCCAGGTGCACTTGTTAGTGTCTAGAACTGCAACGCTGCATTGTTTTTCACGCTCAACAGTTTCCCGTGTGTATCGAGAATGGTCCACCACCCAGGGCAAAAGAGGGCAAAAGAGGGGTACAACTCAATATGACGAAGGTGTTCTTAATGTTTGTATAGCCAATGTATGTCATTTTCTGGTTTGCTTAAAATAATAATACAAAAATAAAACAAGATGACGCCAACAGACTTGGCAGCTCTGCTTCTAGCTCCTAAGCAACTTTGCAGTATTTCGTTTTTTTGTATGTTATTTCTTACATTATTAGCCCAGAACATTTTTTGTGTTATTAAATACAGCCGGAGGTAACAGAGCAGCGGTAACTCACAATCATCCCAGAAACCCTAGACCCACTCCAATTTGCATACCGACATAATAGATCCACAGATAATGCTGTCTCTATTGCACTCCACACTGCCCTTTCCCACCTGGACAAAAGGAACATCAATGTGAGAATGCTATTAATTGACTACAGCTCAGCATTCAACACCATAGTGCCCTCAAAGCTCATCAATAAGCTAAGGACTAAACACCTACCTCTGCAACTGGATCCTGGACTTTCTGATGGGCCGCCCACAGGTGGTAAGTGTAGGTAACAACACATCCGCTACGCTGATCCTCAACACGGGGGCTCCTCAGGAGTGTGTGCTCAGCCCCCTCCTGTACTCCCTGTTCAATCATAACTGCACAGCCAGGCAGGACTCCAACACCATCATTAAATTGGCTGATGACACAACAGTGGTAGGCCTGATCACCGAGAACGACTAGACAGCCTATAGGGAGGAGGTCAGAGACCTGGCCGTGTGGTGCCAGGACAACAACCTCTCCCTCGACGTGATCACGACAAAGGAGATGATTGTGGACTACAGGAAAAAGAAGACCGAGCACGCTCCCATTCTCATCGACAGGGCTGCAGTGGAGCAGACTGAGAGCTTCAAGTTCCTTGGTGTCCACATCACCAACAAACTAACATGGTCCAAGCACACCATGACAGTCGTGAAGCGGGCACGACAAAACTGAAAAGATTTGGTATGGGTCCTCAGATCCTCAAAAGGTTCTACAGCTGCACTATCGAGAGCATCCTGACTGGTTGCATCACTGCCTGGTATGGCAACTGCTCTGCCTCTGACCGCAAAGCACTACAGAGTGTAGTGCGAACGGCCCAGTACATCACTGGGGCCAAGCTTCCTGCCATCCAGGACCTCTATACCAGGTGGTGTCAGAGGAAGGCCCTAAAAATTGTCAATGACTCCAGCCACCCTAGTCATAGACTGTTCTCTCTGCAAACACACGGCAAGCAGTCCCGGAGCACCAAGTCTGGGTCCAAGAGGCTTCTAAACAGCTTCTACCCCCAAGCCATGAGACTCCTGAACGTCTTGTCAAATGGTTACCAAGACTATTTGCATTGCCCACCCCCCTCTCCACTCCACTCCACTCCCACTCTCTGTTGTCATCTATGCATAGTCACATTAATTAACTCTTCCTACATGTACATACTACCTCAACTAACCGGTGCCCCCCGCACATTGACTCTGTGCCGGCACCCCCTGTATGTATTGTTATTTTTTTACTGCTGCTCTTTAATTACTTGTCACTTTTATCTCTTATTCTTATCCATATTTTTTTTAAATGCACTGTTGGTTAGGGGCTCGTAAGTAAGCATTTCACTGTTAGGTCTGTTGTACCTGTTGTATTCGGCGCATGTGACCTAATCAAATTTTATTTGACTACAACCAGAAATACGACTTTCCCGAATTGGATCCTTTGTTCATACCCCCCAGGGCAATTGAACTTATCCCAAAGGCTGCCCTTAGACGCCGCTGGTGGAGAAAAGGTGGACTTCTAGTCCGACTCAGGAGGCGTGCACAGCATCCACCGCTCCAGAGTAATTTACTTACTAAGGTTCCGTCCTTGGACAATAAAGTAGACAAACTCAGTGTGAGGATATCTTTCAAGAGAAACATCAGGGACTGTAACATACTCTGTTACACGGAATCATGGCTCTCTCCGGATATACTGTCCCCATCCATACAGCCAACTGGGTTCTCAGTACATCGCACAGACAAGAATAAAGAACTCTCTGGGAAGAAGAAAGGCAGTGGTGTACAGTGCATTCCAAAAGTATTCAGACCCCTTGACTTTTTACACATTTTCCCTCATCAATCTACACACAAAAAAATACAGAAAAATTCCATTTACATAAGTTTTCAGACCCTTTACTCAGTACTTTGGCAGTGATGACAGCCTCAATTCTTCTTGGGTATGACGCTACAAGCTTGGCAGACTTATATTTGGGGAATTTTTGTCATTATTTCCTGCAGATCCTCTAAAGCTCTGTCGGGTTGGATGGGGAGCATTGCTACACAGCTATTTTTAGGTCTCTCCAGAGATGTTCGATCGGGTTCAAATCCGGGCTCTGGCTGGGTCACTCAAGTAGTGGTGGAAAAAGTATCCAAATATCATACTTGAGTAAAAGAAGTGGCTTCCATCTGACCACACTACCATAAAGGCCTGATTGGTGGAGTGCTGCAGAGATGGTTGTCCTTCTGATAACATATTGGATTTTGGCAGATAGATGGCAGCATTGGCAAGGTGACTGGGAATATGGTCAAATGCAAACAGTGTAATTATTCCCTCTGTAAGGCAATCAAACAGGCAAAACATCAGTAAAGAGACAAAGTGGAGTCGCAATTCAACGGCTCAGACACGAGACATGTGTGGCAGGGTCTACAGACAATCACGGATTACAAAGGGAAAACCAGCCACATCACGGACACTGAAGTCTTGCTCCTGGACAAGCTAAACACCTTCTTCGCCCGCTTTGAGGTTAACACAGTGCCAATGACGTGGTCCTCTCCCAAGGACGGGGCTCTTGTTCTCTGTGGCAGAGATGAGTAAGACATTTAAGCGTGTTAACCCTCGCAAGGCTGCCGGTCCAGATGGTATCTCTAGCTGTGTCCTCAGAGCATGTGCAGACCAGCTGTCTGGAGAGTTTATGGACATATTCAACCTCCCCCTATATCACAGTCTGCTGTCGCCACTTGCATTAAGTTGTACACCTTTGTTCCTGTACCCAAGAAAGCAAAGGTATCTGAACTAAATGACTATCGGCCCGTAGCACTCACCTCTGTAATCATGAAGTGCTTTGAGAGGGTAGTTAAGGATCGTATCACCTTCACCTTACCTGACACCCGAGACCCACTTCAATTTGCATACCGCCCAAATAGATCCACAGATGATGCAATCACCATTGCACTGCACACTGCCCTATCCCATCTGGATAAGAGAAGTACCTATGTAAGAATGCTGTTCATTGACTATAGCTCAGCCTTCAACACTATAGTACCCTCCAGCTCAACATTAAGCTCTGGGACCTGGGTCTGAACCCGGCCCTGTGCAACTGGGTCCTGGAATTCCTGACGGGCCGCCCCCCAGGTGGTGACGGTAGGAAACAACACCTCCACTACGCTGATCCTCAACACAGGGGCCCCACAAGGCTGCGTGCTCAGCCCCCTCCTGTACTTCCTGTTTACCCATGAGTGCGCAGCCACGCATGCCTCCAACACAATCATCAAGTTTGCAGACGACACAACAGTAGTATGCCTGATTAACAACAATGACGAGACTGCCTACAGGGAGGAGGTGAGGACGCTGGCGGAGGTGTACCAGGAAAATAACCTCTCTCTCAACATCAACAAAATGAAGGAGCTGATCGTGGACTTCAGGAGACGAGAGAGAGCATGCCCCTATTCACATCGAAGGGACCACAGTGGAGAAGATGGAAAGCTGCAAGTTCCTCAGCGTACACATCACTGACAATCTGAAATGGTCCACCTACACAGACAGTGTGGTGAAGAAGGTGCAAAAGCACCTCTTCAATCTCAGGATGCTGAGGAAATTTGGCTTGGCCCCTAAGACCCTCACAACTTTTACAGATGCACAATTGAGAGCATCCTGTCAGGCTGTATCACTGCCTGGTACGGCAACTGTACCGCCCGCAACCGCAGGGCTCTCCAGAGGGCGGTGCGCTCTGCCCAACACATCACCGGGGGCACACTGCCTGCCCTCCAAAACACATACAGCACCAGATGTCACAGGAAGGCTAAAAAGATCATGAAGGACGTCCACCGCCTGTTCATCCCACTATCTTCCAGAAGGTAAGGTCAGTACAGATGCATCAAAGTTGGGGCTGAGAGACTGAAAGACAGCTTCTATCTCAAGACCATTACCCCATATTGACAAAGCATACACTTTTTTTTCTTGCCTATTTATAAAACAGTTAAACATTGAAATATCACATTTACATAAGTATTCAGACCCTTTACTCAGTACTCTGTTGAGGCACATTTGGCAGCGATTATAGCCTCGAGTCCTCTTGGGCATGACGCTACAAGCTTGGCACACCTGTGTAATAGGAATTTTAATGTTTGTGCTTAACTCATTTCTGTGGTCTATTCATGTGCTGTTCTAAACTCAGCAAAAAAAGAAACGTCCTCTCACTGTCAACTGCGTTTATTTTCAGCAAACTTAACATGTGTAAAGATTTGTATGAACATAACAAGATTCAACTGAGACATAAACTGAACAAATTCCACAGACATGTGACTAACAGAAATGAAATAATGTGTCCCTGAACAAAGGGGGGTCAAAATCAAAAGTAATAGTCAGTTTCTGGTGTGGCCACCAGCTGCATTAAGTACTGCATTGAATCTCCTATTCATGGACTGCACCAGGTTTGCAAGTTCTTGCTGGGAGATGTTACCCCACTCTTCCACCAAGGCACCTGCAAGTTCCCGGACATTTCTGGGGGGATTGGCCCTAGCCTGCACCCTCCGATCCAACAGGTCCCAGACATGCTCAATGGGATTGAGATCTGGGCTCTTTGCTGGCCATGGCAGAACACTAAAATTCCTGTCTTGCAGGAAATCACTCACAGAACAAGCTGTATGGCTGGTGGCATTGTCATGCTCGAGGGTCATGTCAGGATGAGCCTGCAGTAAGGGTACCACATGAGGGAGGAGGAGGTCTTCCCTGTAACACACAGAGTTGATATTGCCTGCAATGACAACAAGCTCAGTCCGATGATGCTGTGACACACTGCCCCAAACCATGACGGACCCTCCACCTCCAAATCGATCCCCCTCCAGAGTACAGGCCTGTATGAAACCGTATTAGTCGGTCACGTGAATGAAACAAAACAGTAATGATTAATTAATTATGCTAAATCATGCAAATAGAACTTGTCTGTCTATTGCCGTATATAAGACAACTGCTGGGTCTGCACAGCGAGATCTCCTGATTGACATGTGTACTATGGTGCATTGAGTTGGTTGGAACCACTCCAGCACACTGACAATAAACAATGATTAATTTAAGATTGACTTTGAGAGTCCCTGTGTAAGAATTTTTCCACAACACCTGTATTTGGGGAGTTTCTCCCATTCTTCTCTGCAGATCTTGACAAGCTATGTAAGGTTAGATAGGGAGCGCCGCTGCACATTTATTTTTGGTTTGTCGGTCACCTCCCTAATCAAGGTCCTTTTCCCCCGATTGCTCAGTTTTGCCGGGCAGCCAGCTCTGGGAGGAGTCTTGGTGGTTCCAAACGTCTTCCATTTAAGAATGATGGAGGCCACTGTGTTCTTGGGGGCATTCAATACTGCAGAATTGTTTTAGTACCCTTCCCCAGATCTGTGCCTTGACACAATCCTGTCTCGGAGCTCTACGGACAATTCCTTAGAACTCATGGCTTGGTTTTTGCTCTGACATGCACTGTCAACTGTGGGACCTTATATAGACAGGTGTGTGCCTTTCCAAATCATGTCTAATCAAATGAATTTACCACAGGTGGACTCCAATCAAGTTGTAGAAACATCTCAAGGATGATCAATGGAAAAAGGATGCACCTGAGTTCAATTTCGAGTCTCATAGCAAAGGGTCTGAATACTTAAATACATTTTTTTTGTTTTTATTTGCAAATATTTCCAAAAACCTGTTTTCACTTTGTCGTTATGGGGTATTGCGTGTAGATTTATGTTTCATTTCATACACTTTAGAATAAGGCTATAACGTAACAAAGTGGAAAAAGTTGGGTCTGAATATTTTCAGAATGCACTGTATATACTGTACTCTACTGTATTTTAGTCAATGCCACTCAGACATTGCTCGTCCTAAAATTGATATATTTCTTAATTCCATTCTTTTACTTTTAGATTTGTGTCCAATAAAATTTGATTTGATGTTATTATTTGCCAATAGTTACAGCACAACTATCTGATCTAATTAAAGGGGAACTGCATCCGCTGATTTGGCCTCTTTTTTTGTGTCTTACTCAAGAAATTGTGAATTGGCATAGGGTTTGGTTTTTAATGTGGGTGTTTCTTGATCACGCCAGCCTTTGCTTTGGCTCCCCCTCCTGTCCAGCTCAGGCGTTCGGCGTTCCGGGCCTTCTAGCTGCTTCTGAACCTACTGCTGGCAAATGCCTTTCACTCATCAACCCCGTACTTGTCTCATCATCATTACACACACCTGGTTCCAATCCCCACTCGACTTCTGTAACCGCAAAAGCCTTGGTTTCATGCATGTTAACATTAGAAGCCTCCTCCCTAAGTTTGTTTTATTCACTGCTTTAGCACACTCTGCCAACCCGGATGTCCTAGCCGTGTCTGAATCCTGGCTTAGGACCACCAAAAACCCAGAAATTTCCATCCCTAACTATAACATTTTACGACAAGATAGAACTGCCAAAGGGGGCTGTGTTGCAATCTAATGCAGAGATAGCCTGCAGAGTTCTGTCTTACTATCGAGATCTGTACCAAAACGATTCGAGCTTCTACTTTTAAAAATCCACCTTTCCAGAAAAAAGTCTCTCACCGTTGCCGCTTGCTATAGACCACCCTCTGCCCCCAGCTGTGCCCTGGACACCATATGAGAATTTATTTCCCCCATCTATCTTCAAAGCTCGTGCTGCTAGTTGACCTAAACTGGGACATGCTTAACACCCCGGCCATCCTACAATCTAAGGTTGATGCCCTTAATCTCACATAAATTATCAATGAACCCATCAGGTACAACCCCAAATCTGTAAAAACGGGCACCCTCATAGATATCATCCTAACCAACTTGCCTTCCAAATACACCTCTGCTGTTTTCATCCAAGATCTCAGCGATCACTGCCTCATTGCCTGCTTCCGTAATTGGTCTGCGGTCAAACGACCACCCCTCATCACTGTGAAACGCTCCCTAAAACACTTCAGCGAGCAGGCCTTTCTAATCGAACTGGCCCAGGTATCCTGGAAGGAAATTGACCTCATCCCGTCAGTAGAGGATGCCTGGCTATTCTTTAAAAGTGCCTTCCTCGCCATCTTAAATAAGCATGCCCCATTCAATATTTTTAAAACCAGGAACAGATATAGCCCTTGGTTCTCTGCAGACCTGACAGCCCTTGACCAGCACAAAACCATCCTGTGGCGTTCTGCATTAGCATCGAATAACCCCCGTGATATGCAACTTTTCAGGGAAGTTAGGAACCAATATACACAGGCAGTTAGGAAAGCTAAGGTTAGCTTTGCATCCTGTAGCACAAACTCAAAAACATTCTGGGACACTGTAAAGTCCATGGAGAAGAAGAGCATCTCCTCCCAGCTTCCCACTGCACTGAGGCTCGGAAACACTGTCACTACCGATAAATCCACTATAATTGAGAATTTCAATAAGCATGTTTCTCAACGGCTGGCCATGATTTCCACCTGGCTACCCCTACCCCGGTCAACAGCCCTGCACCCCCCACAGCAACTTCTCCTTCACCGAAATCCAGATAGCTGATGTTCTGAAAGAGCTGCAAAATCTAGACCCCTACAAATCAGCCAGGCTAGACAATCTGGACCCTCTCTTTCTAAAATTATCTGCCGAAATTGTTGCAACCCCTATTACTAGCCTGTTCAACCTCTCTTTCCTATCGTCTGAGATCCCCAAAGATTGGAAATTTGCTGCGGTCATCCCCCTCTTCAAAGGGGAAACTGCTACAGACCTATATCTATCCTACCCTGCCTTTCTAAGGTCTTTCGAAAGCCAAGTTAACAAACAGATTACTGACCATTTCGAATCCCACCGTACCTTCTCCGCTATGCAATCTGGTTTCAGAGCTGGTCATGGGTGCACCTCAGCCACACTCAAGGTCCTAAAAGGTATCATAACCACCATCGATAATAGACATTAATGTGCAGCCCTATTCATCGACCTGGCAAAGGCTTTCGACTCTGTCAATCATCACATTCTTATCGGCAGACTCAACAGCCTTGGTTTAACAAAAGATTGCCTCGCCTGGTTCACCAACTATTTCTCTGACAGAGTTCAGTGTGTCAATCGGGCCTGTTGTCCGGACCTCTGGCAGTCTCTTTGGGGGTGCCACAGGGTTCAATTCTTGGGCCAACTCTCTTCTCTGTATACATCAATGATGTCGCTCTTGCTGCTGGTGATTCTCTGATCCACCTCTACACAGACGACACCATTCTGTATACCTCTGGCCCTTCTTTGGACACTGTGTTAACTAACCTCCAGACGAGCTTCAATGCCATACAACTCTCCCTCCGTGGCCTCCAACTGCTCTTAAATGCAAGTAAAACTAAATGCATGCTCTTCAACTGATCGCTGCCTGCACCCGCCGCCCGTCCAGCATCACTACTCTGGACGGTTCTGACTTAGAATATGTGGACAACTACAAATTCTTAGCTGTCTGGTTAAACTGTAAACTCTCCTACCACTCACATTAAGCATCTCCAATCCAAAATTAAATCTAGAATCGGCTTTCTATTTTGCAACAAAGCATCCTTCACTCATGCTGCCAAACATACCCTCGTAGAACTGACCATCCTACCGATCCTCGACTTCGGCGATGTCATTTACAAAATAGCCTCCAACACCCTATTCAACAAATTAGATGCAGTCTATCACAGTGCCATCCGTTTTGTCACCAAAGCCCCATATACTACCCACCATTGCGACCTGTACGCTCTCGTTGGCTGGCCCTCGCTTCATACTCGTCGCCAAACCCACTGGCTCCAGGTAATCTACAAGTCTCTGCTAGGTAAAGCCCCGCCTTATCTCAGCTCACTGATCACCATAGCAGTACCCACCCAAGATTGGAGAACTGTGAACCAAGAGGTTGAGAGTTCAAATCTCAGGTGAAGACATGTTGAATAATAATGACTGTATAAATGAACACGCACAATGAAATCATGCATGTCAAAAAGGTATGTTTTTAAAGCACTTTGTGTGAGTATCCCTCACCTTGAAACAGACAAAGAGCTATGATTGGTGGTTCATTCAGGCCCTTGTCATTCAGGCCCTTCCTGCTGCTGAGTGCAAACCCATTCTGTCATGCTGAAAGAGGATGACGAGAAGTTACTGGTTACAATAAATACATGAAACAGGGTAGTGAACATATACAGATACAGACACACAGAGTGAAACCCTCCCCCGCCAAAACCCAGCCAAGGCACCCTGACACTCCAGTAGGATCACTCCAGTGTATAGTTAATTGTGCTGGTGTGTCAATGATGGAGAGCTAATCAATGTTTACTTGCAGTGTGTTTAGTTGTTGACTGAGCAGAGACAGGTAGACTGACAAGGGAGCCACTCATATGCTCCAAAAAAACACAGCCTACGGGGGAGTACAACTAATAGTCATTGCACACACACACACACACACACACACACACACACACACACACACACACACACACACACACACACACACACACACACACACACACACACACACACACACACACAAACAAACATATCCCTGGGGAGATCCTTACTAATACAACACAACAGACAAACACAAATCTGACATAAGCAAACACCCTCCTCTCTGGGCAACATACCCTTCAAGTCCTGCCACTGAAAGGATGAGCGTGCTAGACTCCCCAGTCCCCCTAGGCCACTCCCTGGGCCAGGGAAGGAGATGAAGGAGAAGCTAGCAACAAATTTCCCCACAACTTTAGAGAAGGTTCCCTTAATTAAGAATCTCAGTAGATCATTAACTTTTTCATAGGAATGTTCTTGTGATGTGCAAGGAATGTTTCGAAGAGACCATTCCCTTAATGTCAAATAGAACTTACCAAGAGAGTGGTTACCATGTTCTCAGAACTTAAGATATTAATGTATTAGTGTCCAGCTTTCTGTGGGTTAGGAGAATAATCCATCAACGTGTCACCAAACATACACAGGCTGAATCTCAAACCGAGCACTTTGAGCATTTCGAGTGTTCGACCACTCGGTATCCAAGTTCACGAGTCAAACACTAGTTGTTGAGTCATCAAGGGCGCCACTGTGCCCTTCGGAAGCCTCTTTATCGAGTGGGCATCCTATGCCGACACTGCACCCTTGGCAGCAACTTTATTCCATGAATCTTATCATGTTACCTAGCAACAACAGTCACTAGTACGTCACCCTCAAAAATAGTCAGAATAAATCTGTCATTAATGTCCTTGTCCCATCGCGCACTAGCGACTCATTTGGCGGGCCGGGCGCAGTGCACGCTGACACGGTCGCCAGGTGTACGGTGTTTCCTCCGACACATTGGAGCGACTGGCTTCTGGGTTAAGTGGGCATTGTGTCAAGAAGCAGTGCAGCTTGGTTGGGTTGTGTTTCGGAGGACGCACAGCTCTCGACCTTCGCCTCTCCCGATTCTGCACGGGAGTTGCAGTGATGAGACAAGACTGTAATTACCAATTGGATACCACAAAATCGGGGAGAAAAGTGTTTAAAAAATGTTTTAAAAGATATACAAAAAAAGAGATCTGTCATTAATTTTGAAGTTTAACTTTGAGACTGTCTTAGTCACGTGATTTTACATCTCGCTAAGGAGTTTAGTGTATTGATCAAATTGTATAATGTACACGATAACTGTCCATTAAATTGCTTTCTATGCCTGAGCCAGTCACTTCATATGAAACGAAAGAAAAGCTAACCAACCAGCTAGTGGAACACTAAATACAATGCTCCTTCCATAAGCAAGGTAGCTAGTTAGCTAGCTACTGTAGTAACATTAATTTATTGAAGCAGCAAACAGTCTGCTCTGCCCCGAGTCAGTACAGTATCGAGTCTGCTGCTGATTATGCATTTTGCTGACCCAACGTAACAATGTAGCGATTAGTGCTTTAGTGCGGACTGACTGCTGGGAACGTCTTCAACTTCATCAGGAAGTTGTCAAACTATTGTAAATAAGTGACAAGCTACACATTGTTTATACGTGCAGTGACCAACATCCTTAGCTAGCGCTAGCAAAAATTCCATCCCTATGCCTATCAGTGAAGCTAGCTAGCAGCAGGCAGGCTATAACAAGCTAAAACTAGCTGATGAAATCACTGTAGACTGATATAATTGCACATACAGTATTTTGTTCAGGAGTAAAGTTAGAGAGATGTCATTTTGTTTTTACAACTTTATCACTGTCTATCGGAGTATGTGTCTGAATCTGTCCCAAGTCCTACAGTACCCATGTTTTCAGAACATAAGATATTATATTATATTGTTGTTAGTTGGAAACATGAATGTTCTTGCAACATCCCATACAACTCATCTAGAACATTGTTGTATATTTTAGAACATTGTAACCATGTTCTAGATAAGTTCTCTTTGACAATAAGGGAAGGGTCTCCTAACTTTAATGCCAAAACATGCAACAACAAAACAATCAAAGTGTTTTGTTACATAGATAGAATGTTCCCCTAACTAATGGAAAACTGGACACTCAAACATTGGGGGAACATTACGGGTAACATTACAAAAACGTTCTCTCTCCTTAGAATTGTTAGCTGGGAAGGCAGATCAGGAGCCACTTAGAGGGCCAGGAGGAAAATAGAGGAGAGTGGAGAATAAGACAGGAGGTGATGGATGACAGAAACAAGTGAGGGAAGTGAAGAGGAGGGATGAAATAGAGTATGGAACCCGGGTCAAGTCTGTCAACAAGTGAGCTGTCATCTTCCTGTCATTGTTCACAACTCACACACCTGGAAACCAGAACAACTTCTATGTATGTAGACACACTGACATACAGTATAACACACACTCATAAAAAATACACTGCTTCCACAATGTCATCTTCCTGTCATCAGACACACCTCACACACCTGGATACCAGAACAACTTCTATGTATGTAGACACACTGACATACACTAACACACACTCGTAAAAAATACACTTCTTCCACAATGTGTGTACACAGACCTTCATACTCGAGAGTAGAGTGGAGTGGAGAATCTTTATTAACCAGAGGGGCTATTTGCTAGACTATGTTCATAAAAACATATAGGACTTCCTGGAATCATGTGGCACTTCACTGGTCGATGACACACCTTTTGCATTTATGCACATAAGACAAACCCACATTCATATGCAGTTTACCTTACTTTATTAGATTTATTTGACAGGAACAATGAGCATGAATCAACATCTCTGTGAAAGTGCCCTATTTAGCCTTATTTAGCCAGAAGGCTGATATTCCTCCTTAGTCCCTAGGCAGCTGGAAGTGCAGCACGTACAGGTGTGAAAAGCTTGATATATTATGGTGTTCATTTACTGTTTTCTTAAGAACATCGCTGTGCTTGTCATCACAGTGTCTCATGTCTTTCACTGTACTCCAACTTCAACCTTTTCCCAGCAGATACTTGGCAAGAGTGCACAACTACAAGTACAGACCATTCAGTTGCAAGAACAGCGATTCAAGACGGTGGAACAGAGCACAAATAAAATAAACATGCAGAACTCACGTTACGAAACTCATACACAAGCAAACGAAAACCCGGGAGGAGAGCTATTTGTACTTAAAAGGCTAACATGAACAGCTGTCTTTGACCAGAGAATCTGCACATTCGAATAAACAAGAGCAGATGAGATGGTATTTGAAATACTGGGGAGTTTAGGGGATAGGGGTTATGGAGGATATAGGGCATGGCTTGCAGAAATCAAATGGAATGACCAAGTGGTGGTGTACCAAATGTGTGGGAGAAAAGGAAGGCAGAGGAGTAGAGAGAGAAAAAATAGATTAGAGAGAATTAACACTGAGTATACCAAACATTAGGAACACCAGCTCTTTCCATGACATAGACTGACCAGGTGAATCCAGGTGAAAGCTATGATCCCTTATTGTTATACCCTGTTAAATCCACTTCAACCAATGTAGATGAAGGGGAGAAGAAAGGTTTAGAAGGATTTTTAAGCCTTGAGACATGGATTATGTAGGCCTATATGTGCCATTGAGATGGTGAATTGGCAAAACAAAATATTTAAGTGCCTTTGAACGGAGTATGGTATTAGGTGCCAGGCACACCAGTTTGAGTGTGTCATGAACTGCAACGCTGCTGGGTTTTTCATGCTCAACAGTCTCTCATGTGTATCAAGAATGGTCCACCACCCAAAGACCATCCAGCCAACTTGGCACAACTGTGGGAAGCATGAGTCAACATGAGCTAGCTGACACAAATAGGTCAGAGTTATCATGAGTCTGAACACAGAGGGTGTTTGTGTAACTGGTGTGGTAGTTCCAGAAAGTAGCAGTGCAGTCCCCATAGCAACCACAGGCAACACCGCTGACTAGAGACAAGATTAGCATGTCAAGCTGAACACATCTGCATGGGGAGCTAATTAAACTGTGTTATCCACATACACTGTACATCTCATACTATTCACCACAGACAGCCCAGATACATGTAGGTCACAGGTGGTGGTGGCACATGCTGCAGCCCTGAACCTCAGCATTTTATTGGTTGCCAGCTCCTTATAAATCTAAACCTTTAAAACCAAGGCAATCCAGCGCAGGCATATAGTATGTGCATAAACACAAATGGTAAAAGTTGCTATAAGGACAGACGCTGGGAGACAAGAAGTACGTTCAACGAGTGAACATTTAATAAATAACGGACATGAAACAAAACATGGACAGCGTCTGGACAGGGGAAACCTTAGTGCTGACGCAGGGATCAAACTGAGGAACAGACAGATATAGAGGGGGAAATCAACAAAGTGAAGGAGTCCAATGATGGCAACAGGTGTACGTAATGATGGGCAGCCTGGTGAGGAGGAGCAGGAGCAGGCGTGGCAGACAGTACCCCCCTCTAGGGGCGCCACCCTGCGTCCCACCTGTGCGAGCTTGACGGGCCGGTTGAGGCACGGGAGTCGGATAAGCCGGCCGAGGCGCGGAAGCCCGATGAGCCGGCCGAGGCGTGGAAACCTGACAAGTCGGTTGAGGCATGACGTGGGATGGGAGCCTGCCGAGCCAACCGAGGCAAGAAAATCTCTCGAGTCAGCTAAGGCGTGGAAGCCCGACAAGCCAGCTGAGGCATCCCCGGTTCCTTCGGAAGCCACACCTGGACCTGACGTCACCAACTAAAACAAAAACAAAAACTCCCTGATGCTTCCAACATTGGTGTCAGTATTCTGTAAGGACAGACGCTGGGAGACGAGAAGCAAGTACAGGGAGTGAACATTGAATAAATAACGGACATGAAACAACACAAGTACAGCGGCTGGACAGGGGAAACAAAACAACATTAATGCTAACATTGGGATCAAACTGAGGAACAGGCAGATATAGAGGGGGCAATCAACAAAGTGAAGGAGTCCAAGTGGGTCCAATGAAGCGCTGGTGCGTGTACTAATGGTGAAAGGTGTGCATAATGATGGGCAGCCTCGTACCCTCGAGCGCCAGAAAGGGGGAGCAGGCGTGACAGTTGCAGTTGACTCATCAATCACTTTTATGAGGGTTTCTAATGCTGATTGGTTTATACAAAACAACAGCATGTGACTAAGTGACCAAGCAACTTTGGTTTGCTTAATCAACCAAATGAATGTATAAAGCCCTTTTTACATCAGCAGATGTCACAAAGAGCTATACAGAAACCCAGCTTAAACCCCAAACAGCAGCAATGCAGATGTAGAAGCACGGTGGCTAGGAAAAACTCCCTAGAAAGTCAGGAATCTAGGAAGAAACCTAGAGAGGAACCAGGCTCTGAGGGGTAGCCAATCCTCTTCTGGCTGTGCCGAGGGGAGACTATAAGAGTACATGGTCATTAAGGCCAGATTGTTCTTCAAGATGTTCAAACGCTCATAGATGCCCAGCAGGATGTGTGTCTAAAGCACAAATGAGACAATTTGAAGAAATGTCGCAGAGAGCATGAGCTTTAGGAGGTGCTTTGCAAAGAGATTACAATGGTGAGCACAGAATCTGCACCACTTTGATATTCAGCTCTTTGATTTACAGGGAACAATGGGCCAAAGGCCTCACTTACCTGTAGAGAACATATTGATTTCTGTTGGAGGACAAAGTGAATTGGCATCCATAGTAACACTAGCAGGGAACAGGAAACTGCCAGTCTCTCAGACCTTGGAGACAATTATTGTTTGAGCCAAATTTATTTCTACATACTGTACAGTATAACTATACTTCTCACAACCACCACTGTGAATGAATCTGAGCTGCCCTACAGCCTTATCCTCTCCACGACCAATAAACAATGAATAAACTAAAGAATACATCTGCATTGAGACATACAGCACGAGTATAATTTGACTCATATCTACACTATATATACAAAAAGTATGTGGACACTCCTTCAAATTAGTGGATTAGTCTATTTCAGCCACACCCGTTGCTGACAGGTGTATAAAACCGATCACACAGCCATGCAATATCCATAGACAAACATTGGCAGTAGAATGACCTTACTGAAGAGCTCAGTAACTTTCATTGCGGCACCGTCATAGGATGCCACCTTTCCAACAAGTCAGTTTGTAAAATTTCTGCCCTGCTAGAGCTGCCCCAGTAAACTGTAAGTGTTGTTATGGTGAAGTGGAAACTTCTAGGAGTAAAACGGCTCTGCCGCGAAGTGGTAGGCCACACAAGCTCACAGAACGGGATCGGCAAGTGCTGAAGCGTGTAGCACGTAACAATCATCTGTCCTTGGTTGCAACACTCACTATTGAGTTCCAAACTGCCTCTAGAAGCAACGTCAGCACAAGACCTGTTCATTGGGAGCTTCATGAAATGGGTTTCCATGGCCGAGCAGCTGCACACAAGCCTAAGATCACCATGCGCAATGCCAAGCATCAGCTAGAGTGTTGTAAAGCTCGCCGCCATTGGACTCTGGAGCAGTGGAAATGCGTTCTCTGGAGTAATGACTCACACTTTACCATTTGGCAGTCTGATGGACAAATCTGGGTTTGGCGGATGCCAGGAAAATGCTACCTCCCCGAATGTATAGTGCCAACTGTAGAGTTTGGTGGAGGGGGAATAATGGTCTGGGGCTGTGTTTCATGGTTAAGGCAAGTTCCTTAGTTCCAGTGAAGGGAAATCTTAACGGAACACTATAACATGACAGCATGACAAACAAGGTCCATACAGAAATGGTTTGTTGAGATCGGTGTAGAAGAACTTGACTGGCCTGCACAGAGCCCTGACCTCAACTCCACTGAACACCTTTAGCATGAATTGGAAGCCGACTGCAGGCCAGGCCAAATCGGCCAACATCACTGCCCGACCTCACTAATGCTCTTGTGACTGAATGGAAGCAAGTTGCCACAGCAATGTTACAACATCTAGTGGAAAGCCTTCACAAAAGAGTGGAGGCTGTTATAGCAGCAAAGAGGGGACCAACTCCATATTAATGCCTATGATTTTGGAATGAGATGTTCCACGAGCAGTTGTCCACATACTTTTGCTCATGTATTGTATATTTTTGTAGCATTACATCAGTTCAACTCACCATGAGTCATCAAGGCTATGTTTCTTAAACTTATTTTTGAGTGCTTAGTCTCTCATCACAGCCTGAACATGATCTGATTTGGTTCTGGGTGCCAGATTATTCAGTGCACATACACCTGATACCGAACAACTGATGGCTATGTTGAGAAATATATAAGTTAGGACCATAACCAAATGAATCAGACTATAATGTTTGAGAAGTGAACAATCCCTCTCTTATCTGTCTTATTGTTTTTGTCTTAACACGTGAATATTTTCTTATGGAAAAATAATAGAGGGAAGGTATTTCTAACTCTGTGGACAGTTGGGACTAATTGGAAACTGGGCCACCATCATCATCCTTCTCAGAGTCTGGAACCCCCACTGCTTCCCTCTGAAATAACAATAAGGACAGAGTCAGAGTGATCTAAACCTTCTTTTTCTTCCTCTCCATCTCCTTCATAAAGACCCATCCTATTTGTTGTAGTGTGAGTAGACTACCCTCATGACAGAGGACCCTTGTTGCATAGGAATGTAAAGTACTTGATAGTTTAGCCTCGCAAAGCCAGCTGATTACGCAAGCTTACATTACTAATTCAATCTGTACTTCATGTCCACTTTGCCCTTCAATAAAGGCCACAGCAAAGGTCACAGAGAATGATGGAGCGGACAATCCCATATTGTCCTCTGATGACACAGTCCTCGGGACGGGAGCATTCCTTTGTTCTCCTCCTCCTTATCCTTCACTGGTCTTTTCTTTCCATCACCACTCTGCTGCCACGCTGACTTCACAGGTCTACATTACGTCAGTGGAAAGCTACTGAGACCTCTCCTCTCCCTTTTCTTCTTCTCTCTTTTCTCGCTACTCTCAAGCCCCGTTTTAATGGAGAATAAATGGACACTTTCATCTCACACTGACCTTTCTCTGTTCATTTATCGGCTGAAAGAGCTAATACTATTGATTGGTATGATAATCACATGACTTCAACTGCACCATTGCCAAAATGTCTAAGGGGCGGTTTCCAGGACCAAGATTGAAGGCTCTATTCAATCTGTATCTGAAGAATTACAGATTGTTTGATAGAAATTAAGGTAATTTGCGATTGAGCCTATGCTTATGCAGCGGTTACCGTGAATGCAGTCTCCGCTAACGCTGGAACATTGCCTTTAAATTTAAACCCCACAGTAATGCTGAACTTCTGCCATATTGATTGAATAGTAAGATGGCGTCGACAGACATGGCAGCTCTGCTTCTAGCTCCTAAGCAACTTCACAGTACTTTGTTTTTTTGTGTTATTTATTACATTATTAGCCCAGAAGGGTTTTTGTGTGTTATTACATACGGACGGAAATAACTTTTGAATATCAGAGCGGTGGTAACTCACCAGCATTACAACCAGGAATATGACTTTCCCGAATTGGATCCTTCGTTTGTACCCCCCAGGGTAATTTAACTTATCCCAGAGACTGCTCCAAGAAGCCATAGGCGAAGAAGAGGTATTCAGAGTGGACTGGTCCAACTCAGGAGGTGTGCACACCATCCACTGTTTCCGATTATATTACTCGCTAATGTTCGGTCTCTGGACAATAAAGTAAACGAGCTCAGGGCAATGATATTTTTTCAGAGAGACATCAAAGACTGTAACATACTGTTTCACGGAATCCTGTTTCACGGAATCATGGCTCTCTCGGGATATACTGTCCCCATCCATACAGCCAGCTGGGTTCTCAGTAAATTGCGCAGACAGGAATAAGAAGAAATGTACGGGAAGAAGAAGGGTGGTGGTGTATGTTTCATGATTAACTACTCATGGTGTGAGTAGTGGTAAAACGTTCTACTTTTAAACTCGGATAAAACAGAGATGCTTGTTCTAGGTCCCAAGAAACAAAGAGATCTTCTGTTGAATCTGACAATTAATCTTAATGGTTGTACAGTCATCTCAAATAAAACTGTGAAGGACCTCGGCGTTACTCTGGACCCTGATCTCTCCTTGGAAGAACATATCAAGACCATTTCAAGGACAGCTTTTTTCCATCTACGTAACATTGCATAAATCAGAAACTTTCTGTCCAAAAATGATGCAGAAAAATGTATCCATGCTTTTGTCACTTCTAGGTTAGACTACTGCAATGCTCTACTTTCTGGCTACCCGGATAAAGCACTAAATAAACTTCAGTTAGTGCTAAATACGGCTGCTAGAATCCTGACTAGAACCCCAAAATTTGATCATATTACTCCAGTGCTAGCCTCCCTACACTGGCTTCCTGTCAAAGCAAGGGCTGATTTCAAGGTTTTACTGCTAACCTACAAAGCATTACATGGGCTTGCTCCTACCTATCTCTCTTTGGTCCTGCCGTACATACCTACACGTACGCTACGGTCACAAGACGCAGGCCTCCTAATTATCCCTAGAATTTCTAAACAAACAGCTGGAGGCAGGGCTTTCTCCTATAGAGCTCCATTTTTATGGAACGGTCTGCCTACCCATGTCAGAGACGCAAACTCGGTCTCAACCTTTAAGTCTTTACTGAAGACTCATCTCTTCAGTGGGTCATATGATTGAGTGTAGTCTGGCCCAAGAGTGGGAAGGTGAACGGAAAGGCTCTGGAGCAACGAACCGCCCTTGCTGTCTCTGCCTGGCCGGTTCCCCTCTTTCCACTGGGATTCTCTGCCTCTAAACCTATTACAGGGGCTGAGTCACTGGCTTACTGGGGCTCTCTCATACCGTCCCGTATACTCAGCCTTGTCTCAGGATGGTAAGTTGGTGGTTGAAGATATCCCTCTAGTGGTGTGGGGGCTGTGCTTTGGCAAAGTGGGTGGGGTTATATCCTTCCTATTTGGCCCTGTCCGGGGGTGTCCTCGGATGGGGCCACAGTGTCTCCTGACCCCTCCTGTCTCAGCCTCCAGTATTTATGCTGCAGTAGTTTATGTGTCGGGGGGCTAGGGTCAGTTTGTTATATCTGGAGTACTTCTCCTGTCCTATTCGGTGTCCTGAGTGAATTTAAGTGTGCTCTCTCTAATTCTCTCTTTCTCTCTTTCTTTCTCTCTCTCGGAGGACCTGAGACCTAGGACCATGCCTCAGGACTACCTGACATGATGACTCCTTGCTGTCCCCAGTCCACCTGGCCGTGCTGCTGCTCCAGTTTCAACTGTTCTGCCTTATTATTATTGGACCATGCTGGTCATTTATGAACATTTGAACATCTTGACCATGTTCTGTTATAATCTCCACCCGGCACAGCCAGTAGAGGACTGATCACCTCACATAGCCTGGTTCCTCTCTAGGTTTCTTCCTAGGTTTTGGCCTTTCTAGGGAGTTTTTCCTAGCCACCGTGCTTCTACACCTGCATTGCTTGCTGTTTGGGGTTTTAGGCTGGGTCTCTGTACAGCACTTTGAGATATCAGCTGATGTACGAAGGGCTATATAAATACATTTGATTTGATTTGATTTGATATTTCTGTTGAATGATGTGGCTATGCAAAATCACTTGATGTTTTTGGAACTGGTGAATCTAACAAGCCAATGTAAACTCAGATTATAAATATGAACTTTATCAAACAAAACATGCATGTATTGTGTAACATGAAGTCCTATGAGTGTCATCTGATGAAGATAATTCAAGGTTAGTGATTAATTATAGTATCCAATTATTGTGATTAGTATCCAATCATTGTAGTAGCTACTATCTTGTCTCATCGCTACAACTCCCGTAAGGGCTCGGGAGAGACGAAGGTTGAATGTCATGCGTCCTCCGATACACAACCCAACCAGCCGTACTGCTTCTTAACACAGCGCGCATCCAACCCGGAAGCCAGCCGCACCAATGTGTCGGAGGCTACACCGTGCACCCGGCAACCTTGGTTAGCGCGCACTGCGCCCAGCCCGCCACAGGAGTCGCTGGTGCGCGATGAGGCAAGGACATCCCTACCGACCAAGCCCTCCCTAACCCGGACGACGCTAGGCCAATTGTGCGTCGCCCCACGGACCTCCCGGTCGCGGCCGGTTACGACAGAGCCTGGGCGCGAACCCAGGGACTCTGATGGCACAGCTGGCGCTGCAGTACAGCGCCCTTAACCACTGCGCCACCCGGGAGGCCGCCGTCCTCTATTTTCACTGGTAGTTGTCATATCGATCCCGGTATCAGGAGTGCAGCCATAACAGGTTAATGCATTAGAGCCAATCAGTTGTGTTGTGACAAGGTAGGGGATATACCTATAGCCCTATTTGGTAAAAGACCAAGTTCATATTATGGCAAGAGCAGCTCAAATAAGCAAAAACAATCAACAGTCCATCATTACTTTAAGACATGAAGGTTAGTCAATAAGGAGCATTTCAAGACTTTGAAAGTTTCTTCAAGTGCAGTCGCAAAAACCATCAAGCGCTATGATGAAACTGGCTCTCACGAGGACCGCCACTGGACTGGAAGACCCAGAGTTACCTCTGCTGCAGAGGATAAGTTCATTAGAGTTAAGAGGCTCAGAAATTGCATCCCAAATAAATGCTTCAGAGTTCAAGTAATAGACACATCTCAACATCAACTGTTCAGAGGAGATTGTGTGAATCAGGCCTTCGTGGTTGAATTGCTGCAAAGAAACCATTACTAAAGGACACCAATAAGAAGAGACTTGCTTGGGCCAAGAAACACGAGCAATGGACATTAGACCGGTGGAAATATGTCCTTTGGTCTGGAGTCCAAATTGGAGATTTTTGGTTCCAACCAAAGCATTCTACAGCGATACACCATCCCATCTGGATTGGGCTAGGTGGGACTATAAATTGTTTTTCAACAGCACTTGAAAATTCGTAGTGTCATTCCAAAAAGTGATCAAATTCAACATCTTCTCACAGACTCCAACCTTGACTTCCTCTGCAGCAGATCCACAAGGTCTGCCATGAGAGGTGACTGTATAGTTCCCTTAAGGAAAAGCACCTTTAGTAAATCCACTTTCACTGTGAGAGCTTCCCATGTCTGGAATACACTGCCATCAGACACGCATAACTACACCACCTATCACAAAAAACATGAAGACATGGCTAAAGGTCAATCAGATTTGTGAACATAATCCCTAGCTGTGTATTGCCGCTTTCCATGTTGTCTGTTGTTTGTAGCTTGTGAGGTGTGGAAACACTTTGTTGCTTTTATGGATTTTGTCTTGTTGCTTTTTGTTTTATGTTGCTCTGTCTGTATGCTGCGTCTTGATTGTCCTATGTTACTCTGTCTGTATGCTACGTCTTGCTTGTCCTATGTTGCTCTGCGTGTGCTCACTGCTCATTGATTGTCTGTATTGTAATTGTTTTTAATAACCTGCCCAGGGACTGCGGTTGAAAATTAGCCGGCTGGCTAAAACCGGCACTTTTACTGAAACGTTGATTAATGTGCACTGTTCCTGTAAAAATAAATAAACTCAAACTTCAATTTGCTTATCACACAAAATAGATCCACAGACGATGCAATCGCCATAGCACTGCACACTGCCCTATCCCATCTGGAGAAGAGAAATACCTACGTAAGAATGCTATTCATTGACTATAGCTCAGTCTTCAACACCATAGTACCCTCCAAGCTCATCATTAAGCTTGGTGCCCTGGGTCCGCCCTGTGCAACTGGGTCCTGGACTTCCTGACGGGCTGCACCCAGGTGGTGAAGGTAAGAAACAACACCTCTACTTTGCTGATCCTCAACACATGAGCCCCACAGGGGTGTGTGCTCAGCCCCCTCCTGTACTCCCTGTTCACCCATGACTGCATCGCCACGCACGCCTCCAACTCAATCATCAAGTTTGCAGATGACACAATAGTAATAGGCCTGATTATGAACAAGGACAAGACTGCCTACAGGGAGGAGGTAAGGGCCCTGGCGGAGTGGTGCCAGGAAAATAACCTCTCCCTCAATGTCAACAAAATGAAGGTGCTGATCATGGACTTCAGGAAACAGCAGAGGGAGCACGCTCCTATCCACATCGACGGGACCGCGGTGGAGAACATGGAAAGCTTCAAGTTACTCGTGTACACATCGCTGACAATCTGAAATGGTTCACTCACACAGACAGTGTGGTGAAGAAGGTGCAACAGCACCTCTTCAATCTCAGGAGGCTGAAGAAATTTGTCTTGGCCGCTAAGACCCTCACAAACTTTTACAGATGCACAATTGAGAGCACCCTGTCGGCTGTATCACCACCTGGTACAGAAACTGTGCCACCCGCAACTGCAGGACTCTCCAGAGGGTGGTGCGGTCTACCCAACGCATCACCGGGGAGGCACACTTCCTGTCCTCCAGGACACCTACAGCACCCAATGTCACATGAAGGCAAAAAATATCATCAAGGACATCAACTACCCAAGCCACGGCTTGTGCACCCCGCTATCATCCAGAAGGTGAGGTCAGTACAAGTGCATCAAAGCTGGGACCGAGAGACTGAAAAACAGCTTCTATCTCAAGGCCATCAGACTGTTAAATAGACATCACTAGAGAAATAATGTTTTTGTAATGTTACCCGTAATGTTCCTCAGATGTTTGTGTGTCCAGTATTCCGTTAGTTAGGTGAACATTCTACATGTATGTTAGCAAAAACCTTCTGAAAAGCTACAGTGCCTTCAGAAAGTGTTCTCACCCCTTGACCCATACAACATTTTGTTGTATTACAGCCTGAATTTAAAATAGTTTAAATTTAGATTTTATAGGCCACTGGCCTATGCACAATACCCCATAATGTCAAAGTGCAATTATGTTTTTAGAAATTTTGACAAATGTATTAAAATTTAAAAGCTGTAATGTCTTGAATCAATTTGTATTCAACCCCTTTATAACGGCAAACCTAAAGGGGTACATGAGTACAGATTTGCTTTACAAGTCACAGGATAAATTGCATAGACTCATTCTGTGGGCAACAATAGTGTTTAACATGATTTTTGAATGTCTACCTCATCTCTGTAACCCACATATACAATTATTAAGGCTCACGAGTGGCACAGCTGTAAAAGGCACTGCTCCTCGGTGCAAAAAGAGTCAAAACAGTCCCTGGTTCAATTCCAGGGTGAATCACATCTGGCTGTGATTGGGAGTCCCAGAGAGCGGTGCACAATTGGCCCAGCGCCATCCAGGTTTGGTCGGGGTATGCCGTCATTGTAAATAAGAATTTGTTCTAACTGACTTGACCAGTTAAATTACTAATAACCTTTAAGGTCCCTCAGTTGAGCAGTGAATTTCAAACACAGATTCAAAGTCTAGGGAGGTTTCCCAATGGAAGCTTACATACACCTTCGCTAAATACATTTAAACTCAGTTTTTCACAATTCATCCTATTAAAAATTCCCTGTCTTAGATCAGTTAGAATAACCACTTAATTTTAAGAATGTGAAATGTCAGAATAATAGTAGAGAATGATTTATTTCAGCTTGTATTTTTTCATCATATTCCCAGTGGGTCAGAGGTTTACATACACTTAATTAGTATTTGGTAGCATTGAATTTACATTGTTTAACTTGGGTCAAACGTTTCGGGTAGCCTTCCACAAGCTTCCCACAATAAGTTGGGTGAATGTTGGACCATTCCTCCTGACAGAGCTTGTGTAACTGAGTCAGGTTTGTAGGCCTCTTTACTCGCCAATGCTTTTTCAGTTCTGCCCACAATCCCACACTATGGGATTGAGGTCAAGGATTTATGATGACCACTCCAATACCTTGACTTTGTTGTCCTTAAGCCATTTAACTTTGGAAGTATGCTTGAGGTCATTGTCCATTTGGAAGAACCATTTGCGACCAAGCTTTAACTTCCTGACTGATATCTTGAGATGTTGCTTCAATATATTCACATAATTTTCCTACCTCATGATGCCACCTATTTTGTGACGTGCCCCAGTCCTTCCTGCTGCAAAGCAACCGCACAACATGATGCTGCCACCCTCGTGCTTCCCAGTTGGGATGGTGTTCTTCAGCTTGCAAGCCTACCCCTTTTTCCTCCAAACATAACAATGCTCATTATGGCCAAACAGTTCTATTTTTGTTTCATCAGACCAGAGGACATTTCTCCAAAAAGTGCATTCTTTGTCCCCATGTGCAGTTGCAAACTGTAGTCCGGCTTTTTTTTAATAGCGGTTTTGGAGCAGTGGCATCTTCTTTGCTGAGCGGCCTTTCAGGTTATGTCGATATAGGACTAATTTTACTGTGGATATAAATACTTTTGTGCTTGATTCCTCCAGCATCTTCACAGGATCCTTTGCTTTTCTTCTGGGATTGATTTGCACTTTTCGCACCAAAGTACGTTCATCTCTAGGAGACAGAACGCGTCTCCTTCCTGAACGGTATGACGGCTGTGTGGTCCCATGGTGTTTATACTTTCGTACTATTGTTTGTACAGATGAAGGTAGTACCTTCAGGCGTTTGGAAATTGCTCCCAAGGATGAACCAGACTTGTGGAGATCTATACATTTTTTTCTGAGGTCTTGGCTTATTTCTTTTGATTTTCCCATGATGTCAAGCTAAGACGCACTGAGTTTGATGGTAGACCTTGAAATACATCTACAGGTATACCTCCAATTGACTCAAATGATGTCAATTAGCCTATCAGAAGCTTCTAAAGCCCTGACATAATTTTCTGGAATTTTCCAATCTGTTTAAAGGCACAGTAAACTTAGTGTATGTACACTTAGACCCACTGGAATTGTGATACAGTGAATTATAAGTGAAACGATCTGTCTGTAAACAATTGTTGTAAAAATGTACTTTTATAATGCACAAAGTAGATTTCCTAACCGACTTGCCCAAACTATAGTTTGTTTACAAGAATTTTGTGGAGTGGTTGAAAAACAAGTTTTAATGACTCCAACCTAAGTGTATGTAAACTTCTGACTTCAACTGTATGTGTATCAGGACGTTGTCAGGATGTCACCTGATGGTCCCATAGAATCATTCTCGCCTTGTTACTGTTGCTGAGCCAGTCAAGGCCCTGATTGGTGAACCACTGATACATTCACAGCTCTTTGTATGTTGGTACGGTTAGAGACACACAGTGCTTTTAACAAACAGTTTTTTCAACTTACATATTTGACATATATAACCACATTGTGCATGTTCATTTCTACACCCTCTTGGTTCAAGGCATGCCGCTCTTTCTACTACACCCCCATGTCTGTTTCAGTTGTCAGTTCATCTGACTATTCTCTCATCATTGATTTGAATGCTGTTTTTCAGTCATTTTAGGGTCTATTGATGGTGGAGTATTTTACCCATTTCCACTACCCCTCATAAATTATCAGTATTTTTTATATATAATTTTTTAAATAAATTATGTTTATCAAAATGGATTATGTTTTTGGATTCTTTATATTATTTATATTTTTTTACTTTAAGTGTCACGTTCTGACCTTTATTTTCCTTTGTTTTGTCTTTATTTAGTATGGTCAGGGCGTGAGTTGGGGTGGGCAGTCTATGTTTTGTGTTTCTATGTTTTTCTATTTCTGTGTTCGGCCTAGTATGGTTCTCAATCAGAGGCAGGTGTCCTTAGTTGTCTCTGATTGAGAATCATACTTAGGTAGCCTGGGTTTCACTGTTGGTTTGTGGGTGTTTATTTCCGTGTCTGTGTTTTTCACCACATTGTTATGTTACAGCCTTATTCTAAAATTTATTAAATAAAAAAATGTCGTCATCAATCTACACACAATAACCCATAATGACAATGCAAAAACAGGTTTTAAGACACTTTTGCAAATGTATTAAAAATAAAAATCATAACTTATTTACATAAGTATTCAGACCCTTTGTTATGAGACACAAAATTGAGCTCAGGTGCATCCTGTTTCCATTGATCATCCTTGAGATGTTTCTACAACTTGATTGGAGTCCACCTGTGGTAAGTTCAATTGATTGGACATGATTTGGAAAGGAATGCACCTGTCTATATAAGGTCCCACAGTTGACAGTGCATGACAGAGTAAAAACCAAGCCATGAGGTCGAAGGAATTGTCCGTAGAGCTCTGAGACAGGATTGTGTTGAGGCACAGATCAGGGGAAGGGTACCAAAAAATGTATGCATCACTGAAGGTTCCCAAGAACAGTGGCCTCCATCATTCTTAAATGGAAGAAGTTTGGAACCACCAAGACTTCCTAGGGCTGGCCGCCCAGACAAACTGAGCAAACTGGGGAGAATGGCCTTTGTCAGGGAGGTGACCAAGAACCTGATGGTCACTCTGACAGAGCTCCAGAGATCCACTGTGGAGATGGGAGAAGCTTCCAGAAGGACAACCATCTCTGTAGCACTCCACCAATCAGGCCTTTATGGTAGAGTTGCCATACGAAAGCCACTCTTCAGTAAAAGGCACATGACAGCCCTCTTGGAGTTTCCAAAAAGGCACCTAAAGGACTCTCAGACCATAAGAAACAAGATTGTCTGGTCTGATGAAACCAAGATTGAACTCTTTGGCCTGAATGCCAAGTGTCACGTCTGGAGGAAACCTGGCACCATCCCTACAGTGAAGCATGGTGGTGGCAGCATCATAATGAGGGAATGTTTTTCATCGGCAGGAACTGGGAGACTAGTTGGGATCGAGGGAAAGATGAACGGAGCAAAATACAGAGAAATCCTTGATGCAATCCTTCTCCACAGCACTCAGGACATCAGACTGGGGCGACGGTTCACCTTCCAACAGGACAACAACCCTAAGCGAGAATGGGAGAAACTCCCCAAATACAGGTATGCCAAGCTTATAGTGTCATACCCAAGAAGGCTGTAATCGCTGCCAAAGGTGCTTCAATAAAGTACTGAGTAAAAGGTCTGAAATTGTATGTAAATGTGATATATCAGTTGTTTTTCTATACATTTGCAAACATTTCTAAAAAACAGTTTTTGTTTTGTCATTATGGGGTATTGCGTGTAGACTGATGAGGGGGAGAAAAAAAAACAATTTAATCAATTTTAGAATAAGGCTGTAACTTAACAAAATGTGGAAAAAGTCAAGGAGTCTGAACTTTCCGAATGCACTGTATAACATTCTATTGGTTGCAAGAATCAAAGTTTGAATCTTGTGTGGTTTTGCGTATCAGTTCATAAACCATGTGCCATGTGTTCGAAAGTGAGAGGTTTTAATCTGAAAAATGGAAAAGGCCATTCTTGAACATGGCCATTCTTACATTCTTACAACCAAGAGGTTGTCAGTTCTAATCCCAGGGGAGGACATATTAAATAATAAAGTACTGTATACATGCACAATGTGATCAAGTGTGTCAAATATGTAAGTTGAAAACACTGTATGCTAAATGCATTGTTTGTGTGTGATTGTCCCTTGCCAGCAAACAAAGAGCTGTGAATGAATCAGTGGTTCATCAATCAGAGCATTGATGGCTTGGCTGCAGTAACAAAGTACTTTGGGACCATCAGGCGACATCCTGACAACTGATACACAGGTATTTTCTTGCAACGCTCCCATGAAACAAGTCTAGAACATTAATATCTTATATTTTGAGAAGGTGGCAATCATGTTTGGTGGGACGTTGATGGAATGTTCTCCTAACCATCAGAAAACATGAATGTACTGGAAACATGAATGTACTTGCAACGTTCCCATAAAAGATGTCTAGAACATTAATATTGAATATTCTGAAAACATGTCAACCACTTTCTGGTTAAGTTCAGTTTGACATTAAAGGAATGGTCTCTTGCAAATGGTCGTTGCACGTCAGTGGAGCATTACTATTAAAACGTTAGATAATGACCTAATGAGACTCTAACACGAACATTCTTTAAAGTTTTGGGAATGTTTGTTGTTTTCTGGGTGACACCAGAACATCCGTTGTTCCAATGGTGCCATCCTCATTTTGAGCTCTGATTGGGTTTACCATAATGCCAACTGGCTAATAAACAGACTTATTAAAGCATATCACATATTTGACAATTGGATAGGGTTGAATTAGTGCTTTGTTTGTGTCAATGAGGGCTTTGTGTCCTGTAGAGCTCACTCATTTTCCCCATTCTGTGGGTTTCCTTTGACTTTTCCAAACCAATACAAAACCCCTCTGTGTCGGCTCAGAACTGAGCACAGATGCCAAAGCTCTGAAATGATAAATGTTTTGATGGTTTTCACAACAGCAGCTCTTAGCCTTTCTCTCTCTCTTTGTCTGTCTGGTCTGGTCTTGTCTTGTCTATGTCTTTTCTCTTGCTGTGTGGTGAAAGGAAATGCAGGTAAGGCTAGATTTGTTGTTTACCAATAAACTGCACCAAACACTATTACTGTTTTCCTTTTTGCAAGTGCTTATGATACCCTGATTAAAGAACAGTGTCTACACAAAAAGCCAGTTACAACATGACATACTATAGGGTTATGTCATGTTTACCTATTGGACAGTTAACCTATTGTTTTGCATAAGGATACACAATATGTCTTTTCTTACAGACATACATTGCAAGTTTACTGTATGCCCTGACACAAACTCCAGGGAAGTCCTTATATCAGTGTGCTTAGTGAGGGGGGGGGGGGGGTGCTGCAGGCCCTGACAGGCAGATATAGGCTACAGTATGAGAGATGGAGAGTATGCATGGAAAGGGAGCATGAAGTTTCCATCGTTATCCCTCAATTAGACCATGCTCTTCTGTGAGACATCGCCTCTAACCAGAGATTAGGTCAAAGTGCTCGCTGCATGCTATTTTGTTGAGAAATGTTCTTGACGGCTCCATCAAGGTCGATGACACTTGATGTGACAATACCATAAAGAAAAGAAAATAGGAAAGATTCAGTGTCAAATGATGTCAGTGACATTTTCCAGATAGTTTCGCTTATGGTATTTCCGTTCAAGGGTCATTCTAAACTAGGTATCCTTAAACCCTTTAACTATTTGACAAAGGGTTCCAAATCCCCATGTGACATTTATCTCCTGTGAAGGAATAATCCTCCATCTCCTTGTCAGTCAAGACAACAGGGAGCCTGGGAAGATGACAGCATGTTAACATGACAGTTAAAATGCTGCTACAGAGCTATTGTATCATTATAGTAGTAGTAGTAGTTTTGATTGTAGTGCTCACGAGCCAGAACGGGTCAACGAAAATTGTGCACAATTGTGTAGAACGTCATCCATTTCGTATGATATGTTACGTCCTGCAAGAAAATAAATATGTTTTGCAATTCGTATGATATGTTACAAAATTCCAATTTATACAATATGTTACAAATATGTAAGTGCTTAAGATCCCGGACTGTATCTGCCAGTGGCAACCTAATCAGCATGTAAATAATACAGTGGGGCAAAAAAGTATTTAGTCAGCCACCATTTTCTTTTTTTTCTTTAGGCAAGTCAGTTAAGAACAAATTCTTATTTTCAATGACAGCCTAGGAACAGTGGGTTAACTGCCTGTTCAGGGGCAGAATGACAGATGTGTACCTTGTCAGCTCGGGGATTTGAACTTGCAACCTTCCGGTTACTAGTCCAACGCTCTAACCACTAGGCTACCCTGCCGCCACCATAATTTGCAAATAAATTCATAAAAAATCCTGCAATGTGATTTTCTGGAGTTTTTTTTCTCATTTTGTCTGTCATAGTTGAAGTGTACCTATGATGAAAATTACAGGCCTCTCATCTTTTTAAGTGGGAGAACTTGCACAATTGGTGGCTGACTAAATACTTTTTGCCCCACTGTACATGTTTTTTTAACATCACATATCCCTCCACTTCAGACTTGCTCTGAAACCCAGTTGTCACGCCCTGGTCTAAGTATTTTGTGTTTATCTTTATGTATTGGGTCAGGCCAGGGTGTGGCATGGAGTTTTTGTATTGTGGTGTGTTTTGTTTGGGGGTTTTGGTGTGTATGTTAGTGGTATTGTAGCTTAGTAGGGTGTTCTAGGAAAGTCTATGGCTGTCTGGAGTGGTTCTCAATCAGAGGCAGGTGGTTATCGTTGTCTCTGATTGGGAACCATATTTAGGCAGCCATATTCTTTGGTTGTATGGTGGGTGATTGTCCTTAGTGTCCTCGTTGTTAGTTTGCACCAGTTTAGGCTGTTTCGGTTTTCTCATTACGTTTATTGTTTTTTTTGTAAAGTTCGTGTTTCTTTATTATTAAATAAACATGGATTGCAATAGCCACGCTGCATTTTGGTCCGATCCTTGCTACACCTCCTCTTCCGAGGAGGAGATAGAAGAAAACCGTTACACCAGTCCAGTTTTTCTTTTTTTTTACACAGTCCAATGCCAGAGCTTTGGATTTCATAATTATGCACTTTTGCCCTGATAATAGAGTACCACTCCATGGTGAACTCGGAGCAAGAATTGAACCCCTGTAGGAATTCATACAAACTCCTTTAGGGGTTTTAAGCATGCACGCATATACATACGCACTTACAGATACGCACACTTACACACACACCAATTTACTCTGAAAATGGTATGTGAAATATACCCCAGTGTATAACTCCCAGTCTCACATGAGGAGAGTGAGAGGAGACCAGAGCGTTGCCTTATTTCCATTCTAAATTAAAGTTATTTTCACTGTCCTCCATGGACACTAAGCCCATAATGAGCAGCAGATGTGGACTGAGAAAAAGAAAACACACCCACGTGCACACACACTTTTTATTTAATTTATTCCCTATTTTACCACGTGTGTGTGGACTGAGAAGATACATTCTCATTTACAGAAATGACCTGGGGAAAGTTATAAAGCAAAGTAAAAATACAGGTAACTGACAAAATAATGACACTATGAGTGATACAAAGTATAGTTTAAGCAGGTGCTCCCACATAGGTATGATTTCTGAGTTAATTAAGCAATTAATATCCCATCCGCTTAGGTTCCTATAGAAAATTGTTGCGGCTGGCCATTATTTTGGCTACTGTTACGATCGTTATGTGTAGAGTTCCACATCTTTATTTCGGGGAAACTTCAAAACAAAACACGTCACGACTTCTGCCGAAGTCGATGCCTCTCCTTGTTCGGGTGGTGGTCGACGTCACCGGTCTTCTAGCCATCATTGATCCATTCTTCATTTTCCATTGGTTTTGTCTTGTCTTCCTACACACCTGGTTCCAATCCCATTCATTATCCTGTTGTGTATTTAACCCTCTGTTTTCCCTCATGTCCTTGTCAGAGATTGTTTGTTTGTTCATGATCGTGTAGTTTGTATTGGTGCGCGGCGGGTTCTCGTACCCACTTTGCTTTGTATTATGGTTTTGGAGCTGTGTTTTTAAGTTATTAAACTACTCCATTATACCAAGTTCGATTCTCCTGCACCTGACTTCCCTGCCACCTATACACACGTCAATGACAGCACATGCACAAACAAAACAATATCCCACAAACACAGGTGGGAAAAATGGCTACCTAAATATGATCTCCTACTACACCATAGAGAACCAAGGGCTCTCTTTGGTCAGGGCGTGACAGTACCCCCCTCCCCCAAAGGTGCGGACTCCGGACGCAAAACCTGAAACTAAATGGGGGGGGGGGGGTGACTAGTGTTGGTGGCGGCTCCGGTGCGGGTAGCCCCCCCCTGACCCTGGCTCTGGCCCTGGAGCTGGGTTAGGTGCCGTGCCTGGACTGGGCACCGGCGCAGGGGAGGGCTCCGGCCCTGGAGCTGGGTTGGATGCCGTGCCTGGACTAGGCATCGGTGCAGAGGAAGGCTCCGGCCATGGAGCTGGGCTGGCCGCCGTGCCTGGACTGGGCTCCGGCACGGGAAGGCTCCGGCCTTGGAGCTGGACTGGACGCCGTGCCTGGACTGGGCACCAGCGCAGAGGAAGGCTCTGGCCTTGGAGCTGGACTGGGCGCCGTGCCTGGACTGGGCACTGGCACAGAGGAAGGCTCCTGCCCTGGAGCGGAACTGGACACCATGCCTGGACTGGGCATCGACGCAGAGGAAGGCTCTGGCCTAGGTGCGGGACTGGAGAGAAGCACTGGACACCTGGTGCGTGGAGGTGGCACAGGTGGCACAGGACTGGTGACACGCACTTCGGGGCGGGTGCGGGGAGCTGGCACCGGACGAACTGGGCTGGGGAGATGCACTGGAGGCCTGGGGCGTGGAGCCGGCACAGGTGGCACCGGACTGGTGACACGCACTTCAGGGCGAGTGCGGGGAGCTGGCACCGGACGTACTGGACTGGGGAGGCGCACTGGGGGCCAGGTGCGTGGTGCCGGCACAGGTGGCATCGGACTGGTGACACGCACTTCAGGAAGGGTGCAGAGAGCTGGCACAGGACTCACCAGATTGCTGACAGGCTTTTCAGGTCGGATGCCGTGCAGAACACACCTACATAACATTTCTCTCATCTCACTCTCTCTCCCAACTTCTCCATCGCCTCCCTGACGGTCGCTGGCTCTTCACGGTGAGTACGGGGAGCTGGCACAGATGGCACCGGACTGATGACCCGCTCTTCCACTCTCCGCTACTCCACCGACCACCCCTCGTGCCCCCCCCCCCCCCCCCCCCTCTGTGGCCGCTGTTCCCGGCGTCGTCGCTGTCCTTCCACCTTCTTTGGTGTCTCCTTCCAAGGAAGGGTCTCAAAACCTCCCATAATTTCTTCCTTTACCTCTGTCACACGCTGCTTGGTCCTTGCTTGTTGGGATATTCTGTCACGATCGTTATGAGAGACGGACCAATAAAGATGTAGAGTTCCACATCTTTATTTCGGTGAAACTTCAAAACCAAACAATAAACCAACAACGAACCGTGAAAGTAGTGGTGCACATGCACAAACACAAAACAATATCCCACAAACACAGGTGGGAAAAATGGCGACCTAAATATGATCCCCAATTAGAGGCAACGATTTCCAGCTGCCTCTAATTGGGGACCATACAAAACACCAACATAGAAAATTTGAACGAGAACACCCCCTAGTCACACCCTGACCTACTACACCATAGAGAACCAAGCGCTCTCTTTGGTCAGGGTGAGACAGCTACCATGGCTATGATCCCATAGGATGACAATGCCCACATCCATAGAGCACGAGTGGTCACTGAATGGTTTGATGAGCACGAAAACAATGTAAGCCATATGCCATGGCTGTCTCAGTCACCAGATCTCAACCCAAATTAACACTTATGGAGGATTCTGTAGCGGCACCTGAGACGGCGTTTTCCACCACCATCAACAAAACATCAAAATATGGTATTTCTCATGGAAGAAGGGTGTGGTGTCGCATCCCTCCAATAGAGAACCAGACACTTGTAGAATCTATGCCATGATGAATTGTTCTGGCTCATCGTGGCCTAACACCCTGTTATTATCATACTTTATGGAGTGGGAAGGTGAACGGAAAGGCTCTGGAGCAACGAACCACCCTTGCTGTCTCTGCTTGTCCGGTTCCCCTCTTTCCACTGGGATTCTCTGCCTCTAACCCTATTACAGGGGCTGAGTCACTGGCTTACTGGGGCTCTTACATACCGTCCCTAGGAGGGGTGCGTCACTTGAGTGGGTTGAGTCACTGATGTGATCTTCCTGTCTGGGTTGGCGCCCCCCCCCCTTGGGTTGTGCCGTGGCGGGGATCTTTGTGGGCTATACTCGGCCTTATCTCAGGATGGTAAGTTGGTGGTTGAAGATATCCCTCTAGTGGTGTGGGGGCTGTGCTTTGGCAAAGTGGGTGGGGTTATATCCTTCCTGTTTGGCCCTGTCCGGGGGTGTCCTCGGATGGGGCCACAGTGTCTCCTGACCCCTCCTGTCTCAGCCTCCAGTATTTATGCTGCAGTAGTTTATGTGTCGGGGGGCTAGGGTCAGTTTGTTATATCTGGAGTACTTCTCCTGTCCTATTCGGTGTCCTGTGTGAATCTAAGTGTGCGTTCTCTAATTCTCTCCTTCTCTCTTTCTTTCTCTCTCTCGGAGGACCTGAGCCCTAGGACCATGCCTCAGGACTACCTGACATGATGACTCCTTGCTGTCCCCAGTCCACCTGGCCGTGCTTCTGCTCCAGTTTCAACTGTTCTGCCTTATTATTATTGGACCATGCTGGTCATTTATGAACATTTAAACATCTTGGCCATGTTCTGTTATAATCTCCACCCGGCACAGCCAGAAAGAGGACTGGTCACCCCACATAGCCTGGTTCCTCTCTAGGTTTCTTCCTAGGTTTTGGCCTTTCTAGGGAGTTTTTCCTAGCCACTGTGCTTCTACACCTGCATTGCTTGCTGTTTGGGGTTTTAGGCTGGGTTTCTGTACAGCACTTTGAGATATCAGCTGATGTACAAAGGGCTATATAAATACATTTGATTTGATTTATGTTGGTGTATCCTTTATTTTGGCAGTTACCTGTATATTAGCAAGCCAAAAACATAAACACAATAATAAAACATGTAACATAAGATCAAGAATATAATCATAAGAAACCAACACATTCTTTCTTAAAAAGGTCCACACACAGCTGTCTGAACTGTCTAAGAGGCACCAATTCATCCAATTTCAGTGAACTCGGTAGACCATTCCACAAGCAAGGTGCAAAATAGCTAAAGGCAGATATACCTAAGTCTGTCGAGATCGAAGGGATCTCCAGGGTTAGCCATCCCTGAGACCGTGTCTGATAGATTGTATTTCTGAAGGTTAACAGAGAAGTGGGGTATGGTGGTAGTTTATGGGCTTTATAAACAAAGAGTGTTAAATGCATCGATCTAAACTTCAAAGAGGGCCAGCCTAATATTTGATACAGCGTGCTGTGATGTGTGCTGAAACTACTGCCCATAATAAAACTGTGTCCAGTGGCTTCAATACAGTTGCACCTGCACTCATATAGACAATATCACCATAGTTTAAGACCAGAATACATTTTTATATATTTTTTATTTAACCTTTATTTAACTAGGCAAGTCAGTTAAGAAGAAAATCTTATTTACAATGACGGCCTACCCCAGCCATACATGGAAGACGCTGGGCCAATTGTGCGCTGCCCTATGGGACTCCCAATCACGACCAGATGTGATTCAGCCTGGATTCATGTTGACTGAATGATTTGCTTTCTGCTACTTAATGAATGCCATGGCCTCTTCCTATAAAATAAGCCCATAAGCCCAACCTTATATTTTTAAGCGGGCACATGATCAATGAAGGTACCATCCAATATATGTATGCATAAATGATCAGATACATTTGTATGTGATTTGGAAAATAACATAAAATTGGTTTTATCTGCATTAAGCACCAATTTCAGTTCAACAAAGGCCTTCTGCAAGGCAATAAAGCACAGCAACATACCACTCTGGCCAGCAGTATTCCACCCTGCATCCCACTGCTGGCTTGATTTTGAAGCTAAGCAGGGTTGGTCCTGGATGGGAGACCAGATGCTGCTGGAAGTGGTGTTGGAGGTCCAGTAGGTGGCACTCTTTTCTCTGGTGTGAAATAATATCCCAATGCCCCAGGGCAGTGATTTGGACATTGCCCTGTGTAGGGTGCTGTCTTTCAGATGGAATGTTAAACAGGTGTCCTGACTCTCAGTGGTCACTAAAGATCCCATGGCACTCATCGTAAAAGTAGGGGTGTTAACCCTGGTGTCCTGAATAAATTCTCAATCTGGTCCTCATACGATCATGGTCACCTAATCATCCCCAGCTTTCAATTATATAACAAAGTATTGAGATAAACTTTTGTTATTGACCAAATACTTATTTTCCACCATAATTTGCAAATAAATTCATTAAAAATCCTACAATGTGATTTTCTGGATTTTTTCCCCTCATTTTGTCTGTCATAGTTGAAGTGTACCTATGATGAAAATTACAGGCCTCTCACATCTTTTTAAGTGGGAGAACTTGCACAATGGGTGGCTGACTAAATACTTTTTTGCCCCAAATGGGCTAAATCCTACTCCAGCGCCCAAATTATTTGACCTGTTCAGGCACCAAAAATCATTGCGCTTCTTCACATGATGGTGGCATATCTGAGCATCCATTTGCACATATTCAGTAGCAGGCTCTACAAGGCATGGAAGGGCAAACATTGTCATATTTAATCCACCTTGCTATTTCCAAAGCACATCTCTGTGCTTATTATTTCTGTTAAAAAATGCAACAGCAAATCCTGAGCTCCAATCACAACATGTTTTCTGTAAAGATGCAAACGTAGGCCAATCTTTTTATTTTATTTAACAGAAAATAAAAGTTGCAGACTGTCGTGTCTTTACTATCATTAAATTGAAGACTTTAGTCTTATCAAAGATGAAGACTTTAATCTTATCAAAGATGAAGACTTTAATCTTATCAAAGATGAAGACTTTAATCTTATCAAAGATGAAGACTTTAATCTTATCAAAGATTCTCTGTAATTAGTATTACACGATCAACTGATTAATTGTGTAACTGTAATTAACTAGGAAGTCGGGGCACCAAGGAGAAATATTCAGATTACAAAGTTACCATTTCCTAATATGACCTTTCAGATATTTTCAAATCTGTTCCATAGTCTTCTGATTAATGAATTATTTACTTTACCTCACGTTAGTCTCATTCCAAACGTCGTAAATTGTTGGTTATCTGCACGAACCCAGTCTTCACTATGAGTCATCCATACATCAATTGTCTTAAATCATTTATTTTTTACTAACTAAGTAATTCACAGAAATGCATAAACAAACAGTAAATATGGTTACAAGAAATGATAGGAGAATGTGCCCTAGTGGGCTGAACCTGCATGGCGGCTTGTTAGACAAAAGGGGAAGTGGGGGTCAACTAAGAAGTCACTACAGAGTTAATAATTATAACAATTGAAATGCTAATCCTTTACAGATGATCGCTCACTCATTCTGGAAAAATTGCAATCAATATATATATTTACGCTCAGTGTGTCATCTTGATCGCTGGTGAAAAGTTTGTTTCTTTTGTAGAATTGTCCGTCTCTCTCCCACTCTCTATTGGTTGTGGTTAGAGGGGATAGTTCAGAGTGAAATTAATTCGTTTCGCTATAGAATGGATGTTTCGGCGGTTGTCGTTCTTCGCGTTCAATGATACCGAATTCCTAGCTGCAGACTAGTAATTAATATCAAAGACTTGTTCTTATTCTGTCGGTATCGATAGTCTAAGAGTTTAACCACGTGGTATGGTTAAAAGATTCAACAATGTTCAACAATGGTCAACCTTCATCCTCTCCTAACGGAGAAAAACATGGTCTGGTGATAATTTCTCCAAGTTGGGTTTTATTCGGAATTGCAAAAAAGGGTCTGTCCCAGGATGCCTGACCCTCACTGGGCTCAGGGGCGGTCCTCTGATTTAGTTCAAATCAAAAGGGAATTTTATTTTCCTTCATTAAACAGTCCAAAATCATATTACACAATTTTACAAACAGTATCATACTCACTCATTCATCTTATACAACAATTGTAAACCTCATATCTGAGGCTATTATATAAACAGCGTTATGGTAATGTGGCCACACCGTCTACCATGAGCTTCCCCAAGTTGTAACAAACGAACCAGTTCGTAGCTGGATTCTTCACTGATCTTTTATACTTTCTCCGGAACATGAAATTTGTTCGTACCTCAAGTTCTGTGTGGTGGAAGAAATTCCTTTGTGCTCTATGAAAATGTACTCTGCCTCTTATACTATGTGGCCATGTGGCAGGGTCTTCTCAGGAATTTACGACCTCTTCCTGACCACAGCAGCCTAGTTGAAGGAGACAAGGGGGAGGCAGGGAGAGGGGGATGGGGCTTGCTATACCCAAAGAGGACAATGGATGCGTCAGCGGCAGTCCCCCACAATCCAGACCCAATGAGGTAGTGTTGGTCTGTGATCCACTCCAAACAGTCAATGCATTAATCAAAATTGTGTCGATATTGCACAAAAATACTGTCATTTTACATAACCATACCACAAGGTAACTACTCTACCTGCTTCATTCATGACGAGAAAACTAACTGGAAAAAGCTAGCTAGCCATGTTGCTAAATTAGTTAGCTAGTTAGCTTATATTAAACAGTAATACAAAATAGGCCAAAATGTTTTAAAACGTTAGCTGTCACCTTGGGGCTTGAAAGGGGGTAATAATGTTTTTCCCTGAAGGGAAGGGAATTTTGTTATTTGTGAGCTACCCAGGCTAACAGTTAGCTTTAATTCCCATATCAGGCCTAGCTACCTAGACCTACTGGCTGCTTGCCAAATTAACTAACATTCTTGATTCTAGTCACTAAGATAAATAAAATATCTCAAATTAGCTACTCACTATAGCATTAACTTCTTTGAGATATTTTCTTAACAGCTACTCACTTCTTTGTTTCTTCAGTTGTCAGTTCCACCAAACACTGTTTACACAATCATAGGCTACTAGTTACAAATCAAATTAAATATTATTAGTCACATGCGCCCAATACAACACCTTACAGTGAAATGCTTACTTACGAGCCCCTAACCAACATAACAATACAAATATAAATAAGAAGTGAAAGTAACAAGTAAATAAAGAACAGCAGTAAAATAACAATAGCGAGACTTTATACAGGGGGGTACTGGTACAGAGTAAATTTGCGGGAAGATCGGGTAGTCGAGGTAATTGAGGCAATATGTACACTACCGGTCAAAAGTTTGTCGTCACTTGGAAAGGTGCTTGTTTTTTTTAAAGAAAGCAAAAAATTGGTCCATTCAAATAACATAAAATGTATCAAAAATACAGTGTAGACATTGTTAACGTTGTAAATGACTATCGTAGCTGGAAACAGATGATTTTTAATGGAATATCTACATAGGCGTACAGAGGCCCATTATCAGCAACCATCACTCCTGTGTTCCAATGGCACGTTGTGCTAGCTAAAGTGTTTATCATATTAAAAGGCTAATTGATCCTTAGAAAACCATTTTGCAATTATGTTAGCACAGCTGAAAACGGTTGTGCTAATTAAAGAAGCACTGAAACTTGTCAGTCTATTCTTGTTCTGAGAAATGAAGGCTATTCTATGCGAAAAATTGCCAAAAAACTGAAGATCACATACAACGCTATGTACTACTCCCTTCACAGAACAGCGCAAACTGGCTCTAACCAAAATAGGAAAAGGAGTGGGAGGCCCCGGTGCACAACTGAGCAAGAGGACAAGTACATTAGTGTCTAGTTTGAGAAACAGATGCCTCACAAGTCCTCATCTGGAAGCTTCATTAAATAGTACCCGCAAAAACAAGGACATTTCTAAGTGACCACAAACTTTTGAACGGTAGTGTACATGTAGGTAGAGCTATGCATAGTCACTTTCATAAATGATAACAACCGAGAGTAGCAATAGTGTAAAAGTGTGGGGGGGGGGGCAATACAAATAGTCTGGGTAGCCATTTGATTAGATGTTTAGGAGTCTTATGGCTTGGGGGTAGAAGCTGTTTAAAAGCCTCTTGGACCTAGACTTGGCGCTCCGGGACCGCTTCCCGTGCGGTTGCAGAGAGAACAGTCTATGACTAGGGTGGCTGGAGTCTTTGACAATGTTTAGGGCCTTTCTCTGACACCACCTGCTATAGAGGTCCTGGATGGCAGGAAGCTTGGCCCCAATGATGTACTGGGCAGTACGCACTACCCTTTGTAGTGCCTTGCGGTCGGAGGCCGAGCAGTTGCCACACAAGGCAGTGATGCAACCAGTCAGATGCTCTCAATGGTGCAAACAACCAGATGCTCTCAATGGTGCAGCTGTAAAACCTTTTGAGGAGCTAAGGACCCATGCCAAATATTTTCAGTCTCCTGAGGGCAAATAGGTTTTGCCCTGCCCTTTTCACGACTGTCTTGGTGTGCTTAGACCATGTTAGTTTGTTGATGATGTGGACACCAAGGAACTTGAAACTCTCAACCTGCTCCACTGCAGCCCTGTCGATGAGAATGGGGGCATGCTCGGTCCTCTTTTTCCTGTAGTCCACAATCATCTCCTTTGTCTTGATCACCTTGAGGAAGAGGTTGTTGTCCTGGCACCACACGCCCAGATCTCTGACCTCCTCCCTATAGGCTGTCTCGACATTGTATCATCGGCAAACTTAATTATGGTGTTTGAGTTGTGCCTGGCCGTACAGTCATGAGTGAACAGGGAGTACAGGAGGGACTGAGCACGCACCCCTGAGGGGCCCCTGTGTTGACGGTCAGCGTGGCGGATGTGTTGTTACCTACCTTTACCACCTGGGGTGGCCCGTCAGGAAGTCCAGGATCCAGTTGCAGAGGGAGGTGTTTAGTCCCAGGGTCCTTAGCTTATTGATGAGCAGTGCTTTCAGCTTGATGTTTGTTTGTTCCTTTATCCAGAGGGAATACAAAAATTATAGCTAGTGTCTGAAAGAATGATATTGTTATAATATTTGTCTAATTATTGAGCATGTCCTCAACTCAAATAAGGTTCAGAAATTGTCCTGGTTTAGCATATCAAAATGCATATCTAGATCCTGATATGGACATGTCAGCCTACTGTCAGAATTTTTCATCATATAGAGAAAATAAGATGCCCACATAGACATATCTCAGGATGTCTAATGAGTCAATATCCAGCCATACCATGTATGATATCCAGAGGGAATCCAAAAATGATTTGTGCATGAAAGAAAAATATGGATTGCATATTTGTCAAATTATTGGGCATGTGCTGAAAACTCGGAAATGCATTAGAAATCGTACTTATTTTCAACATATCAAAAAGCATATCAAGATCCGAATATGGACCTCAGCCAACAGAAGGATATCTGGAATCAAAATAACTTCATATTTTTAATGTGCTGAGAAAACACAGATATGCGATGTATACAGTCAATATTTGTCAACATGACAAGATAAAATAGGATGTCGTATGTCTCAGGATATTAAATGAGTCCATACCCGGCCATAGGAAATGTCCATGTGTGATATTCGGAGTAATCCCAATATCATATACTGGGATTACTAGGGTACTTGGGGTGGCAAGTAGCCTAGAGGTTAGAGCGTTGGACTTGCAACCTTTGCAAGATCAAATCCCCGAGCTGACAAGTTAGAAATCTGTCGTTTTGCCCCTGAACAAGTAAGTTAATTCACTGTTCCTAGACCATCATTGACAATAAGAATTTGTTCTTAACTGACTTGCCAAGTTAAATAAAGGTAAAATAAAAATAAATATACAGTGCATTCGGAAAGCATTCAGACCCCTTGAATTTTTCCACATTTTGTTACATTACAGCCTTATTTGTAAATTGATTCAATTGCTTTATTCCCCTCGTCAATCTACATACAATACCCCATAATGACAAAACAAAAACAGATTTTTAGACATTTTTGCACATGTATAAAAAAACGAAAATAGTGAAATATCACAGTTACATAAGTATTCAGACCCTTTACTCTGTACTTTGTTGAAGCACTTTTGGCAGTGATTACAGCCTCAAGTCTTCTTTAGTATGACGCTACAAGCTTGGCACTCCTGTATTTGGGGAATTTCTCAGATTGACCATCGGGTTCTTGGTCACCTACCTGACCAAGGCCCTTTTCCCCCGATTGCTTTGTTTGGCTGGGCATCCAGCTCTAGGAAGAGTCTTGGGAGTTACAAACTTCTTCCATTTAAGAATGATGGAGGCCACTGTGCTATTAGGGACCTTCAATGCTGCAGACATTTTTTGGTACCCTTCCCCAGATCTGTGCCTCGACACAATCCCGTCTCAGTGCTCTACAGACAATTAATTCGCCCTCATGGCTTGGTATTTGCTCTGACATGCACTGTCAACTGTGGGACATCATATAGACAGGGGTGTGCCTTTCCAAATCATGTCCAATCAATTGAATTTACTACAGGTGGACTCCAATCAAGTTGTAGAAACATTTCAAGGACGGTCAATGGAAACAGGATGCACCTGAGCTCAATTTCGATTATCATAGCAAAGGATCTGAATACTTATGTAAGTAAGGTATTTCAGGCTGGTTCCGGCCAATTGAAGAAAGCGTCTGAATAAGTAATGAGTGATCCACAGTGTCAAAGTCTTAGACAGGTCAAAAAAAAGGTCTGCACAGTGTTTCTTCTTGTCCATACAATTAATAATTTAATTTAAAACCATAGAAGCAGCAAAGATGGTGCTGTGACCAGGTCTGAAACTGACTGATGGTCTTTTAGAATACATTTCATAGTTATAAAGTTATTTAAATGGGACTATAATTATTTAAGTCACATGGGTCACCACCTTTATGAAAGCAAAGCTGTCATCAAGGCAAAGGGTGGCTACTTTGACGAATGTAAAATATAACATATATTTTGATATGTTTAACACTTTTTTGGTTACTACATGATTCCATATGTGTTATTTCATAGTTTTGATGTCTGCACTATTATTCTAAAATGTAGAAAATAGTACAAATAAAGAAAAACCCTTGAATGAGTAGATGTGTCCAAAGTTTTGATTGGTACTGTATATTTTATTTTATTTCAATAGTTATATAAAACCCCAGGGGGGGATGTCATAAAATGTACTGCCAAGGCACAGATTAAACAAATTAAACACAATGTCATGCTTTTATCCCACCTCTTTTATTGTGTTAAATTGCCTCTGATTACCAGAACAGACGCGTCAACGAAAGTTATTACTCTCAGCCTCTTCGATGGGTGAAGCAGTGTGAGCTCCCACCATGTCTAATAACCTGTATTGTACTGTATTACTAGGCAGAGCTCCCCATGCTCTTGTTTAAACCTGGGGTGGCATAGGTCATCAACACACTTATCACGACACACACACACACATGCACTGTGCATTAGGAAAGTATTCAGACCCCTTGACTTTTTCCACATTTCAAGTTACAGCCTTATTCTAAAATTGATCAAATGAATGTTTTTCCTCATCAATCTACACCCATTAGCCCATAATGACAAAGTGAAAACAGGGTTTTAGATTTTTATATAAAAATGTACATAAGTATTCAGATCCTTTGCTATGAGACTCGAAATTGAGCTCAGGTGCATTCTGTTTCCATTGATCATCCTTGAGGTGTTTCTACAACATGATTGAAGTCCAACTGTGGTAAATTCAATTGATTGGACATGATTTGGAGAGGCACACAACTGTCTATATAAGGTCCCACAGTTGACAGTGCATGTCAGAGCAAAAACCAAGCCATGAGGTTGAAGGAATTGACAGTAGCCACTCCTCAGTAAAAGGCACATGACAGCCCACTTGGAGTTTGACAAAAGGCACCTGAAGACTCTCAGACCATGACCAACTTGGCACCATGTTTTTCAGTGGCAGAGAGACTAGTCAAGATCGAGGGAAAGATGAATGGAGCACAGAGAGATCCTTGATGAAAACCTGCTCCAGAGCACCCAGGACCTCAGACTTGGGTGAAGGTTCACCTTCCAACAGGACAACAACCCTAAGCACACAGCCAAGACAACACAGGGGTGGCTTCGGGACAAGTCTCTGAATGTCCTTGAGTGGCCAAGCCAGAGCCCGGACTTGAACTCCCCAAACACAGGTGTGCCAAGCTTGTAGCATCATAACCAAGAAGACTCTAGGCTGTAATTGCTGCCTCAATCGTGCTTCAACAAAGTACTGAGTAAAAGGTCTGAATACTTATGTAAATGTAATATTTCAGTTCTTTATTTTTAATAAATTTGCAAAAATTTATAAAAACCTGTTTTTGCTTTGTCATTATGGGGTATTGTGTATAGATTGATGAGGGAAATTTCAGAATATGGCTTTAACGTAACAAAATATGGAAAAAGTCAAGGGGTCTGAATAGTTTCCGCCTTCAGAAAGTATTCACACACCTAGACTTTTTCCACATTTTACAGCCTGAATTGAAAATGTATTAAATTGAGATTTATTTTGACATTAGAAAGTCTTTAAGAGCTTTCCACACCTGGATTATTCTTTAAAAAATTATTCAAGCTCTGTCAAATTTGTTCTTGATCATTGCTAGACCACCATTTTCATGACTTGCCATAGATTTTTAAGTATATTTAAGTCAGAATTATATTTAAGTCAAAACTCTGCCACTTAGGAACATTCCCTGTCTTCTTGGTAAGCAACTCCGATGTAGATTTGGCATTGTGTTTTAGGTTATTGTCCTGCTGAAAGGGGAATTCATGTCCCAGTGTCTGGTGGAAAGCAGACTGAACCTAGTTTTCCTCTAGGATTTTGCCTGTGCTTAGCTCCATTCCATATTATTTTTATCCTGAAAAACTCCCCAGTCCTTAACGATTACAAGCATACCCATAACATGATGCAGCCACCACTATGCTTGAAAATATGGAGAGGGGTACTTAGTAATGTCTTGTATGTTTGGGGAAAATCCAAATTCACTTTGTATTCAGGACAAAAAGGGAATTGCTTTGCTACATTTTTTGCAGTATCACCTTAGTGCCTTTTATTTAGGCTTGCCATAACAAAGGACTTGAATACTTATTGACTCAAGACATTTCAGATTTTCATTTTTTACAATTCACATAAGGAAATCAGTCAATTGAAATAAATTGATTAGGTCCTAATCTATGGATTTCTCATGACTGGGAATATAGATATCCATCTGTTGCTCACAGATACCTTTAAGAAAAATCAGAAAACCAGTCAGTATCTGGTGTGACCACCATTTTCCTCATGCAGCACAAAACATCTCCTTCGCATAGAATTGATCAGGCTGTTGATTGTTGCCTGTGGAATGTTGTCCCACTCCTCTTCAATGGCTGTGCAAAGTTGCTGGATATTGGCTGGAACTGGAATATACTATCGTACACGTTGACCCAGAGCATCCCAAACGTGCTCAATGGGTGACATGTCTTGTGAGCATACAGACCATAGAAAAACTGGGACATTTTCAGCTTTTAGGAATTGTGTACAGATCCTTGCGACATGGTGCCGTGCATTATCATGCTGAAACATGAGGTGATGGCGGCGGATGAATGGTATGACAATGGGCCTCAGAATCTTGTCACAGTATCTCTATGTATTCAAAATTCCATTGATTAAATGCAATTGTGTTTGTTGTCCATAGTTTATGCCTGCCCATACCATAACCCCACTGCTCTCATAGCGCACTCTGTTCACAATGTTGACATCAGCAAACCCCTCGCCCACACGACACCATACACGATGTCTACCATCTGCTCGGTACAGTTGAAACCAGGATTAAACTGTGAAGAGCACACTTCTCCAGCGGGCCAGTGGCCATTGAAGGTGAGCATTTTCCCAGTGAAATGCTCACTAACAAGGAAGTATACAACATTTTAGAGAAATATACATTTGTTTTGTGCGTTTTATTTCAGTTCATGAAAAATGGGACCAACATTTTACACGTTTATATTTTTGTTCAGTGTAAATATATTACATCATATGATTTCCTTTTCAGCAACAAGTAATAGTATATAGAGAGAAAACCCTGCAGAGTACACAACTTATATGGGAACTGGCACCTAGACCAAAGTCAGATTTTGAACATTGCCACTGTCAACACAGGAAAGAATACCACAACATAGCACACACAAGACATTTATGTACATTATTTTTTTTAAACGGAATGGCAATGTTTTCAGGGAGGTCTTAGCAATGCATTCAGACAAGACTAACCTAGAGACCGCAGTCGGGATTTATTCAATCATATCAGGAAAGGGTAACATAACATATGTAGTCAACATGTAACTAATCATTAATTTATAATACAACAGGTTCAATCAAACAATCACTTTATTCACTGTTTTTAGTATATGTTGTGAGGGATAGTGTTCTACCACTGCTCTACTACTGCTTTTAATCAGGGCAAGGTGACCGGAAACATGACCGAATACAAACAGTGTAGCTACTCCCTCCGCAAGGCAATCAAACAAGCTAAGCGTATAGAGACAAAGTAGAATCTCAATTCAAAGGCTCAGACACAAGAGGTATGTGGCAGGGTCTACAGTCAATCACGGATTACAAAAAGAAAACCAGCCCCGTCACGGACCAGGATGTCCCAGGCAGACTAAATAACTTTTTTGCCCGCTTTGAGGACAATACAGTGCCACTGACACGGCCTGCAACCAAAACATGCGGCCTCTCCTTCACTGCAGCCAAGGTGAGTAAAACGTTTAAACGTGTTAACCCTCGCAAGGCTGCAGGCCCAGACGGCATCCCCAGCCGCGCCCTCAGAGCATGCGCAGACCAGCTGGCTGGTGTGTTTACGGACATATTCAATCAATCCCTATCCCAGTCTGCTGTTCCCACATGCTTCAAGAGGGCCACCATTGTTCCTGTTCCCAAGAAAGCTAAGGTAACTGAGCTAAACGACTACCGCCCCGTAGCACTCACTTCCGTCACCATGAAGTGCTTTGAGAGACTAGTCAAGGACCATATCACCTCCACCCTACCTGACACCCTAGACCCACTCCAATTTGCTTACCGCCCAAATAGGTCCACAGACGATGCAATCTCAACCACACTGCACACTGCCCTAACCCATCTGGACAAGAGGAATACCTATGTGAGAATGCTGTTCATCGACTACAGCTCGGCATTTAACACCATAGTACCCTCTAAGCTCGTCATCAAGCTCGAGACCCTGGGTCTCGACCCCGCCCTGTGCAACTGGGTACTGGACTTCCTGACGGGCCGCCCCCAGGTGGTGAGGGTAGGCAACAACATCTCCACTCCGCTGATCCTCAACACTGGAGCCCCACAAGGGTGCGTTCTGAGCCCTCTCCTGTACTCCCTGATCACCCACGACTGCGTGGCCACGCACGCCTCCAACTCAATCATCAAGTTTGCGGACGACACAACAGTGGTAGGCTTGATTACCAACAATGACGAGACGGCCTACAGGGAGGAGGTGAGGGCCCTCGGAGTGTGGTGTCAGGAAAATAACCTCACACTCAACGTCAACAAAACTAAGGAGATGATTGTGGACTTCAGGAAACAGCAGAGGGAACACCCCCCTATCCACATCGATGGAACAGTAGTGGAGATGGTAGCAAGTTTTAAGTTCCTCGGCATACACATCACAGACAAACTGAATTGGTCCACCCACACAGACAGCATCGTGAAGAAGGCGCAGCAGCGCCTCTTCAACCTCAGGAGGCTGAAGAAATTCGGCTTGTCACCAAAAGCATTCACAAACTTCTACAGATGCACAATCGAGAGCATCCTGGCGGGCTGTATCACCGCCTGGTACGGCAACTGCTCCGCCCACAACCGTAAGGCTCTCCAGAGGGTAGTGAGGTCTGCACAACGCATCACCGGGGGCAAACTACCTGCCCTCCAGGACACCTACACCACCCGATGTTACAGGAAGGCCATAAAGATCATCAAGGACAACAACCACCCGAGCCACTGCCTGTTCACCCCGCTATCATCCAGAAGGCGAGGTCAGTACAGGTGCATCAAAGCTGGGACCCAGAGACTGGAAAACAGCTTCTATCTCTAGGCCATCAGACTGTTAAACAGCCACCACTAACATTGAGTGGCTGCTGCCAACACACTGACTCAACTCCAACCACTTTAATAATGGGAATTGATGGGAAATGATGTAAAATATATCACTAGCCACTTTAAACAATGCTACCTAATATAATGTTTACATACCCTACATTATTCATCTCCTATGTATACGTATATACTGTACTCTATATCATCTACTGCATCTTTATGTAATACATGTATCACTAGCCACTTTAACTATGCCACTTTGTTTACATACTCATCTCATATGTATATACTGTACTCGATACCATCTACTGTATCTTGCCTATGCCGCTCTGTACCATCACTCATTCATATATCTTTATGTACATATTCTTTATCCCCCTACACTTGTGTGTATAAGACAGTAGTTTTGGAATTGTTAGTTAGATTACTTGTTGGTTATTACTGCATTGTCGGAACTAGAAACACAAGCATTTCGCTACACTCGCATTAACATCTGCTAACCATGTGTATGTGACGAATAAAATTTGATTTGATTTGATTTGGATTTGATTGAATGGTTTCTGTTTCATAAACACCTATCAAACATACAGTTTATTATGGAATTGTTCCATTTGAAGCATTTGGGTCGGGCATGATTATTCAGAGCAGTGTGTGTCTTTTCCTGTCAGTGTGGAAACGGTTGTAGATGTAACAGGTTTGATAATGTTTTCACTACATAAGTATGAATTCAATGTTTATGTATTTATATTTGTTAGTTCAAGTCAGATGTCAACAAGGTGTTATGATATTGGCTGCGCTTGCAGATAGGGGGAGATTGCAAACTCAATTCTTCCCAGTCTGATATTGACGTTCTGAAATAGTGCATTCTATTTTCGTATTTACAATATGTACGAGTTCATTATGTTAGATATTGGGGGCTTCCTGCGATGCGCTTTTGCATGTTATTGCTGTAAGAGCAAGTTAGCTAGCATGCTCTAATTGTAATGGTTACAGGGGATACCTAGTCAGTTGCAGAAATGAATGCATTTAAGCGAAATGTGACTTTTAAGCCAACCCTTCTGAATCAGAAAAATACGGGGGGTTGCCTTAATCGGCATCATCAGCGCCCAGGAAGCAGTTGTTAACTGTCTTGCTCAATGGCAGAACAGCAGTTTTGCACCTGTCTGGTTTGGGGATTCGAACAAGAGACCTTTCGATTACTGGCCCAACACTATTAACAGCTAGGCTATCTTCACCGTTATTTCCATGGTAACAGACAAATCACGAATCTACAGCCATCAACATGGTATTGTCCTGCACATCTAATGTGCTTCTTCGTGTTTATCGTCAGAAATAGCAATCAACTGGGACCGATGGCTGGGCATTCCTTTCTTTAAAAACACAACGCAAGAGAGAGTAAAGATCAGATAAGTTACATTGGTGCCAACACCCGTCTTCTTGGCTTCGTGGGACATCTGTTACATAGACAAAACATAAACCATAGCTGCAGCCACCTCTTCCAGTTCAGCTTGAGTTAGTGGCATGTGGCATCCATCTAGCTCACTCATGCAAAGGAATAGAAAAGCAGTATGAGTCAAGACATGTAAGACCTTCAGTGATTCGGGGTTAATGCCTAAACTTAACCTTTAACACTCCAAAATTTGACATTTGAGAAACATGGATGAATGCCTAATTCTGACGTGAGACAGTGAGAGCTTATAGACATATGTACCATAACCAAAACATTGGTTGCTGTCATACCTTGTCCATAGACAAGGCCATGGAAGAACTGGAACATTTTCAGCTTCAAGGAATTGCGCACAGATCCTTTGCGACATGGAGCCGTGTATTATCATGCTGAAAGATGAGATGATGGTGTCGGATGTATGGTACGACAATGGGCCTCAGGTTCTCGTCACAGTTTCTCTGTGCGTTCAAATTGCCATTGATAAAATGCAATTGTGTTCCTTGATGGTAGCTTATGCCTGCCCATACCATAACCCCAATGCTACCATGGGGCACCCTTGTACACAACGTTCAGCATCAGCAAACCGCTCACCCACAGGATGCCATACACACTGTTTGCCATCCACCTAGTACAATTGAAACCGGGATTCATCTGTGAAGAGCACACATCTCCGGTGTGCCAGTGGCAATCAAAGGTGTGCATTTCCCCACTGAAGTCTGTTACGATGCCGAACTGCAGTTAGGTCAAGGCCCTCGTGAGGATGACAAGCCGGCAGATGAGCTACCCTGGAACGGTTTTCTGACAGTTGTGCAGACATTGTTCGGTTCTGCAAGCCCACAGTTAATCAGCAGTCCGGGTGGCTCATCTCAGACCATCCCGCAGATGAAGAAGCCGGATGTAGATTTCCTGGGCTGGTGTTGTTATATGTGGTCTGTGGTTATGAGGCCGATTGGACGTACTGACAAGTTCTCTAAAACGACTTTGAAGGCGGCTTATGGTAAAGAAATTAACATTAAATTCTCTGGCAACAGCTCTGGTGGACATTCCTGCAGTCAGCATGCCAGTTACACGCTCCCTCAAAACTTGAGACCTCTGTGGCATTGTGTTGTGTGACAAAAATGCATATTTTAGAGTGGCCTTTTATTGTCCCCAGCACAAAGTGCACCTGCGTAATGATATGCCCCATCTGTCAGATGGATGGATTATCTTGGCTGACAGACACAGCAAACCTTCTTGCCACAGCTCACATTGATGTGCCATCCTGGATGAGCTGCACTACCTGAGCCACTTGTGTGGGTTGTAGACTCCGTCTCATGCTACCACTAGAGTGAAAGCACCGCCAGCATTCAAAAGTGACCAAAACATCAGCCAGGAAGCATAGGAACTGAGAAGTGGTCTGTGGTCCCCACCTGCAGAACCACTCCTTTATTGGGGGTGTCTTGCTAATTGCCTATAATTTCCACCTGTTGTCTATTCCATTTGCACAACAGCATGTGAAATTTATTGTCAATCAGTGTTGCTTCCTAAGTGGACAGTTTGATTTCACAGAAGTGTGATTGACTTGGAGTTACATTGTGTTGTTTAAGTATATGACTCCCAGACTGCATTGCAACTACTCTAAATATACATGCTATTCCACATTTATATTGGGTTATAATAATATTATAATTCTCACATGAATATAATGCTGAATATATGTTCATACCATTGTCACCAAACAACAGCATTACACTCAAAATAATTCAAATTAAAAAAAAAAATTGGCTGACAACAAACCCATTATGATTGTTAGCTAGTATGCTAATCTTAATGAATGTCTGAAACAACAGTCCAACACAACATATAAGCCTTAGAAAAATATATATATTATGAAATGTAAATGCAAAATAATGCTAACTACTATGGAATCAGTCCAGCTGGTTACACTTCTGCATCCAGTTGACCAGTGTCTCTCCTTGATGGAGACGTCCTTGCATCCCGTTCAACATCCACGTCTCTGACACAGACAAAAGTCCAGCTCGTTTCAATTATACAACCCGCTCAACATCCACGTCTCTGACACAGACAAAAGTCCAGCTCGTTTCAATTATACATCCCGCTCAACATCCACTAGTGGGCTCTCATTGTACGTATAGCAAGCAGTTTAGCAGTTACACAGCGAAACCCTTTGGAAATAAATTCTTAAGACCAAACGCTAACCTTGACTTGGAAAATTTCCAGTGTTGGATAGCCTTAGCCAGCTAGCTAACATAAATAGTATTCCTCTCTGTTTGAGATGGCTGAATTAACTAGCTGCTACGCCAGGAAGTGCTGTTGAGGCCTCCATAGACCTTCATTGCAAAACAGTGTGTTTTAGTCAGTTGTTTGGTGATGTGAATGTATATCTTTTTTTATTATTATTTTATTAGACAAGTCAGTTAAGAACAAATTCCTATTTTCAATGACAGCCTCGGAACAGTGGGTTAACTGCCTTGTTCAGGGACAGAACATATTTTTACCTCGTCAGCTCAGGGATTCAATCTTGCAACCTTCCGGTTACTAGTCCAATGCTCTAACCACTAGGCTACCTGCCGCCCCAAGTTTAATCTAAAAAGGATAACTTATTTAATGTTTCACAATTTACTATTTTTTTTAAAATTCGCTGAGTAGGATTGTCCTCCCCTTCCTCCTCTAAATAGCCTCCACTGATATTGACACAATTACAATCTTTATGGAATAAAAATCTAATTTCATTGGATTTATATTTTGGAGAGGCGCATATGCGTACCGATACTATGGGCGTATGAAGTAACCAGACAATATATCTTAAATTAAGCCTTAGAATTGATAGATTAATATGTCACCAAGTAACCGGGAGTGAGTGATCAGTTATTCACAACAGCAAACCAGTCTGTGAGTAAAGCAATGCTGAGACTCAAAACCAAAACGTCATGGCTATGGAGATGCAAATGAGAACAGCTGCAGGATTTCCAGGAAAACAGAGCTAAAGTGCTCTCAATGCTCACCAAAATAAACAAACTGTTACAATCTGTTGTTAAAAAAGTAGATTTGCTCAAAAGAAAAGTAGTCTATCGAGTCAGATATGTATATATATGGTGGGCTCATGGATGACCAAGACAACAAAATGGACCTTCTGGAAACAAAGGTGCAAACTTTAGAAGATGAACTGGATCAGCCAGAAATCAGATTGAGACTAAATAATATGAGAATATTGGGGATCTTTCCAGCTCCGTGATCAAGCTGATATCAGAGGATCTGGAGCGATGCCATCGGATCGGCGTGAAGCTAAATACCCTTTAATCTTTAATCTGTGGAACTATCAGACCAAATTCAACATTCTGAGGGCACAGGAGGGAACAGAGATCAAGGTCCAGGGCCAGTCCATTTGATTTGTCCAGGACCTGTCTGCTAGACTGAGGGAAAAAAAACTCCAGCAATTCATTCTTATCATACAGGTACTGGAGGAAAAAGGAATCAAGTCTAAACTCAGATTCCCGGCAGTACTGTGGAAAGGGAACACAGAGATTAGATTTCACACCGCAGATGAAGCCCTGAACAGGATGCAGGAAACATTTCCAGTTGAAAAAGAGCCCAGTGCACTGAGGAGAGGCAGAAGTGGAAAAAAACAGATAAACACACTAGGCTACATACAGTGATGCCCAAGACCGGCTTATCGTAAATTGAGGCAATATTCCTTTCTGTCCCCCCAATATAATTTAGACTATTGTCCCCAAGTAACTGTTCTTCTATAGGAAGTAATAATAGAATTGTCCGATGCCAATGAGATACATGGACACTGAAAAGACACTATTAAAGAGGAAATGTAGCATACAGTGCATTCGGAAAGTATTCAGTATTCTAGACTTTTTCCATATTTTGTTACGTTACACCCTTATTCTAAAATGTATTAAATGGCTGTTTCTCAGTCTACACACTATACCCCATAATGACAAAGCAAGAACAGATTTAGACATTTTTGCATTTTTTTTGCAAATAAATAACTGAAATATCACATTTACATAAGTATTCAGACCCTATACTCAGTACTTTGTTGAAGCCCCTTTGGCAGCGATTACAGCCTCGATTCTTCTTGGGTTTGACGCTACGAGCTCAGCACACCTGTATTTGGGGAGTTTCTCCCATTCTTCTCTGCAGATACTCTCATGCTATGTCAGATTGGATGGGGAGCGTTGCTGCACAACTATTTTCAGGTCTCTCCAGAGCTGTTCGATTGGGTTCAAGTCCGGGCCCTGGCTGGGCCACTCAAGGACAGTCAGAGAATTGTCCCGAAGCCACTCCTGCGTTGTCTTGGCTGTATTCTTAGGATCGTTGTCCTGTTGGAAGGTGAACCTTTGTCCCAGTCTGAGATCCTAAGCTCTTTGGAGCAGATTTTCATTAAGGAATTCTCTGTATTATGCTCTGTTCACCTTTGCCTCGATCCTGACTAGTCTCCCAGTCCCTACCGCTGAAAAACATCCCCACAGCATGATGCTGCCAGCATCATGCTTCACGGTAGGGATGGTGCCAGGTTTCTTCCAGACGTGACGCTTGGCATTCAGGCCAAAGAGTTCAATCTTGGTTTCATCATACCAGAGAATCTTGTTTCTCATGGTCTGAGAGTCTTTGGGTGCCTTTTGGCAAACTCCAAGTGAGCTGTCATGTGCCTTTTACTGAGGGGCGGCTTCCGTCTGGCCACCCTACCATAAAGGCCTGATTGGTTGAGTGTTGCAGAGATGGTTGTCCTTCTGGAAGGTTCTCTCATCTTCACAGAGTAATTCTGGAGTTTGACTATCAAGTTCTTGGTCACCTCCCTGACCAAGGCCCTTCTCCCCCGATTGCTCAGTTTGGCCGGGCAGCCAAACTTCTTCCATTTAAGAATGATGGAGGCCACTGTGTTCTTGGGGACCTTAAATGCTGCAGAAATGTTTTGCTACCCTTCCCCAGATCTGTCTTGACACAATCCTGTCTCTGAGCTCTAAGGACAATTCTTTCGACCTCATGGCTTGGTTTTTGCTCTGACATGCACTGTCAACTGTGGGACCTTATATAGACATGTGTGTGCCTTTCCAAATCATGTCTAACCAATTGAATTTACCACAGGTGGACTCCAATCAAGTTCTAGAAACATCTCAAGGATTATCAATGGAAACAGGATGCACCTGAGCTCAATTTCGAGTCTCATAGCAAAGGGCCTGAATACTTATGTAAATACGGTATTTATTTTTTAAATAGATGTAACATGTAACAAAATATGGAAAATGTCAAGGGGTCTGAATCCTTTCTGAAGGCACTGTATGTAATTTGTACAATAACTATGTATGTATACTAGGATCTTCCCATTCTATGGAATGCCCACCGCACTCATATGTCATGTCTGTTAAAAAAATGTATTGGGCTCTTCAATGATAGACAGAACAGATACAGACCAACAAAATCCAATTTATCACATGAAATGTCCAAGGGCTCCATGATGTGGGAAAATAGCAAATAGTTCCCGAACACCTAAAGAGATTGTCAGCGGATATGTTATTTTTGCATGAGTTACATAAAAAATAAAAAAAAAGAAGTTGAACATTTACAGAGCAGCTGGGTTGGAGAAGCCTATACGCCAACTACTGTAGTAATAGCAGAGGTGTAGGTATCCTGATAAATAAGAATAAACCATTTCCCCTTATATCCCAGCATATGGACCAAGAAGGCTGTTTTCTAATATTGAATTGTACCTTACATGGTGAAAAATACACATTGATTTCATTGTATATCCCACCAGGAGCCATATCTGGTGTTTTTGATAGAATTCAAACTATATTAGAGCAAATCCAGACAGGAAGTATTATTTTAGCAGGTGAACTAAGACATACAGTTGATAAGATTGACAGACGTCATAAAGTTTTTTTTTACAGTCGCTTACACACTGAAAGTGGTACTTGAGGCACACTCGGTGAAACCATAAACTCATGTACCTAATCCTCAGACCAAGTCTGCAAATCTGCAAGCACAGTATTTGCTTTACACTCTGTTTGTAATTGTAAAACACACTTTTTGCAAAACACTAAACACAGTTCTCTACATTAGACACATCATTCAAAACTAACAGGTCTTGTGTTTCATTTGGAAAACACTGGCATTCCAAATGCCACACTCATTTACCGATTACCTTCACCCAGGACTCACGTGTAAAAACACTTATAGCTAATTTCTTAGCTGCCACTGATTGTCTTTCCTCCCCCTCCTTGTATGTTTATTGTTAGCACCTGTTAGTGAGTCATTAGTTGGGCTTTATTAGACAGCCGGCCCGCCTGTTTCTTTGTGCGCGATTAATTATTGTGACCTTCGGTTATGTAGTAGAGGAACGTGTTTGTTCCTGGTCGTGTATTCTGCTGTAGTGTTTTCGTCCCCGGTGTTTGGGGCATTTGGTTTTGAGCACCCAGTGTTGCGTGAGTGCATTAAAGAGCACAGTATTGCACTCTCTGTTTCCTGCGTCTGACTCCACACCCACGACACCCGGAGCATTACATCTACTGTATTTGTTTTGTCTGTTACTGTTCATCCTGAAATCTGGATGAAAATAATGTTTTGAGAAAGAAATCAATTTTTGCATTTCTGTTTATAGTGTAAATATATGCTGAATATGCATACATACGGAATATATTTGTGCACATGTACGTGTGAGTGCTATGACAAACTGCCGTGAACTCCACTGAACATGGAAAAGACACAAGATAGTGTTTTACATTTGTCACTTCCGTATGTAGTTGACGTGCATAAGAGCTTATCATTTCATGGTTTGTGTGTAGAGTTTTGATGCAAAAACACAATTTTGAGAAGAGTTCAAATAGTTTTGAATGAAGTCTTTGGTTTTGCAAGAGATGTGTGTGTTTTGGGGTTTTGTGTGTAGAGTCTGGAGAAAAGGAGTCATAGTTTCAGAAATCATGTGTATGCATTTGTCAAAAACTGTAATAAGAAAAGCAAATGTAGGGAGACTCCAAAGAAGCTGAAAAATGAAATCTCTGCAATTAATTTACAGGACACCTGGAGATTACTATTCCCAACTACAAAATACCTTTTTTTACTCAAAGTAAGAAAAGCTATTCAAGAATTGACTCAATTTTTACTTCCAAAAATGCACTTAACAATTTACTGGATTCAAAATGAATTATATAGTGATATCAGATCATTCTCCGGTATAATGCTTAATTGCACCAATAGAAAATGCATTTAGTGACAGAATTGTATTAAATACGTAAATGGAAAAATAAAGACGTTTACCATTACAAATGTAGACATAGAGGACAGAGAAAAGCCGACCCCCGATATAATTTGGGATGCCTTTAAAATATACATTAGGGGAATGATATCATACACTGCAAAAGTTTTATCTGATTTAGGAATTAACATTTCTAAAATCTTTACAGGGTAAAGAAGAAAATAAAATGTCTGAACATAAGCAGGAATAGGATCCTTTACTGCTGAAGAGAGCCAACAACTATAGGTTCAACTCAAATAAAGCATACTATTTATTGGCAAAAAAAACTGCTAAATATCTTGCAGCTCTTACAGAATGAATACATGCTAAACCAGTCATAATTGTAAAAGATAAAGATACAACAGCGGTAATTACAAACAACAATGTGATTAATGACAATTTTAAAAGTTTTGATGAAAATGTATATAAATCTGAATGAAACAATAGTGGGACAGATCCTAGAGCCTTCTTAATCACTCAACAACTCTGAAGCAACTATCAGCAGACAAAAATTATAATTAAAAACAGAGATAACCCAGAAATAAATATTAGATACTGTTAAAACATTTGCACGGAGAAAAGCACCAGAAATGGATGGCTTTCCCGTAGAATTCTACTCAACATTTTGGGACAAAGTAGCCCCCCTATTTTACAACAATTACAACACACATGACTTAATTTAGTACTTCCTAGTTCCATGTATCAAACAGTTATTTCAGTTATATTAAACACCAGGAGGATTTGGAGAATCCCCTGCTGATTATAGACCCATAAGTTTAAGAAAATGTGACAATAAATAATAGCAAAACGTATAAGCAATAGAATGGCAAAGGTCTTACCAGACCTGATACATATCAATCAAATAGGGTTGATAGATATAAATAGAGCTGACAGGTCGCTCCTACCAGGTGGCGTGGCGAGAATCTGTCTCCTCACCACGCGCTCTCACCACTGGCGTCCCCCAGGGCTCTGTTCTAGGCCCTCTCCTATTCTCGCTATACACCAAGTCACTTGGCTCTGTCATAACCTCACATGGTCTCTCCTATCATTGCTATGCAGACGACACACAATTAATCTTCTCCTTTCCCCCTTCTGATGACCAGGTGGCGAATCGCATCTCTGCATGTCTGGCAGACATATCAGTGTGGATGACGGATCACCACCTCAAGCTGAACCTCGGCAAGACGGAGCTGCTCTTCCTCCCGGGGAAGGACTGCCCATTCCATGATCTCGCCATCACGGTTGACAACTCCATTGTGTCCTCCTCCCAGAGCGCTAAGAACCTTGGCGTGATCCTGGACAACACCCTGTCGTTCTCAACTAACATCAAGGCGGTGGCCCGTTCTTGTAGGTTCATGCTCTACAACATCCGCAGAGTACGACCCTGCCTCACACAGGAAGCAGCGCAGGTCCTAATCCAGGCACTTGTCATCTCCCATATGGATTACTGCAACTCGCTGTTGGCTGGGCTCCCTGCCTGTGCCATTAAACCCCTACAACTCATCCAGAACGCCGCAGCCCGTCTGGTGTTCAACCTTCCCAAGTTCTCTCACGTCACCCCGCTCCTCCGCTCTCTCCACTGGCTTCCAGTTGAAGCTCGCATCCGCTACAAGACCATGGTGCTTGCTTACGGAGCTGTGAGGGGAACGGCACCTCAGTACCTCCAGGCTCTGATCAGGCCCTACACCCAAACAAGGGCACTGCGTTCATACACCTCTGGCCTGCTCGCCTCCCTACCACTGAGGAAGTACAGTTCCCGCGCAGCCCAGTCAAAACTGTTCGCTGCTCTGGCCCCCCAATGGTGGAACAAACTCCCTCACGACGCCAGGACAGCGGAGTCAATCACCACCTTCCGGAGACACCTGAAACCCCACCTATTTCAGGAATACCTAGGATAGGATAAAGTAATCCTTCTCACCCCCTTAAAAGATTTAGATGCACTATTGTAAAGTGGCTGTTCCACTGGATGTCTTAAGGTGAACGCACCAATTTGTAAGTCGCTCTGGATAAGAGCGTCTGCTAAATGACTTAAATGTAAAATGTAAATGTAAATGGTTGATTAAAAATAGACACTTACAAACAAATACAAGAAAATGTTTCAGTTTAATACAATACATCAAGAAAACATATATAGATTTATCAATAATAGTTGTTGAGGCGGAAAAGGCTTTCAATCATCTTGAATGGCCTTTTCTAGTCAACATTTTGGAAGCTCTTCCACTTTCCAGCTAAAATTATAAATGAAATACAGATATTGTATAATGATCCTAAAACTAAAATATACACAAATAATAAATTATCTGATTAAATTGCTTTAGAAAAGGGTACAAAACAAGGGTTCCCCCTCTCCCCCCTCCTGTTTGCACTGGCAATTGAACCGCTTGCAGAAATAATCAGGATTGGTAAACATGAATATAAACTAAACTTATTTGCAAAAAGCTCAGGTTATAAAATTAAGTGGGGAAAAAAAGAAATAATGGCAATAATGAAAATTCTTAGTAATAACTCACGATTTACAGCAATCCTTCAAGTGGACCACAAAAACGTATTAAATACTTAGGATGCTTAATAAGTGACAACAAATATACAAATATAACTTTTTCCAGTACTCAACAATATGAAAGCAGATCTATTTCAATGGAAGAATCTTCCCATAAATCCTCTTTAGAATGGCATGGCTATTTATTTTCGGTAATACCAATTACCCCACCAAAGACATTCCTTAAAAAAGTATACTCGGTCACAAGACTTTATATATATATTTTTTAAATGTAACCTTTATTTATCTAGACAAGTCAGTTGAGAACAAATTCTTACAATAACGGCCTAGGAACAGTGGATTAACTGCCTTTTTCAGGGGCAGAACAACAGATTTTTACCTTGTCAGCTCAGGGAGTTGATCTAGCAACTTTTCAGTTAACTGGCCCAATGCTCTAACCACTAGGATAGCGGAAGGTAGCCGCCTAGGGCAAATTAAACAAACTCATAGAGTAAAAAGTCTGAGGGTGGTTTTCAAAGGATAAAGCTGAGAACATTAAAAACTTCATATTTAAGAACACTATAACGATATGGAAAAAAATGAATTTTACAAGAACCAATATCCCTCCCTAGAAACACAACCTTAAGGAACAATCCTTGGATAGCTTTTAAGAATTAATCGACAAATTGGCCCACATGGAAAACTGAAGGCAAAGAAACCATAAATGACTTGGTAATAGGAAAGATATATACTTCCATGACAGCTTTACAGTTTTTCCGTATTGTTTACACACTAAAATTGGACCTTGAAACGCAATCACCGAAACCTGAAACTCCAAATCCCTACACCAAGTCTGCAAAATTGCAAGCACAATTCCTGCTTTACACTCAGTTTTCAATTCTATATCACACTTTTTGCAAAACACTACACACAGTTCTCTACATTAGGCACAACATTCAAAATTAAAATCTATTTAGTCCCTTTGGAAAGCAACGCCAATCACAATTCCAAGCTCTATACACCAATTGGTAACACCCACTCCTCACAGGTGTAAACACTAGTTGCTGAATTGTTCACTTAGAAATCAAAGCTTTAGCTCTATAAAAGGCCACAAATGAGCTCTCCTGTTTTGGAGGAAAATGGAAGTCAATGGTGAAACAAGAGCTAGAGGTGAAGGAGTGAAAGTAAGAGGAGGACGAGGACGAGGAAGGACAGTTGTCTCAGATGAGATCAGTGCCACATTGGTTGACCGTGTGCCCAACCATGGATTGAGTATGAGGGAGGCTGGGCAGAGAATTCAGGCCAACCTGAGCCGCTACACGGTTTCATCTATCATCCATCCGTACATTCAGAAATGACAACCAGTAAATGACCTACCATCTACAATATGCTCTTTATGTATGTATACTGTAGTATACTGCAGTCCGGCATATCAGTAGGCCTATGTTACTCAATGATTGTTGGCCAATGTTACAGTAATGTAATTTCATAATGAAAGAAAATAGATTATTTTAACTCACTGTAACCAATCATATCTTATTTGTGGATCTTCTTCAGAACTGAGAGATGTGATGTAGATGAGGTGCTGTGGCCAGGGAGAACATCACTTGTGATGTAGATGAGGTGCTGTGGCCAGGGAGAACATCACTTGTGATGTAGATGAGGTGCTGTGGCCAGACCAAAATGAGAGGCAGGATGCAAGCCTAATGTCTTTAGTCTTTTTTCTCATAGTAGTGCTTTGTGTTGAGCACATCAGTGTGTTGTTGATTGTTAGACAGATCTATTCATATGACACGTGTATGTAATTTTGATGCAAAAAAAACATTTGGTAAAGAGAACAGTTTTGAATGCAGTGTTTGCTTTTGCTAGAGTTTTGCAGTTTGTGTTTTGTGTTTAGAGTTTGGGAAAAACATGTGTAAACAATTGTGGAAAACTGTAAAAAGCTATTTTGGGTTGACTAATGTAGATATTTTCAAATACATCCAACTTAAAAGTTTTATTTAATTTTGAAGTCTTTCGGACATCAGAGCAATCTTGAGGGAATCCTATTCGAGTAAGAAAATGACATTCATATGATAGGTAAGCTATACAAAAGCTTGCAGAGAGCCTTTCCAACTGACAATCTCTTAGAAATAAATATAAACTATTGGAACCAATATTTTAAAAGAACAAGATGGAGGAAATGTCAGAACATCACTAATGAGATTACAGTTAACAAAAATGTACACTTAATCCAGTATAAATTAATGTACAGAATGTATTATAGAAGAGAAGTTCTACAGCACAGGGGCAGAGTCATGTCTGAAGTGTAAAACTTCTAATGACTCAATATGCCTTCTGGGAATGTTACAACATTCAAAGGTTTTGGGTGGAGGTGGAGAGATGGATGTCAGAGGTATTGCAATGTAAATGTACTTTTATTTCGTCTGTCTGTATATTCAAGACATGACATGTGAGGGTGCACAATTATCTTTAAAAAACGTAGACTCAAACTGAAAATGAGCCAATCCTCTGTCGTTCATGCAATGGAAAGGTCAACTGCTTTATCTAAAAATGTAAAGTGCGTGGGCGACAGAGAGAAACAAAATCGTGCAGCTTGTGGCCATGTGATAAGTGATAAGGGCGCTGGACATAGGGGTGGAGGCTAGTGGGTCTGGGCAAGTATGTTTTGTTTAAAAAAATATGCTAATTCAATATTGCGTGACTGTGTAGAGTCCTGTGAGTGTGCATAGAGTCAGTGCAACAATCAAAATAAAAGGCTCTTAGGTGTTTATTGCAATGAATAGTTTGCTGCCACTCCACCCTGTTAGCCTGCATTGTCTCAGGACATGCCCGAACACTGCTCCTCCCATCCCTGAGTAGAGCACAAACCTTTTCACTGAAGGGGGTTCAGGTATTACTATATATACAAAAGTATTTGAGGACCCCTTCAAATTAGTGGATTCTGCTATTTCAGCCACATCCGTTGCTGACAGGTGTATACAATCGAGCACACAGCCATGCAATCTCCATAGACAAACATTGGCAGTAGAATGGCCTTACTGAAGCGCTCAGTGAGTTTCAGCGTGGCGCTGTCATAGGATGCCACCTTTCCAACCAGTCAGTCAGTTCATCAAATTTCTGCCCTGCTAGAGCTGCCCCGGTCAACTGTAAGTGCTGTTATTGTGAAGTGGAAATATCTAGTAGCAACAATGGCTCAGCCGCGAAGTGGTAGGCCACACAAGCTCACAGAATGGGGCCGCCAAGCGCTGAAACGCATAGCGCATAAAGATCAACACTCACTACTGAGTTCCAAACTGCCTCGTCAGCACAAGAACTGTTAGCATCATGAAATGGGTTTGATGGAGTGGCGTAAAGCTCGCCACCATTGGACTCTGGAGCAGTGGAAACACGTACTCTGGAGTTTTTTTACATTTATTTTTAATTTGACCTTTATTTAACTAGGCAAGTCAGTTAAAAACAAATTCTTATTTTCAATGACGGCCTAGGAACAGTGGCGTAAAGCTCGCCACCATTGGACTCTGGAGCAGTGGAAACACGTACTCTGGAGTTTTTTTACATTTATTTTTAATTTGACCTTTATTTAACTAGGCAAGTCAGTTAAAAACAAATTCTTATTTTCAATGACGGCCTGTTCAGGGGCAGAACGACAGATTTGTACCTTGTCAGCTCGGGGATTTGAACTTGCAACCTTCCGGTTACTAGTCCAACGCTCTAACCACTAGGCTACCCTGCCGAATCACACTTCACCATCTGGCAGTCTGATGGACGAATCTGGGTTTGGCGGATGCCAGGAAAACGCTACCTGCACCAATGCATAATGACAACTGTACATTTTGGTGGAAGAGGAATAATGGTCTGGGGCTGTTTTTCATGCTTTGGGCTAGGCCCCTTATTTCCAGTGAAGGGAGATCTTAACAGTACAGCATACAATTACATTCTAGATGATTCTGTGCTTCCAACTTTGTGGCAACAGTTTGGGGAAGGCCCTTTCCTGCATCAGCATGACAATGCCCCACTGCACAAATACAGAAATACAGAAATGGTTTGTTGAGTTCGCTGTGGAAGAACATGACTGGCCTGCACAGAGCCCTGACCTCAACCCCATCGAACACCTTTGGGATGAATTGGAAACACCGACCATGAGCCAGGCGTAATCGCCCAACATCAGCGCCCGACCTCACTAATGCTCTTGTACCTGAATGGAAGCAAGTCCCCACAGCAATGATCCAACATCTAGTGGAAAGCCTTCCCAGACGAGTGGAGGCTGTTTTAGGGGGGACCAACTCCATATTTGTATTTTTATTTAACTAGACAAGTCAGTTAAGAACAAATTCTTATTTACAATGATGGCCTACCAGAAGGCAAAAGGCATCCTGCATATATATATATATATATAGGACAAAACACAGCAGCACAACATGGTAGCAGCACAAAACATGGTACAAACATTATTGGGCACAGACCACAGCACAAAGGGCAAGAAGGTAAAGACAACAATACATCACAAGAAGCAGTCATATCTGTCAGTGTCCATGATTGAGTCTTTGAATGAAGACATGGAGATAAAACGGCCCAGTTTGATTGTTTGCTGAAGCTCGTTCCAGTTGCTAGCTGCAGCGAATTGAAAAGAGGCGCGACCCAGCGATGTGTGTGCTTTGGGGGCCTTTAACAGAATGTGACTGGCAGAACGGGTGTGTATGTGAAGGGCTGCATTAGGTATCTCAGATAGGGGGGAGTGAGGCCCAAGATTAATGCCCATGATTTTGGAATGATATGTTCGATGAGGATACTTTTGGTCATGTAGTGTATGAGTGTAGAGCGACCATAATAGCCTACTAATGGAGTCAATAAAGTTTTAATCACATGTGTGCTATTTAATGTGAAGTATCCTGGATAATGTCCGAAACAGGGACGAAGTTCAACAAAAGTGACGCCGAAAAACTATTGACTGTTGAGGGGAGGACGCTTGAGAAAGGGAAAAGAGAAGGGGCAGTAGAGGACCAAAATATATTGGAGGGTGAAACAGTAGCAGAGCCGAGGAGGACATGAAATCGAAGAAGCACTTCCTTATCAGTTGATCTTGTGGAAAGGGGGGTAAATCCGTGCTGTGGTAGTGGGAGTGTCGCGCCTTCTAATACGTTTTAAATTAGGTAGTGTGGATAACGCGGTCTCCGCTGTCTGTGTGTGCGCACGCGAGTGCCCTTGTGTGTGTGTGTGTGTGTGTGTGGGGGGGGGGGGGGGTAGTTGTAGTTCGTAATGACTTTTCAGCCTTGATACAATTAGGCTGTACAACTAAAAACGGACTGATCCCTTGGCGCATGAGAAGCTCGAGGGAATGTGAAAGGGAAGGACAACAATGACATGGACAGTGACATGGGAAGATCCAAGGTGCACTTGTTTGGTCAATTTCATCATAACGTATTGATCCAATTTATGATGGGGTGGTTTGGATTTTCCTGTTTGCTGTTCGGTGTGTTACTCCGGCCAAGCAACACACAAAACGTTGTGCCTGACGCAGGTGAGTTTAGCCTACCTTATACAGGTGTGTCACGGTTAGAGAGATGGCTTTTGCATATTTCCTGTAGACTCTCAACAACGTTCCATTCTGCAGTTGGCGCTGATTAAAGTCGGGATACTCAGTCACATCATTAGATAATCATTACTTTTCTAACAATGACCTTAGGATGCGTCGTAATATTTATCTGATCACATGGCCTATTAGTGTGGTATAGCCTAAATCCGCAAAATAGTAACTTATTTACAGGGTCTAGTATAAGTGTATTGTATTATTGACAGAGTTAATATTTTTAATGTAAAGTGTTTGTGTGTGTGTGTGTGTGAGAGAGAGAGAGAGAGAGAGAGAGAGAGAGAGAGAGAGAGAGAGAGAGAGAGAGAGGGAGCCTTCCAGCTCTTGGCATTACAGTTGAAGGGGAGACAATGGAAGCTCTGTCTTTCATTGATATTGCTGTCTTCAAGAAAAACATTTGTCCTGCTGACTTCGGCCAGAATTGTTCTGGAAACAGGTAACATTCTGTTTGCCAAATTACAGTAACAAAGCTGTAATAATATATCCACGCTTATGGTAGTCCCCAACTAATTAAAAGTAAACATTTGGATCTATGACTCAGGTTTATTTGAAAAATATTAAGCAAAGCCTTTGGATAAATTTTTCTGCAGGTCATAAAGGTGGGAACAAAGCTTCATGGATTTTTTAGCTACTTTTTAATTACATAAACAGAGACTTCGGGTTTGAAGGAAAAGCCATACTTCTTCTCTATTACAACCCTCACACGCAGTCTCTCTTGCTCACAAACAGCTCACTGTGGAATGCAGAGGGAAGAGAGCTGCAAATCCCTTTGATCTCTTCTCTCTCATGATGCTTCTCTTTTTCTCCCAGTACTTCACTAAGCTTCTATCTATTTTATAAGGGGTTAATAGGAGATACCGCCTCTGCCTCCATTCCCATCCCTCCCTCGCTCTCTTCTCCTCTCTCCTCTCCATCTGTGTTAGTTACTATTGTATGGTTGTTTTCAGACATTGGCTGATAGCTTTCTCCTGATTGCTCTGCTCTCCCTCATCTCTGTTCTCCTTCATTTCCTCTCATCCCTCCCTCTCTCTCCCTACCACCACCATCATTTTCTAGCGCTCTATAAAAGTTGAATGATTGTGGAATGTTGTTCCAAGAGGGCTCTCTGAAAGGAACAGAGAGCTGAAGATTATGTGGGTGACACAGAGAGAGAGAGAGAGAGAGAGAGAGAGAGAGAGAGAGAGAGAGAGGGAGAGAGAGAGAGAGTGAGAGAGAGAGAGAGAGAAAGGGATAAAGGGAGATAAAAATAACAAAGGCTCTGCAGGAAGTGGAATAAAATGTGTGGAAGAAGTGATGCAATATGCATAATATGTACATGTGCCTTTGGATGATGGCAGTCATCTGTATATGTCTTTGTCTGTGCGTCTGCGTCTGTACCTCCATCAGGCGTCAGCTTGTGATTGAATGATACCTGTATTGTTCTTACTAGACCAGAGCATGTCAGTACATCACCCCAATAGCATGTTAGAACAGCAAAATCATTGGGTTGCTCCTGCATTCCTGCAGGGTTATACACCTGTTACAACAGGTCATGACAGCTGATGGAAAAATAGATGGGTTTCATCTGACATGCCCTTGTCTCTGAGGTGACAGAGGTATGTCTACTGTTTTACCAACCATATACTGTATAGCTGTTGCCAACCTGCTTTGGCAGTCAGCCTCTTGGGCGTTCTATCACACCAGTAACACACAGCAGAGAGCAGAGTCAGACACAGGACAAATGAAAATGTATGAGCTACTATATTTGAATTTACTGCAAGTGTGTTTTTGTTTTGTTAGTAGAAGCTGGGGTGTAGAAACTGGAGTGTTAGGAGAAGCGATTTAGATTTTACTGGAAATGATTATTGTATGTAGACGGTTGAGAGAGCAACTGGGGCTAAATTGTTTCTGAGAATAAAGATCCAGTGACCATTATAATGTGCTCATCAGAGTGCGTCTGGCCAGACTGTGGCTATTCTCTGCACATAATGTTCTCTCTCTCTCTGTTTTTTTTCTCTTTCTCTAGTTTGTGTCCGTTTTCTTCCAACTATCCTCAGTTTTTAATCTGTTTAATTTCTCTCACTCCCCTTGACAGTCATCTCTCAACCCCATACCTTTATCCATATTTTAGCACTCGTCTCTTCATCCCTCTTTCCTTTCCTCTCTCTTGTCCTGTGTGGTCCTGTGTTCTATGGCTTGGATCCCAGTCTGTGTTTGAATAAAATGGCTTAAACCAATAAAGTTTATTTTGACTGATCACACAAAGAAGAGCTAATATTTCGATTTGGACATAGGAAGATTAGCAAGTAAAGAACTACCACGACAGGTAATAACATTGGCAAACCATGTGTTTTTTTGTTGCCTTGTGGAATCTGTTCCTGGGCTTGCAGCCACATGCCTGCTTACAATTCTCTCTGTAGATATACAGTATCAGGGATAAATAGCTTTAGTGTGATCTCTCTCTCACTCTCTCTCTCTCTCTCTCTCTCTCTCTCTCTCTCTCTCTCTCACTCAGCTCTGAACTGTTGTGAAGGGGACATCCTGCTCCTGTTGGATTCTTCAGGAAGTGTGTCATCCTATGAGTTCTCTCGCCTGCTGCGCTTCCTGTCTGAGCTTCTCCTCCCCTTCTCACTTGGGCAGGGCCAGGTAAGGGTGGGGTTGCTGCAGGTGGGCACTGAGCCACACCTGGAGTTTGGTCTGGACGCCCACAGCACCCAGCCTGGCCTACAGGGGCACTGCAGATGACCAGGCAGCTCCAGGGGGACACCAACACTGAGGCTGCCCTCATACTGGCGCAGGGGCTGCTAGCCAGGACTGGAGCTGGGGATGAAACAAAGCTCCCTAAAGTGCTGGTGTGGCTAACGGATGGGGTAGAGCCGGGCGTGGTGGATGTACCAATGGCAGAGCTGAGAACGGCGGGCGTGTCCGTGCTGGCTGTCTCTACAGGACACGGGAACTACCAGGTGCTGCGGAGGGTGGTGACCGCACCCATCGAGTCCCACCTGTACTTTGTGGACATCGATGACATCAGCATCATCACAGAGGACCTGAGGGAGGCCATCATTGGTGTGTGGGGCGGGGGGGGGGGGGGAGGGATGGGGTAGTGACTCACAAAGGGTGGATGCAGACAGAGGAAATAGATGACAATATATTAAATAAAACAATTTGCCCTTCAAACAGCACAGCATTGTATAAAACCATTCTGCACAAATACCGTTTTCACTTCTAAAACTACAGAGGTGGGACTATACTACTTGACTAGAACTGAATTTCCAGACTCAAGTATTTATAGACAGTCCTGAGATTGCAGCCTCTGTAGTGTCCATGCAAACTCCCCACCTGAGGTGTATATCTCCCCGCACCCCCCCACCCCACCTCTCTTTCTCTCTTTTAGAGCTGATCCGTGCTGAGGGCCTGCGGGTGGTAGAGGTGTCCTCCCACAGTGCCGTGCTGCAGTGGCGTCCTGTCCTCAGCGCCAACACAGGCTTCTATGAGGTCCACTATAATTCTATGCTGCCAGGTGGCGGGAAGGGTCAGCCTAGTGGCGGGGCCAGCAGCGGGGTGCAGTACCACAGACGGACCCTCCCTGGGGATGCCAGCTGGATAAAGCTGAGTGGTCTGCAACCAGACACCAGCTACACTGCCTCCCTCACCCCAAAGTCCAACCAGGACTACCTCAACACCCTCAGTGCCAACTTCACCACACTGCCCGGTGAGAGGGCAGGAGGAAGAGAGACTGGGAGAGGAGGAAGAGGGGATGGAAAGAAAGGGATTTGGAATAGATGTTTTTACATTATTGAACAATTTGTTGTGCAAAATAATAATCTATTTTATTTTTCTGTCATCCCCCTCCCCTCTCCTCCCTGTCCTCTCCTCTCACACACCCTAGAGGTGTTGAGCCCAGCAGTGGTCACAGTGTCAGACTCAGGTCCTGACAGGGTGCGAGTGAGCTGGGGTCCTCTGCAGCCTGAGCAGGTCCAGAGGTACCAGATAGAGTATGGCGCTCTACCCAGTGGACAGGTCCACATGGTTATGCTACACGGACATCAGAATACCACTCTGCTCACTGGTCTAGAGCAAGAGACACAATACCTGGTCACCATCAGCGCCCTGTACTCCACTGGCAAAGAGAAGGCTTTGTCTGTCAAGGCCTGCACTCAGGAGGGTAAGATGTGTGTGTTTTTGTTCGCCCTCTGAATGGCAGACATACACAATCCATGTTTCAGTTGTCTCAAGGCTTAAAAATCATTCTTTAAACTGTCTCCTCCCCTTCATCTACACTGATTGAAGTGGATTTAACATGTGTCATCAATAAGGGATCATAGCTTTCACGTGGATTCACCTCGTCAGTCTATGTCATGGAAAGAGCAGGTGTTCTTAAGGTTTTGTATACTCTGTGTTTTTATCGTAGTCATTTATAAGGAGTCCATCCCTTCCACTTTTACCTTTGGGCCTGGCCCCTCTCTTTTTTCGTTCTGTGATTTATGGCTTTTATAACAAATCACAGACACTAACTTGTCCTCTATCTTTGTGTGTATCTCAGTGCTGCCTGCCCTGGCTGACCTCCAGCTGACCCCAGTGGGGCGAGATGAGGTGCAGGTCCGGTGGCGAGGCCACGAAGAGGGTCTGAGGGGGTACTGGCTCAGCTGGGAGATGGGTGAGACAGAGATCCCCTCCCGCCCTGCGTCCTCTTCCCTATACCTGCTCCCTGGCTCCTTGTCCACGCTGCTCACACACCTGGCCCCCAGCAGCCGAGTGTGTGTGTCACCTGTCTACCGCACGGCCCTGGGAGAGGGGCTCTGCTGCACCACACACACACAAACTGGTCTGACACTACGCACACAGACACACACACACACAGGTCTACCAGCCTTATATTGGACTTGAACTATTTATTGAATCGCCACATTATAGTCATTGTAATTTTAAGGAAGTAGTCATCTTCATATGTCTAACTGCACTCTTGTGCAACAGGAAAGTAATAACCCCTTTTTCTCTCTCTCCCTCTCACTTCGATAGAGCAGTATTTTGCGGTTATCAATGATATTTGCCTGCAGTCAGAGAGCTGAAGTGGAGGAAATGTTTGAAATTGTATGTGCTTTATTGCCACATCAATGCTGTGGTACAATGGAGTCACATCTCTATGTCGCTTCAAACCACTTGATTATCCAGTATTCACACCCCTTGACTTGTTCCACATTTTGTTGTGTTACAGCCCAAAATTAAATGGATTAAATTTAGATTTTTTTTGTCACTGGCCTACACACAATACCACATAATGTTTTTCAACATTTTTACAACTTATTTAAAATGAAAAGCTGAAATGTCTTGAGTCAATAAGTACTACAAAGATACAGACGTCCTTCCTAACCTAACCATTTGCCTGAGAGGAAGGAAACCGCTCAGGGATTTCACCATTAGGCCAATGGTAACTTTAAAACAGTTACAGAGTTTAAGGACTGTGAGGAGACAACTGAGGATGACTCAACAACATTGTAGTTACTCCACAATACTAACCTAATTGACAGAGTGAAAAGAAGGAAGCCTGTACAGAATAAAACATTTTCCAAAACATGCATCCTGTTTGCAACAAGGCATTAAAGTAATACTGCAAGCAATTACATTTTTGTCTGAAGACAAAGTGTTATGTTTACGGCAAATCTAATACAACACACTACTGACTACCACGCTCCATATTTTCAAGCATAATTGTGGTGGCTGCATCATGTTAGGGGTATGCTTGTAATCGTTAAAGGACTGGGGGATTTTTCAGGATAAAAAATAAACGTAATGGAGCTAAGCACAGGCAAAATCCTTTGCCAGTCTGCTTTCCACTGGACACTGTGAGAGGAATTCACCTTTCAGCAGGACAATAACCTAAAACACAAATCCAAATCTAAACTGGAGTTGCTTACCAAGAAGACAGTGAATGTTCCTGAGTGGCAGAGTTACAGTTTTGACTTAAATCTATTTGGGAAAAAAAGACCTGAAAATGGTTGCCAAGCAATGATTAAGAACCAATTTGACAAAGCATGAAAACATTTGAAAATAGTATTTTTGTATTTCATTTTCGAAAATGTCTAAAAATATGTTTTCACTTTGTTATTAAGGGGCATTGCATGTACACAATACATTTAAGCCATTTAGAATTCAAGCTGTAACACAACAAAATGTGTAATAAGTAGAGGTATGAATACTTTCTGAAGGCCATGTAAGTGGATTATGTTGTCATTTCATAAGGAAGAGAGGCCCTGGGTCATCTGGGTCAAGATAAAGAAGTGCAGCTTCAGCATAGAGCTGTTGTGATCCAAATGGATGGATTCCATTTCTCTGACTCCAATGAGAAGGATTGCCACTGATGGGGGATAGGTGGATGAGGATGAAGAGAAAGAAGGGTGGATAGAGGGGAACAAAGAAGACATAGAACCTCCTAACTTTCTTGAATAACCGTATCTTCTCTCCCATCATCCATCTGGTCATAGTGTGAGCATGCTGTTACACATAGGCATTTGAACTATTTCTGATAAAAATATAACTATATTCACTTCATAAACAAGATGTAAAATCTAAATGTACTTGTATGCTTTCTCACATATTTTTTATATTCAGTTTTCAGTTTAGCTTCCACATAATAGGCTGCAGTCCACATATGAACCCATCAGCCTGGCTCTTGTGAACTTGCTTGTGAAGATCGCCATCTAGTGGGACACATCTTTTACCACAGGCTGTGACAATCAGGCCTATGTTCAACTTTTTCAACTCTTTCTCTGCTGCACAGTACACCCCTAAGTGTGAATATAATGCAAAAAACTAAGTCCATTTTCCACTTGAACAGCAATGCATTGGTCTCATATAGAGGGTAGATAAATTGCAATATCTGAAAACAGGAATACATTTCCTCTCACATCTCATTTTCTGGGTTGTTCCATGTCATTTCAGCAAGCCATGACACAAACCATCTCAGATTGTTCCGAAATAGCTTCTGTAGTAAAAAAACAGATTAGATAAGCATTCCAGCAACAATATTTTGTTGAAATATAATTTGATCTCTGAGAAATTAAACTAATTGATTCCATCCAAATTGGCCATTTAAATGAATAGGATTCGTATAATATTTAATAAATATAGTACCTAACATCCAAAACTTTTTTCTAACAATGAGTTAAACACGAGGAATCCAAAGAAATTGTCAAAAGTCAACCAGACTCCCCATACCCCACGACAATCCAGAGAAGGCTGGTGGAAGGAACCATAGGAGGACGGACACATTGTAATGGCCGGGATGGAATCAATGGAACGGAGTCCAACCGGTTGTTTCCATGTGTTTGGTACCATTTCATTCATTCCATTCCAGCCAGTATAATGAGCCCTACCTTCTATATCTCCTCCCACCAGCCTCCTCTGCACCAATCTCACCTCCAACAACTATATGCAGCCTCAATGTTAATAAAGGGATAGTTCATCCAAATCTCAAACTGACGTACTGACGTATTGGTTTCCTTACCCTGTAAGCAGTTTATGGACAAGGTATGACAGCAACCGATGCTTTGGTTTTGTTTACCGAGCCACTGTTTCTTTTTAGCATTTGCGGCACATATCCAATGCAAGTCAACGGTACCTATATTAGCATTTTTACACTTCATATCCAAATCATCTGTAACTAATAACAGGAACCACATTTCCATCCACAATTTTTAGGCCAGTAAAGTCCTAAATATTTAAAAAACAAACATGACAGCTGTGATGGAAACAGGAAGTTTCGTTACAATTGTATAAATGCAGTCAGATCATTAATTTGTTCGACATGGTGGGATCTTTTTGTGTATGAAAAATTAATTATGCAAGAAAAGGTGGTGCAAATTACAAATATCCATCATATCAAAGTAAACTTAGAGTCACAAAGTGATATGGTGTGTGGTCCTCCCTAGGGTTGTGGTGGTCATGACATTTTGTCAGCTGTGATTGTCAAGCGAATAACTGCCGGTCTCAAAGTAATTGACCATTAATTAACATAAACACATTTAGCATCTCCTGGCTTCCACGCACAGCCTACAAGCCACTGATGCAGACCTTTGGAACATCTACATTTTAAAAAGTCTAATAAATCCATATAATACAGCCTACACCATCACAATAAATCCATTATTTATTTTAGACAGATTTCAAAATAACAGAATAGCATACTCTTGAGTTGTCCTTGTGTTAGGCCCTGATATGGCTATGCCATATGGCTAGTTAATTTAGCAGACACGATTTTCTTAGAATTCCATTACATTATTTTATAGTATGAAGAATCCAATTGAATAAAATAGAAAATATATTTTCTCCAAAGATTTAAGGGAGTGCGTGTGGCTATTGTGTGGCTATTCTGTGTTGAACAGTTAACAAAGCGGTATTATGGTCTCCATAACAGCCCTAGGACTCTGGAAAGCATGCAGTTTATTAGGCTACAGATTAAATAAATGATCATGAACTTCACAGGGTGGTGAAAGTGCACAGTACAGTGATGACTTTGATGCTCTTTTCCAATAAATATTGAAGGTCTTATTCTGGTGACATGATGATCGATGCTTGACTGCCGTTTGACAAATAAAAATATTCTGTCTCTTATCCATAATAATCTCATCATGTAGACTATCTCCACATCTAGACTATCTCCACAGCCTACCCGCACTGCAAGTTGTTGGCTAAAGAGTGCATGTTTTGTTGACAAAACTATTGATGGAAAATGCCATGGAAACACATTGAAAACGTTTATTCAGTATATGAAAACTTGAGTGAAAAACTACAGCAGTTTGTGTGCACTAAGTCATCACCTACTAATTGTTTTTTGGAAACAAGTCAGTTTGGTGGAAATACACCACAGGTGGGAAAATGTGCATATTTTCTTTATGTGTATTTTAGAATATTCACATGAAAATCTGTTGCCAATTGGATGGAAACCTAGCTATTGAGTTACACAATACATGTTTTGGTACATTAGGATGATTTGGACATGACGTGTGAAAATGCTAATATGGGTACCATTGACTTGCATTGGATTTGTGCCACAAATGCTAGAAATTTTAGTGTTTACCTGGTAAGGAAACCAACATTGGGGGATTTTAAAAAAATCACCTAATAGCAGGAACAGCACCATGTAGTGGTCAGAACCTGGTAGTATCAGGATGTATAATTGCACATAAACCTAACGACTTCAATTATTGCTTTTTATAAACGGGGGACATCACCAAATTCACTGAGAATTCATTACATAGGATAAAGAAACAATACTCCGAGCCGCAGCTCCATGCTACTTTTCAGACATAGAGAACTGATAATATATACTCGTTGTTGGGGTGGTTTTGGTGTGGGGTGTCCGTGGGTGGCTTTTGAGATTCGTCATGTGTATTTCATTGATAGTAAAATATTTGGTGGAAATCGGATTTGAAGTACTATATTTATTGAATATTATACGAATCTTATACATTTAAATGGCCAATTTGGGTGCAATCAATTAGATGAATTTCTCAGAGATCAACTAAATAATTTTGCAGGATTGCTAATCTATTTTTTTTCTATCTACAGAAATTATTTAAATACAATCTGAGATGGTGGGTGTCGAAATACTTTCTTGTACTTTTTCAAGTGGAACGACCCTTGTATTCTATGTACTCAATGTTAATATCATATGAGGTAATAAAACGATTTTGGATTTTATTTTGGAGTGTAAAAATCAATACAACACACACACAGGCAACTGCGTGATTGTTGTCACGTACAGAATGACCATTAATATCTCTAGACACGATTGTCACATGCTGTAGCCTTGCTGCCCCAACATAAATTGATATGCATTAAGATGTAGCCTATTAAACGGCAATTATTTTTTACACAAGTGAGTCCATTTTATCAATGATAGGCTCTTCCCTCAAGAGAAAATAACATTTTCAACTGCAACACGCTTAGAAATAACATTATGGTATCAAAACAATGCAAACTTTGACAAAACGATGAAACACCGGAATTTGCAGAAATAAAAATTAACCGCTTCCACCCGTTTAAAAGATACTGCTATTATTGGTTTACGCAACGAAATTCAAGACCACAATAACCAATCACAACCCGTATGAAGAATAGCAAGGGGCGCGGTTTACATACGGCCCATCCAATCGGTAGAGGCTGTACTGGAGTCCCGTGCTGGACTGGGCCTCGGTCTTGCCTGGTGTCATGCAACCGACTATTGAATATGTGATGGCGGCAGAAGACTTGAGAATTCCCGGGGAGGGAATTCTTATAGGGGATAAGATATACTCTGGTGTAACCCTAACTTTAGATAACTGTCTCCTGCCACTGGAGCGACTACAGCAGAGTCCGTCCGCTGAACATGGGCTCTCCGCGGATACCGAGGAGCAGCTGCGAATGCGGAGCTGTGAGTTGATACAGGCCGCGGGTATTCTGCTTAGACTCCCGCAGGTTGGTAACAGCTATCTAGCTAACTATTGTGCCGAAGTTAAGTAGAATTTGCAATCAAAGTCAGACAAATCTAATTGTACAGGTCAAACACGAGACCATGTCTAGAATCAACAGCTAAGTTAAAGACGCATGTTGTTTACCAATGAGGCAGGCCATGCGATGGATTTAAATCGTAGTTAGCAAGTTAATTGATAAACGTTCTCTCCAGGTAGCCATGGCCACGGGGCAGATCCTTTTCCAGAGGTTCTACTATTGCAAATCGTTCGTCAGACACTGTGCAGAGGTAGGACCCTCACTATCATGCTCTGTTTGGCAACCAGTTCCACTGCTAAAGTCCTTTATCCGACTTAGCTCAAACATTCACCCCTTTACTATTTGTTCACACTGTTGCTGTGACAAACTAATCTCATGATGGTATTTGTCCTCTTTCCCCTTCTCAAAATACCCATCTACCTCCCTGCCTGCCTCTTTCCAGATGGTTGCCATGGCTTGTGTGCACCTGGCTTCAAAGATCGAGGAGGAACCGCGCAGGGTACGAGATGTTCTCAATGTGTTCTACCACCTCAAACACAGCAAAGGCAAAAGGTAAGGGGTTCTGAACTCCTCTTCCAGTTCTCCCAACCCTCTTCCGGTATTCTGTATATCGCTAACCATGTGTATCTTCCAGGGCCCAGGTCCCCATGCCTTTGGATGCCAGCTACATCAGTGCCAAGGCTCAGGTAATCAAGACGGAGAGGAGAGTACTGAAGGAGCTGGGCTTCTGTGTGCATGTCAAACACCCCCACAAGGCAAGCAGCAGACTCCTTACCTCACCACCTTCAATACATTCAGTGGCGCATTTGATCTAAAACAGGACAATTGATAACCACTGTGGTTTAGGCCCTGTTTGCTCTACTGGCTTGGATTTGTATTACCATGACATGCCTAGCAAATGATCTTGTCTACGGCAATTTACATTGCATCTGGTCTTGGGAACACATCCCTAACAGTTTTTGTGCTTCTCTGTCACAGATCATTGTGATGTACCTCCAGGTGCTGGAGTGTGAGAAGAACACCAAGCTGGTACAGACAGCTTGGTGAGTATCTTCTTGATATTTTGTTTAATCATTTCTCAGTGTATCTCAAATGTCATATTAGGAAGAGTTCTTATTTATCTATTTTCATCTCGCTCTCCACCTCTCTCTGCTGCTATCTGTTTTCTAGGAACTACATGAATGACAGTCTGAGGACAGATGTGTTCCTGAGGTTCAGTGCTGAGACCGTGGCCTGTGCCTGTATCTACCTGTCAGCCAGAACACTTCAGGTAGGACACTACAGTGTACACTTATGTGCTTTAAACATGCTAACACATAAGGTATTTTACAGTAATATACCATCCCAGGTTGTCATTCATACACCTGCACATATCAGCACACCTACTACATAAACCAAGATTTTATCTAAGGACATATGCGTAAACATGATTAGCTGGTCTATATAGCTCCCATGATGTCCATAACAGCAACATGACCACCTGTCTGATTCCTCACCCTCCTCCCGTCTTCCATGCAGATCCCTCTGCCGGACCAGCCTCCCTGGTTCCTGCTGTTTGGTGCATCTGAGGAGGACCTGAGGGAGATCTGTGGGCGGATCCTGAGGCTGTACTCACTGCCCAACGTCTCCCTCCCCAGTATGTTAAAAGAAGTGGACCAGTGTCACCTGGCCCTGGATGCACGCATCGCCAAGGCTAAGCTGGCAGGAGGGGGACTGCTGGCTGTGGGCACCCCCACCCTGGACGTCCCCTCCAGCTTCTCCCCTGCCTCCAAAACAGGTGAGACAGACGCACACCACACACCCATAGGAAACACACTGTGTAATAAGTGATATCTTAATGTTTTATATCATGGTTTTTTGTTTCTATTTCCTTATTTTTGCATCCTGGCATCTTTAAAAAAATATATTATTACCGTCCTCTCCACTTCTGTTTGTCTCATGTGCTCATCATTTCCTTTAGCAACTCTTTGACTTTGTAACTATTTCCTCCTACAAAGTTCCTTATTATCTTTCTTTGTCCTAGCGTCGCCTGCTGTACCACAGACCAACAGGGAGTCTCCCCTAAATCAAGTCGCCCTAAAAAATGCCTGCCGGAAACTCACTAACGGAGACGAGTAAGTATTCTTCCTCTACTGGAGTATGGGGATATCTGTACTGAGTATATTTGTGCGATTGAATGGAGCTGCTTTCCCTCATGAAATGAAGACTCTTCTATTTTTGCTTTTCTTCTTTTTTTTTTCTCAGGAAGAAAAGAGGGAGTCGTAGTGATGAGAGAAGAGAGACTCAGTCCATGTCTCCTTCCAGAAGAAGGTATGGAAGAAGCACTGTGCCTTACTCTGTTTCATACGGACTCCATATTGAGTCTCAGCTCTGAGACTAACTTCACTCTCTGTTTTCAGACGCAGTCGCAGTGTCTCTTCTCCTTTGCGCTCTGTCTCTCCCACCCACCGCCAGAAAATCAGTCGCAGGGATAGAGAAAGGGAAAAAGAGCGGGAACGTCGGCGGGAACGGGAGAGGGAGCGGGGAAGAGGAAGGAGAGATGAATACTCACGTAGAAGATAACTCTCATAGGTGTTATCAAGGAAGAGCTATCGTAAATGACCTATGGAACAGCACATCGTGGACCAAATACAAGCCAGACTTTCCAATGTTTTCACTTTTGTAGATTGTTTGTATTACATTATAATTTGGGAAACTATGCTCTAAGATCATAGTCCAAAGCTTTTGTCTGAACAATATTTTTGAAATAAAAATGCTTTTAGATGATCTGTTGTCTTGTTTTATGAATGGCATCAAGTGATTTAGATCACTTCATTGGTCAACCTCACACAAGGTTCAACTGAAATGTGACTTCCGCTTTTAACCCAAACCCTCCGAAAGACTCATACATACAGGTTTTGATGCTGTTGTGGGGGGTTAAGTACCTTGCTTAATGGCTTCTAGGATTTTGTTACCAACAACCCTCCGGTTGCTAGCTTTACGTTCTGCCAGGTTTTCCTGTCGTACCCGGGATTCAAACTGGCAACCCTCTAACTGCTAGGCTACCTGCCACCCATTCCGCACCACAACCAAACACACCTCTACATCCCTACCTAGGGAAGCTAGACATGATCATGAACCTAGCTGTCAAGGAAGCATGTTTTAATTAGGCTGACTGATGAATCTCTCGTGTAGCTGAACTCTGGGATTGTAACCCCCACAATATCTCTGGCCTAGCAGAGGTTAGTTGAGTAACTAGGGAAAGTTACTCACTCTTCTAAAAAAAAAAAAAAAAAACACTTTGAAAATAGGGCCCTGGATTAGGATGTAGAGAGACAAAGTATTCTACCCAGGACTCACTCTAATTCGGTAGCTGAGATGGAGGCCCCAATGCCGGAGTTGAGAGGGCAGGGGCCGGTGGGGATGGAGCTCTCATGTCTCCCACTCAGACCGCCTTCTACATTATTCTGATCCTGCTGGGTATCACAGTTCACACCACAGTGGTTGGTGTGATCGGGGAGAATGTGTTCAAAGACCCCAGTGGAGTACATAACTCAGACATCAACCTGGTGAACATGGCCCTCTCCAACCTGCTCATGTCTGTCCTGAGGAACGCCCTGCTGGTCATCGCTGACCTGGAGCTGGGTTGGTCTGGGACAGGTGTCGAGCACTGGAGTAGAGGATGCTGAAGAATAATGACTTTATGTGGGTGCTCGAGACAAGGGTGAGGCAGGTATGGGGATTGTGTGTGGTTTGGGCTCTAAGTAAAAGGTTTGTGATTATGGGATTTGGTATTTAAGATATCAGAGGGTTTTGGGCTGATCTTTGAGGAATGGTAGTTTAAAATGCAAGCGCAAGGGAGGGTGGTGTGGTCTGTGATTGGAGATATGTTATGTGAAATGAAAGCAAGCTGACAATATACCGTGCCATAATTACTGGAATTAGTATTGTTCCGGTTGACACTATTGTGTACACACACACAGACACACAAAAACTGACACCCAGCTCTCTCTCTGTAGCTGTCCTCCTCCAGAGACTGGTGTTGCTTCCTGATGTGGGTGTGGGTGTGGCTTCCCTGCCTTGTCTCCTCTCCTGTCCTCTCCCCTCCAACACTTCCCACCCCTCTCCTCTTTTCTCCTATCTTCTCCTCCCCTCCCCTCTTCTCATCTCCTCTCTCCTCCCCCTCCCATGCAGAACCTGATGTTGTTCAACAGCACCACACACGCCCTGCTGGGCTGTTTGTGGAACTTCCCCTCCAGCTACGCGGGCCTGGCCTAAGCCACCACCTCCATGGTGATCCACAAGACAGTGCCCATTATGCTGATGGCCATCAACAACCTGGCCTCCCTCTACATGCTCTACGCCCATAGCAGGACCCGCTACCCCACACACATGACCACGGACGCACCCGCCCTGAAGAGGGTACCGTCCGAGAGACGAGCTGCCAAGGTGAGAGAGGCTGGACAGGATTCAGAATTATGCCATGTTATAGGTACCCTGCTTACTATGGATGGAAGGATGGAGAAGTACAGCACATGTAATGTGTACCTGTAACATGAGGAATGTGGGAAGAAATTGCTTATGGGTTACCAAGGTGTTTCTGTATAGCACTCTGTGACATCTGCTGATATAAAAAAAAGGCTTTATAAATACATTTGATTGATGATCCAGGTTCGCTTATAATAAACAGTGTTATTACAGAAAATGCATGTTTATGTGTATGTTTTATGACCCTTATGCTAAGAGAAGAAGAAAACAGGTAAATAGTTTCACAGTATTTCCCCTCCCTGCCCTCCCTCTTTCTCTAGGTGATTCCAGCCCTCATAATGCTCTTCAATGGGTCTTGGGGAACCAGCCTCATCTCTATAAACTACTTTAACTACAACCAAGGTGTCATGTTCTGACCTTTATTTCCTTTGTTTTGTATTTATTTAGTATGGTCAGGGCGTGAGTTGGGTGGGCAGTCTATGTTTGTTTTTCTATGATTTGGGGATTTGTATGTTTCGGCCTAGTATGGTTCTCAATCAGAGGCAGGTGTCATTAGTTGTCTCTGATTGAGAATCATACTTAGGTAGCCTGGGTTGCACTGTTTGTTGGTGGGTGATTGTCTATGTTGATTGCTTGTGTCAGCACAGTTCTCATTTAGCGTCACGGTCGTTTTTGTATTCAGTGTTCAGTACTTTCTTTAATTAAATATCAAGATGAACACAAACCACGCTGCGTTTTGGTCCACCTTTCCTTCAACAGAAGAAAACCGTGACACAAGGTTTGTCAGCCGAGTTCCTCCTGGTTACAGCTCGCTTTGCCAACACCATCTTCAATGCCATTTCGCCCATCGTGCTGGCAGTGGGTCACCGGCGGCTGCGTGCTGTCATTAAGTCTATTCTTACTCACTGACAGAGCCCACACTCTGACACACACACTGCAACTGACATAATGGGGAAGTCAGCGGAAAGATATTATACTTGCCCTCAGCCTAACAGTAACATAGAATTATATGGTTGTTAGCATTCCTCAAACCATTGGCATCCATTTTGATCCTCTTCCTTAGGCAGGCTGTTTTAATATGGCCACTATGAGAGACAAACCCATTAATTTTTATGACAATTTCTAAGGATGCAATGATCAGTACTGAGGAAGAGCACTGTCACTTGTTTGGAGGGGTTTTGTAGTAAAGATTGTTGACTTCTTAATTGAAATAAAATGTGATACTCTGTACTTGTCAGTGAGACTACATTAACACAATTTATTTCTGGCAAGCTGACTTTTTGTGAGTGAGAGAATGTTTTTGATGTATTGACTGTACTTAAGAGGGCACTCCTAGCTGTAGATAGTTGTTGTTACATGTTCTGACTTGTTTGCTCTTTAATAAACAGTCAAATACCATCTCCCAGCCTCTGAGACAGTTTATGCCCTGAGGTTCCTCTAAATCAGAGTTTCACAAACTTCACAATATTTCAATACTCCAAATGTAGAAGATCTTAAACATTCCAATACTTTAAAAGTAGTACGGTATTTATTGGGTGGGTTATTACATATTTAGACAGGGTTTTATATACATGTTGACATTTAAACACAGACTGAAGGGGAGGTAAGCATTGGTTAATTAATGATTCCATACAGTGGTATGCCTTAATTCATTCATTCATTCATTTATTTGATTTAACTCTCTCCTCTTATTTGATAACCTCTCTCTCCTTCTGAATAGTGAAAACGGTTTGTTTTGCAGTCGTCTCCCTTGTGTCTGGAGCTTTGCTTTCATCTATTATTTTCTCCTGTTGACATTTCACTCTGTAAGCACAGCCAGCGATCATCCTCATAATCCTCCTCCTCAGCTTGCCGTGTCCCAGAGCCACCACCATGGGACTGAAGCCCACAAACACAGAAGCAGAGAAGTGGGCCACAGTCAGCAGCTCCTCCGCATGGTGCCCCCTGTTATGGTTATAGTATGTCACCGCTGCAACTTGCAGGACCCAGCACACCACAAACAGCATCACAAGCAACATAATCACATGACTGGCCTTGCGTTCACTGGACACATGTCTGTCCAGCTCGCCATGCGTCCCTGCCTCGCCTGCCGAGGTGACGGCCCGGATGTGTTTGGCCAGCGAGTGCAGCGTAGCCAGGTTGGTGCCCACCATCAGCATCAGGGGAACCACCTCATTGAGGACCAGGGAGGTGGAGGCGAAGGCCGAGCCCTGCTCCTCCGAGGGGAATTCCCACATACAGCCCAGCAGGGGCCTGGTGGTGCAGCTGATCACCATCAGCTCCACCGTGGCATTGCCTTGGACATGTGTGGTGTAAACCAGCGCTGGCAGGGAAAAGGCGAGATTGAGTCCCCAGACAAGCCCCAGAGCCACCCACACCTTCCTCCTCTCATGCTCCTGTGCAAGGGGGCCCATGGCCACATGCTGTCGCTTCAGGGTGGCACAGTGGAAGGCACTGAGGGTCAGAGTGACCCAGCAGCCCACGGCCCGCCACCACACCCACAGCAACATGAAGAGGCGGCACCAGCCCTGGGACAGTGACACGTCCAGACCCAGATCAGACACAAAGATGGGTACCGTGCGGAACAGAGACGTCAGCAGGTTGGCCAGCGACAGGTTCACCAGGATGATGTCAGAGGGAGGGAGCCGACGAGACAAATTTCCAATGGCCGACTGGAACACCTGAGAGAGAGGGAGAGAGAGAGAGAGTATAATTAATTATTACACTTAACACTGTGTGATGTCCTCTTAAGCTGATATTCCATGGCTATCGGCAGTTAGGGTTCCATTTATTTTTTTGATAGTTCTCTACTCACCACATGGATGACCAGTATGTTTCCCAGGATGCCAGAGAAGACCAAAAACCCAAACAGAATAGCATCTACAGTGAGGACCTCCGACATCGCATCGTCCTCAGCATGGCGCCACTATTTATTTCTTATTCATTGCATGGATGTGTCTCAACTATCAAGAGTGGTGAGAGCTACTCTCCCTACTCTGTTACTCTACCAGGGTATCCATTGTATATCTGCCTTTATCCTGTTCATTGTGAACTATTTATATAGACACACACACTCATACACAAACAAAGCCATACCGTTGCTGACCCAGCTCAGGGTCAATTTACTCCAATAATTTGTCGCCTAGATACCATGCCCTTACCTGCTGCTAAGGCATGCAGATTTTTCACTCCATTGGCCAACTGCAAAAACACACACCTCTTATCAACTCATACCCCACAGACAGGCCACATCTACAAGAAATGTGAGGCTGACAAACACCTGAGACCATAAAGATATACAAATAATTTCAGCTCATTTCAGTTGGTGTCCAGACATGTATTTATGTTTTGCCCTGTTACACAGCTGGCTGTAAATGGTTAATTCAAACAAATAAAACATGGTGAAATCTTCCTATTTTAACAGGGGTATGTTATTGTGTCAGATATCTGTTGGCCCATACATGTATATTTAGATGTTTGTGTGTTATGTTATAATCCATTTGTTTGTGCCCCATCCCATGAGTGTCTCTACCCCCTCATCGTTAGCTCCCATTATTCAGATGTAGAGAGGCATCATCAGACTAATTTACCCAACATACCCCAGGGGCTTCCCAGGGGTCTTATTAAAACCCTCCCATCCACTGATGCTGCAGTATTATTCATTAATCACACTGTTCCTGTCCTCTCCCTTGGCCCTACTAGCTTGTCTATTGTTTCCTTTGGGGAATGGAAATATAATCATTATCTCCAATAACCTTGTCAGTGAACTGCTGAGTCGAATTGATCAGAAATTAAAATGAAATGCTCTCAAATTCAAGATCTTCATATATATGAAGCTTTTTGTGACCATTATATCTGCCAGTAGGTGTTGTTAGACTTCGGGTTGTATTACCTATATGATGATTAGGTTCCTCATCAACACAGCAATCAAGATTGTTGTAATCGAGCTCTGGTTATCCATGATCTGATCGTTCTAACGATGATATTATTTTAAAGAGGTTATAAGAGGTTGTACAACTAACCAGAAATTAATGTTTCCGAAAAAAAAATCTTCAGAAGTGTTTGAGTGTGTGCTAAAGAAACCTAGCTCTCTACAAGGTCTGCCGTTTAACTAGCGCCAGAATATTGTGGAACGTTATAGACCTATTATCAACTATTACCACTTGAGGTCGCTGTAGGTTTGGAAATAGCATCACATCAAAACCAACTACAGCCCTGGGTTACCACTGACAATATTCAAATGTCAGCGTAAGTAACATATACTAATCTCATTAATGTGTTAAAAACTGTTACCAGAGTTAATTGCTGCAAGTTTCATAGTCTTCTACAATAAAAAAAAATCCTGAAAATAGGACATTTGTTTTACAGGATAAAGATGCACAAGACAATATCCTCTAATGCATTTCCAATAAACTGCCTTGATAGCATGGACAAAAGACTACACACATCAGCCTTGAAGACTACATACAGCCTAACACCAAATGTGGGAAAGAGGAGAGGGAGGAAGGACGGATGGGTGGAAGGATGGAAAGGCACAAAAAAAGTAACGGAAATGGTGTCAGGGAAATTAAAATTGGAGTGGGGATTTGAAATGATGACTCATGATGTAATTGACTGCTGATGACTAGGCTACAAACATTCTGACAGACACACACAAACACACACTTCCTCACAACAACCACCAAAGAAAGGAGGACAAGACTGGGCCAAATGTGATTAAAAAGATAACTGCCGCGGTCCTCGTTCTCGAAAACCCAGACATGTAAGTTATTTTCTCAAATAGCCAAAATGCATCTTACATTGATTTCCGTTACATTAACAATTGTAATCAGCGATGTGACCTATTTATTGGTTGGTTTAGTTGTGTGCATAACTAACATTACGTGTATGGATAAACAGATCAAGCATGCGTATCCAAGTGATAGCAGTTTGGCTCATTCTCTAATAGTGTGGATTGTAAACTATCAATCATCCAACTAGGTATATGATTGTTACTGTCTGCTTTTGTTGCAGATTGTTTTCGTGCTCTGCACCGGGGAGAGGCTACACCGCATTGTTGGTGTAAGACTGTTATGGAAGCCACATGCCCCGGTACCTCTCTTTCTCGCCTCGGATCTCCGCTGACAGTAACGGCGCAGTCCACTATCAATTTGCACTAAATACAGTGAGAGTGAACCTGTAAAACGGGAAGACATGAGAGGCCAAGCGCGGCTGTCCCTGGTCGCCTTCTCGGCAGTGCTTCTCTGTCTGTGCCGCGCAACAATCGCAGTTTCCAACCAGACACGCGGCGGCCGCGATGCGCAATTACCATCAGCGTCAGCATCTTCATCAGACGAGGGAAGCGAGAAGGACGTGGATGTCTCCCCAAACTCTGGCCAACACCATAACTACGGTATTGATTATTTCAGTAAGAATGAAACTATGAGCACACCAAAGCTGGAGGGGGACCTCAGCTATAGGAATGGCACTTCATCCATCAACACCAGCAGAGGCAATACAGGAACCACTGTGATATCTGGCAGGCCAGACCATGTGCAAGGTGAAACAAGGTGGGTCATGGCCATGGAGGGAGAAGTGGCACCAATATGTGCCTACCGGGTAACAGATGGGGGAATCGGGGGGAGGTTGTGTTTTCGACACACACAGCAGGGGTTCAGGTGTCATCATGGAGACTGCCGGACTGTTCCGTCTCCAGGAGGGTCCCTGGTGGCCAACGTTCTGACCAATGGTAGCGTGCTGCTACAGTGGACATACGAAGGTCTGAGGGGAGAGGCTCAAGGGACAACCAAAGGAAACACAGCTAGACATGACCTAGATAAACAAGAGACTAAGACTAGAGGAACAATTGTAGAGGGACAGAAAGGGGCCCCTAGGACAGGGCTTGGGGTAGAGAGCAGGATTTTGATTGCACCACTAAAGAGGGTATTCAGTGGACGACGGGTCAGAAGAGGTGGGTTTGCGCTGAGCTGCTGGTGGAATGGGAGCTACACCCAGTTTGAGTGCGCTGGTCTTCATCTTGGCTCCGGTTGCAGGGACTTCCTGCTGACTGAGCTCCATGAGAACGTCCCCTACCGCATCTGCCTACATCCGCTGGCCTCCACCCTGACCCCACCACCCCACTCAGGAGGAGCAGGCCAAAGACAGGACCTGGGAGACTGCTTGGAGTTCACCGTCTCACCATTGGGCATGCAGGACATTGTGATTGCCATGACAACAGTGGGAGGAGCCATCTGTGTGATGCTGGTCATCATCTGCCTGTTGGTGGCATACATCACTGAGAACATCATGAGCCCCACGACACAGCACTCACACTCCACATACCACACACACTCTCACCACTAATGTCACTCACGCACGCACACACACGGGCACACACTTGTATCCTTGTTAAGCAATATCACACAAATTTATTTTACTCCCACATCTAAATCAATACACTAAAAATACATGTATGTAACATACTGTGATTGAACAACCACACACACACATAATAGACCTTACACACGACTAAAATACATCATACCTGTGCAAGCTTGTGGAAGAACGATGAACTAAGCCTCAGAATAGACCACCACACTTTCAAATACTATTAAATAATTTTCAAATGATAGGGCTCAGATAATTACATCTCTGTTTGTGTGTGCATATTTTCCTCCCATATGTATTTATCTCATTAGCCTTTCTGCTAGTAATCAACGTGTGCTGTGTTAGAGATAGTAAGATGGTAGTCGGTAGGCCTACCTAAGAGTGAAACATTGTCTACAGTTGAGCAGAGGAAAAACAAATGTGTCCCAACCAGTATAAACCAGTATTTCTAAAGATGTCTCTATTTTTTTGGAGCCCAGTTATAGATTGGTTATGATTACCTCTGTTAAGTGCCAAATAATAAGTGCAAGCACAGTAGGTAATTTAATTAGTGCTTTCTTCATTTTTACCTCAGAGGATTCATTTAATTAATGTCAACAATTAACCCCCAGGCAGCCTAGAATGATTCCTATTGCCATATCTTGTCATGGCTGTAGAGATGGCTGTATGTCATAGACCTTCAACAGGCTGGTCTGCTCTGCAGTCTGCCAAATACTGTACCAAACCTCTATTTTAGGAGGCTCCGTGGAATCAATAAAACACACAGAATATATGTGTGTATGTGTACCCGTGTACAGAAAAATATTATTAATATTTGTATCTATCCGTCCATCCATCCATCCATCCATCCATCCATCCATCGTACAAATAAAATATTGATGCCTATGCCTAGACTGTGTGCAATTAATAACGGATACATGTGGCACAGTTGCAGCCTGTTTTCCAGCATCATCAGGGCTTGAGGACTGGTCGGGTCAGACTGGAGAAGTTTATGTTTGAATGACGTCATGGATGCACCATAAATGGCTTTGGTGTGAAGCCCTGCCCCCATATGACATCAGCTGTAAAACCTTGTGGATAAAACTCCCCGTCGCCATTTTAACAGGCTCACAGAAAGAAGGTTATCCGATTGCTTTGACTCATTTATATATACCCTGTTGTATTTGGTTGGTTAGTTGAAACGAAGGTCTTCCCTGCAGTCTTTTTGTGATAGCTACATTTGTACCACGTTTAAACGAGTTGTGTGTAGTACTTTCTTAACATTCGATTGCTAGTTCTTTCAGAAAAATAGCATTCGCAATGCCGAGCCACCCGCTGCGCGTGGCGGTGGTGTGCTCGAGCAACCAGAACCGCAGCATGGAAGCGCACAACATCCTCAGGTAACATTACTGGAAGACAAACTACGACGACATGCCACGAAGCCGCAACTTTTGATTTTCAGCGGCCTACTTTTTAAAAAACTTGGTTGAGAGCTCACCCTCCTCCACACAACAATGCAGGCTTGCTACGCCGACCGCAGTCTGTTTGCGGCAAACGACGGGTCGACGCATTTTATTACACTAATATGGCTAACGTCCATATTTTACAAGACTGAGACCTTATAGGTCTTTATGAAGCTCAACTAATTACGAGTGTCACACATGGAGAAAGGGCGAATCAATTTTTTCCTCGCCGGTGTTGACTACCGGAAGTAGGGCATTTTTAACTCAGTCGGCATAGCCGTCAGTCACTAGCTGGAAGTAACTAGAACAAACTGGTTAGAACTAGGTAGGCAACGAACCAGTCAATTACCTGAAATTGTAAAAATATGATTAGAAAAAAATTGATACAAATAGTTAGACTTGCCATGCATCACCTAGAATTTACTTTCATGTTCTGGATTATTCCATGAAAGGATCATAAAGCAATTGTCCCCCAACAGCCTCAAAATGAGAACTTTTTAGGCAGGGTAACACTAAAATAATACATCTTACGACTAATTTGTCAATTCACTGAGTTAAAAAAAAACTGATGGAAAGGTAAGGAGAGCCTATTGGGTAATTACAGAAGATTCCTGCAATATGGCTCTTGTAATGAGAACTTCATTGATGATGACATTCACGCATTTCCCCTGCTGTGGTCTGTATACTTTTTGCATTGTATGTGCTGGTCTGAAAGTAACCATATTTTCCCGTTTCAATCTCTATTTCTTTCCGTTTCTATAGCAAACGTGGCTTTGAAGTGCGCTCTTTTGGGACAGGGTCCCATGTGAAGCTACCTGGTCCAGCACCGGACAAGCCCAATGTGTATGACTTCAAAACGACTTATGAACAGATGTACAACGACCTGGTCCGCAAGGACAAGGAGCTGTATCCCCTGCACACTTGCATTCACACACACCTTAAACACAGCCCCATCTCTTCCATGTTTCCTTTCTTCAGTGAGTTATTCTCTTAATATTCACTGGAAATATACCAAATTATATGAATGAAAACATGAAGGGTCACTGAACATGGAGGTGCATGTTAAAGTTTGTGATTTTGTAGTAAAGGATGTCCTAACCTGATCCCAGATCTGTTTGTGTTCTTGCAAACACCGTTGCTGCACTTGTCGAGCCAAACATTGGCATGACAGTGAATGACATGGGAGTTTGCATGATGGCTCATACAGACTGGCACTCAGGCTAGTCCTCACATTTTTTGTGAGATTTATCACATGCTGTCACATTGCTTTTTCTAATGAGTGGGCTGCATGAAAGATTTCACTTTTGACAGGTTCATGTAAACAAGTATCCATTTATCCTCTATAGCCAGGTAGGTTGTTTCTGGGCCCAGAAACCAGAAGATCTAGGGAATATATCTTTCCATATCAAGACCAGGATGTAGACTATAAACAAAACATAAATGCTGGTTTGTTGAGCACTATGTATTTGACCCAACTACTAGTCTGTGTAGTTTATATCTTGCATTGTAAATTGGCAAGGGCACTACAGTTGAATGTGAACATTCATTCCTTCTGTGCTGTTTTAGTATATGCTTCCACATGTAAATAATTTAACCCCCTCCTTCCACTACAGGGCTCTCAACCAAACTCCTCAGAAAAATAAATTTACCATTGAAGCAAAGTTCTTATCTTTGAAAAGGCATCAATTCATATAACAACTCTGGAGCCCACATGGTTCGACCTTAAATGGACTCCTACTGCTACACTTGGGATCTGAATCAAGTGGATAGGTGTAAGCAGGAAGGTGAACATTGGAGCTATTATCATATTGTAGATGCCAATAAAATCCTATCACATCTACTGAAGTGCATAGCAGGGTAGGGGCTAGCAATCCATTTGGGATTCAGAATAAGACTGAAGTATTTGAGACAGTTCTGTGTTAGAAGGTATGCTCACTTGTGTTTTAGATGTACCCCCAAACATTTTATGACAACTGAGATATCTGCATGCTTGTATTAAAATAAAATAAAAGGGGGGATATGTATGAATTGTTAGTGGGAACTTAATAACACTCCTTTCACTTCCCAAGTCCCTATTTTAGGAGTGTACAAGAGTTGACACCCATCCTTACAGTGCAGGCAAAGATTGGAGATCATTTCTGTAATGTTTTCTTGACTTCATCTCCCTCTTTCTTCCAAAACCCAGCCTATTTTCTCCAAATGTAAAATTGTTAGGTGAGGAAGGTGAGTTTATCTAGAATAATGTACTGGTAGTTTATTAGATGCCAGTTATTTGAAGTTATTCAACTTCCAAAGGTCATGTCTTTTATGAGTTTTGGCCTCTAGAGGGTGTTGTCTAACTGGCGTGTCAATCTGAGACATTTGATATATTTTCATAGATCCCTTAATGTTTGAGGTCTTGTGTGTTGTCTCTCGTCCTGCTGTGTTCCTTGACCCTCAGCACCTCAGATACACGCAGAATGGAATCCTGCACATGTTGGACCGCAACAAACGGATTAAGTCCCGACCGGAACGCTTCCAGAGCTGTAAGGACCAGTTTGACCTGGTCATCACCTGTGAGGAGAGGGTCTACGACCAAGTGCTGGAGGGTGAGGGGACTGGTGACCAGAAGGGTGGAGGGATTCACATGTCAAGTTATGAACTATTATAAATGGGGTTTAATGCATGTGAAATGCAACTGACGTATTGAATACACTTCCATGAAAGCATGCATAACTATGAAGTTAGTCTAGCGCTAGGCCACTGTGTCTACATGTTGATCAACTTTCACTACTCTCCCACTCAGACCTAAGCTCTCGGGAGCAGGAGACCTTCACGCCGGTTCACGTCATCAACGTGGACATCCAGGACAACCACGAGGAGGCCACACTGGGGGCTTTCCTCATCTGTGAGCTGTGTCAGTGTGTGAGTGTCTGTCTGCCCGACCCTACGCAGCTACAATCACACAGTTACTTTGTCATAGGGAATGCCAGTTTTTGTTATAGGAACATGGTATAATGGGGAGTCAGAGACTGTACTCCTGGGGTACATGGTGGTCTTTTTTTCTACAGTGTTGAATGAGCTCTGCTAGATACATGTTGGTGACATACAGTACATGTAATTGAAGATGGTACACAGGGCATTTTGTGGTGTTGGGATGATTGTGTTGAGAGACAGCAATGGTGCATGAGTTAGTGGTATGTCTCTGTGATTCTGTTAAACTGGGACTTAAATTGTATTTGATGCATTTGCCTTGCCCAGTGTAGCAGGTGTTGTGTTCAGACTGTCCCTTCTCCCCGTCTCAGATCCAGCACACCGATGACATGGAAAACGAGATGGACGAGCTGCTGCAAGAGTTTGAGGACAAGAGCAACAGGCCTTTCCTCCACACAGTCTGCTTCTACTGATGCGCCTGCTACCAAATCTGCAATATCATACGCCCCCTGACCAAACATGCACGTTTATACACAGGCTCATGTGCACTTCCGTATGAACTTACTGATTACTTTTCACACAGACCTACACAATGCTCAATCTCTGCTGTTGGTCAGGGCCGAGGGTGAAGGGATGGTTGCTTTCTGCTTTCTCGATTAAGTGGACAGGCTCATCCCTCCCTCCTGCTCTGCCTTTCCTCCTTGGGGCCAAGGTGGGTCCAAAGTCCTCCCCCATTCTATAGTGAAACCACTGACCCGCCTCCCCACAAAGAGAAATGCCTCTTTTGTCAAAATCCTCTACCTCCAAAGGAGGATTTTTTTGTTGTTCAAGTGTTGCACAGTGATGTGGATTGCAAAGCAACATTAATTTGAGTTTCTTTTAAAGAATGAATATATTTTTTATTTTAAGTATACTTTGTCACATTTACTCTTGATTGTGGAGAGTAGTAGTGTTTACGGGATAGAGTGGAGACGGGTTAGGTATGAATGTGTGACTGTATCTGAGTGTGTACCAGTAGTTAATTAGGAATTAATCTAAATAGGGGGCTATATAATGAACAACCAAATAGAGACTTCAAGGTTCTCATTTTGCCCTCTTAATTTACGTTATGTATGATTCATATTTAAAAACAAGATTTGCTACCTTTTTCAGGGAGGAATATTTTTTTCTTTTGTAAATTGAAAAGAATGAAAACATTGTAATTATTTGCAAGCTGAGGACTCAGTCCATAGTGCCTGAATATTTCTGTATGTACATATGAATCCAATGAATGAATAAACATGTCTAGAAAAACATTTGAATAATTGACTGTCCTTTTTAGTGTTGCACATTTTTTTTTCTCAGTTTAGTCAAGTAGCAGAAGCTCTTATTCAGGGAGTACCAGTACCGAGTCGATGTGCAGGGGTACGAGGTAATTAAGGTAGCTATGCACATATAGGTAGGGATGAAGTGTCTAGGCAATGGTATAGCTAAAGTGAGCTGTAGCCGCAGCGTAATTGGTGAGGGGGTGTGAGGCGTCAGTATGCATATGTGTGGACGTTATGTGTGTAAGGGAGAATGTGTGTGTGGGTAGAGTCCACTGTTGTGCATAGTCAGTGCAAGAGTTCATAAAAATTTAAAAAATCAATGCAGGTAGTTGAGGTAGCCATTTGATTAGCTATTTAGAAGTCTTATGGCTTGGGGGTAGAAGCTGTTCAGGGTCCTTTTGGTTCCCGACTTGGTGCACTGGTAGCACTTGCTGTGTGGTAGCAGAGAGAACAGTCTATGGCTTAGGGGGCTGGAGTCTTTGACAATTTTTTGGGCCTTCCTCTGATACCACCTGGTATAGAGGTCCTGGATGGCAGGGAGCTCGGCCCCAGTGATATACTGCGCCGTACTCACAACCCTCTGTAGCGTCTTTCAGTGGGGTTCCTTGCAGTTACCTTACCAAGCAGTGATGCAACTGTCGTGCCCTCTGCACAACTGTGTGGGTGTGTGGACCATATTAATTCGTTAGTGATGTGGACACTGACGATCTTGACCCACTCCACCATAGCCCCATCGATGTGGATGGTGGAGTACTCCCTTTTCCATTTCCTGTAGTTCACGAACAGGCCCTTTGTCTTTCTCACGTTGAGGGAGAGGTTGTTGTCCTGGCACCACACTGCAAGGTCTCTGACCTATAGGCTGCCTCATCGTCGTCAGTGATCTGTCCTACCACCGTTGTCACCAGCTCTTTGTGGGTGACAGGGAGTACAGAAGGAGACTAACCACACACCCCTGAGGGGCCCTGTGGTGATGGTCAGCGTGGCGGATGTGTTGTTGCCTACCCTCACCGCCTGGGAGGCGCCCCGTCAAGAAGTCCAGGATCCAGTTGCAGAGGGAGGTGTTTAGTCCCAGGGTCCTGAGCTTAGTAATGAGCTTGGAGGGGATTATGGTGTTGAATGCTGAGCTGTAGTCAATGAACAGCATTCTTACATAGCTATTAATTTTGTCCAGGTGGGTGAGGGCAGTGTGGAGTGCAATAGAGATTGCATAATCTGTGGATCTGTTGCTTGAGGCAGTATGCGAATTCTAGTGGGTCCAGGGTGTCTGAGATGATGGTGTTGTGAGTCATGACCAGCCTTTCAAAGCATTTCATGGCTTTAGATGTGAGTGCTACAGGGCGATATTCATTTAGGCAGGTTACCTTGGTGTTCTTGGGCATGTGGACTATGGTGGTCTGCTTAAAACAAGTTGTTATTACAGACCTGGTCAGGGATATGTTGAAAATGTCAGTGACGACACTTGCCTGCTGGTCAGTGCATGCTCTGCGTACACCTCTCTGCATGCAGTTGGAAGATTTTAATCAACAAATGTACCTTGTCAAGGTTCTATAGCCCAATGACAGCATTCATAAAGAATGCAGTGAGAATCAATTGTATCCTCTTCCATCTGCTCATGTCCATATGGCAACATGATACTATGTGTACCATTTCAAATGTGTTTTGCCCTACTAGGCCATTTAATCACTTACCTAAGACATTGTCAGCATGCCCAACTAACATTTTGTTCTGTCCTGATCTTATTTCACTGATTAATGATAAGCAATACAATTGTTATATTCAGTGCACAGAAACAATTGAGTGGCTGGGACACAGTGTAGCCTGGCTCACCTTGAATTGCACATGGAACATAATAATGTCAGAGAGTATGATTTGATTGATGCGGCAGCATACTGATAGAGGGAAGGATGGCAGGGCTGCAAGGTCACTGATTTATGGTTAATGCTAAAAGGAAATTCCCCAGAGACAAAGCTAGGGTTAAACTAAAGTGACAGTCTCATATCCTAACCTCCCTCTGTCATCTCTAGTAACATACATGGATAAATGACTTTGTCCTTGCCATACATGAGCTACAATAGGACTATAGGACCAGGGTTTTTTGTTTGTCATAGGCTATTTAATAAACCTGATTCTGTGACATTTTAGATTTCACGTGACTGGCATACGAAATATGGTGGAAACTCGGACTTCCCATAGCCCATGCTAAACCAATCCAATGTGTTTACATGCGTGGGGAGAACAGAGAACTTTGAGAGTCACTGTACAGGTCTTCTGTCTACAAACCCACACCATCAACAACACAGGTCCAATCTGGCTCATATTGGAGTTGACTGCAGTGCTGTCCACGACCGTGGTGCTGAATCCACATCCACTGGTCGCGGTGCTGTCCATGTTGCTTATGTGTGCACCCTTATAAGGACACTGTGACACTTGGATTTCCTGCAGGTTTGAGAGTCAGGACAACATTAAGAAAAATAATTTAAATTTGTGACATTCTATTAATCCCTATTGGCCGGGCCTATTGAACGAGCTGGCATTCCCATGGCCCCAATCCACTCAAGCCTAATTCATCTTCCTCTTGCTTGCTTTTCCCTGATAGACATAAGCAATACAGTTAATTTTTGTCACAAACGAAGCCTAGCCCCCACAGAATGGTGCGGCATACATTATTTGAACTGCAACGTCAGAGAGACAGATAGAGAGAGAGATTGAGAGAGAGAGATAGAGAAGTGTACATATCCGTTTATATCAATCGTTGTTTATTAATGTTGAAGCATGCTAATCATCATCATTATCATACGCTCAAACCTTGACCTATGAATAGGCGTGCCTAGGCTACTAAACTGCTTCATTTATCTAAAGACAAAACGGGCGGAAATTGATACAGCCTTTCAAAAAAATGCCTCGGCTAAATAAATACTGGAATGCACAAGGAGGGACCGTTCTTTCTTTCAGCTGCGCCAAAGTAGCACATGTTGGACCATAACAATTTATAGATAGCATGACAGTAAACAAGCAACTGCTAGAGGGAGCTAACACGGAAAACGATTTGATACGAGAAGAAAACATGCATCGATACCTCCTTTCCTAATGTTAGTGGATGCGTCTAGGTAAATAAGCTAGGCTACACCAGGAACAATGTGCAGTGGCGGCGGTCATCACAACAACGCATGGATCGCGACCTCATCCTGCCAGCTTCTGTGTTGCGGTGCTCTGGAATTGCCTAATAACAATCTCATTTCTGACATAGGCTACAGCTTTCACAACGCACCACGCCTCCTCATCATTGAACGCACCTCGATTAACCATCTTCGCCAGTGCACAGTGTGCTTTTCAAAGGGGAGCGAAAGAGAGACTGATCCGCATCTCCTCATGTCGCGGAGAAAGGAACATTGGATAGACGAGGCAAGGATGGGTGGTTTGACACTGATTCTGCATCCATGAGCGCCTTCACTTCCAACAGAGTGTTGTTTTTTGGAACAGGTACCACTGGATAGTTCTGGTGAGAGAGAAAGAAACTGCTGTTAAGAAGTTTGGATGCAAATGGCCACAACCACCATGATCTTTATGATTTTGGGGGCTTCACTTGTGATGGTAAGAATGTGGTTATGCACATTCCCGCTCTCCCGTATGTGTAACAATGTAACGTTTTAAAAACTGTCAAATTGATATTTCAATAAACCTAGACATCAACGTGGCCTAGCTACACGCGGCTACATAATCTATAAACAAACTGTCAATTGGAAAACAATTTATCTGGAGTCAGTGAATTTCTAGAATTTACATTTTTGTTTGTCATTAACTTGAGAAGTCTGGCAACATATGGTGTTATGAGAATGTAGCTCGTTTTGTCCCAGTTTACTTCTATGGTTCTTTTCAGGCAGTAGCGTGTCTAACGGACATGAACGCTCTACTAGACCGCTTTCACAACTACATCTTACCACATTTACGAGGGGAGGACCGCGTCTGCCATTGCAACTGTGGAAGGTAAAACCAACTTTTTTTAAATTATGCAATTTAAAGTTGTGCAAAACAAGAGCATGAGTAAACCATTGCTTTGAAACTTCAGGTGATGTATAGTGTACTGTTTATGGCAATGGTCCATCGTCATTTCATGTTGTTTGTTATAGGACAAACATAGTTGACTCCTGTATTTGTTGACTCACCTCAGAGGTTTGATCACTGGTGAACTAGTGATGTAAAGCATCTGAGATAATGTGTTTTCTGCATGTTGTCTAGCTCCTATCACTTTCATCATCTAATTACAGTCTGCACATCAATGATGTATGGAACAGCTGTGACCTATGTTGAACTATGCTCCTGCCCATGATGGAAATGACTCTGGCTCAACATTCCCACAGTGTGACAGAGTCACATTGAAACACAGGTCACCTGTTATGTTTTTAGTCTACTCCTTAAGCCCACATCTTAGTCATCACTGACAGTTTAAATAAAATGAAAAACGATTTGTTTGGGGCTTTACAAAAAATGTAACTTCAATCATTTTAATGTTACTGAAAACAACTGTATCTGTCGGTGGGTTGATTTTCCTGTGAACAACATTACTCACTCCTGCAGGCAGCCATACCTCCCCCTCCCTCCCACTCAGACCTGTTATGAGCTATGGGATGTGAGTGAGTGAGTGAGTGAGAGAGATGATTAGACAGTGTAGGAGAGCAGCAAGGAGTATGTCACTAAAGCTTTGTGAATTTAATCATGTGTTTGAGTGAGATAGAGCTGAAGACAGGAAAAAAGAGAGGCATTTTGAGACCTCCCAGATATGAATGAGTTGTCACGATTCTGGATAGCAATATCTTTCACTCTCTCACATGCTTCCTTAGGTTCACTTTTCCCACTTGTTTGTGCACTCCACATCCTCCTTTTTTGTTGCCACATACCTCTCTCCCTTGACCTTTCTGCTCACCTCAACACTCTCTTCTTGCTGCTATGGTTTCTCTCTACTGGAAGCGATGCCTGCAGCCCAGTAGGAGAGGGAGTTGGTCCACATGCATCCCTGCACCCCAACTCCCATGGGGCAGCGAGGCCAGCTGTTAGTGATGCGTTTCCTGTGCTGTCCTCCAGCTGCAGCTGTTCACCTCTCAGTGATGGGGCTGACAGCAGCACACCCACCCAACCCATCCATCCATCGCACTCACCCAAAGCACTACAGCAAAGCATATGGAACCGCACACAGCCTAACCATATACAGTATGCTCTATATATGGTATATCTAATTACTCCCTTATGTAATTGTCTCCCTCAATGCACTTTTTCTTCATTTTCTTTTCTACTTCTTCCTCTCCCCACTCTACCACTCTGTCCTCCCGTCCCTCCTCTCTTCTCTCGCTTTCCTCCCTCACCTTTTCCTCCCTTCCCTCTCCACTGTGTCCTGCGTTCCCTCCTTTCTTCTTCCCGTCTCCTTATCTCCCTCCATTGTCTCCTCTTTTCTACTCTCCTCTCCCTGTGTCCCCTCCCTCTGGGCTTCAGGCACCATGTCCACTATGTGATCCCGTACGATGGGGACCAGTCTCTGGTAGACTCGGCAGAGAACTACTTTGTGAGTGATAGCGTGACCAAGCAGGAGCTGGACCTGATGCTGGGGCTGCTGCTGGGCTTCCTCCTCAGCTGGTTACTGCTGTGGCTGGACGGGGCGCTGCACGCTGCCCTCAGGGCCTGGAGGGCCAAACAGCACCATGGTGAGTAAGCAGGAGGAACAACCACACAGGGGGGCTCTGACAGGCAGAGAGACACTTTGTATGGGGAGCTGGTCCAAAAATGCTGACACAACACTGGAGGAGCTCTGGGTTTAAAAACAGTAGCAGTAGAAAGTTAGGAATACAGATTTATCTTCATGGGGTGGGGGGAAAATAGGATGCTCTTTGGGTGAGTGAGGGAATAGACAGGAGAATAATAGTTTAAAGGTGCAGAGGTATGATCTCTCAACTTTTAAACCTCTTTGGATTAGCTTTGTTTGATGAAAACTGCAGTGTCGTGAGAGCCTCAGTTCCAGAGACTACAGTACAGTGTGTAAACCTGTCTACGGTTCGATTGCATTTATGTGTGACTCAGCCATCGACCTACTTTATCACAGTATTCCCCAGCTCGCTGCTGTTTTTCTTTTCATTTTCTATATGTCATTTTAGGTCAGCATTGTTTTCAGGCTTAGGTATGGACAGCAGGATTTTTTTACCCCTCAGATTTCTATATGAAACTGTTGGCACTGATATAGTCATCATACATTCTTCTCATTTAGTCTAGTCACAGTTTTTCCTGTGTGTAGATTTTTCTCTTCATATTTCTATATTCAGTTGTGGGATTAGTATAATTCACAACCGGAGCTGCTTGTCGTGTAGGAAGAGATGGGGGTGGTTGGCAAAGAGGTGCAGAAATGAGTCATATACAGTATAGGGATTCAAAATCATATATTTTCAAATGGATATTTCCTCTCTTGCACACAAGCACACGTTTGCATGTGCACACAAACAGCGTTCATAGTTTTAAAACTGAGTTCAGAGTAGACCTACTGCAATGTTTCAGTGTCTTGGGATTTCGCTCTCCTCTGTACAGATTCTGAATCCCTCTCCCACGCTTAAAATTCACTATTTCTCTCTCCCTGTCTTTCTCGATTTCCAACTCCCTCCCATCACACCAATCAAATTCATGTAATTTAATTCTCCCCCATCGCCTGTCTCTCCTGTGAAACGTCTGCGGGCTTTATTAGTATGGCGGAGATGTCTCATCCTCTCTCCATCTCTCCTTTCTGCTCTCCACTCACTGCTCTCCGTTTCCCTGCTCTTTTGTCCCTGTCTCTCAGCCCATGGTGTCCTCAGACTTAAATTAGATGAGTCAATTTGGATCACACCTCCATTCTCAGATATAAATACCCCACACCCATGAGCCACACACACATACACAAACTGCACACTCGCACACAAATTAAATGGAGGACAAATCCTTCATCTTTCAATCACACATTTAATGTTGTCTATGTCCCGTCTTCCCGGCCCCCTACTTTCTTTCCTTTACTGTGTCCAGATGTGTTCTCCTGGTCATGGGTTCCCCGCTTCTGTAACCTGAGAGACCTGGGGAGACGGGTGCACCTGAGGAAGCTGGAGGACTCCAGTGGGAACATGGTGCACATTAAGCAGAAGCTGTACCACAATGGACACCCCAGCCCTCGTAACCTCTGAGAGCCATTGCACATTGGACACCCCAGCCCACGCCACCTCTGCGAGCCATGGCACAACGGCCACCCCATTCCACATCACCTCTGAGAGCAATGGACTGGCTGAGACAGACTGAGACCTGCTGTCAACTGACCAACCAGACTTCAGCCGCATGGGCAACTAAACAATGACTATTCAAGATATACCCTTCAAACCATACTGTTTCTTATGGACACTGGATAGAGCACTTTCTCAAGTGACCCCATGGTCTTTACCCACAGTGCACTCCTCACCCTCCATATTTTATGTAAAAAGATTGTAGTTAATGAGAATCCATTTAGGAGGGCATAAGCAATTTTCCAGAGTGTGTTTGTTTTTCAAAATAGCTATATATATTATATATTTAGTTTTAGAATGTCAATTTTGCTAGAAGTGGGGATAGGGTGTATTCATTATTTTGCTTGGGTTTTGTCAGTTTGTAGAAAAATGTGTTTATTTTGCCTGAAGATGTCAGTTTTGAAATTAGAATATTTATTTTGCTCGAGGTTGTTTATTTTTGACAGGGGTTTGTGTATTGGAAGAGGTACACTATATATGCAAAAGTATGTGGACACCACTTCAAATTAGTGGATTCGGCTATTTCAGCCACACCCATTGCTGATAGGTGTATAAAATCGAACACACAATCTCCATAGACAAATATTGGCAGTAGAATGGCCTTACTGAAGAGCTCAGTTACTTTCAACGTGGCACCGTCATAAGATGCCACCTTTCCAACAAATCAGTTTGTAAAATGTCGAACACCTTTGGGATTAATTGGAACGCCGACTGTGAGCATGGCCTAATCGCCCAACATCAGTGCCCGAACACACTAATGCTCTTGTGGCTGAGTGGAAGCAAGTCCCCGTTCTAATGTTCCAACATCTAGTGGAAAGCCTTCCCAGAAGAGTGGAGGCTGTTATAGTAGCAAAGGGGAACCAACTCCATATTAATACCCATGATTTTGGAATGAGATGTTCGACAAGCAGGTGTCCACATACTTTTGGTCATGTATTGTACTTTGTGTCTATTGTAGAAAAATTTCATGTAAAAACTGTACTAAAAGGGGGCCTAGGGGACGGAATGGAATTATAAATAATTAGGGGTGGGTAAGAGGACAGAAATGCTGCCTGCTTGTCTAACTGTGTGGTGTGTACAGTATATGCAATGTGTTAATATTGAAGAACCATGAGTAAAGGTGTGTGTGTGTGTGTGTGTGTGTTTGTGTGTGTGTGTGTGTACGGGTTACAGAATTTCTTCGATATTTTGTCCAAAGGGTCATCACCATGGAAACCTGGAGACGAAATTCCAAGACTGAGAGTTTCACTCAGGAGCTCTATATAGTTGACAAAACACTTTACACTGAACAGCCAGTTGTAGAGCGCCTCCATCATGGTAGCTTAGAAAGGCACTTCCTGTGGTATATGTAAGCAAAGGCCCGAGGGGTTGTGGTATATGGCCAATATACCATGGCTAAGGGCTGTTCATATGCACGACGCAATGCGGAGTGCCTGGACACAGCCCTTAGCCGTTGTATATTGACCATATACCTCAAACCCCTGAGGTACCTTATTACTATTATAAACTGGTTACCAACGTAATTAGGGGAGTAACAATACATGTTTTGTCATACCTGTGGTCTACGGTCTGATATACCACGGCTGTCAGCCAATGAGCATTCAGGGCTCGAACCACCCACTTTATAATTATTAACTAATATCTAAAGTAGGTGCAACATGCCCTTGTCATGGCATTGGAGAGTGATGCTGTGTGAGAACTCGGTCACAATTACTGTGACACATTGGGATTCCGAATGAATTCCTTCATTTGTCTCTAGGGAGCGGAATGTAGACTCATTCAATTTTGACCCCCTTTCTCTTCCCTGCACCTCCCCCATCTCCCCTTTCCCCGTGCCTTTCTTCCCCATCTCTGTCCAAACATTGGTGTTGTAAAGATTAAATGTTGGTTTCATTAAAAGGGACAACTGGGGTTTAACACTGACACAGGTTCAAGATGAAAGGTAAAGTTCACCATGATATCAGCATTTATTGGTCACGTTTTTACAATGACAATGAAACCCTGAAAAAAAAAAGAAACCCGCACACTGCTCTTGAAAGTATCACTGCTCTTTAATAAGATTTACGTATCGGCCTCAAGGCCTTCGTCAGAGCTTTTGTGAGTAAAAAAAAAAGAAGTGCACCCTCATCCACATCCGTTCCAAACATCAAATGGGGTTGGAGTCAAGGGAAGTGTTACCAAATATAACAATGTGCATGTCATAAATATTCTAAGTGTGTACCTAAAACGCATTAAATACGCCTGTAAAACCACAATGAGGACATCGACCCATCAAGCAAGTTTTCATAAATCATTGGGAGCCAGGCTCTTCAACGCTCTCTTCTGAATGGTAGCTATAAATGCAGAGGATGCACACAGTGCAACAATATGAAGTGTGAATATCTCTGCCACCCACACACAGGAAAACGGTTCCAAATAAATGACATTATTACATGCTCCACCACCCATGTTATCTACATGATTAATTGCCCATGTGGCTGTGTTATGTAGGTAAAACCTCTTCTCTCAAACAGAATTATTTGTGAACATAAATGTTCAATAAGGAGAAACGACAGGGATTGGCCGGTCGCAGTACATTTTAATGACCAAAAACATGACATTTCTTCCTTTAGATTTTGTGGCATAAAGAAAGTCAAGATATCAGACCGGGGAGGTGATATAAATAATACTCTGAGCAAAAGAGAATGTTTTTGGATTTTCACCCTCTAGACATGATTTCCTAAAGGACTTAATGATGAAATGCCTGTGTGTGTTACGTTGTAAATGTGACCATGAATGAATGCCCCCATTTCAGATACTCAAGACGTTTTTCTTGCGCTGTACCCAATGATTTATGAAAACTGCGTGGGTGGGTCGATGTCCTCATTGTGGTTTTACAGACATGGTTAATGCGTTTTAGGTACACACTTTATTAGAATATTTATGACATGCATATTGTTCTTTTTGGTAACACTTAGTTATTTTCCCTTGACTCCAACCCCATTCGATGGAATGGATGTGGGTGGAGCTGTCTACATAAGGGTGCTAATTCACAAAAGATCTGAGGAAGGCCTTGAGGCCGATACATAAAGCTTACTAAAGAGCAGTGATACTATCGAGAGCAGAATGCTGGTTTCTTCTTTTTTCTCATCTTATTCAACGGATACCAGGCACTTGCAAAAAAAGATAGCTGTGCGAGTGCCTTTTCAATGTCTATGAAACCATTCCTTTAGAAATCACAACAAAAATGCAGCCATAGTAAGAAACTTGGATTATTTTACTATTCATAAAAACAAAGTAATCTCCATCCACACCGTCATTTAAATAGAGTATTGACTCTTACAGTGCACATCAACATTAATACTATTACAGACACAGGGTTTCCATGTAAAGTACACTTTTTTTCTTACATTTTACACAAATCATATATTACAGCTCTCCTGCTTCTACAGGATTGCTTCGTAAAATGTTAGTGCCTCCATCCCTCCTCCCCCTGCCCACCAACTCTTTCAGTCAGACAGACAGATGCACACAGACCAAGACTACAGACAGTGAGGAGGAACATGAGGCGTCCTCCCTGTCCTTCCCTTGGCCCCTAATGTTAAACTGGAGTCCCATCCTTGGGAGGAGCTTTGGTCTTCCCCTCCTTCCCTGTCCCACCCTCACTGCTTGGGGCTGCATCAGTCTGGGATACACCCTCTGCCACCTCCCCCTGAGGTGTTACCACAGTTTCTGCTTTGACACCCTCCCCCTTAGCCGGGACAGTCCCCTCCTCCACAGGCAGTTGGGCACCGTCTGATGAAGGTGGGGCTGGCACCTCTAGTTTCAGCTCCTCCTGAATGACATGGGCCTCTGGTTTGTTGTCCATCTCCAGCGCCGGAGTGAGCACATCCTGGGCCTGTGGCGGCTCCCCTAGAGGCAGAGTGAAGCCTATCTTGCTGCTGTCTGCTGGTCCAGCGCTGGGAGAGATTGTGCTCTTGGCCCCAGCCTCCTTAGTGTGCCCATGCAGCCAGTCCATCTTCTGGAGGTGTTGCCGCATGGCTTCGTCCACCCGAGCATCAATCATGGCCTCCGTCAGGACGCCGTCCTCTGAGGAGTAGGCTGCCGCCTGCAAGAGGACATGGAATACAAGGATTATTACATTACAGTCATCGGAACAAGGATTTTATCATTACACAAACAGTCCAGTAAATCTATAATAATCTATCTACAAATATACATTTACAGTATTAACTATCTGCAAGATCAGTGTATGAATATTGAGTAATGTATAAGGTAGTTAACAGACAAGGCCCACTTGTCCACAGAATGAGGCTAGCAGGAGAGATGACCATGGCATACATAGTGATCCACTTCCCTGCTCTGCTTCTATTAATAAGCCCATGGAGGGAGAATAAATGGGTCTAGACTTCCTGGGCTAACCAAATCACCTTGGGTCAGCATTGTCTGATTCTCCCATCCCTAACCAAGTTCCAGCCTGTGCACAGGCTCTCCTTCCAACCAATCATTTATGTCAAATTGGCTTAAATGGAAAATTCACCGCATCACGGTTGTTATCCATTCAGAAAGCATTGATGTATGAACAACAGGGGAAACGTGTCACATACCTGCCAGGCCACGCCCAGTTTGGAGATCTCTCTGCCTGACATGCCCTCTGCCCGCTTAGCAATGTCCGAGCACTTCTTTCCATAGTCAAACTGAGCCAGCTTCATTCTCCTGCAGGGACAAAGGCAGAGGAAGATGCAGACATAGAGGGGGTTTAGAGACAGAAACAGGTCTGAATGGAATCCAGTCTGTCAGAGGAAACAGGTCTGAATGGCATCCTGCCTGTCAGAGGAAATAGGTCTGAATGGCATCCTGCCTGTCAGAGGACACAGGTCTGAATGGCATCCAGTCTGTCAGAGGAAACAGGTCTGAATGGCATCCTGCCTATCAGAGGAAACAGGTCTGAATGGCATCCTGTCTGTCAGAGGAAACAGGTCTGAATGGCATCCTGTCTGTCATAGGAAACAGGTCTGAATGGCATCCTGTCTGTCAGAGGAAACAGGCCTGTGTTATGAGGTCTGACTATGTCTGGAGAGACACTCCTTAAGTGGCCCAGCTCCTTCCACCAGCTGGCTCTGTTGTCAGCGTGTTGTTGTTGATCCTGGTCCAGTTCCCAGTGCCCTATGTGTAGGTCGCCCCCTGCCCCTCTTCCTCTCAGGCTCCAGGCCCTCAGAGACCCACTTTAATTAGTGACACCATGGCTACGGCTGGCTGGGCTCCTGCTTACTGCTGGGTCACCTGCTCTTAAATACCTGCTCCTGACACTCCACAGCTCTCAGCCAGAGGTCATTTACATGGAACAGGACAGAGAGGGGCCTCCCTCCTCCCAGGCACTCAGTGTTAATGCCTGTCCCCATGTATGCGTGGGTAGGTGTGTGTGTGTGTTACTGTATGCAGATGACTCCAAGGCTGCATTTACACAGGCAGCCCACTTATTTTGCCACTAAAAAGAGTGCCATTTTGACCAATCAGATTTTGCCAATAATTGGGCAAAAGATCAGATTTGGGCTGCCTGTGTAAACACAGCATAAGTGTCTGGGAGTATCTAGTTACTTGACATCAGAACAGTTGCATTATGCATCCCAGTATATGAGTGCTTGTGAAAGTGCCCTATTTAAACCTGTGCTGCCATGTTGTGTAGGTGTAATGCTGTATGACTCACTGTCTTCCCCCTGTGGCAGGCTCCAGCACATATCTGTCAAAGTACAGACGCACCAGCCTCTCCCTCTCATCAGGACCCGGCAGGGCGAAGTTTACTATCTCGTCAATGCGGTCGTTGATGGCCCAGTCAAACTGCTCCGGCTGGTTACTGGCCAGCACCATCATGAACCTGGAGGGGGAGACGACACAACAGTCGTTAGAGCGCTGTGATATCTGAAGGACATGGTACATCAGAGGTCTTGGGCAAAGATATGAAATGTCTAAATAGAAGAAGTAGTTGTAGAGAACTGACTTGTTGCTCTGCTCTCCAGTGCGATACAGGAATGCGTTCAAAGTGGCTCTGAGCTCTTCACTGATCTTTTCCTGCAAACAGAGAGAGACAACTTGAACTCTGTTTTCCAATATTTCTACAAGATCAGAGTTTTGGTTGTGCTATGAAATACAGGAAGGTAGAGAACAGACTTACAGTAGACCTCTTGCGAAGGAATGCATCGGCTTCATCAACAAACAGCAGCAGGCTGTGTCAGAGGAGAGAGAGGGTTGCTTTAGCAGAGCTGCGCTGGTCTTACATCATTCTCTGTACATTGTTTAATGTGAATGTCTGTGTAATGCAAGTGCAAATGTATTTAATGTCAAGTTGTCTAGACACTTACGTTACATGGTTTCACACGGTTACATTTACATGAAGTTCTATAAATAGTGTGATGCTACTGCGAGTGAGGGTAGCATACCCACGGCGACTGGTGTTGGCCCAGTCAAAGACTTTGTGCATGGCGGTGACGCCCTCACGGCCCATGGGCGCCACATCTCCACCAGTCATGATTGCATAGTCCATCCCAGAGTGCACTGCCAGCTTCTACTCAGAACACAGAGAGATAGTTACCAACATATACAGATGCCAAGATAACACCTCTTGTCATAGACAAAATGAGTCGGTGCGGGACCTACCTTGGCGAAGAGGGTCTTGCCAGTACCTGGTGGGCCATACATGAGGATGTTCCTGTAGAGCCCCTTGTTCTGACGCGTGTTCCTAGTTGCTATGGCAATATCACGTACGCGTTCTTCTAGGTTAGGCTGTGTGGAGCAGAGGGAATAATTCATTTCAGGGAGATGAACATTTCGGCTCAAAGCAGGGCTGCAAAAACATACGTGTGCACAGCATTCTCTATGAATGTCCCTAGCCGCATCCTCAGAGCATGCACAGACCAGCTGGATGGTGTGTTTACCAACATATTCAGTCTCTCCCTATCCCAATTTTCTGTCCCCACATGCTTCAAGATGGCCACCGTTGTTCCTGTTCCCAAGAAGGCAAAGGTAACTGAACTAAATGACTATCGCCCCGTAGCACTCACCTCTGTCATCATGAAGTACTTTGAGAGACTACGTAGTCAAGGATCATATCACCTCTACCTTACCTGCCACGCTAGACCCACTTCAATTTGCTTACTGCCCCAATAGATCCACAGACGATGCAATCGCCATCACTCTGCACACTGCCCTATCCCATCTGGACAAGAGGAATAGCTCTGTAAGAATGCTGTTCATTGACTACAGCTCAGCATTCAACACCATAGTACCCTCCAAGCTCATCATTGAGCTCGAGGCCCTGGGTCTGAACCCCGCCCTGTGCAACTGGGTCCTGGACTTCCTGACGGTCCGCCCCCCCCAGGTGGTGGAGGTAGAAAACATCACCTCGACTCCGCTGAACCTCAACACTGGGGCCCCACAAGGGTGTGTGCCCAGCCCCCTTCTGTACTCCCTGTTCACCCATGACTGCGTGGCCAAGCACGCCTCCAACTCAATCATCAAGTTTATAGACGAAACAACATTAGTGGGCTTGATTACCAATGACGACGAGACAGCCTACAAAGAGGAGGTGAGGGCTCTGGGAGTGTGGTGCCTGGAAAACGACCTCTCCCTCAACGTCAACAAAATTAAGGAGCTGATCGTGGACTTCAGGAAACAGCAGAGGGAGCACGCCCCTATCCACAGTGACGGGACCGCAATGGAGAAGTTCCTTGGCGTACACATCATGATGAATAACTGAAATGTACCACCCACACAGAAGAAGGTGAAGAAGGCAGAGAGATCTCCAACCTCAGGAGGCTGAAGAAATTTGGCTTGTCACCTAAAACTCTAAATTCTTTACAATTGCACAATTGAAAGCATCCTGTCGGGCTGTATCACCGCCTAGTACGGCAACTGCTCCGCCCACAACCACAAGGCTCTCCAGAGGTTAGTGCGGTCTGCACAACGCATGACCGGGGGCAAACTACCTGCCCTCCAGGACACCTACAGCACCCGATGTCACAGGAAGGCCAAAAAGATCATCAAGGACAACAACCACCCGAGCTACTGCCTGTTCACCCCGCTATCATCCAGAAGGTGAGGTCAGTACAGGTGCTTCAAAGCTGGGACCGAGAGACTGAAAAACATCTTGTATCTCAAGGCCATCAGACTGTTAAACAGTCATCACTAGCACATTAGAGGCTGCTGCCTATAGGCATAGACTAGAAAACACTAGCCACTTTAAGGAATGGAACACTTGTCACTTTAATCATGTTTACATATCTGGCATTACTCATCTCATATGTATATACTGTATTCTATACTATTCTACTGTATCTTACTCCGTTCCACTCTGACATACGTCGTCAATTTGTATGTAGTCTTAATTCATTCCTGGTAGCCTAGTGGTTAGAGTATTGGGCCAGTAACCGAAAGGTTGCTAGATTGAATCCCTGAGCTGACAAGGTAAAAAAAAAAAAATCTGTCGTTCTGCCCCTGAACAAGGCAGTTAACCCACTATTCCTAGGCCGTCATTGCAAAGAAGAATTTGTTCTTAACTGACTTGCCTAGTTAAATAAAGGTAAAAAAATAAATAAAAAATCCTACTCGGATGTGTGTATATGTTGTGTAATTTGTTAGATATTACTGTCGGAGCTAGAAGAACAAGCATTACACTACACCTGCAATAACATCTGCTAATCACATATATGTGACCAATAAAATGTGATGTTTCTTTCATACATGTGCTGGGTATAATATCGATACGAGACTCTAAAGGTATGTCTCTCTGGTGCTCAGGTGTGTGCCGAGTGTCGGTACTCACACTGAGCACTACTCCCTCCAGTGCATCCTGAGGTTTACTTGTCAGGCGCTTTGAGATCTAAGAGAGGGGAAAAATAAGAAGATGCACCTTCATCGTTAACCACAATAAAAAAAAAACCACAAGCATCAGATCAAGGACGTATACAGTATAGTATTCAGACCCCTTGACTTTAACATTTTGTTACATTACAGCCTTATTCTAAAATGGATTAAATCAGTTTTCCCCCCTCATCAATCTACACACAATACTCCATAATGACAAAGCAAAAACATGTTTTTATAAATGTTATCACATTTATAAATAAAATATATAAATATCACATACATAAGAATTGACTCAGTTCTTTGTTGAAACACGATTACAGCCTTGAGTCTTCTCGGGTATGACACTACAAGCTTGGCACACCTGTATTTCTTCTCTGCAGATCCTCTCAAGCTCTGTCAGGTTAGATAGGGAGCGTCGCTGGACAGCTATTTTCAGTTCAATCAAGTTCAAGTCCGGCCTCTGGCTGGGCTACTCAAATCAATTTAATTTACCACAGGTGGAGTCCAATCAAGTTGTAGAAACATCTCAAGGATGATCAATGGAAACAGGATGCACCTGAGCTCAATTTCGAGTCTCATAGCAAAGGGTCTGAATACTTATGTAAATAAGGTATTTATGTTTTTTATTTCCATAAAGGTGAAGAAAAAAAAATTACAAACCTGTTTTCACTTTGCCATTATAGGGTATTGTGTGTTGATTGATGATGGGAACATTTAAAAAAAATCAATTTTAGAATAAGGCTGTAACTTAACAAAATGTGGAAAAGGGGAAGGGGTCTGAATACTTTCCGAATGCACTGTATAATGCACAGCAGGGCCTCTACCTTGATCGGGTGCTTGATCGCCTCCGCAACAGTGATGCGAGAAGTCTCTCTGACCAATGAGGGCTTCCCAAGTCGGGCCTCAATGTAGCGTCCCGCCACAGCTGTGGCGTTCCGGGCAGAATACACACCTACAGCCAGCAGAGTCAGTCCTGCCACCTGGTGGTGTGTGTGGGGGTGGGGGGGGAATTACACTACATTTAGAGACGCTCCAAGGACAACTCAAATCAGATATAAACATGTAACATATACACTCAACAATTAGTTAGTGAGCATTTCTCCTTTGCCAAAATAATCCATCCACCTGACAGGTGTGGCATATCAAGAAGCTGATTAAACAGCACGATCATTACACAGGTGCACCTTGTGCAGGGGGACCATAAAAGGCCACTAAAATGTGCAGTTGTCACACAACACAATGCTACAGATGTCTAAAGTTTTGAGGGAACATGCAATTTCTATGCTAACTGCAGGAATGTCCACCAGAGCAGTTGCCAGATAATTTTATGTTCATTTCTCTACCATAAGCCGCCTCCAATGTTGTTTTGGAGAATAGTACGTCCAACCGGCCTCACCACCGCAGACCACATGTATGGCATCGTATGTGCGAGCGGTTTACTGATGTCAACGTTGTGAACAGAGTGCCAAATGGTGGAGGTGGGTTATGGTATGGGCAGTTATAAGCTACAGACAACAAACACAGTTTCATTTTATCAATTTGAATACACAAAAATACTGTGACGAGATCCTGGGGCCCATTGTGAGGCCCAATGATTTTTAGGGTATTTGTGACCAACAGATGCATATCTGTATTCCCAGTCATGTGAAAAACATAGATTTGGGCCTAATTCATTTATTTCAATTGACTGATTTCCTCATATAAACTGTAACTCACTAAAATCTATGAAATGATTGCATGTTGCATCTATATTTTTGTTCAGTATATTTATGAGTCATTGGCAGTTTGCATAAGGATGAGCATAAACAAGTATGTAGAGTGGAAGGTAGGTTGTGGGGGAATAATCAGAATTAGTTGGGTAACATAGATAAGATGTTTTATATTCATTATATGCTTGTGAGTTACTTCTCATCAGAATGTCTATTTTTGAATAATACTGTTGGCCGGTTGCAGGTATCTGTTCTCTGTCAAGGTTTCAGTTACTTGGGCCGCAGAGAGGGGAGAGGTCAAGATTGTCTTCATATGTAAACATAGCTTTTAAACCAATTATTTCTTGGCTCCACAATGTCTGTGTGCCAGTCACTGTGTATCTTGTCCAGGAGGGGTGTATTTGATATAGGTTTTGTTTTATGGTCCTGAGAGCGAGATAAGAACATAGTTTAGGAGACAAAGCTGAATGATAATTTATAGCCAATGCTGTCTGGCTATGTGTGTCTTTGCTATAAAGAATCTCAGTTGAAATGTGTAAGGACTCTCAGAGAATTCATTTATAGACACTGAATTGATCTGAGAGTCACAGGGTTGTGATGGAGCTCATATAATTAAAGATGGACTTTATGATAACTCTGACTTGTGTGTAGTTTGCTCTCATGATTTGGTAAATACAGGAAATTTCCACTACAAGGTTTCACCGTAGCTGTAACTTTATCCCAGTCCGACACAAAAGCCCGGAATCCTTCCCCAAACACAGCACCTGCAGTCCTGAAAACACAAATATACAGAGACAGTCAGGTCTCCAATAGTATCTATCATTATGGTCTGTAGTGTAATACACAAGGTGTATCTCAGCGTATAGTCTCTAGTAGAGCAGGTCCTTGTCTCAGCGTATAGTCTCTAGTAGAGCAGGTCCTTGTCTCAGCGTATAGTCTCTAGTACAGCAGGTCATTGTCTCAGCGTATAGTCTCTAGTACAACAGGTCCTTGTCTCAGCGTATAGTCTCTAGTAGAGCATGTCCTTGTCTCAGCGTATAGTCTCTAGTACAGCATGTCATTGTCTCAGCGTATAGTCTCTAGTACAGCAGGTATTTGTCTCAGCGTATAGTCTCTAGTAGAGCAGGTCCTTGTCTCAGCGTACAGTCTCTAGTACAACAGGTCCTTGTCTCAGCGTATAGTCTCTAGTAGAGCATGTCCTTGTCTCAGCGTATAGTCTCTAGTACAGCATGTCATTGTCTCAGCGTATAGTCTCTAGTACAGCATGTTCTTGTCTCAGCGTAGTCTCTAGTAGAGCATGTCATTGTCTCAGCGTATAGTCTCTAGTAGAGCAGGTCCTTGTCTCAGCGTATAGTCTCTAGTACAGCATGTTCTTGTCTCAGCGTAGTCTCTAGTAGAGCATGTCATTGTCTCTATAGTAGTAGAGCATGTCTTTGTCTCAGCGTATAGTCTCTAGTACAGCATGTTCTTGTCCTTGTCATGTCAGTCGTATAGTCTCTAGTACAGCATGTCCTTGTCACGGCGTATAGTCTCTAGTAGAGCAGGTCCTTGTCTCAGCGTATAGTCTCTAGTACAACAGGTCCTTGTCTCAGCGTATAGTCTCTAGTAGAGCAGGTCCTTGTCTCAGCGTATAGTCTCTAGTACAGCAGGTCCTTGTCTCAGCGTATAGTCTCTAGTACAGCAGGTCTTTGCCTCAGCGTATAGTCTCTAGTACAGCATGTCTTTGCCTCAGGGTATAGTCTCTAGTACAGCATGTCTTTGCCTCAGCGTATAGTCTCTAGTACAGCATGTCTTTGCCTCAGGGTATAGTCTCTAGTACAGCATGTCCTTGTCACAGCCAATAGTTTCTAGTAGAGCATGTCCTTGTCACAGCGTATAGTCTCTAGTACAGCATGTCTTTGCCTCAGCGTATAGTCTCTAGTACAGCATGTCCTTGTCACAGCCAATAGTTTCTAGTAGAGCATGTCCTTGTCACAGCGTATAGTCTCTAGTACAGCATGTCTTTGCCTCAGCGTATAGTTTCTAGTACAGCATGTCCTTGTCACAGCGTATAGTCTCTAGTCCAGTATGTTCTTGTCTCAGCATAGTCTCTAGTCCAGTATGTTCTTGTCTCAGCGTATAGTCTCTAGTCCAGTATGTTCTTGTCTCATCGTATAGTCTCTAGTACAGTATGTCCTTGTCTCAGCGTGTAGTCTCTAGTACAGCATGTCTTTGTCACAGCGTATAGTCTCTAGTAGAGCATGTCCTTGTCACAGCGTATAGTCTCTAGTAGAGCATGTCCTTGTCACAGCGTAGTCTCTAGTACAGCATGTCTTTGCCTCAGCGTATAGTCTCTAGTACAGCATGTCCTTGTCACAGCGTATAGTCTCTAGTACAGCATGTCCTTGTCACAGCGTATAGTCTCTAGTAGAGCAGGTCCTTGTCTCAGCGTATAGTCTCTAGTACAGCATGTCATTGTCTCAGCGTATAGTCTCTAGTAGAGCAGGTCCTTGTCTCAGCGTATAGTCTCTAGTCCAGTATGTTCTTGTCTCATCGTATAGTCTCTAGTAGAGCATGTCCTTGTCACAGCGTAGTCTCTAGTACAGCATGTCTTTGCCTCAGCGTATAGTCTCTAGTACAGTATGTCCTTGTCTCAGCGTATAGTCTCTAGTAGAGCATGTCCTTGTCACAGCGTATAGTCTCTAGTACAGCATGTCCTTGTCACAGCGTATAGTCTCTAGTAGAGCAGGTCCTTGTCTCAGCGTATAGTCTCTAGTAGAGCAGGTCCTTGTCTCAGCGTATAGTCTCTAGTAGAGCAGGTCCTTGTCTCAGCGTATAGTCTCTAGTACAGCAGGTCATTGTCTCAGCGTATAGTCTCTAGTACAGCATGTCCTTGTCACAGCCAATAGTTTCTAGTAGAGCATGTCCTTGTCACAGCGTATAGTCTCTAGTACAGCATGTCTTTGCCTCAGTCTCGTACAGCATGTCTCTAGTACAGCATGTCCTTGTCTTGTCTCAGCGTATAGTCTCTAGTCCAGTATGTTCTTGTCTCAGCGTATAGTCTCTAGTCCAGTACGTTCTTGTCTCATCGTATAGTCTCTAGTACAGTATGTCCTTGTCTCAGCGTATAGTCTAGTCCAGTATGTCCTTGTCTCAGCGTATAGTCTCTAGTCCAGTATGTCCTTGTCTCAGCGTGTAGTCTCTAGTACAGCATGTCTTTGTCACAGCGTATAGTCTCTAGTAGAGCATGTCCTTGTCACAGCGTATAGTCTCTAGTAGAGCATGTCCTTGTCACAGCGTAGTCTCTAGTACAGCATGTCTTTGCCTCAGCGTATAGTCTCTAGTAGAGCATGTCCTTGTCACAGCGTATAGTCTCTAGTAGAGCAGGTCCTTGTCTCAGCGTATAGTCTCTAGTACAGCAGGTCCTTGTCTCAGCGTATAGTCTCTAGTACAGCATGTCATTGTCTCAGCGTATAGTCTCTAGTACAGCAGGTCCTTGTCTCAGCGTATAGTCTCTAGTACAGCATGTCTTTGCCTCCGCGTATAGTCTCTAGTACAGAATGTCTTTGCCTCAGCGTATAGTCTCTAGTACAGCATGTCCTTGTCTCAGCGTATAGTCTCTAGTAGAGCAGGTCCTTGTCTCAGCGTATAGTCTCTAGTACAGCATGTCATTGTCTCAGCGTATAGTCTCTAGTAGAGCAGGTCCTTGTCTCAGCGTATAGTCTCTAGTACAGCATGTCATTGTCTCAGCGTATAGTCTCTAGTAGAGCAGGTCCTTGTCTCAGCGTATAGTCTCTAGTCCAGTATGTTCTTGTCTCATCGTATAGTCTCTAGTAGAGCATGTACTTGTCACAGCGTAGTCTCTAGTACAGCATGTCTTTGCCTCAGCGTATAGTCTCTAGTAGAGCAGGTCCTTGTCTCAGCGTATAGTCTCTAGTACAGCATGTCATTGTCTCAGCGTATAGTCTCTAGTACAGTATGTCCTTGTCTCAGCGTGTAGTCTCTAGTACAGCATGTCTTTGCCTCAGCGTATAGTCTCTAGTAGAGCATGTCCTTGTCACAGCGTATAGTCTCTAGTACAGCATGTCCTTGTCACAGCGTATAGTCTCTAGTAGAGCAGGTCCTTGTCTCAGCGTATAGTCTCTAGTACAACAGGTCCTTGTCTCAGCGTATAGTCTCTAGTAGAGCAGGTCCTTGTCTCAGCGTATAGTCTCTAGTACAGCAGGTCCTTGTCTCAGCGTATAGTCTCTAGTACAGCATGTCTTTGCCTCAGCGTATAGTCTCTAGTACAGCATGTCTTTGCCTCAGGGTATAGTCTCTAGTACAGCATGTCTTTGCCTCAGCGTATAGTCTCTAGTACAGCATGTCCTTGTCACAGCCAATAGTTTCTAGTAGAGCATGTCCTTGTCACAGCGTATAGTCTCTAGTACAGCATGTCTTTGCCTCAGCGTATAGTCTCTAGTACAGCATGTCCTTGTCACAGCGTATAGTCTCTAGTCCAGTATGTTCTTGTCTCAGCATATAGTCTCTAGTCCAGTATGTTCTTGTCTCATCGTATAGTCTCTAGTCCAGTACGTTCTTGTCTCATCGTATAGTCTCTAGTACAGTATGTCCTTGTCTCAGCGTATAGTCTAGTCCAGTATGTCCTTGTCTCAGCGTATAGTCTCTAGTCCAGTATGTTCTTGTCTCATCGTATAGTCTCTAGTACAGTATGTCCTTGTCTCAGCGTGTAGTCTCTAGTACAGCATGTCTTTGTCACAGCGTATAGTCTCTAGTAGAGCATGTCCTTGTCACAGCGTATAGTCTCTAGTAGAGCATGTCCTTGTCACAGCGTAGTCTCTAGTACAGCATGTCTTTGCCTCAGCGTATAGTCTCTAGTAGAGCATGTCCTTGTCACAGCGTATAGTCTCTAGTACAGCATGTTCTTGTCACAGCGTATAGTCTCTAGTAGAGCAGGTCCTTGTCTCAGCGTATAGTCTCTAGTACAGCATGTCATTGTCTCAGTGTATAGTCTCTAGTAGAGCAGGTCCTTGTCTCAGCGTATAGTCTCTAGTCCAGTATGTTCTTGTCTCATCGTATAGTCTCTAGTAGAGCATGTCCTTGTCACAGCGTAGTCTCTAGTACAGCATGTCTTTGCCTCAGCGTATAGTCTCTAGTACAGTATGTCCTTGTCTCAGCGTGTAGTCTCTAGTACAGCATGTCTTTGTCACAGCGTATAGTCTCTAGTACAGCAGGTCCTTGTCACAGCGTATAGTCTCTAGTACAGCATGTCTTTGCCTCAGCGTATAGTCTCTAGTAGAGCATGTCCTTGTCACAGCGTATAGTCTCTAGTACAGCATGTCCTTGTCACAGCGTATAGTCTCTAGTAGAGCAGGTCCTTGTCTCAGCGTATAGTCTCTAGTACAGCATGTCATTGTCTCAGCGTATAGTCTCTAGTAGAGCAGGTCCTTGTCTCAGCGTATAGTCTCTAGTAGAGCAGGTCCTTGTCTCAGCGTATAGTCTCTAGTACAGCAGGTCATTGTCTCAGCGTATAGTCTCTAGTACAGCATGTCCTTGTCACAGCCAATAGTTTCTAGTAGAGCATGTCCTTGTCACAGCGTATAGTCTCTAGTACAGCATGTCTTTGCCTCAGCGTATAGTCTCTAGTACAGCATGTCCTTGTCACAGCGTATAGTCTCTAGTCCAGTATGTTCTTGTCTCAGCGTATAGTCTCTAGTCCAGTATGTTCTTGTCTCATCGTATAGTCTCTAGTACAGTATGTCCTTGTCTCAGCGTATAGTCTCTAGTCCAGTATGTTCTTGTCTCAGCGTATAGTCTCTAGTCCAGCATGTTCTTGTCTCATCGTATAGTCTCTAGTCCAGTACGTTCTTGTCTCATCGTATAGTCTCTAGTACAGTATGTCCTTGTCTCAGCGTATAGTCTAGTCCAGTATGTCCTTGTCTCAGCGTATAGTCTCTAGTCCAGTATGTCCTTGTCTCAGCGTGTAGTCTCTAGTACAGCATGTCTTTGTCACAGCGTATAGTCTCTAGTAGAGCATGTCCTTGTCACAGCGTAGTCTCTAGTACAGCATGTCTTTGCCTCAGCGTATAGTCTCTAGTAGAGCATGTCCTTGTCACAGCGTATAGTCTCTAGTAGAGCAGGTCCTTGTCTCAGCGTATAGTCTCTAGTACAGCAGGTCCTTGTCTCAGCGTATAGTCTCTAGTACAGCATGTCATTGTCTCAGCGTATAGTCTCTAGTACAGCAGGTCCTTGTCTCAGCGTATAGTCTCTAGTACAGCATGTCTTTGCCTCCGCATATAGTCTCTAGTACAGCATGTCTTTGCCTCAGCGTATAGTCTCTAGTACAGCATGTCCTTGTCACAGCGTATAGTCTCTAGTAGAGCAGGTCCTTGTCTCAGCGTATAGTCTCTAGTACAGCATGTCATTGTCTCAGCGTATAGTCTCTAGTAGAGCAGGTCCTTGTCTCAGCGTATAGTCTCTAGTACAGCATGTCATTGTCTCAGCGTATAGTCTCTAGTAGAGCAGGTCCTTGTCTCAGCGTATAGTCTCTAGTCCAGTATGTTCTTGTCTCATCGTATAGTCTCTAGTAGAGCATGTACTTGTCACAGCGTAGTCTCTAGTACAGCATGTCTTTGCCTCAGCGTATAGTCTCTAGTAGAGCAGGTCCTTGTCTCAGCGTATAGTCTCTAGTACAGCATGTCATTGTCTCAGCGTATAGTCTCTAGTACAGTATGTCCTTGTCTCAGCGTGTAGTCTCTAGTACAGCATGTCTTTGTCACAGCGTATAGTCTCTAGTACAGCAGGTCCTTGTCACAGCGTATAGTCTCTAGTACAGCATGTCTTTGCCTCAGCGTATAGTCTCTAGTAGAGCATGTCCTTGTCACAGCGTATAGTCTCTAGTACAGCATGTCCTTGTCACAGCGTATAGTCTCTAGTAGAGCAGGTCCTTGTCTCAGCGTATAGTCTCTAGTACAGCATGTCATTGTCTCAGCGTATAGTCTCTAGTACAGCATGTCATTGTCTCAGCGTATAGTCTCTAGTACAGCATGTCATTGTCTCAGCGTATAGTCTCTAGTACAGCATGTCATTGTCTCAGCGTATAGTCTCTAGTAGAGCAGGTCCTTGTCTCATCGTATAGTCTCTAGTACAGTATGTCCTTGTCTCACCGTATAGTCTCTAGTAGAGCATGTCCTTGTCACAGCGTATAGTCTCTAGTACAGTATGTCCTTGTCTCACCGTATTGTCTCTAGTCCAGTATGTTCTTGTCTCATCGTATAGTCTCTAGTACAGTATGTCCTTGTCTCACCGTATAGTCTCTAGTCCAGTCTGTTCTTGTCTCATCTTATAGTCTCTAGTAGAGTATGTCCTTGTCTCACCGTATATTGTCTCTAGTCCAGTATGTTCTTGTCTCATCTTATAGTCTCTAGTACAGTATGTCCTTGTCTCACCGTATAGTCTCTAGTACAGTCTGTCTGTGCTCTGCTGCCTTCAGGCGGATCTGCTCACGGATGATGTCTGCGTTTTCTCGCTCAACACGTGCCCGCGCTTTAGACTCCGCCTCTACGCGTAGCAGCTCATTCTTGTGCCTCAGCTGCATCTCGTGCTCAATTGTTGCTGCGTGGAGAGGATACATTAGTGGACATTTTGTGATTGCCAGACCCCATATGGCTATATTGATCAGTGAATATTGAAGCAGAACCATATTCCTGGAGGCTGCGTGAGAATACTATATGGGGTCAGTACCTTTCCTCATGGCTTCCTGTTTAAGCACAGAGTCCTCCTGTTTCCGAAGGTTGTCCTCATTCAGGGCTTGCTGAGGACACCGAGGAGAGGTCACACTCAAGTCAGTTGGACATGGCATTTTCACTGTACTTCTTTATATCCTAAAACAGGACTGAATTGATATTGCAGCTAATGCCAGTTGATATTACCTGTTGCTTGAGTTGATCCTCATACCTCTGTCTGGCAAGTCTGTCTTGGAACTGTGCTCTCTGTGAAGGGATAGGGAAGGTAACCATAGTAACAGATGTATGGCTCCCTCTGCTGGACAGATATGTAATCACTTGTTCCACTCCCTCATTGTAGCCTCTGTTTCAACAGAATTAAAGCTAATTGTGCAAACAATTTCAAGCTTACAGAAAATTCTACTCTCTACAAACTCCTCAAGATCTTTTAACTACTACAGGGAAATGCTTCCTTCTACAGTTTACCCATACATGATGATCCATGCTATTAGCCCATCATTGACCACATTCTATGTAGTACAATGCATACTACTGCACAATCACCCCCTCTGCAGTACCACTAAACCCTTCATCTGCTCTCCTCTCACCGATTGATGCTGCTTGGTCTCCTCGCCGACAGTTTTCCTCCTCTCCTCCCCTTGAATACGCAGCTGATCCCCCTTCAGCTGCTCCACTGCTGCCTCGTACTCCTTACACCATCACACACACAAAGGGAACAATTAGCATGATCAGATTTAAGATTGATAGTACTGTTTTTTGGTGTCCTACACATTACTCTGCATGTGCCTTGTTTAGTGCAACTGTACCTTGATTTTGGTCTGGTGTTCCATCTGAACAGATTGCTCCTGCATGCGAGCCAGATCCAGGGCCTCTTTGGCATGACCTGAAATTAAGACAAGGTATTGGACATTAGTCGTCCAGATATACGTTTCATTTAATGACGGTAGCTATATTCCAACTATACTAAACAAACATTTAAACGCAACATGTAAAGTGTTGGTCCCATGTTTCATGAGTTGAAATAAAAGATCCCAGAAATGTTCCATAAGCACAAAACGCTTATTTCTCAAAAATGTTTATTTTCCAAATTTGTTTACATCCCTGTTAGTGAGCATTTTATCCTTTGCCAAGATAATCCATCCACCTTACAGGTATGGCCTATCAAGAAGCTGATTAAACAGTATGGTCGTTACATTGTGCTGGGGACAATAAAAGGCCACTCTAAAATGTGCAGTTTTATCACAGAACACAATGCAACAGATGTCTCAATCGGCATGATGGTTGCACAAATGTCCACCAGAGCTGTTGCCAGAGAATTTTATGTTAATTTCTCTACCAGAAGCTGCCTCCAATGCTGTTTAAGAGAATTTGGCAGTACATCCAACAAGCTTCACAACCACGTCAGCCCAGGACCTCCACATCAGACTTCTTCACCTGCGGGATCGTCGGAGACCCAGCCATCCGGACAGCTGATGAAACTGAGGAGTATTTTGGTCTGTAATAAAGCCTTTTTGTGGGGAAAAACGTGTTCTGATTGGCTGGGCATGGCTCCCCTGTGAGTGAGCCTGGGTCCCCAGTGGGTGGGCCTATTCCCTCCCAGGCCCACCCCTGCCCAGTCATGTGAAATCCATAGATTATGGGCTAATTCATTTCAATTGACTGATTTCCTTATGAACTGTAACTCAGCAAAATCATGAATTGTTGTAATTATATTTTTGTTCAGTATACTTTGAAATTCTAAGTGTAATGCTTGCATGTTTGACTAGAGCAAAGATTAACTATATACTGACTAGAGCTATTTGGCAAACGGTGTGAAAGAATGACCTTTGCACCTTTCACCTTGAATACACTAACTTCCAACATGAATGAAAATGTGCAGCACAACGTTCAAACCAAGCAGTGAAACCTGTGATTCTCGTTTACTACAGTGTTATGTTCTACTGACAGCTGTCATCAGGATTTGATAGTTTACTAGATTAGATACCCGTAGGAACTAGGAGAATATATATCAGACACTGGCCCGTGTTGCATCAGCATCACTGCTTAGGCTGTAAAGCATGCTGCGGGTGTATCGGTCTTTCTGGGGATATAAACAAAATGTTTCAAGATAGCTACTAGCTCTACAGTACTATATATAATATAGTTATCATGCAAGACACTTACGAGACTTGTCGAGCTCCTTCGCCGCTTGGGCCGCTCGCTCCAGCCCGGTTGGATCGAAGTTGCTCCATTTGTCCTTGGGTTTATCTCCGCCACCTCCGGAGCCGCCAGCTGGTGGAGGGGGTGGCGGTGGAACCGGGAATTCCGGGGGAGCCTCGGGCTGCCCCTTATTCAGTCCGAACAGCCAGGACATGTTTAGGTAAACGGAGAATAAACTGCAGCCCAGGCCGGTAAAGGTGATCAGGTTTGGCTGTCAGTCACTACACTTCCTCCACACGCGTGTCACGCTGCCGTCTTTGCGCAAGTGCAGGAGAGGACAGATTTTCCCTGAAAGACAACCATGCTGATTGGTTACGAGGAAAAATATATTCCTCTCATTGGTTGTCCTTTGCAGAGGTTAAACAAATAGTCACACCCATAAGAGGGTATGGTAGCCGCAATGGCCCAAGACAGGAAGGTCTTATAATTAACTTGAATAACTTCACTGGAAGGCCATGTCACAAAATGAATTGATAGTTGCATCATACGGAGTGTTGGACTTCGTTCAACAGAAAGCAGTTTTTAATTGGAATTTATTAGCTAACATTTTATATTCTGTTTTGATATCTACGTAATACAATGCAGTAGCATTTTAAGGAAACCCTGAATTTAATTTTTTAACAAATTAATTGACAGTTACTGAATAATTATGAACATTCTACATAACAATTACGTTGGACAAAGTTGAACGGCACTAATTTAAAAATGAGTTATGTAAAGTGCTTTACATAACCTCATTTAGTAGTCAGTCTTGGAAACCCTAAATTGAGACCACTCATTAGGATAAAGTACATAATGTTTCATTGTCATATATTTGTGTAACATTAACAACAACAATATCAGAACACTGAATAGATAAAATGTTTTATTTACTAGACAATCATTTTCCACATGTATTGACAAATACACAATCACACATATATACATAGACACAAGGCATTACAAATGAAGGTAAAGTATTTTCTCTGTAACTCTGGCCCCCGACCACCACTCAACCGTCTATGAATACCATCCCATTAAGTGTGGTTTGGAGCTGGATTCTGTCTGTATCCATTCAGTAGCCATGATTCAAAGAGGGATTAATGGTTGCAGGGCAGAACCGTGTTGGTCGTATTGCAGGTAAGGAAAATGGGTTATTGGATGGGTGGGTCACTTGCAAAGAGGTGGTATGGTGTCCATTGCAATTGCCTATGGAGGAGGTGGCTAGATCACTGTAGCGTGACAATGCGTGAGAAGACACCAGGAGGTTCTTTGCCGTCGCCCAGCGCTGCACCGAATCCCTCCTGTTGCCTCGCCCTGGCCAGCTTTGCAAGAGACAGGAATGACTTAGGTTCTGTGATGGCAAGGTCGCTCAGAACACGTCGATTCACCTCAACACTACTCTGTAACGGGAGAGAAAAGAGATGGAAGTGTAAATAAGTATACACCTTGAACTAACAAATATCTAAGGAAATCTTAGGAAAGAATGAGAGGATTTGAGTTACAACTTTAAGGAGTGGGATAAGAGGGTAGTGCAGAGGGTTTACAGTAAAGTACATACAATCAATCATGTAACATTCTGTTTGTACCATTCATCCCTATTGGTTATTAATACATAACATTTTCAGTGAATCCCCTCCAGCTAATGTTGTTCTTTTCTAAGTATCTTCTGTGCTCTGATTACATGTGGTTGCCCTCCTTATAGAGCCGCTGCATCATTGGAAATCAGACCTTGGGAACAATAATGCCATACAGCGGTGTACTGAATTCTCACTAGCTGGAACAGAGTGGTAACTAGGTTAAGACATATACTGTAGGCCTAATGTACTGACCTTCACCAGGTTGTGCATAAGGGCGGGATACTTCATGCCGTGCTCCCGTGATGCTGCCGCGATGCGGGAGATCCACAACTGATGAAAGACATGTTTTAGGATCACACAATACACAATAGCAGTCATCTACATGTAGCTGATTATCATAATGATGAGAGGAGAGATATTGATGACATGTTAGGGTGCACATATAGATCTACGGTATAGCATAGCTAGCACATCAGATTAGATGGATCAATGACATGGCTATAATTCTGAACATGCTCTTACCGTACGCATGTTACGTCGTTTTATTTTGCGAGCCTTAGTAGCATATACAAAGGCCCTTCGTACTGCCCTCACTGCCAGGCTGTAGCATCTGTTCTTTCTACCTCTGAAGTGCTGATGGACACACAGATAGGGGGAAGAGAAATACAGATGATGGGAATGGGCAAGGGTGACACACTACAAGGGTTCTTTTGGGCCAAGTTCATTTTAACTCTGACAATACAGGAAGTGAATTGAATTGAATGAATTGAAAAGTCCATGTATATAACATTGCACAATTTTAATTCATCCCCAGGATAAAATGGAATTTAATTTAACCCAAATGGAAAGGTAGATTGGTTTTTACTTCATTGACGTTAATTGGCAGATGACCTCTAGTAACGTTACTCAGGTAAAATTTAGAAACATCTTTCTTAACCACCTAGCTAGGTTGCTAACTGAATAAGACGACTAGCTATAACGTTACCACACTTGTACACTGTATCTGCATGACATGTGCAAGAGGTGAGTAGGACTAGCTACATTTAGCTATAACAAGCCTAAAATTGGCACAGTCCTCCTCTCTTTGGAATGAGACTTGCCCTGAAATGAGTACCAGACAGCTATTTGGGAAACTAGCTGAAATGCTAAATTCTAGCCATCTTAACTAGCTTCATAACTAGCTAGCTATATAACGTTAATAGAGGAGTCACTTGCAGTGTAAAACTGTCACTACGGGGAGTAAAGGTTGCATACAAAGCAGCTAAATTCTGTAATGTCAATTAAATAGCTGGCTAACTGTCAGTCAATGGCTGGCTAGCTAGTAGCTACAGTGCTAACTTACCCGTGCATTACTGAGAACTTCTTGAACCTTCCAATATCGATCAGGTCCACGATTGCGGATCCAGCAAGATAAAGTCAAAAACACCATCTTTCTTTCGTAAAGATTTTGCTACGATCCTGTAGTTTTCCCTTCGTCAACTTCAATGGACTAGATGACCTTTATGCAGCACGGGAAATCACATGTGTTCGCTGCCTTTTGCAGTGTTCTTGACTAGCGAGGATTATGCCGGCAGCACAAATGATAATGGCAAATTGGAATGGTCAAAAGGAAACATGCTAAATAAAATCCCGCATTTCAAAACATTACAGTGTGAATAACTAATTCAAAAGATATTGCATTTGAATTAATTGGCACTTTTATTATGCCAATAACAAAATACAAAAAGTAATAAAATACATTATGAAATATGTATATATACACACAGTACCAGTCAAAAGTATGGACACACCTACTCATGCCAGTGTTTTTCTATATTTATACTATTTTCTACATTGTAGAATAATAGTGGAGACATCAAAACTATGAAGTAGCACATGGAATCATGTAGTAACCATAAAAGTGTTAAACAAATCAAAATATATTTTATATATTTTATACTTACACAGCCTTGAGGTGTGTTGGGTCATTGTTCTGTTGAAAAACAAATGATAGTCCCACTAAGCGCAAACCAGATGGGATGGCATATTGCTGCAGAATGCTATGCTAGACATGCTGATTAAGTGTGCCTTGAATTCTAAATAAATCACTCACAGTGTCACCAGCAAAACATCCATACACCATCACACCTGTAGAAAGGCCCGTGGAGTAGGTGGAATCAAATCAAATCAAATTTTATTTGTCACACACATGGTAAGCAGATGTTAATGCGAGTGTAGCGAAATGCTTGTGCTTCTAGTTCCGACAATGCAGCAATAACCAACGAGTAATCTAACCTAACATCTGTTGTCTCAGCCACTGCCTGTCACCAAGGGTGTACCCCAAGGCTCGATCCTAGGCCCCACGCTCTTCTCAATTTACATCAGCAACATAGCTCAGGCAGTAGGAAGCTCTCTCATCCATTTATATGCAGATGATACCGTCTTATACTCAGCTGGCCCCTCCATGGATTTAGTGTTAAACACTTTACAACAAAGCTTTCTTAGTGTCCAACAAGCTTTCTCTGCCCTTAACCTCGTTCTGAACACCTCCAAAACAAAGGTCATGTGGTTTGGTAAGAATAATGCCCCTCTCCCCACAGGTGTGATTACTACCTCTTGAGGGTTTAGAGCTTGAGGTAGTCACCTCATACAAGTACTTGGGAGTATGGCTAGACGGTACACTGTCCTTCTTTCAGCACATATCAAAGCTGCAGGCTAAAGTTAAATCTAGACTTGGTTTCCTCTATTGTAATCATTCCTCTTTCACCCCAGCTGCTAAACTAACCTTGATTCCGATGACCATCCTACCCATGCTAGATTACAGAGACATAATTTATAGATCGGCAGGTAAGGGTGCTCTCGAGCGGCTAAATGTTCTTTACCATTCGGCCATCAGATGTGCCACCAATGCTCCTAAAAGGACACATCACTGCACTCTATACTCTTCTGTAAACTGGTCATCTCTGTATACCCGTCTCAAAACCCACTGGTTGATCCTTATTTATAAAACCCTCTTAGGCCTCACTCCCCCCTATCTAAGATATCTACTGCAGCCCTCATCCTCCACATACAACACCCGTTCTGCCAGTCACATTCTGTTAAAGGTCCCCAAAGCACACACATCCCTGGGTCGCTCCTCTTTTCAGTTCACTGCAGCTAACGACTGGAACGAGCTGCAACAAACACTCAAACTGGACTGTTTTATCTCAATCTCTTCATTCACAGACTCAATCATGGACACTTACTGACAGTTATGGCTGCTTTGAGTGATATATTGCTGTCTCTACCTTCTTGCCCTTTGTGCTCTTGTCTGTGCCCTAGAATGTTTGTACCATGTAGTGCTGCTGCTATGTTGTGTTGCTACCATGTTGTTGTCATGTTGTGTTGCTACCATGCTGTGTTGTCATGTGTTGCTGCCATGCTATGTTGTTTTAGGTCTCTCTTCATGTAGTGTTCTGTTGTTTCTCTTGTCATGATGTGTGTTTTGTCCTATATTTTTATTACATTTATTTTTATTTTTAATCCCATCCCCGTTCCCGCAGGAGACCTTTTCCTCCTTTTAACGAGTTGAGAACTATCGGACATTTCCACCTGATCTAATTAAAGCGCCCCTGGCCCAGCTGAGCAAGTGGCCATGAATTAAAGGATGATTCCACCAACTCCATGGGCCTTTTTTACAGCCATCCCGGGAATTTGTTAAATTCCACACTCTTCAAAAGGCTCATCGATCCACATCCTCTGTCATCTCAGCGAGAGGAATTAGTTGGGCAACTGGTCGGATATATGTCCGGTTCTTTACCTGGATTTCCACTGATCTAACACAACCGTCGGTCCCAGGCATGGTCTTGGTGATATGGCCCACCAGCCAGGAGGCTTAAGGCACTTGAGGGTCCACTATCATTACTACTTGGCCAGTGTCCAGGCTGGCCATTTCTTTCCGCCATTTCCCTCTGTGCTGTAGGCTTGGTAGGTAATCCCGAATAAATCGGCCCCAGAAATGGTCAACCAAGATCTGACTGTGTCGCCACCGGTGTCTGCCAACGAGGTTGGCATCAGCATACATGGCTTGAGGAAGTGACGCATCTCGGCGCCTCATCAGGAGCATATTTGGTGTAACAGGATCTGGGTCAGCGATGTCTGCAGAGCGATATCCCAATGGTTTGGAGTTCAGTATCCCTTTCACCTCTATCAGGACGGTCCGCAAGACAGTTTCAGTGACAGTTTGGTCCCCCAGGACAACTCATAAGGCCGACTTCAGAGATTTGCTCTCTCGCTCCCATGTTCCTACTAAATGAGGAGCTCCTGGAGAGTTAAATTTGAAGGAAATTTGTTGGTCCATCAGTTGATCCTGGAGGCTTGGTTCCATTGCTTGGAAGGCTTCCTTCAACCTGGCTTCTCTTGCCTTGAAGTTTGTGCCCGTCAGCCAGAATCTCGTAGGGTTTCCCCCGTCGGGAGATAAACCGCCGTAGGGCCATGAGGAAGGTTTCAGTATCCAAACTCTCTTGTAGGTCCAGGTGGACACATCTAGTTGTCAAACACTTGAACAGAATGCCCCAGCGCTTCTCCACTTGACGACCTAGCTTGATCGTAAAGGGGACTAAGCAATCTACTCCTGTTGACCAGAAGTGGAGTTTGAGAACGCACTAGCGAGCAGGTGGAAAATCCGCCATTTTGGGCACAGTTGCTCCGGCCCGCCATCTCTGACATTCCATGCAGTCGTATTGGTGCTTACGAATGGCTCCTCGTCCTCCAAGTATCCTGTATCTCCACCTCATCTTCCCATAGACTCTCTCTGGCCCTGGGTGGAGAAGCCTCTCATCATAACTCTTGAGATGAGAAGGTGTCTGGAGTCAAGGATAATTGGGTGGATAGCATCGGGATCCAAGTCTTCTGCTTGGCGTAGCCTCCCTCCGACTCTGATCAATCAGAGGATTTGGTCGTATTCTGGGGCAAGAGAGAGAAGACGTCTGTCCTTAGCAACTTCCCTACCGGCTTTCAGAGCTTTTAGCTCCTCAGGGAAGCTGGCCCAGCTGAGCAAGTAGCCATGAATTAAAGGACGATTCCACCAACTCCATGGGCCTTTCTACAACTCCTCCTCAATGCTTCACGGTGGGAACCACACATGTGGAGATCATCCGTTCACCTACTCTGCTTCTCACGAAGACACAGCGGTTGGAACGAAATATCTCAAATTTGGACTCATCAGAACAAAGGATTATTTTCCACCGGTCTAATGTCCATTGCTCGTGTTTCTTGGCCCAACCAAGTCTCTTCTTCTTATTGGTGTCCTTTAGTAGTAGTTTGTTTGCAGCAATTCGACCATGAAGGCCGGATTCACGCAGTCTCCTCTGAAAAGTTAATGTTGAGATGTGTCTGATACTTGAACTCTGTGAAGTATTTATTTGGGCTGGTAACTCTAATGAACTTATCCTCTGCAGCAGAGGTAACACTGGGTCTTCCTTTCCTGTGGCGGTCCTCATGAGAGCCAGTTTCATCATAGCGCTTGATGGTTTTTGCAACTGCACTTTGAAACTTTCAAAGTTCTTGACATTTTCCAGATTGACTGACATTCATGACTTAAAGTAATGATGGACTGTTGTTTTCTTTGCTTATTTGAGCTGTTCTTGCCATAATATGGACTTGGTCTTTTACCAAATAGGGCTATCTTCTGTATACCACCCCTACCTTGTCACAATGCAACTGATTGACTCAAACGCATTAAGAAGGAAAGAAATTCCACAAATTAACTTTTAATAAGGCACACCTGTTATTAATAGAAATGCATTCCAGGTGACTACCACATGAAGCTGATTATGAACATGCCAAGAGTGTGCAAAGCTTTTATCAAGCTGAAGGGTGGCTATTGTCATGGAAATGCTAACCAGAAAAGAAGAGAGAGACTGTAGATTCCTCAAAACAACTTATTTTCTTATAAAATTTGCAAAAATGGAGCTGGTTAACAATCACACAACAGGTGCAACAGTCAAGAGGCCAAAAAACAAGAGTTGGGTCTCCGCCTTTATAGGAAAATACAACCTCTTTTGTCTATGTGACAGTTTAGCAGGTGTGTGAGATCATGGTGGGAGCATTGCGTACAAACAAGTGATAACACCAGTTTTGTTACTCCTTTCTGCTGACAGAATTGTCGCTGCCGCTCAAGCTAGCCTCTGTTCTTTTCTTATCTCCACACAGCGGTGCCATTGAAAGATACGAAAATAACAGGATGACTAAGTTACTCAAAAACAAGAGAGGAAAAACACTGTCTTCTTCTTACATGAGAGAAACAGAGAGTGGAAAGGTACATTTTTAAGGCTCATACAAATGATGTGTAAAACAGAATTTATAATTTTGTCACTATTCTACTTTGAAGAATCTAAAATAGATATTTAGATTTTTATTAAACACTTTTTTGGTTACTACATGATTCCATATGTGTTATTTCATAGTTTTGATGTCTTCACTATTATTCTACAAAGTAGAAAATAGTAATAATAAAGAAAAAAGAAAAACCCTTGAATGAGTAGGTGTGTCCACACTTTTGACTGGTACTGTATATATATTGTTTCTATCTTATATCTCTCAGATATAGGACAGACAATTCAGAACAAACTTCCTTTAGATATTTTTTTTACTATCTGTTTATCCATATATGAAGCTGTTATTCAATGTGTTTCTGTGGGCTAATAGCAGTAAGGCCAAATTCAATGTTTCATCATATCATTTTTGTATATATATATATATTAGACCCCCAAAAGGGGTAAAACAGTTGTGAAAAACAGTTGTACTGCACTAGAGTGCAAAACACTTAGATTTTCCTGATGTTTAATTAGCATGTCTTTGCAGGTGGACTCTTGTTTTGAAGAAAGAAATCCGAGATCGTGAGATCCTGCTGCTAGGAGAGCGGTAGTGTCAAAGATTTTTATAACTAACCCAAGATAGACCACAGCCTGTCTTTTCCAACGGGACCAAACTACTTATATATAGCGGGCAGAATAAGCAAGGAGGTGGTCAGAGCCATGCACGAGTTAGCCAGATCCTATTGGCATGTATTTGCATATTTCCGTTAGGGAAATACTACTTTTTGAAGTGCGCGGGTGCAATAACTCATTTCGCCCTTGCACTCCTTCTACACATTTAAAACTTTGGCAAAGAGTAAAGTCTACAGATCTTAGTCCAGTCTGTTCATAACAGATTTAAGTGTTGGGAATAGAACACAGTATTGAGTTCAAATGTTTAATTTATTACAAAATTAAAATAATATCAGCCAAAATCCATCTCGCACCATCTTCTCCCACTGTCGGCCACTGGGCTTCCTCTCATCACCATATTGGTGGTGAGTGGAAACGCCAAACAGATGTATCAGATTCATACATCAAGTGAAACAGCTGAAACATCGTTTTATCTGTAGCAATGGGAGCGTTCCAGCAGATAACCTTTGTCAAAACGTTGATCACCACCATTCAAAGTGTGTTGCATTTTGGTTAAGAAAATTGTCAGACTTGTGATGACACGTTGATTGCATGACCTTTACAACAACCATGTGATCAAAGGTTATGAACTTTCCACTGCAGTTGCCTGGAAATTTCTGCAGTTTCTCCTCAACAACTGAAACTTGAAGACCGAACCAAAGCAATGTGGGAGACAACCTTCTTTTTTCTTGGAAGCAAAAGGCACGACATGCTCATAAATGGTTCATGTCGCCACCTATCGTTGGTTATTAACAATGCATGTTTACTGTTTTGGGTGGATAACTATTTAGAGCTTAAATACATCTTTATCCTTACATGTGATCCAAATTTCTAACATAAATAAATGAAATATCCTACTTGCGACAATATAGCTAATTTATTTATCTCGATGTTACTGTAATGTGTGTCCCATGTTATTGTCACGACTTCCGCCGAAGTCGGGCGGCGTTCGGCGATCGATGTCACCGGCTTTCTAGCCATCGCCACTCCATTTCTCATATATCCATTTGTTTTGTCTTGTTTCATACACACCTGGTTTTCATTCCATAATCACACTGCATGTATTTAGTTCTCTGTTCCCTTCCATGTCTTTGTGTGTAATTGTTTTTGGTGTATGTTCATGCGTTATACTTTTGTATTCATGTTCCGTGTTGTTTTTTGGGCACTTAGATGTCATGTTGTGCCTATTTTTTGACCGGAATAAAAGTGTGCCTGTTTACTCTACTCTGCTCTCCTGCACCTGACTTCGCCTGCCTTACACAGCCTTAACAGAATTACACACCAACGATGGAGTCAGCAAGAGAAGGTACCCTGGTTAGAGGAGTCCAGGAACGCGTCCAGGAACATTAGGCTATGTTACAACATCTTGGTGCCATGATGGATCGCGACAGGAAGTCTCTCCAGGGCCTCAGCCAGCACAACCGGGGTTGCCTCTACCCGTCCCATCCGGAGCCAGTCCCAGTGGGATACGTCTCTCCCTTCCCAGGGACTACGATGGGACGGCCACACAGTGCCAGGGATTCCAATTACAACTGGACCTTTACCTGGCCACTGTGCACCCAGCTCCCTCGGGAAGGGAGAGAGTGGCTGCCCTCGTCTCATGCCTCTCATGGAGAGCTCTGGAGTGTGGGGAGAAGTGGGGGTGAAGATGTGGGGGAGAAGCAGTGTGGGGAGAAGATGATGCGGCGTTGGACCACTTCGAGGAGTTCACCCGTCGCTTCAGGGCCATCTTCAACCATCAGCCCGAAGGGAGAGTGGCGGGAGAACGGCTCTTCCATTTGAGGCAGGGGACGAGGAGCGCCCAGAAATTCATCCTGGGGGGCTCCCGGGTGGCACAGTGGTCTAGGGCACTGCATCGCAGTGCTAGCTGTTCCACCAAAGACTCTGGGTTTGCGCCCATGCTCCGTCGCAGACGGCCGTGACCGGGAAGCAGTGCGGCTTGGTTGGGTTGTGTTTCGGAGGACGCATGGCTTTCGACCTTCGTCTCTCCCGAGCCCGTACGGGAGTTGTAGCGATGAGACAAGATAGTAACTACTAACAATTGGATACCACGAAATTGGGGAGAAAAGGGGGTAAAAATAAAATAAAATACATTTTAAAAAGGAATTCCTTGGCCGCCGGAGCAGGCTGGAACAACAGGGCCCCCATCGACCACTATCGGTGCAGCCTGTGCGAGGACGCTCGATGTGAGCTGGTTTCATCAGACTGTTTAACAGTCCAGTCGCAGTGCTTGGGTAAAATCACTAAGGAAGTCAAGACAAGCCAGCAAAAAAGACATATTTCAACCTATGTTGTGATAGTTGTGATAATTGCCTCGTTTGCTCTAAAACCAATTTGTTCATACGCCACCGTGATATATGTCTGTGACAACAAAAAGACAAGTCACACAGTGGCGGAATAAATTCAACTACACACACATTAGTTTCATCACAAAACCAGAGAGCAACATCTGTCTGGTGAAGTCCACAAAGCAAATATTGCATGTAACAAACAGTTATATCAATCAAATGTATTTCAATCAATCAAATTGATTTATGAAGCCCTTTTTACATCAACCGATGTCACAAAGTGCTGTCCAGAAACCCAGCCTAAAACCCCAAACAGAAAGCAATGCAGATATAGAAGCATGGTGGCTAGGAAAAACTCCCTAGAAAAGCAGGAACCTAGGAAAAAACCTAGAGACGAACCAGGCTCTGAGGGGTGGCCAGTCCTCTTCTGGCTGTGCCGGGTGGAGATTATAACAGTACATGGCCAAGATGTTAAAATGTTCATAGATGACCAGCAGGGTCAAATAATAATCACAGTGGTTGTAGAGGGTGCAACAGGTCAGCACCTCAGGAGTAAATGTCAGTTGGCTTTCCATAGCCGATAATTCAGAGTTAGAGACAGCAGGTGCGGTAGAAAGAGAGAGTCGAAAACAGCAGGTCCGGGACAAGGTAGCACGTCCGGTGAACAGGTCAGGGTTCCATAACTGCAGGCAGAACAGTTGAAACTGGAGCAGCAGCATGACCAGGTGGACTGGGGACAGCAAGGAGTCATCAGGCCAGGTAGTCCTGAGGCATGGTCTTAGGGCTCAGGTCCTCTGAGAGAAGAGAGAAAAGAGAGAAGAGTTAGAGGGAGCATACTTAAATTCACACAGGACACCGGATAGGACTGGAGAAATACTCCAGATATAACAGACTGATCCTAGCCCCCCGACACATAAACTATTGCAGCATAAATACTGGAGGCTGAGACAGGAGGGGTCTGGAGACACTGTGGTCCTGTCCGACAATACCCCCGGACAGGGCCAACAAGGCAGGATATAAACTCAATCACTTTGCCAAGCACAGCCCCACACCACTAAAGGGATGTCTGTGCATAGTCAATGTTTTGTACAGTTTACTGAACATCTACCAATTTAGAACCATGGAATTACTGCAAGTCAGCACAAAGAAAACAGGAGAACTGCTTCTGCTATTCGGGCACCATTTCAACTTAAACATTTAAACATCATCAAATCAACAAGGCTATATATGCTTAGTTTAATACACTTAAAACAAACTTTATGATACCAAAAACAATTTAGTCTAATCAATGTTCTAAATATCACGTGGCTGTCCATGATCCATGATGCTGCAACAGGACCACCCACAGTTGAGCTCAGCTCAACACTGATTGGCTAATTGTAATTTATTTTATCAAAGGATGCCAAATGCTAGTCAAATATTTGGGGAAGCCTGGCTTCCCTTGGCATCCATGAATACACACCACTGTCTCGGTCCCAGCTTTGATATACCTGTACTGTCTCTGACTGGGTTGAACAGTCCGTGGCTCGGGTGGCTGAGGTCCTTGATGATTTTCTTGGCCTTCCTGTGGCAATTGGTGCAGTAGATGTCCTGGAGGGCAGGCAGTGTGAGTTGGACTGTCCGCACCACGCTCTGGAGAGCCCTCTGGTTGACGGAGGTGTAATTGCCTTACCAGGTGGGGATACAGCCCGACAGGATGCTCTCAATGGTGCATCTGTAGAAGTTTGTGAGGATCTTAGGGGCCAAGCCAAATTTCTTCAGCCTCCTGAGGTTGAAGAGGTGCTGTTGCACCTTCTTAACCACGCTGTCTGTATGAAGAGACCATTTCAGGTTGTCAGTGATGTCCACGCCAAGGAACTTTATGTGGATGGAGGTGTGCTGTCTCTAAAGTCAGGCCTACCCCTGTTGTCCTCAGCAAACTTGATTGAGTTGGAGACGTGCTTGGCCACTCATTCATGGGTGAAAAGTGAATACAGGAGGGGGCTGAGCACGGATCACTATGGGGGCCCCTGTTTTGCGGGTCAGCATGGTGGAGGTGTTGTTACTTACCTTCACCACTACATGAGGAATATCATGTGCACAGTACGTGCATGTGTCTATACAGAAGAATAGATTTAAACTGACAGACAATAATTTGTGAAATATATGATATTACTGTAATTACGTTTGCCTACTCAAACGTAATTCTTCCGTTGCGCTGTTCGCTACAGACTTCAGAATAAACTAACGACTGCTGGCTTGGCTTAGCGTTTGGCTGGAGCAAGGAGTCCCACCTAGCAAAATGTGGTTGAAAAGACGACTATGCCCGATGTCGAATCTGCGTTCGGTTGATGTTGAAAAGACGTCTTTTTCATGTCATTGAAAATACATATTTTATGTCGTTTAAAATATGACTATACAAAGACGTCCGTCTACGTTTGCTTTTGGTTGAAAGTGAAAATACATCATACAATCATACATCACTGCAGTACTTACCCAGAGTATTTATTGACAACATTCAAGTGCTAAATGTCTTTATTCCACTACTGAAGAAGCATGACTCAAATCACCAACTCATGCTGTATTTCAAACATCCAAAAGATACATGTTTAACTATTCCATGTCTCACCATTATTATTGCCAATACAAATTAACAAAAGGGGTTTCCATTTGGTTTGATGGTTCATATTTACAGTTCATGTAACATTTAGTAATCATCATTATTTATGCAACCAACATCATTTATTTGCCCAATTATATTTATAAACAATGGAGTAAAACAAGCTTATATTTTGGATTGGACATTGCATCCTATTCTTTCCCTTTTAATCAATGGCATCAACATATTGGAAAACCAATGAACCGACCAATCAACCAACTCTTGCAAAAACCAATGAACAAGTTGGTTCATCTTAGTATCAAAAACAGTATAAATTCAGTATGCATCTTCCACCTTGTCAAAATTGTGCATGGTACAGGATGTACACTTAGTGTACAAAATGTTATTTACACCTGCTCTTTCCATGAGACTGACCAGGGGAATCCAGCTATGATCCCTTATGGATGTAACTTGTTAAATCCACTTCAATCGGTATAGATGAAGAGGAGGAGACAGGTTGAAGAACCTTTGACCATGGTATGGTAGTAGGTACCAGGTGTACCGGTTTGTGTCAAGAACTGCAACACTGCTGGGTTTTTAACACAACAATTTTCTGTGTATATCAAAAATGGTCCACCACCCAAACAACATCCAACCAACTTGACACAACCGTGGGAGGCATTAGAGTCTACATGGGCCATGTGGAACGCTTCCGACACCTTGTAGAGTCCATGCTGTGATGAATTGAGGCTATTCTGAGGGCAAAAGGGGGAGGCACCCCAATATTAGGAAGGTGTTGTTAATGTTTTGTACACTCAGTGTACGTTTAGTATCACTTTTAAACCAATTCAGTGCATTTTTATCGAAGAAAATGTGGAGAATCAACAATACGTCAAGGGATTTAAGCATTGATTGATAAGCTTAAAAGTCCATCTCCCAACCATAGAGAGACCTATATACTGTAGCTTACCCTCCAGTCTTGGAGGTGGCAAGGCAGGACGTCTTGGCTCATCTCCTGGTCAGTAGGGGATGAGCAAATCATCACTGGTTTATACACACACGGGACAGTGACATAAACCTTAGTTAATACAACACTACTATAGAGAGAAATAGAAATGCCGTCTTTTTGTAGACACGGACTCCGCCATGGTTCATTGGACAAAGCATACAGGTAGGGTTTTTAGATACAGTTGAAGTCGGAAGTTTACATACACTTAGGTTGAAGTCATTAAAACTCATTTTTCAACCATTCCACAAATTTCTTGTTAACAAACTATAGTTTTGGCAAGTCGGTTAGGACATCTACTCTATGCATGACACAAGTCATTTTACAACAATTGTGCACAGACTATTTATTTCACTTATAATTCACTGTATCATAATTCCAGTGAGTCAGAAGTTTACATACAATAAGTTGACTAAGCCTTTAACCAGCTTGTAAAATTCAAAAAATTATGTCATGGTGTTAGAAGCTTTTGATAGGTTAATTGACATAAATTGAGTCAATTGGAGGTGTACCTGTGGATGTATTTCAAGTCCTACCTTCAAACTCAGTGCCTCTTTGCTTGACATCATGGGAAAATCAAAAGAAATAAGCCAAGACCTCAGAAAAAATATTGTAGACCTCCACAAGTCTGGTTCATCCTTGGGAGCAATTTCCAAACGCCTGAAGGTACCACGTTCATCTGTACAAACAATAGTACGCAAGTATAAACACCATGGGACCATACAGCCGTCATACCGCTCAGGAAGGAGACGCATTCTGTCTCCTAGAGATGACGTACTTTGGTGAGAAAGTATGGTGAAAAAGAGCAAATCAATCCCAGAACAACAGCAAAGGACCATGTGAAGATGCTGGAGGAAACAGGTACAAAAGTATCTATATCCACAATAAAACGAGTCCTATATCGACATAACCTGAAAGGCAGTTCAGCAAGGAAGAAGCCACTACTCCAAACCTGCCATAAACAAAAAACAGACTATGGTTTGCAACTGCATTGGGGACAAAGATCATATTTTTGGGAGAAATGTCCTCTGGTCTGATGAAACAAAAATAGGACTGTTTGGCCATAATGACCATCGTTATGTTTGGAGGAAAAAGGGGGAGGCTTGCAGGCCAAAGAACACCATCCCAACCGTGAAGCACGGGGGTGGCAGCATCATGTTGTGGGGGTGATTTGCTGCAGGAGGGACTGGTGCACTTCACAAAATAGATGGCATCATGAGGTAGGAAAATTAGGTGGATATATTGAAGCAACATCTCTAGACATCAGTCAGGAAGTTAAAGCTTGGTCGCAAATGGGTCTTCCACATGGACAATGACCCCAAGCATACTTCCAAAGTTGTGGCAAAATGGGTTAAGGACAACAAAGTCAAGGTATTAGAGTGGCCATCACAAAGCCCTGACCTCAATCCTATAGAAAATGTGTGGGCAGAACTTAAAAAGTGTGTGCGAGCAAGGAGGCCTACAAACCTGACTCAGTTCCACCAGCTCTGTCAGGAGGAATGGGCCAAAATTCACCCAACTTATTGTGGGAAGCTTGTGGAAGGCTACCCGAAACATTTGACCCAAGTTAAACAATGCAAAGGCAATGCTACCAAATGCTAATTGACTGTATGTAAACCTCTGACCCACTGGGAATGTGATGAAAGAAATAAAAGCTGAAATAAATCATTCTCTCTACTATTATTCTGACATTTCACATTCTTAAAATAAAGTGGTGATCCTAACTGACCTAAGACAGGGAATTTTTACTCTGATTAAATGTCAGGAATTGTGAAAAACTGAGTTTAAATGTATTTGGCTAAGGTGTATAATGTGTAAACTTCCGACTTCAACTGTAAATGCATAAAATATGGTCTGAGGTTAACACAGGCTTAGGAGATCTTGTATGTTTTGATCTATGAGATAATCATCATCATCATCAGCCAATGTCACTTTTTTAGTAAATTTTGAAGCATTTATGTAATCATACAAATAACATAAAGGCATCATAATTCATAAAAGGTCATGTTAACGGACTGATATTAATACATAAAACAAAACGTATAAGATCTCCTAAGCCTGTGTTAACCACATGCGTTACCAGAAAATAAGGTATTTCTGTCTTTTAGGAATACAAGCTGGTGGGCTCTATACCATGCCTTCGTAACTGTCCGTGGGAATATTA